>NC_143398.1:213611671-214295837 GCF_052110815.1 Crocodylus siamensis
GGGGTGCTAGATGGGCAGGGACACCCCTCTGCTCCCTCTCCCCCAGGGGAGCCTGAACCCAAAAAGCAGGGGTCCCTCCCTCCCTGGGGCCCACGACTCATCACCCCCAGCATGATGGTGGGTGTGGGGGGATGCGGGGAGGTGGAAGCAGCACCAGCTTCCCGCCCCGACAGCCACAGCAGCAGCGGCAGCAGCATCTCCCACAGGCCCGGCTGCAGCATCCCTCCGTGCCGGCATCCATGCCCCCTGCGCCTGCCTGCCCACTGCACTGCAACCTACTCCAGCCCACACAGCCAGTGGGGACCAGCACAGAGCGGGGCTAGTATACAGATGAGGAAGGGAGGGGCGGGGCTAGGAACAGAAACCCTGCAATGTGGGAGAGGGGAAGAGCTGGCATGCAAATGAGGAAGGGAGGGGTGGGGTGAAGAAGGGACACTGTGAAATGAGGGAAGAGGGGAGGAGCCGCACCACGTCGGCAACGTCAAGCTGACGCAGTGCATGTGGGAACCTTGTCCCTTCTTCAGCCCTTCAGCAGCCATTAGGAAGCTGCTGAGCGGCTAGGGGAGGAACAAGGGGTGGGAACAAAAGTAAACACCGTTTCCTGTCACAGCACCGCAGGCCACAGAAAATGGCTTGGCAGGCCACACGGCGGCCTGCAGGCCGTATGTTGGACAAGCCTGCCTTAGACCAGCACGATTACAACCTATACCCCTGTAATTAGAGTCAAGCCCTTGATCAATACCAAATAGGTCTTGTTCTATCCAGTAGATGGCAGTGATAGCACCCAGCTGATGCATTGTTTAAAGTTAACTGCCCTGAGAAGTAAACTGATAAAACACAATTTGGGAAGGAACCCTATAAAACCTGCCTGTTTCCTTTGAAGCTACTAACTTCAGTGATTGCAGGACTGAACCCTGAGGATGTTACTTGCACATTACTAATGCAATTTATTATTGCAGCTGCCTGGAGAGCCAACAATTTTGTTTCAAAATAAGTTTGGTGGTTTCAAAATTTCTTTGCATACCGTATTGGAATGGAAACAGAACCATTCTAATGTTTTCACAAAATACAATGTTGTTGAAGTGCCTGATTAGGACTTAAGAAGTCACATTTGCAGTTCAGGTCCCGTTTTCGCTGGAAGTGACTGAAGAATACACCTGGGCCTTCAGAAACCTTCCTGACAAAAACTCCATCAAATAAATATTTTCCTCACAGAATCCTTTGGCCTTGAAAAAGTTATTTCATGATAAATATTTCAGCTTGCTCTGGACAGGTGGAATGTACATTTGCTTTAAAAACCTTATATATTTCTCTTTATTTGTTGACGTGTTCAGTATAATTTTATTTAGCAAACCTGTATGTGGAAAAATACAAAAGCAGTTTGTTAATCTAGTGATTTTTTTTATTCAGTTTCAGTTCTCAGTTTTGCTGGTGAGAGCAATTTTTTTCCCCTTTCTTGTGGCTTTTGCAGTAAGGAGCTGAGCCTTGGAGATGACTGCATCAGTTTCCATTGATTTTAAACAGAAACTAACATTAATTAAGATTCAGATCCTAAATTCTTACTAAGTGGTTTTGTACAACACTACAACATTATATAACTTTAAGCTAGAGGGGAAGGTTCACTTTTGATATTCTTGGGTTTTATTATGCCTTAACTTTTCTATATGTTCTTGATCAATTAGCAACAATGATTAAGGAAAAAGAAGTAAGCCAGGAGCTTGGCCTAATACAAGTGATAATATGTTAATGTATTAGTGTTCTGCAATATATCTTACATATTATATGCATATCCAAGGGCAATACCGTTAGAAATAAATATTGACCCACTACTGTTTTTCTGTATTCCTCTGGATAAAGCCTTGTTTTCTTTATTTTTAAGCAAACAAAAGCTTCAACACAATTTTAGCAAACACAAGCTTCAACACAGATCCCTATTGGCACAAAACTGAACTGGACATGCTACAAATCTTAAAATGACTTATGAATAGACTCAGTTCTGCTTTAACACAGTTACACAGGAAAGAGAGGAGGAATATAGTCCCTTCTCCAGACCACCTTACAGGTAATCATGAAAATAGTCCCTGGTTTGGAGCATGCTGGAAAAGAGCAAAGGTATACATGATATTCCCCTCGTCCACCTGTGTGTGTAATTAGGTGGATGGCATGGACAGACTGGAGCTAGGGCTTTTTCTTTTCATGCACCTGGCACTAATCCCATGGTGCCAAAGATTACAGCTACGGTTCTGGGATTTACACTAGTGTTTCAGTGTAAGCATATAAAGAACCAGTGTAGATCTGATTCTTCTTACTCTTGTTCAAGTTCAGTTCCTTTAACTTTAGTGATTTACACCAGTGTAAATGGAAGAAAGTCAAACCCAGTAAAGCTATAACTAATAACTGCAGGATAAGCCAGAATGCAATTAATTTGTCCAGCCACACTTTAAACTCAGCCATGCTGATGGGGACATCCAATGAAGTCTAGCAACTGTGACTAAAATATATTATACAATGCCAACCAAATAGAAGTTGTCTTTAAAAAAAGTTCTCTTCTGTAATCTGGCTCCTTTTTATATAAATATATTAATCCGATGATTTGGGGAAAATTACTGCATGACACTGAAAAACACATCTGCTGTTGAATTTTTTATGACTAATAGAAATTCCCATTTTCAAATTTATTCTGGCCACAGCACTAACAGAGCAACTTGGAAAGGTTAAAGTAAAAGTGGGCATGGTACTGTTCACTCTTTGAGCTGGTAGTTGCTAGAATCTCTGCTGAACTTCATGGGGGATTCCCTACCTCACCTACTCAAAAGCAGGAGAGAAGCACAAGTATAGCTTCCTCTTGGCAGCACATGCACAGGAAACAAGCTGACATAATGACATAATGTCATAATGAAAGACTGATATAAACTAAAAGTGGACTCAATTTAGTCAGCAGATTCAGGCAGGGAAGGCTTCACTGATATTTGTTGATAGTTGATGATACTAGTTTCAGTACTGCAGTGGAAGGCTTGATGCTTTAAGGCTTGATCAAGCATGCTGCAAACTGGACAGAAAACAGAAACTTTTTAAAGATGATGTCTATTTTGTTGGCCCTGCACAATATATTTTAGCCACAGCTGCTAGACTTCATTGGTTGTTAGTTAATGTACCTGTAAAGAGTATCTGTGTTCTAAGAACACTGTAAAACTTAGGGGCCCAAACCCACATCTATTACTCTCATGCATTGCTCTACTAGCAGTGTTTATACTGTCCTCTTCTGGAAGTTCTCTCACTCTCTCCAATGCACTTAACCTAGTATTTATCTGTAGACTATAATCAAAGTACTCAATCACTGTGGGTGCCTGTACACATGCAGGGAGGCTGCTCTTTGGAGCAGACTCAATTAAGCTCCAGCCAGCCTCTGCATCTCATGCATCAGTGTTCCCATGCTTCAAAATGGTGAGCTTTAGTTAAAGTGCTCCCGCCACCATTTTGAAGCACAGGGATGTAATTACATGAGATGCTGCAGGTGCTTTAATTAGAGTGGCTCTTGGAGCTACTCTGATTAAAGAGCCCTCCACTCCTGGAGCATGTATAAAAACATCCTGTATTTTCTAAGCTTCCAAAACTCAAATCTTTGCGTTAAAATCAAATGTATTTTCAAGGGTTGAGTCTACACAGGGGAATACACTATGACTGTAAATGCCAGAGATGCTGGAAGTGAGTAGAGGTGAAATACATCCAGCAGTGGCTTCTGGGAGCTTTCTGCCTGTAAAGAATAGAGGTAAATACAATGCTTATAGATAGGGACCTATCAAAATCACAATTGTGCAATTTTTGCAAAAAATATGATTTCAGGTGGGCTCTGTGAAAAAATACTATCTTGCTTTTTTGAAAAAAAAAAAAAAAAACCTTACGAGCAAGCAGAGCAGCCCTGCAGCCTGTGGGGAAGGCAAAGTGGGGAGGGCAGGGGCAGAAGGGGCAAGGGGGGGGGAGGCAGCAAGTAAGGGAAGCAGCCCCATCATGTGGCCACAGACCACATATAGAGTGTCCACTATGGTGAACCCACAGCACATAGTTGACTCAAACCTGCCACAGGACAAGAGGCCATTATCACCGGGGGGGGAGGAAAGGGGAGGAGAACAGTAAGTCAGGCATGACATGCCTACTGCCAATGGCTCATAACTTTACTAGGTTCACTACTGATGTGTTTTAGACATAGTGAATGCTCTGTACATGGTCTGTGGTCCTGGGGCGGGGCCGCTTGCCCCACTCACTGCCGCAAGCAGTCTTGGCCCACACCCCCCTCCTGGCTCCCCCTGCTCCAAGACTGCAGGGCTTCTCTGCTTACCAATAAAATTTGTTTGGGCTTTGTGAGGAGGGGGTTGCAGCAAGCCATCCCTTGTGGATGGCCTGAAACCACAGCTTAATTACCCTGATTAAGTCCAGGGAAGTCATTAATCCATGCTTAATAATGCGTGGATTAATGGCTTAATCAGGGTAATTAAGATGCGGTTTCAGGCTATCTGAATTGCCCTGCAGCTCCGCTGCTGTCATTGCCACCTCCAGGCTGTCCCATGGGACAGCAGGGACAGCACAGAGAAGTCACAGGGTAGCCCAGCACAGGCTCCAGGCAGCTGTAGTAAGGAGTGGCAGGAGTGAGGGGGAAGAGTCACTTTTCCCCCCATGCTGAGCAACAGTTTCTGCCCAGCCGGCACTGCTGCTGCTCCCACCAGGGTGAATCCAGAGCAGGCGCGGGGCACGCTGGGGCTGCATGCTGGTGGCGGTGGCGGGGAGGCACCACAGGGCACATGGGCTCCAGGCTGTTGTAGGGCAGGGGCCGGTGCTGACCAGCTGAGGGGGGCACGTGTGAGGGGGTTCCCATGCATACCTCACCACACCCACAAACCCTCCCACACACACAATCACATACCCCACAAACACCATACCCACCTGCACCCTCCCCTACACCCCCCAAAAACTCCACACCCTTCCCCACATGCACCCCACCACACACCATCACACATCACTGGGGGAGCCCCATCCACTGCTACGTGCACACACCCCACCACACACATGCCGATCCGGCACCACATGCTGTGACCCCGTTAATGATCCTTCCGTACCACCCACATGCTCCCACATTCCCCACAGATACCACATCCACACTTCCCACACTCACCCCACAAACCTCATACCCATCCACACATCCCAACAAACACACCCTCCACAAATACAGCCCCCCACAAGCCCCATACGTACACACCCATACCCCATAACACCCCTGCACTATATAAGGGTAAGACTTCATTTTGAGCTATTATGCAATCACTTCTTTATACATGGCACAAACACACACGTATCAGGGCAATTTTTTTTTAAATGTTATTTTTTAACATCCATGTTATTGTGATAGGGTGATTTTTAGTAGTTTTTTTTCCAGTTCCAAGGTGGGAAACCCCGCTTCCCAAATGGAGTACTTCCAGGGTGAGGGGAGGAACTTCTGGTGGGAAAGATCAGGGATTAGGGGGCAGGACATCCAGTCTTAAGATGGTGACCAGGGGGTGGGGCACCTGTCACTACCCTTGTGGCCCTCGACAACTTGCCAAAAGTTGTTAAATGGCTTTCCAGCTGAAATAATTGCCCGCCTCTAACCTACAAGATGTCATGTATCCTCTCCCCACTCCGCCCTCATCCACACATGAGCTGAAAGAATCTAAGCCCAGTAAGTATACCAAGTTCATAGTCTGGATATTAACTGTTGCTTTCTACACACAAGCTTTGACATTCGTCACACTACACTATGGTCAGTTACTAGGTTGCTTTATTTTTGCCTGATATAAACAATATACAGAGAAGTTGAATAGATTTGTGTTGTCCTTATGGGGTCTTCAGCTACCAGTTTCTAAGTAACAGATGTCAAGACTATAAAAGCAAAGATCAAGGGGAGCTATAATCACTATCAAAAGCAATGTTACAAAGACAACAGGGATCAATTATTTTCATTAGGAAGACTGGGACAAGATGTAATTGACTGGAACTGCAGCAGGGAAAATTTTAAAGCCATAGGAACAGCCAAACAGCAAGACAAGCTACCAATTTAGGTCATAGAATTACTTTCAGTAGAAAGATGCACTGTTAGGTTATATGACCATGGTTTAACAATAATCAAATCCACCAGCACTGCAGAAGAATGGATTAGAAACCCTACTGGATGCCCTTTCCAGCTGATCCTGTAAACGGAATTGCAATCTTTATTTTTAAAAGAAATTATGTTCTTAGTCTTCCTACCCAGCTGAGGAAGCACCATTCTGGCCTGTCCTCTTTCACCCTCATCCTAGTAATTGCATAAACAGAAATGTGGCATCTCAAAGCAGTTTTGTGGGCTGTCATTGGCACAGTACCAGCCAGTGCTGTGATGGATAGCTTTGAAATACTCAGTGCTCCACTTAGGATACAGGCAGATTAAGCTAAGCATTCTATCTGCCAGATCACTTATACCATTACCTCCCCAGTTCACAAATTACCATATTTACTCAAATACACAAGGGTTTTTTTCCTCAATCATCATGGAGAAAAAAGCCTCTCATCTTACTTTTGCATACAAGGAAACATCATTAATACTAGGGGTGCACCAATAAAGATTTTGGGGGTTGATACCAACAGCCAATATTTAAGAAGGCACATCAGCCAATACTGATCCAATTTCCAATACAGCTGCCTCCAGCTGGAAAGTCTGGTGTGGTGGAAGGAGAGAGTGGAGGGAAGGGGTGTGTGGAGGGGGCAGATCAATGGCCCCCAAGGTGAGGGGCCTGTGTGTTGCCCAGGGGGGAGGCAGCTCTTGCTGCTGTGGGCACCCTGAGATGGGGGGGGGTACGACCCCTGGATCTGTGCAGGGCAGGCTGGAGCCAGGGTTGCGTGGGGCTCTTATTGGCAGGGGCTGGGCTTGGAGCAGGCACTGGTGGCACTGGGAGGATGCTGCATTGTAGCAGGGCACTAAGATGCCTGCTACTTGGAGAGCTAAGATAACCCCTCAGGTGCCGGCTGCTGGGGCAACTAGAGGGAGCAAGTGGCCCACACCTGCTAGCGATCAGGTGACCGGAAGGGGCAAGGCCTGGCTCCAATTTAAACCCCAAGGTGGAGGCCAGGCACGCAGTTCCCTGCTGGAAGCCAAGGGGGAAAGAACTCTGCTGGACTGAGCAAAGAGGAGAGGCCAGACTGTAGGTACGGCCCATGACTGGGGAAAGATGAAGCAACCCTGGTGTGGCAGGAAGAATGTGGTTATGGCCAGGTGGTTGGAGCTTAGGTTATAGCCTAGGGGCTTGTGTTTTGTTTGCTGTTAAACTGGAGGTTTGGGTGAGGCTATTAGGGGTTGGAGGAGGCCTCATAAAGGACCCACAGCAACGTGGAGATCCCAGCCCTAGGGAAGGGGGCAAGGATCGAGGAAAGGCAACATAGGGTGTGTGTCATCCCCAAATGCCAAAAGGGCACAGTATCGGGCATATGCCAACTCCAAGCGCCTAGTAAGGCAGAGAGAGACAGGGGCTGCGGGAAGCCCAAGTGATAGAGAAGTGTCGAGTGAGACCGAAGAATGTCCAGTACATCAGCGAGGCTTGGGGCGTGGTACAGGGGTGGCTGTAGCCACACATCAATCATAAGGCTGGGGTGCATGGAACACCCAGTACAGAGACAGGACAAGTAATAGCAGGAGAACCGTGACCATGAGGACAAAAGTCAGCCTCTCTTTAAAATATATATATATATATATATATATATATATATATATATATATATATATATATATATATATATATATATATATATATATATATATATGTATATATATGACCAAGACATGGCAGGAGAGATTCGAGGGTGCTTTTAGGCAGCTTGGCACGGTACAGAGGGTAACTAGGGGAGAGCACGGCAACCCTAGGATGGCCGTCCTGTTTCATAGATTTCATAGACATCAGGGCTGGAAGGGACCTCAGGAGATCATCGAGTCCAGCCCCCTGCCCAAAGGGCAGGAAGTCAGCTGGGGTCATAGGATCCCAGCAAGATAAGCATCCAATTTACTCTTGAAGGTGTTCAATGTAGGTGCTTGAACCACCTCTGCTGGCACACTGTTCCAGACCTTGGGAGCTCAGACAGTAAAGAAATTCTTCCTTATGTTCAGCCTGAAACGGTCTTGCAGGAGTTTGTGACCGTTCGACCTAGTCATTCCTTGGGGTGCTCTGGTGAACAAATGTTCCCCCAGATCCTGGTGGTCACCCCTGATAAACTTATAGGTGGCCATCAGATCACCCCTGAGCCTGCGCTTTTCCAGGCTAAAGAGTCCCGTGGCTCTCAGCCTGTCATCGTAAGATCTGTTTTCCTGACCTCTGATCATGCGCGTGGCTCTCCTCTGGACTCTCTCAAGCTTCTCCACATCCTTTTTGAATTGTGGAGCCCAAAACTGGACGCAGTACTCCAGCTGCAGCCTCACCAAGGCCGAGTACAAGGGGAGAATGACGTCCCGGGATTTGCTCGAGAAGCATCTATGGATGCAAGCCAGCATTTTGGTCACTTTACTAGCCACAGCATTGCATTGCAGGCTCATGTTCATCTTCTGGTCAATGATGACCCCCAAGTCTCTTTCTTCTGTAGTGCTATCCAACGTAGCACTGCCGAGCCTATAAGGGTGCTGCAGGTTTTTCCTCCCAAGGTGGAGGACCTTGCATTTTTTGGTGTTAAACACCATCAGGTTCTCGTCTGCCCATTTGCTCAGCTTGTCCAGGTCAGCCTGGATCACCTGCCTATCTTCTGGCATGGATGTTTTGCCCCAAAGTTTGGTGTCATCGGCGAACTTGGCCAGTCCACTCCTGACTCCAATGTCCACATCATTAATGAAGATGTAGAACAGTATGGGTCCCAGGACAGAGCCTTGAGGGACCCCACTGGTCACAGGGCACCACGATGAGTGACTGCCATCAATTACAACCCTCTGGGTCTGACCACAGAGCCAGTTTCCCAGCCAGCGGATCGTGCTGGAGCCAAGGCCACAACCGGCCAGTTTGGCCAAGAGGTGATCATGGGATACCAGATCAAAAGCTTTTTTGAAGTCAAGATATATGACATCAATCTCTTCTCTCTCGTCCAGGTGATAGGTCACCTGGTCATAGAAGGAAATGAGATTGGTCAAACAAGACCTACCCACAACAAACCCGTGCTGGCTATCCCTTAGGATGTCAGCCTGGGCCAGTCCATCAAGGATGGCCTCCTTAATAAACTTTTCTAAGATCTTCCCCAGGACAGAAGTCAGGCTAATGGGCCTGTAGGTAGCCGGATCCACTCTCCTCCCTTTCTTGAAGATCGGCACCACATTGGCCTTCTTACAGTCTTTGGGCACTACACCAGAGCACCAGGAGTTTTCAAAGATCCGTGCCAGGGGCTGGGCTATGACGCTCGCCAGCTCCTTGAGTACCCTGGGGTGCAGATTGTCAGGGCCGGCTGACTTGAAGGTATCCAGCTTCTCAAGATGTTCCTTCACGAGGTCAGCATTGATGGAGGGTAGGGGATCCCCATCACCCGGATCTCCCTGTCCCATAGCAGGCATGGGCGTCCAATGGGACTGATGAAAGACTGACGCAAAGTACCTATTTAATAGGTTGGCTTTTTCCTGGGCGTCAGTTGTCAGTTGCCCCATCTGGTTTAGCAGGGGTCTAACGTTGCCCTTGCTTTTCCTCCGGCTCCCCACATATCTGAAAAAGGACTTTTTGTTGTCCTTGATGCACGAAGCTAGTTGGAGTTGAGTTGCAGCCTTGGCTTTCCTGGTTTGCTCCCTGCAGGACCGGACTAGTGCAGAATAATCCTCCTTGGAGGTGAATCCCATCCTTCATCTTTTGTAGGCTTTCCTTTTTAGCCGCAGGAGGTCCGCTAGGTCCCTGAAGAGCCAGGAGGGCTGCTGTGCCTTCTTGCTGCCTTTCCTCCATGTTGGAATAGATTTAGCTTGTGCATTGAGGATTACTTCCTTGAGAAGCAACCACTCTTCTTGAACTCCCCTCTCCCTGGGGTCATGGTCCCTGAGGGCCTGACCGACAAGCCTCTTGAGCATGTCAAAGTTGGCTTTTCTGAAGTCAAGGACTTCTGTGTTGCTGACTGACTTGCCAGCTTTACGGCAGATGGTGAAGGTGATCAGCTCGTGGTCGCTGTCACGCAGCTTCCCATCGATCACTAGGTCGCCGATTAGGTCGTCCCCCATAGCCAGTACCAGATCGAGCAGCGCTTTGCCTCTCGTTGCCCCATAGACTTCTTGTTACATGCACCCACCCCAAATTTTGCCACTGCTCCACTCCCAGTGCTGCCGCTGCCTGGTGCTGCTCCGGCTCAATGCCACGCTTCCACCCATGCGCTAGGAAGAGCCAGGGATGTGCCAGGGAGCTGGGAGCAGAGTGGTGGCGAAATCTGGGGTGGATGCAGTATCCTCCAAGCACTACTGGTACCCATTCCAATGCCAGCCCCCACCGAGAAGAGCCCTGCACAGCCCCGACTGTAGCCTGCTCTGCCCCGCACATATCTGGGAGGCACATGCCCCCCGCAACATGCCCTCCTGAAGTGCAAGCAGCAGCAGAAGCCCCCCCTCCCCCATGACTGCCCAGCCCAGGTAGCACCTGCCTCTGCCGTTGCCTCACCACAGAGGACATTGATCTGCCCCTCCCATCCCCTTCCACCACAATGGACTGACCAGCGGGAGGTAGCTCTCCATGCTGTGCTCCTCACTGCCTGAGTGGTTCTCTTTCATGTCATAGCGAGTCACTACATTAAATACATTTCAACTTCCTCTTTGCTCTCACTGCTGAGCTGCACCTTTCTTTCCCATTTCCAATTTCTGTTTCTTCACCTGTCTTAGATAGCTGGCAAACATCACCAAACAGGGCCCAAACAATTCATCCAGAATCCCTCTGTTGCCTCCTGTCTCATTCTGTTGTATATGATGATTAGCATGGCCCTGCCCTCCATAAGGTGCAGCCATACCAGGTTGCCCTGCACCTCATCTGCATATAAATTTTGGATGATCCCAGGACTCAGTGACAAGAGCACCTAGTTCCAGTCATGAGTGGGGGGCAAATTAGCACATTTTTGGGGGTGTATCTAGAGTTACACACACATACTGAGAGTAGTATTGACCTATGAGGTCACCATGGCTTGAAATGCTGTTGACACCACTGAGACCCAGCCCAGTGAACTATATAGTAAATCATGCACCTTTTGACTTTGGACTAATTGTGCATAGTTTAGACTGTACATAATAAGTAGGTACAAAAGTGTTGTTTAAAAGAGTGTTTATTGAGTACCTGTGCTAAAACTTGCAGCAGTTTCAGAAAAAAGATAAACTCTATCAATTCTGGATTAACTAACTCTATGGGTACTAAATGCAAATTACTACAGATATATTTATTTCAAGGTCAGTGTTTACAGATTTGTTTCTCACTTTCATGTGCTCAGGGAGAGCAGGGTCTGACAGTAAGGAAAGGGGGGAAGAAGCTTGGGGGGGAGCAGAGGGCAAGGGAGCCACCTGACTCCCTAGTTTTATTTTCCCTGCTGTAGCAGGGGGAGATGGAAAAATTCAAGGCAAACTTCCAACAATTAGATTCTGTACCTGGATAATTATAACAAATTTCTAAATTTTCCATATATAGAATATCGTTATTGGGGGGTCATTTGGGAGAACAGTTCCCATTCCAACCTCTTTCCTTTTTGGCTGTCCAGTTGTTGTTCGCCCTTTCATTGAAATGTGGTAGCCCTGAGTCCCGATGGATCCAAATGTCTTTTTTCCAAACCTATGGATTCCCCAGGATCTTTCCTTAATCTAAAGGCCTCCCAGCCAATAAAGGCCTCCCATTCTGTTCACTAGGCAGGCTTGGATGGTGACTGTGAGGGCCTCCCACATGTCTTTACCATAAGAGAATACCCAACTAAAAGAACATTCAAGTTGAAACAAGCATAGCAATATTTCAAGTCCCTAGTAACAGGCTAAAAAGTCCCAAACGCCAGTCCTAACACCTATTCCTTCTGTGACTTAGGCATGTCTTTCAATATTGCTGCCTCGATTATCCAACCTGTACCATGGGAATTAAAACAATTGTAAAGATCTCAAAAAGGGTAAAACTGCAACCACCAAGGGCCAAAACTATGTAATATGACATGCCTATACATGTGCATTGACCCTGCTCTGGCATGCTTTAATTACAGAGCATTGGAGCAGGCTCAGTTAATTCAGTCTGCTGGAGCTTTGTAATTACTGTGTTCTAGGAGACTCCAGCATCACATGTGTCAGCATCCCCATGCTGAAAAATGGTGTGGGGGGTGGCGCTTTGACTAAAGCTGATTCAACGAACCTTAATTAAAGTGTTCCTGATGCACACAATGCTCTGGACACTTTAATTAGAGCAGCTCTCGGAGCCGCTCTAATTAAAGCACCCCCTCCCCCACTGCCTCCCAGAGTACAGATGTAAATGCCTCACGGGTATTAACCACCTTGAGGATAAAGGAAAGGGTCAATATGATGGTTAATTAATAATTTAATGTTTAAGTATTTTGATGATGTAAAGTGTTATATAAGTGTTAGCATTAGCATTTATTTTATTACTGAGCTTTGAAAGTAAAGGTATTCTTGAGTCATGTGAAACTACTGCATGTAAAATGGAAAATAAAGCTTGCATAGAAAAAAGAATTTGTTGAGGACAGATCAGAAATTCACACAAGAATCCTGTAGCGTAATCTGATGTTTAACGTCTTTGTTCTGATAGATGTTGATTGAATTCAGGAGGATGACGGCATGTAGACTAAAGGCAGTTGGGGGATCCAGTTTGTTACTTGTGGAAATCATTGAATTTGAAGTGCTTAAACAAAACATCCCAGGAAGGCATCAAAAGTATTTGAAATTTCAAACTGAGTTTCAGAAGTGCTACTTCTGAAAAGTAACACTTAAACTTGGGTTTATACATTCCTTGATAATGTAAGGAAAAAACATGCAGTGTGCGTTAATCGGTTCTCTGAATGAACATGGGGGAAAAATCAGTCTTAGATTCATTTTCTTCACAAAATTTAGTTGTGCTCTTCAGCAGTTTTACAACTGAAACAAGGACTGTTGTTCCTGGAGGGTTCTAAGGAATGAATTGAAGTTACAGGCATACCTCGTTTTATTGCGTTTCGCTTTATTGCGCTTCGCAGATATTGCGTTTTTTACAAATTGAAGGTTTGTGGCAAACCTGTGTCAAGCAAGTCTATTGGCGCCATTTTTCCATCGGCACCATTTTTCCAACAGCATTTGCTCACTTTGTGTCTCTGTGTCACATTTCGGTAATTCTTGCAATATTTCAAACTTTTTCATTATTATTATATTTGCTATGGTGATCTGTGATCTTTGAGAGGATTGACTCCAATTTTGAAAGAAGTTCTACTGTGGGTAAAATGCTATCAAACAGCATCACATGCTACAGAGAAATCTTTCGTGAAAGGAAGAGTCAATCGATGCGCCAACTTCATTGCTGTCTTATTTTAAGAAATTGCCACAGCCACCCCAACCTTCAGCAAACACCACCCTGATCAGTCAGCAGCCATCAACATCGAGGCAAGACCCTCCACCAGCAAAAAGATTATGACTCGCTGAAGGCTCAGATGAAGGTTAGCATTTTTTAGCAATAAAGTATTTTTTAATTAAGGTATGTACATTGGTTTTTTTAGACATAAGGCTATTGCACACTTAATAGACTACAGTATAGTGTAAACATAACTTTTATATGCACTGGGAAACCAAAAAATTCATGTGACTCGCTTTATTGAGATATTCGCTTTATTGCGGTGGTCTGGAACCGAACCCGCAATATCTCCGAGGTATGCCTGTATATGGTTTCATTATGATGATATAAAATAAATAGATAAGAATGCCTCTATACATACTCTACCTCCTGACAAAAAAATAAATAAAAGATTACAAAAGTGCAGCTGGGAATTAGCTGCCAACTTTCAGTCCAGGTTGGGCATCTATAAAATTGTTGCTAGTGACCAGTGACATACTGTCATTCCACTCCACCTAAAAGACCTAACCTTTCCCCTGCAGCCCAGGTAGTTGGCTTTGTGTAATATACAGCTATTTATTCTCCTATTTGTGATATTTAGAAATAGGGGATGGAAGGGATTGTATAGAGATGGGCTTTGTAGCAAATGTCAGTGTTTGGAGAAAAGGTAGGCTTAGCTATAACTAAAACCTAGAATGGTTACGGGAAAAGGGTTCATAAGAATGAAATAATTTAATTTTAAGATATAGAAAATTAATACATTCAGAATATATAAATGATTATATTATTTACTTAAGAGGCTAGTTATTTTGCTGTTTGATACATCAGTTGCAACACAGAGATATCTGCTGTTAGCAAGTGCCAGCCCTGATTTAACTGAATGAACTATTGTTTTAAATGTATAAATTGCCTGTGATGCTGAATTGATTTTTTTAAATCCCATAATTTAGGGCCTAGTGAGTTTAAGTATCAGATTGTTAGACAAAAACTCATTACTGTTTGGCAAACTCTTTGAAACTGAATTGCTTGACCATGAAATTAATATCGGACTGTTGGATATTTTGGTTTAAAAAATGTAGATGGAATTATAATTCTGCTTAAAGTGAAAAACTACTATTGTGTAATGAATACAATAATCTTTGGATGTACATTGGTGTAACTTCTTACCACTCTTCTCTTCCTCTATTTATTTACAACTTTCTAGTTGTCTTGATAGTGCATATGTGTAGCGCATACTGACAGCTATTAGTAATGATGAACTAAAGCAATTACAGTCTGAGCCATCACCGGAATGACTCCATCCCTCGTTGGGCCAAGAAGTTGGATTACAGACAAGGTATAGTAAATGTTCATAATACACCTGGCAGAGATGAATAATGTGAATCTCCTAACATGATCCCACATTTCTGAAGGGGAAAGAATGCAAAGAAGGGGGCCAACTCTTATATTGAGTAGGTGAAGGTGCCACAAAATATAGAAGTTCTCTTAGACTGTAGGGCCGACTGTTTTTAATCCTTCAGTTGCAAAAAGTAGGCCGGGGTAGACAATGTTTCTTGGCTGGAGTGCCAAAAAACACACAATGTCTACCTTGGAAGGTGCTAGAATGCCGGCATGCCAGAAAAACAAAATGAGGGCTGGGGTGGGGGGGTGTACATGGGTACATGGCAGGATACACTGCATATTAGTATATTTAATAATCATAAATGTTGCCTTTGTTGTTGTGTATTCCTTTTTTGTTGAGCATGTTGCAACGGGAGAGGGAGAGGGAGAGGAGAGAGCCAGGCACATGCACACAAAACCAGACACACACGTGTGCACACAGACACACAAAACCAGACAGAGGCAGACAAAGACACAGAACCAGATGTGCAGGTGCATGGAGCCAAGCTCATTGGCCACTGGACAAAGTCCAAACCAACAATGCCCTGGTCCTGCCAGAGCCGCTGTGCCTCCCTGGGGAGCCAGCCCCTGGGCTACAGCGCAGCTGGCCAAGGCCCTGGCCCGGAGCCTGCCCATCGGTCCAACCACCCACCCACCTACCACACACAACTAAGCCACAGGTCCCTCCCCCCACCATCCACTCCAAGGCATGCATGCACCCACCATTATGGAGCTGATGCTGGAGCCCAGAGCAGATGTTTGCAGCCTCCTGGCTGCAACTGGCTCAGGCTCTGGGTAGCTGCTGCCAACCATGGAGCCCAGTCTGCTAGCAGCAGGGCTTCCAGCTGCTCAGCCACCTGCTGGGAGCAGCACAGGCTTTTTGGGTAGCAGCAGCTGCTGCCTAGAGCCCAGGCCAGCAGTGGTGTACCAAGAAAAATGGCCTCACATGCCGCAATCAGCACACTTGCCAGAGGTTGCTGAACCCTGAAGTAGGCTGTAGCCAACTTTGTGCTAAAAACAGTGTAGGGGATAATTACATTATAAAGATATGAATAAAATAATTAACCTTTTCATTTATATTTTGCATTAAAAGGGTACAGCATTACCTACAAGAACTTTGTTAAGGATATAATATAAGTGTTGCAGGAAACTAGTTGTCTGAAACTATAATGTTATATAAAAAGCTATGAGAACAGGTAACTTCCACTTAAACTAATCTCTAACACTAAATATATTTTTCTTCCAAGCTTTCTTTTTAAATCCAGTGTTTGGGCTTGGCCACGTCTTTAGATTTCCTGTTGCAGGAGTAACAACACAGTAAGAAATGTTGGCACTGCCAGATAACTGAAAGCTGGGAGACCGGTGACTTTTTCTACACTTCTGTTCATTCTCTTAGAATGCTCATCAAACTCCACAGGACGGGGCATTTTGAAATGTCTTCTGATGCTTCAGATTTTTATTTTCTTTCTTTCTTTCTTTTGCTGTTTTGGTAATTTACAAGCAATTAGTAACTGAAACCCTGGTAGGCACTGCCCAAAACAAATAACAAAAAAGAAGTCCTGACTGTGGTTTCACTTTATACCAGTATCATTCTACTGGCAAATGAATATAATAAACTCTGATGACTCTGAGGTTCTGTTCACACTTTGACTTTTAAAGCCAAGCAGGACTCTTGACTTCATGCTAGTTTATTTCTTCCCTACAATGTTGAGTCATGCCCTACCTTGATGGTGTTCAGGGCCAGAAAGCATGTAGGAGTAAAGGTTAGAGATAAATGTTTCTTTTACAATAGTGCTTATTGTTTCACAAGGACCTCATTTGTGGGTGGAGTTAGTGGTAAAATGTTGCCTATATCCAGACAGAAGGCAGGCCAAGGCAGCTTAAAAGGATCTCTGTTTTAAGGTAGGGTTAAAATTACCGTCAGTATTCATGCCAGAGTTAAGGTTATAGTTCGTATATGACCAAAGAGTTCTTACACGCTGCATACAAACATTCAGGGGGTTTAGATCATGTTAAAAATGGCCAACCAAACTGACTTAGTTTCATAGATTTCATAGACATTAGGGCTGGCTGGGATCTCAAAGATCATCAAGTCCAGCCCCCCCCCCCCCCCCCCCCCCCCCGGGGGCAGGCACTCAGCTAGGGTCAAAGGATCTCAGCAAGGTAAGCATCCAAACATTTCTAAAGAGTCCAGAGCAGGTGCCTGCCTCCCGGTAGAGGCCCTGGGAGAGGGCAGCAGGATGGGAGCCTCCCCTGCTCCATGCACAGATCGGGGGGACACAGGCCACCCCTGCCCCCCAGGGCACAGCTGCGGGGAGCCAGCCCCCCACGCAAGCCTGCAGTGGGCAGGCAGTGGGGAAGCCAGGCTCCAGTCCACTGCAGCAGCCAGCGCCTCCTGCCAGGGCCGGGGGGCTGAGCTCCCGAGTCCCTGCCCCTTAGCTCTGGCAGCTGAGGACCCCTCTGGCAGGGCTGTGGGGGGAGTGAATGGCATGAGCGGGGCCATGGGGCTGTGGGAGGGGAGTGAGGGGAACCTGCAGGGCCACCAGGCAGCTTTGGGTGGGGAGGGAGGGCCACCAACAGGGGTTGGGGGAGGTGGGGGAGCACAGTGAGGGGCCTTTAATTTTAATCATGGATTTGGGGGGGGGGGGGCGTATCAGAGAATTTGCAAATTTTTTATCATGGGAAACCAGGACCCGTGGTTATGAAAGAAGATTACAGCAGCTGAAACAAGTTTATAGAAGGAATACAGAGGGGGGCTCTGGCTCTCCACTTAGAGGGTGTGATATGTGGAGTCATGCTTGCTGTTCCTAGGTTGCAGAGCAGTGATGGGTGTTTGGTTTAGCCCTGCCATATTTCCATGTTTTGCTGGTTGTCACATGGGCCAGAGAATTAATTTTGTCCCCTTCTGTTGCTACAGGTTGGGTGCAGAGGGGTTGTCTTTCTCAGAAGCACTGAGCGTGGACCACAGTGTGAGGATTTTCGCTGTAGTGTGCTAGTTCCTGGGTAGAGGTTCTTGCCAAAGGTCAAACCAGTCGTCATATTTGAGATCAGTAAGGAATTTTACCCAATGGTCAAATTGGTATGGATTTGTAGGCTCGATCCAGACGTGCAGGCACGTGTGGTTTCTGGCACCACAAAATCTTTGCTGGGTCTTACCTACACACACACAGATTTCACTCAAAAGGAGCAGCATGGAAGCAACAATTTCACTGTAATTGATTCCATGGAAATGTGTCTAAATACACAGATGGGTCCTACTTTCTGTTTCTAAAAAGTAAGCGTGCAGCATTATCAGCAGACATCCCATGATCTTCTGTACTTCTGCCATGCACTGTGGGATTGTTCCTATGGGTTGTGCTGGAATTAGTACGAGAAAGTAGTTGGAAGTCTCTGCACTCCAAATCTTGAGTCAGTTGCTAAAATTCCCATCATTCTACTTTCTCTATTACAAGAGCTGCCTCTTTTCTGGTAGTTAGTGCCATTTTCAAGCATTTTCCTTCCCTTTGAATATGCGCTGGTTTATACATATGTGTACAGCATGCTGCTATCAGCTAAGTGCTGCTTTGCAAGCCCACTGCTGAACTAACAAGCAGTTCTCTAGGACTTTGTGGTAGGCCACAGCAGTTACAGTTTCTGTTACAGGTTTCCTTCCCAGATAGCACCCGAAGAAACAAAGCAGCAGAAAAAAATAGATGAGAATACTGATGCTGAAGAGGTGGTTCACGTGATCAAGAAAATGGTACAGGAAAGTTTTAAGATAGCATCATTCTGTGTCGTGCAGCTTCTAGGCCTGAGAAACAAGCACAAACTGCAAACTGTCAGCAGTAGCTGTGAACTTCAGGATAACAAATGGGATCTTTCTAGGCAGGTCAATGGAATATGCCACCAGAGTTGTAGAGGCAGGACTCCAGTATGAAAACTATCTTGTTCCTTCAAAAGTCCATGGCTGTCCCCACCTGGAAATTCACCCTCTACCCCTAATTATACACAGGCATTTAAAAATGGTACTGTCACCACATGTTATAACATTTAAAGAGATTTCTGGTGGTTTGCATGCATAAGGATACCTAGTTGCATGGGTGTGATTAATAGAATGCATACAGGCAACCCCCGCCGGTTCCAAGCCTCAGACTTCATAAACAGAAAGGATTAATTCTCTGTTGTGCTCAGGGGGCTAGATGACTATTCTGCCAGGTTCCTGTAAAAAATGTGGGTTGCTTTGAAAAAGTTCATGATGCTAGAATTTTGGGGAACTTTAACCTGTTTCCCTTAATGAAAAAAGTGGGGATTAGCTGTAATGACAAATACCATTGTTGTGAATGGTGTAAGCATCCCTCTTATCTTTGGGGACCTTACACCCTTCTACTAATGAAGCCTTTCCTTGGACATCTGAATTGCAGGAAAAAAACAATTTAGTCACAGCCTGGGCAGCCCCAGGATAAGAGTGAAGTGGGTCTCTGAGAGACTGAAAGGTAGATGCTGGAAGTTTAGTGGAAGGCTTGAGGCAGCCAAGTTATGCCTGCCTCACATTATAATGGCATGCAGGGTCCTGCAGAACAACTGTGAAAACGGGAGAGAACCGTGCCAAAGGGTGGGAGGCCGACATTTACTGAGTGTCAGGATGCTTTGAGGAACCTATGCAGTCCCTAATGACAACCATCAAAGACACCTAATCAGGGGTGCCTTGTGTATCTGCTCCAGGGGAAAGGGCCTAAAGGTTTGATATGGTGTTTTTGGGTTCCTGGCCACAGGCCGTTTTTTTTTCCACTTTATTAACTTTTTCAGTAGAATACTGCATTACAATTACTATTGTGTGTGATGGACCTGTGGAGTTTGCTTTGCAGACTTTGTGTGTTTCCTAGATTTTAAACATTGCACATTTCATAGAATCATAGAAGTAGGGTCGGAAAGGACCTTGTAGATCTTCAAGTCCGACCCCCAGCCTGGGCGGGAGAAAAGACTGGACTCAAATGAGTCCAGCCAGGTAGTCATCAAGCCTCCTCTTAAAGACCCCCAGGGTAGGAGCCAGCACCACTTCCCTTGGAAGTTTGTTCCAGCTCCTAGCCGCCCTAACTGTGAACTAGTTTTTGCGGATGTCTAATCTAAACCTACTCTCTAATAATTTGTGTCCATTGTTCCTTGTCATGCCAGGGGGCGCTAGGGGAAACAGTGTCTCCCCTAAACCCTTCTGGTCCCCCCTAGTGAGTTTATAGACAGTCACCAGGTCCCCCCTCAGCCTTCTCTTGTGAAGGCTGAACAGGTTTAGGTCCCGCAGTCTTTCAGTGTAGGGTCTGCCCTGTTATCCCCGGATCATGCGGATGGCCCTCCTCTGGACCCTTTCAGTGTTGTCCACATCCCTCCTGAAGTGGGGCGCACAGAACTGGACGCAGTACTCCAGCTGTGGCCTGACCAGCGTCGCACAGAGCGGGAGAATCACCTCCCTGGCTCTACTTGAGATGCACCTGTGCATGACAAGGTCCGGTTAGCCTTGCCAACCGTGACCTCGCATTGTCGGCCCATGTTCATCTTGGAGTCAATAATGACTCCAAGATCCCTTTCTGCCTCCGTGCTCTCAAGAAGGGAGTTTCTCAGTCTATAAGTGTGCTGCTGGTTTCTACTGCCTAAGTGCAGCACCCTGCACTTGTCAGTATTGAAACGCATCCTGTTTATGTCAACCCATTCTTGTAACCTATCCAGATCTAGCTGCAATCTTTCCCTCCCTACTAGCGTGCTCACCTCACCCCAAATTTTGGTATCATCAGTGAATTCAAACAGGTTGCTTTTCACCCCGTCGTCCAAATTGCTGATGAAGAACTTGAACAACACAGGCCCCAGGACCGAGCCCTGGGGGACTCCGCTGCCCACTTCCCCCCACGTCGAATACGACCCGTCCACCACCACCCTCTGAGTACGACCCTTGAGCCAATCTGCAATCCATCTGACTGTGTAGGCATCAATGCCACAGTCGCCTAGTTTTTTAATGAGGATGGGTGGGAGACAGTGTCAAAGGCCTTGCTGAATTCTAGAAAGACTGCGTCCACAGCGACACCTGCATCCATTGCCTTTGTGACCTGATCATAAAAGGCAATCAGGTTGGTCTGACATGACCTGCCCCTAATGAAACAGTGCTGGTTGCCCTTGAGCATCATCCCTGAAGCCGGCCCATCGCAGATGTGCTCCTTGAGGATCTTCTCAAAGAGTTTCCCAAGGATAGAGGTAAGACTGACGGGCCTATAGTTGCCCGGGTCCTCTCTTCTTCCCTTTTTTGAAGATGGGGACCACGTTAGCTATCTTCCAGTCATTTCAATTCTCAGTTCACCCGTTAGGGAGATGCTGAGGCCTAAATAGTTCATTCTTCTTTTTACTGTACATGTTTTCAGTTATACTATGAATTTTAAGCATGGTGTGCCTTCAGCTTATAGGGCTGTCTTGCCTAAGTTTTTGCTTTAATTTCAGATATGATACTTTTATCCTAAAGATCACTTTCAATGTAAATTCCTTGTCATGCATTTTCTATATGAGGGGTCTGTTATGCATTCTCCAAACAAAAGTTGCCTGGATGACAGGAGAAAATACACCTTTCTTACAAACAAAACAAACCCAGACCTTGTGTGTTGTTGAAGTGCAACCTCTCAGACTAAAGCAGTGCAAACCATGGGGAGGGTGGGGATTGAATTGGAAAGTAAACCTAACTCTAAAAGAATCAAGAGGTCTGTGGATAAAGCCACAGTGGTAATTAGTTTTTTTCTCCTTGTAATGGGGCAAGAGCCTTGGGATCTGGAGTGCTACAGCGACAGGCTGGTGTGTGGGTTGGAGAAGTTGAAGGAGCTGCAAAGACAGCTGTTCTGTTAGCCAGGAAGCCTCTGAGATTGGGGTTCCTACTAGTAAATGCTTGATCCCTGTAACGTAGAGTGCTTCTGTGGTTGCAAGACCAGAGCTGGCAGATCTTCTGACTACTGTACCTGCTGTTGGTTGAGGTAGGAGGTGGAAGGACATACCTACATTAAGGAAATATTTTGGATCAGTTTGCACATCTGGTGTGGCCAGAGCCTAATGATCGGTTGAAAGAGTAAGTGTCACAGGAGGGGCAGCCCTGGAGAAAGCTAATAGTGGGATTCCAGTGCTTGTGATACAGCTGGAGGAAATAACTCAGTCAAAAAGAAAGGAAAAATTAACAGGACCAAGAGTGACATTTTCCCCAGTCAGTCAGTAGTCACCATTTTAAGTATGCAGAGGGGGTACTCAAAAGCAGGGAGAACCAAACTTGGAGACAAGGTATTTGCTCACATCTAGCCATGATGGCAGCACCCAGTGCCTATAGTAAAAACAAATGCCACTTGTATAAGCCTTGGCATGTACTAACAGTTTTTGCAACTGAAAGTACCTTTCTGTTCTCCTCAGATGTGCTGTTGAGAGTTGGGTATTGCTAAGGGTAGTAGACAGGCTAGTTAGCAACAAGGTCAGGGGACTGATGTCCAAGCCAGGCTGTAGAGGCTCCTGTTTAGACTCCTTGGCTGATGGTCACAATATACTGGAAGGATTCTTCTGCCATGCTGTCTTTTGTTATTCAGTTTCCTGTGTCTGCCACAGTGTGTGGCTGACCTCTCATGCCAAAATCCTGCTCAGCCTTTTCTTGCTTGGGCACCTCACCAAATGGGGTCAGAGGATCTGTGTCTTCTTTTAGGCCAGGTTCAAGTCCTTTGCTTTAGTGGAGCACAATGTGGGCTGCACTGTCATTTCCTTGGCAATGGTTTTTGTACATCTAATTGCAGTTGCAGAGAATAAGGGCTTTCTGCAGCTTGGTCTCGCCTTACAGTGTTAGAAGGTTCAAGACCATAGTATAAATACAGCTATAAGTGCAATAAGCAGGGTTTTTGTAGGGTTAACAGGAACAAAAAATCAGGTAAGCTACCAAGTTGCTGATTCTTGGACACTCCCAGTACAAAAAGGGAAAACCTGAATGTGCTCCAGCATTTAAACAGTGATGCAACATACTAGGTGTATCTACACGTGCGATTAATTCAAAACAATAAACTCCAGGACCAGTTTGAACCAGAGTAAACTACTACCAGGTGCAGCATCTACACTTGTGTCTGGGACAGCAGCCCAGGCAGAGCAGGCCCAGGCTGGCAAGGAGCATGGGGGTCAACCCTGGGCTCCAGATGCTGGCATCAGGCAGAGGAGAGGATGGCTGGGGCACAAGGGTGCTGAAAGTGCAGAGCTGTGTGGCTAAGCAGCAGGCAGGAGCCAGGCCCCCTGCTGCCTGGACTGACTGGGTATATTGTATGTATGCCTGCAGTCAGCATGTACACATACATTTAATTGCAGTTTATTACTCTGCCGTAAGAACAGGCCTATCTTATGCGGGCATTAATTAGTTTACTGCAGCCTAATAGCATTGCACATAAGGATGGCGATGCTTTACTCCACAGTTAATTAGTCTACTCTGCAGTTAAGTGTATGTGTCGACATGGCCATGGGAGACTGGTGCTGCCTTAGTCAGGGGGGCACATGCCCCTCCAGCAACCAGTCAGCAACGGGGGGGGGGAGGGGGCACTTCCCCTACAGCTGATCATGCCAGCGGGGAGGAGGTCCTTCCGCGAATGATCATGACAGCTGGGAAGCGGCCACAGCGCTCCCGGAAGTGGCTGCGGCGCTCAGAGGGGGGGACACCAGTGCTTCTGCCTGCCACCTCCTGCCCCTGAGTGGGGAGTGCAGCCTGTCAGGGGGTGCACTGGCACTCTCAGGGAGTGCACTTGCACCCCTGTGCACCCTCTATACGTCACCACTGGACCTGGCCATAGTGGATGCCACATGGCCATGTGCTTTACTGTGGAATAGACTCATTGACCACATCCAGATGAGTGTGGCTGTGCGATATGTCACACCGCAGACACGTCTGCTGTGCCACATACTGCATGTTCAGGAGTTTTCTGCGCTGCAAGGTAGAACCACTGCGGGGTTTTCTGACCCGCTCAAAGAGAAAAAAGCAGGGCACTGCATGCAGGGACAGCACTCGCCGCCCAAAACTGGAGCCTGGACAGCTGATGCCATGTTCTTGTAGCTGGCCAGGCTCCACGCGGCAGGATTGCCTCTGCTGTAGGGGAGAGGCCCCCGAGACCCCTGGTAAGGTTGCTGGGACCAGCCCAATACTGACCCCAGCCTCCCCTACTCCACCTGGGATAACTTCCACCTACAGGGGGTGTGTGGCACAGGCATTCCCCAGGGACAAGTAGCAGCGGCATAAGTTGTCCCCAAGAAAACAAATGTCTATACTCTAACTCTCAGGTTCACACATGGAGCAATAAAACCGTTTAACTGTGTAACTGAAAGCAGGTGTGAGTTAAGTATTTTCATCTGACTTTACGTTTTCAGCTGTTTGGATTGGGGAACAGAATAAAATGTGTCTGAATAGCAACTCAACAGCTGCAAGCAATGAATCTGCAGGCACCTCAGATGCAGGCAACTCACTTAAATGAGTTCAGAATACTAAGTTAAAACAAGCTCCATTGTTAAAACAAACAGCTGTAAAAACAGTTATCTTGAGCATCTTTAGGTATTCTTGCATATTGAGACATGCAGGATCAGGCCTATGATTTGGTGCAGACATGCATATTGAATAAGCAGACAGATAATGAGAAGGAATCTCAAGTTATAAGTTAATTTTAGGGGGTTATTCTTTGTATAGGGTTTTAGATTTCATTAATGAGACTTTTCCTAATTTAATATATATATCTATAACTGTTGGCACAAGTGCAGTGACTATACATTACACACTACTGAATTAGAAGTTAATTTTTTTATTTCTTTCTCACCCAAACCAGAAAGAACCACTCATAAAACCAGAGGAAAACATCTTTAAAACTTGCACTCAGTTAGATTAATCTTTGTTCAGGTGTCTGAACTGCATTCTTGTTATGGTATTTCATTAATATATGAATGAACCAATATATGTTGTACGTTTATTCTTCTGCTTCTTTTTCAGAGTACCCAGCAGGTGCTCTGCTGTTCTTTGTGTTAGTAGTTTAGAGGTTTATCACCTCAGAAAATAAACATCCTGTCCTTGTAAAGTAGTCTTAACTTTGCTTAAACTTGCAGGTAGTAAATGCTGCCTGTGTCTCAATCTGTTTTTTGATTACTGGAAACATCTGTTTCCGGGCTCAGGTCTCACTGCTTCAGAAAAAACAGAATTTCTGCTACCTTACAGCAGTTTTTTTGCTTGGATCCCGCTCCTCTCCAAAGCCCGCAGATCTGCCAGGGTTCTATTCAGTGTGCTTCCATTCCCAGGTTGGAGTCCAGGTTATGACATTGATGGGTGAATTAAAAATGCATAAAACAAATTGCACTCCCTTAGTGAAAAGCTGGCATTTTTTTTTCTAATTTTTGAGGTTTGTCCTCAACATTTAATTCAAGGATATTCCTCAGATTTTTTTTTTCTGAAATTTTTGAAGAAAGGCTTTTCTTTCCCAACTGGGACCTCACCTATTTAGAGCTCCTGAGTTAAATTTTGATCTCCATAAACAGTTCTTTTCCATTTTATTTTACAAGCATCTTCTTTTGAAAAGCCAGTAAGTCCTTTTTTGTATGTGTGATTTATTTATTCAATATCTTAATATTCTTAATGTTCTTAGGTGCAGTCATTTCTAATCCAAACAGACCAGATAGATGCCCATGGGCAGATCTAGGACTTTATGAAGGGAGCTGCAGATGGTGTGGCACATCACATAAAACACACATTTTTCTTCAGTTAAAGAAAAGCTAGAAGCATTACTAATGTGCTAGGAGGCTAACACTATATTATTCAATTTAAAATTAGAGCAAAAATAAATGTAATTATTGGACAGTGCACTGATTTGCTAGATTCTATATAAAGTTTAAAAAAAACACAACACACTAGGTAAAAATAGACAAAAGATGTTATGTCATTATTCCAGAAATCATTATTGTTGAATGAATGTCTCTTATGAAGATTCATAAAACAAAATCTATCTTCGAGTGTCTTGAAAGTGAATCTTATACTTCACTGTTTGTCATGTCTACACCTGAGTTAATGTGCCGACATTGGAGTTAGGCTTTTAGCTAGAGTAAAAAGAGTCTTCAGTGCTGTGAAGTAAGAGAGGCATTTCCAGGAATGGGTAACAGACAGCAAAATTGCAGAAGAAAGGATAGTTTGCACAGTGGAACATCAAGACCATTGAAAAGGAGAGAAGGACTTCAACATCTGTGGAGTAGAGAGAGATTAGCAGGAATCAGGGAGATGGTTATAAACCATTGTCTTTCGCAGCACTGCCTAAATGGAAATGCCACTTCTCCCAGCCATTGGTTTTAAAGTCTGGGTAGAGTAGGAATCAAGGTGAGATGTGGGGGGAGGGAGGTATAACCAAACCACTGCATCCCTCCTGAATCCGCCCCTTTTTAGGTCTATATTTATAACCTTGTAATAGTAACTCCTCGAGCAGTCCTTTAATGAAGTAATCTTTCTCATTAGCTAAAATTCCATCATCACCACTGTGCGGAAGGAAGGAATCTGCCTATTCTTGTGCGTACTGGCTACCACATTTTGTGAATTCTTTCTTCTTCAGTCTACTTTATTAGTAACCTTATACTACTGAGTCTGCTTCCTCCCAGCATATGCAAAGAGCCTTGATGAAACAGAAGCAGTACAGGTATGTTGCAGAACAGCTAAGAATTTGGGATTGTCACATTGGATGTCTACACTCCCACATACAGGACTCTTTTCTGTGTGGTTCTTGCATACTGGTTATTCACTTTGTATATGAAGTGCATCAGCAGCAGAAGTTACTGTACCCCTGCAGAAGTTACTACAGTTCCATGCCCTTAAATGCTGTGAAACAGATTTATGGCAGCAAAGAATTTGGCCCAGCATTGGCATAAATCTGGTAAACATGCTGGGCTCCGGGCACAAGACTCAGACCTAGGTAGGGGCAGATTCAGGGAGTACTCCCTCCCCTTGACTCCTGCTGCACCCACACTTTAAAACCAAGTGCCTGGGAGAGGCAGTAGCATTTCTACCCAGGCAATGTTAAGGGGGTCAGTTGACCTCATGACACTACCTGATTCCTGCTAATCTTGCTCCACTTCACAAATATTAACAACCCTCTCTCCTTTTTAGCCGCCTTGATTAAACAAGCTACCCTTTGTTCTTCACAAACCATGACACCGGAGCTACTGCCCAGTAACTCATTGCTACTACACAGTAGGGTTGGAAACAACCTGTGCAGTGCTAGGACTGCACTGTACTGGCGGTTACTACACAGTCATTTAGCACTTGCTTTAGCAACACATGCAATTTTTACTGCACAGGCTTCAGCAAGTACTGAATGACTGCATGGTAACAACCAGTAGATGTGCCCTCTGGATACCTGACCTCTGGATACCTTGCCCACAGACCCTGAGTTTTGCCCGATGCTTTGGATACCTGACCTGATTCTGGTTTTCTGGATGCCTGATGCAGTTAGTCTCCTGTCCTTGCGCTCTGTCTGACCCTCTGGTTCCTCAGACAGATCTCTTGGTTTCTGGCTTCCTAAGGCTCTGACTCAGTATACTCCCCCTGGACCTTAGTGACTTCTCCCTATCCTGAGGTGACCCCCAGACCTGGCTGCCTACTGCCTGGCCTGAGAGCTAGATCTTGCATTATGAATTTGAATGAGACATGCCCTGAGATATAATGGCTACAGGACTACTGAAACAGTATCTCCTGATGTTTTTGCCTTGCTTGTGCATTGTCTTTTTTTTTAAAGGTAATATACCATCCAGCACATGCCACTTCAGTCAGATGGCTTTAATCTTAAAGCAGGTTTTGCTTTGATCTTAAACCACGTAACACAGCAGTGGGCCTCCAGCATGTCCCTGAACCTCCCAGTTGCTTCCTGACTGGAGAGGGCTGTGTCTTGTTTTGCTGCACCCCAGCCCTGCATCCTGCTTTTCCAAGCCCTGGATCTCTGGTTTTGCCTGGGCCACAGCAGCAGCAAACTGATGGCAGCATCACCAGGTCTTAAATATGAAATTCTCGTATGGAAAGCTCAAAATTATTGTATTTGCCGAAAAACTATTGTATCCTGAAAAAATATGCAAAAGTCTTATTTCCTTTATGTTGCTCACTATAACTCGTGAGTGAGTGAGAACTGGGAGTTGAAGCATTTCTTTACAGGTACTCTGCACTTAAGGTCGTCCTGGTTAATGTTGTTCTGTAATTATGTCACTGAGCTATTAGAGAACATACTCGTTTAAAGTCGTTACTTTTGGTAATGTTTGGTTATAACGTTGTTTGGCCGCTGCCTGCTAGTAGGTAATCACTGTGCTGTAACTGGATTCACTTAACGTCCTTTTGCTTGAAGTTGCACTTTTCAAGAACGTAACTACGACGTTAGGCGAGGAGTCGCTGTCTACGGAGGCAAGCTGGTGTAAGAAAGTGCTGACAGCAAACCTAGGAGTCAGTTCAGACTCTCTGAGAGTGACTGAAGTTTTGCATATGCTGCATCCATAAACTGCCTCAAAAATGATGGTACGTCATTGAACGCTTTTACTATTATTGATCAGACCAGGGCTGAAAGCATTGCACAAATGCAAGAACCGGAGCGCACTTGGCAGCACAGAGGGCGACAACCCGTGCGGAGCCCCGCCCCCTTCCCCCAGCGGCTGCTGATCTGGCGCGTCACGTCGCGCGTCGAAGCCTCCGCGTAAACTCTGTGGCTCCACGTTCTCTTGGCAACTGCTGAGCCGCGGGGCGGGGGCGGGGGGGAGGCTGCCGATTGGCTCCGGCCCCCCCAATGGGGCGAGGCGCGTGTGCCTGCTGAGGAGAGCGCCGGAGCCGGCGCGCAGAGCACGCAGGCCATGTCAGGAGCGGCGGGGCGCGCGCGGGCTGTTGCCGCCGCCTGCGGGCTGCTGCTTGCCGCCGCTTGCGGCATCGCGCTTGGGCCCGCCTCAGTCTCAGGTAACGCGGCCGCGCTGCCTCTTCGCTCCGGTCGGGGCGGACAGCGCCTGCGGAGCCCCCTGCCCTGCCCTGCCCGGGGCTTTCGCTTTCGCTCTGCGGCGCCGCTCGGGTAGGGCCTGGGCTTGGCCCCGGAGCAGCTGCCTCGCGTGCAGAAGGGCCCCCGCTGTGATGGCCCGGGGCTGTGTCGGCGCCGGGGCAGGGCGGGGACGGAGGCTCCCCCTCGGGCGTGTCCCGAGCCGCAGAAGCCTCCTCCCCATGGGGGCGGGGTCCCGTCCCCGCTCAAGTCGGTGGCCCCTGTGGGCAGAGGGCTTGGTTTGGCTGTCAGCCCCTCGGCTGTAGATTTGGAAGAGGAAAAGCCCCAGCTGGATGGTCTCTGTCCAGCCTCTTTCTAAGGCTTGAAAGTATCCCATGCCTTGGCTGGGGCTTCTGGAAAAGAGAAGCTGCTTCTTCCGTGCCTGTGGCAGAGCCACAACTCGGGTGTTTATCTCAACCTGCTTCCTGTTTGGGGTCAGGTACCACTGAGCTCTTGGCTGCAACTCTCCACAGGAGCTCCAAAAACCCTCCGCTGCAAATGGAGATGGCGTGGTGGGCTCTTGACCGGGACAGTCTCTAGCTGTTGCTCTGTTTTGCACTTGGGCTGGAAGCATAGGCTTCTCCTGCTGTGTTCCCCATTTGTCTGCTGCAGCCAGCGTCTAGACTAGAACATTGTACAAAAAGGGTTTATTTCTCATGGGACTTGGGGTGGAAGTTGGAAGGGGAGATTTTAGGGGGTTTCCCCTTTTTTCCACTGTCTCTCTACAGACTCTGGAAAGGAAGCTAACCAAGGTGAAATGTTCAAGGAGCTAATGGTGGGAATGGGAAGTTAGGGGATTTACAAGGTGTTCTCATGTTTTGGTTTTTCTTTCACTTACATTGAGAAGATGATCATATTTTTTTCCAATATGTCTTTGGTTACCAAACCCCATTGGTTACTTGCTAAAAAGTTGTTTGGATAGGTGAATTAATTCAGCTAAGAGAAACTAGGGCATCTTCTGATAGATGTTTCCTGCTTGGTCATGATGCATAGAGTTAAATCATACCAAACATAACCATAGAGATATTAAATACAGTGGAGCTTGAGAGAGAACTGTTTGTCATACAATACCACCGCAATCACATACTATCAAATTTAAAACTACAACTACAGTATTGTGTTAAGTAAAGCTTAAAAGATAACAGTATGCAGTACCTACAGTTCCAAGTTATAGTACTGTATCAAATTTTAAAGTGGACAAACAAAACTCTATTAAATAGAGATTAGAAAAGGAAGAGTTTGTTGTACAATATTGCAACATTTTAAAAACTAACTTGAAAATGTTGATTAGAATAATTAAGGGGTTTGGATAACTGAGGCTTAGATAACTGGGAATGGACTTAAGGGGAAGTAGAAACACATGCGTGCACACCATCCTGAATGGCAAGGGCTTCTGTTTAATTGCTGCACTTGAAAGTGTGAAGTACAGTAATATACAGACATACCTGTGCAGACTCTGAGGCAGCTAACCTTTGTCACTGATAAATGTTATTTTTTTTGAGCACATACCTTAAAGTGAACTCCACAGTAAGTCTCTAGTTATCCAATTCTTGGTTTTGCACTTAATATAAAATGTTGTAGTCTGGTATTCACTAAGGCTTGCTCCTTGGTAGTCTTCTTGCATATGACTTCAGAAAATCGACTCCTCCATTTAAGAGTAGATCCATCAATATTACTGCAATCTTTCATACTGTTCACTGTCTCTGCTAGACCGTATAGAAGGCAGTCAGTTAGTATATAGTGGGCTGTCTGATCTCCTTTGCTACAAGGGCACAACAGTCAGTTTGTAAGGCTCGTTTTATGTTTGATTCTGTTGAAGGCTCCATAGCCTGGTCACAGTTCATTCAGGTTTACCCATGCCTTATATGGGAGTTTATGACCAGGAGAGTGTGAAGATAGTAGTTGTATGTAGTTGTGTAGTGGGGTGTACTTGTTATTCCACTGCTCTTTCCACATTACTTGGGGCCAGGATGACAGTATGGTGTCTCCTACTTCCTCTATGATGTTTCTGGCAGATACTGGTAGGGGTTTTCTGCTTCTTTGAAAAATACCCAACACAGAAATGTCTATTATGTCATGTAGTGGGGGCTCTTTCTGCTGGGCTTTCGTTGCCAGATCAAGCAGTATTCTAGACCTTTTAATGTTATGAGGGGGGATTCCTGCCAAGATGAACATGTTTTCCCATTCTGTGTATACCAGGCAGCCGCTTATTGTTTGTAGTGCAGAATTTGGGGCACTGTCTAGTTTGCAGGTGTGGGCACTATTTACCCACGCAGGGAGGCAGTATTCTGTTAGTGTGTAAACCATGGTTAGTGTAGTTGTTCTCAAGGTAGAGAAGTTGACTCCCCGTGTTGTACGGGCAAGTTTCTTAATGGCTGTTGCCCTGGAGGTTACCTTCTGCCTCAACTTCTCCAGGTGATGTGGAAGGTTGGCTTCTTTCTAGAGTGACATCCAGGTAGGTTGGTCTTCTCAAAGGGTAATTCTTTTTTCCCTCCACAGCAACTTTTATCTTGGCATTCACAGCATGATTGTTCAGGTGAAAAAGTATTGAGGTGGTCTTCTGTATATTCAGCTCCAGTCACCACTGTTTTAGGTAGGAAGCTACGCATTCCATGTCACAGTTCAGTTTGGCCTTTATTGATGATATGTTATTATTGGCAGCAGCAAGTGTCAGGTCATCTGCATACATATAATTTGGTCGATGTGGTGCTTATGTAGTCTGCTGTGTAGATGTTAAACAGGGTGGGAGCTAGAATGGAGCCTTGTGGTACTCCATTCCTGAGTAATGAAGTTAACCAGACTTCTGTCTGGTAATGTGATAAGTAGCTTATACCAAAAGCCTGGGTGCCAGACCCTGTTGTGGGCTGCTGTTAGGTCAACTAGAATCGCTCCAATCTTTTCTCGATGCTCAAAGGCTCTCCAATATGAGTTGTAAGAGTTGCCACATGGTCAAAGGTTGATCAATTTCTTCTGAAACCTGCTTGCTCATGTGGCAGCTGTTTGTTAACAATCAGTGTAGTCCGGTTCAGGATAAGGCACTCAAGGAGTTTATAGACTGCTGCTGGAAGTGATATGGGTCTATAGCTCCTTGGGTCCGTCAGATCTTTCCCTGGCTTCTGTACTGCAATGATGTTGGCTTTGCGCCAGATTTTTGGTATCTTGCAATGATGCATACATGTTGACAGAAAGCTGCATAGCCAGTCTTGGGCCATAGCCCCAAGTTTGGTGAGGTGTTCAGGAAAAATGTAGTCAGGGCCAGCAGCTTTGCCTGTTTTAACATGAGAGAGTGCTGTCTTCATCTCTTCAGTGAAAGGAGCAAATTGGGTGTTGATTTGCAGTTGGTGATTTTAGGATGGATATGGTTTTCTGCTTAATGAACTGTACCCTGTAATATCATACTTCACCTTCTGTAGTACTTGGTTCTCCTACTTCACTGCATTCTGCCTATTTTAGCAGTGAGTACAGTATTTTTAGCAGTATGTACAGTGAGTTCTGTTTTACTTAATTGTAGTGGAAGATACTTCTATAGGTTCTTCATTTATAATGTGATGAACATCATTTATTCAGTAATAGTGAATTTCAGGGTTTGAAAAATCTTCCTGTATAGGTTGAATAGGATGCTTTTTAGGAAGAATTGGAATCGCAGCTCTACTTAATGAGAAGATGAACTTACTAGCCTTTATCATTGCAAAGAAAACACTGTAAGTTAATATTTGGATAAGTATTTTACTGATGCCTGTAGCTTTTCTAAGGTATACAGTAAAATGCAACTTGACTGGTATTTCCACTTCTTTTACTGCTTTATTTGGCTCCCTGCGGTTAAGAAGGCCCATGTTTGTTTCATTTGGTTGCTGTTTAGGAAACTGAACAGTTTGGAGCAGAGAGGTATTCACTGGGGCAAAGATCTTGAAAAGTGGATTTAAGTGGAAATAACAGCGCTCTGCCAACTTCCCTGCATTGTGCTACCAGGATGCTGAGACCTGATTCAAAAAGGGATTTATGCATGCTAGGCACTCTAACTCACTCATTAGCAAAAAGGCACATCAATTCTGACTAGAGTCCTGCTTAAATATTTATAACCAGGTGAAAAACTAGGCATTCCGGCACCGTTCTATGTGTTTTTAGCACTTGGATAAGAATGGATTTAGGTGCTTGAAAACAAGTATTGTGCATTGTCGGTATATCTACTATTTAAAATAAGAGGTGTTATGTTAGCACTTGAATTCTGCTTTTATGGTCTTCTGGATTTGCAGTCTAGCCATCCTTGTGCCCAAGTCCTCAAAGGGGCTCAATTTGACAAATGTATTTACAGGATTTCTAATGAGACAACAAGGGGCCTGCCCAGTAACATAATGCAGCAGTCAGCAAGGCCAGAACAATCTGGTTTAGGTCCAAAATGGGCCAGTGCTTCCAACCCGGCTGCTACCATTGGCACTGCTTTTCCCTGCTGCCCAGCTGTGTGCCTCCTGCCCCCGCTCAAAATGCTGCCATTCCACAGGTCTTCCAATCTTTGGCCTAATGATGGAACCTAGGCTTTCCTCAGGCTAACAGGGTTTGTACACACCTCTTCTCAGGAAAGTGCCCTACCCCCCAGGCTATTACTAGGTAGGCTGTGGGGGAATCTGTAACCCTTTTGATGAATCTAAGCCACGGCATGGAAAGAAATGCAAGAAACATGGGCCTGAAAGCAAAAGGGAGTGTACTTTGTGGCTTAGCAAGATGGGAAGAGGAAACATTTGTTCTGTTCTCAGTGCTACTTGTGCATGATATCCAGTAACTTACTGGGAAAAAAAAACATATGGAATTGCAGGAACCATAATACAGGCCTAGCTCCCTACCAGGAGAGTGTCATCCTGACTACTCCAGAGTTTAGGCTTCTTCCTGCACCTGCTGTTTTAATAATCTACGATTTAATAAACATCTTCCTGTTTTAATAATGTTATGTTCTTGGGCAATAAGTGTAGGCAAGGGTTTTGGATTGCAAATCTTGCGCTACCAGAAATGCCTGATTTTGGGCTGCAGGGAATAGCTTAAATGCTAACTCCAGGGAAGATCAAGATTCCATATGAGTCCCTCTTCTGCACTTCCTTTTGGTCTGTCCAGGTGGGAGGATGTACAGTGTGCTGGTTGATGTGAATGCCGACCGGAACATTACTTATACTTTCTGTTTCCAGTATGGCCATCAAAGACAGCTTTTGTTTAATTCTACTTACTGATACACAGTGTTGCCACAGCAGGTGCCTTTTTGAACCTGAGCCCTGAGTAATAGGTGTAGCAACCTTATCAACCAGGACGTATTAGCATAAAATGCTTCTTTGTTTCAAAAGACATGGCATTGAGGATTTCAGGTTTATCAGCTTTATTAGTGTTATCAACCTGTGATTAGTAGGATTCGGGTTTACCAGAATCCTATTAATCACAGGTTGATATTACTAATAAAGTCTGGTGATGAACCAGGAATCTCTTGTTTAGTTCTCACTTTAATGGTGTTCCAAATTGGGAGATGGAGGAAGAGGCTCATTTCTTGGTATCTTTCCAGAGCTAGTCAGTTTAGTTCTGCAGCTAAAAAGTGTCTGGTAAAATTTCCAATGCAAAAGCATTGGCAGATAAGAGAAATTGCTGGGGATCAGTGAGAAAAGAGAAATGGTCTACTGACATTGCTCATGGGAAAAAATACTTGCTTCTCATGAGGAAATGTTAACATGTATTTTCTGTTAGATTTGCCATTATGAAATCCAGATTTGTCTCTTTTTCTTTGCTCCCCACCACTTCTCCTTCTGTCTCTCTGGCATTTTCTCCATTTATGCTCTCCTTTTTTTTTCCAGTGGCAAAATTTAAAAAAATTAAAAACAGCAGTAAATAAAATACTGAAAACCAGGCTCTTGTTTTTCATTGGCAAGCAGAATTTCAAAAGACAGTTTTCAAAAAAATGTATTTTTACTGAAAAGCACTTCTTCTTTTTTCCCTTTTAAAAAAAAAAAAAAAACAACAACTTTTTTTTTTTTTCAAGCATTCTAAATCAGAGAGATTTGCAGAAGTGAAAAGGGAACAAAGGGAAAATTTCTGGAGAGGAGAAATGACTTGGGGGAATTAAAAAGAAAGTGAAAGAAGAAAGAGTTTGGAGAATGAAGGGAAAGGGGATCTAGAAAGTTAAAACAGCTTTGCAAAAATACTTAAACTTTTATGGGGAAGTGAAAGGATAAATGGTAACGTAAGGCATTGGGTGAGACTATATGATAAAAGCAAGTGAGGTTTTTTTGCAAAAGGCTGGTGATTGGTATTCTTTATATTCAGTCAATTTTACTGAATGCACTGAAAAATTTGCTTGGCCAGTACTCTTCTACTGTAGCAGGGCTCCCAGTTTTCATTTAAAATTCTCTGATTTTTAAAAACCCCAAAATCCACATTTTCCAGCAATTAAAATGAAATGCCACATATATATAGGTATCAGTCTAAAGTGGTAAATATATCAATAAAACTGATTGTTAAAGCAGTTTGGAAGCCTACCAGTGCCTCAGTCATTATAACAAAATTAATTCTAAATACCTATATATTTTGGCATTTGATTTTGGTGTCTTTATGATGGAAAATCAGACTTCCCCCTGTCCCCTTTGCTCACCAGGAAGTGAGTCCAGCTGTGACTGCCTGTTCTCCTGCCCCCAGATGCTTTGCGTTTCTGAGCAGCCTGATATGCCACTGCCCTGTCCTTGCCCATGCTGTTTCCCCTCACAAGCCATAATACCCCACCCCCCAGGCTGTCACTGTCTACCTGCACAGCCCCGCCCCACTCCCTCCAGCCCTGCAGGTGCTCCTCACTTCTGATCCACAGTCCCCTTTTCCCCCCCCACAAGCCCAGCTGCCCTCTACCCTGCCTGGCCCTGGATGGACTCACAGGAGGGTGGTCTGGGGGGTACACAGTGGTTATAGCCTCCACCATGAGGTGTGTGCAGTGGACCTCATGTGGAAAGACAGGCAGCTGGGGCACCACTTGCTGCCCTGCACTGCTGACTGAGCTGGGGTACAGCACAGTGTGGTATGGAGAACCTGTGCTGTGCAGCAGCAGCCTGAAGCAGAGCAAAACTGGCCAAGCCATGCTGCAAGCAGCAGAAAGAGGGGGGGGGCTCCTGGCCCTGTCGTGCCTGAGCTGGAGGATGGTGGCTGCGGTTCATGTTGGCAGTAGCCGAGCAAGTCTGGCCTGGGTGCAGGCTGGAGGAAGAAGGAGGAAATGCCTGTGACACCCCCTGCCCTGCCCCTCCCCCCCAGCATGGTCTCTCAGCTGCCCTGCCCCTGCAAGCGTGGGCACTAGTGTCAGTAGCCCAGCCCCACAGCTACCCCACCATCCCACCCAAGGGAAGACTCATGGCCACCCTGCCTGGCCCAAGATGCATACCAGCTGGATGTCTCTTGGGTGTGCACTAAAATGCTTTTATTGGATTATTTTACAGTTATAACATGAACTGTAACAAGGTCACACTTGGAGAGTGGTGGTGGATGGGTCAGTGTCAACCTAGAGAGATGTGTGCAGTGGAGTCCCTCAGGGCTCAGTTCTGGGGCCGGTGCTGTTCAACATCTTCATCAGTGATCTGGATGAAGGGGTGGGACACTGTCCAGATTCGTGGATGACACTAAAATATGGGATGAAGCTAACACCCTGGAGAGGAGGGACCATATCCAGGCTGACCTAGACAAGTTGGGGGAGTGGGCAGAGAGCAACAGGATGCAGGTCAATAAGGGCAAGTGCAAGGTGCTGCATCTAGGGAGAAAGAGCTGCCATCATGCCTATAGGCTGAGGGGTGACCTTATCAGCACCACTGAGGCAGAAAGAGATCTTGGAGACAGTGTTGACTCCAGGATGATTATGAGTCGTCAGTGTGATGAAATAGTCGGCAGAGCCAATCGCACCTTGTCGTGCTTCCGTAGGTGCTTCACATATAGGTCCAGGGATGTGATTCTCCCTCTCTACGTGGCACAGGTCAGGCCACAGCTGGAGTACTGTGTCCAGTTCTGGACGCCACAGTTCAAGCAGGATGCGGACAACCTGGAGAGGATCCAAAGAAGAGCTACTCGTCTGATTGGAGGCCTGCAGGGAAGGCCGTACGAGGAAAGGCTAAGGGACCTTAAGCTTTTCAGCCTGACAAGAGAAGGCTGAGGGGGGACCTTGTGGTGGCTTACAAATTCATAAGGGGAGAGCAACGTGAAGTAGGCAGGAATCTGTTTACCAGGGCAGCCGCTGGAACGACAAGGAACAATGGCCATAAGTTACTGGAGAGTAGGTTTAGACTGGACGTTAAAAAAAAATTCTTCACGGTAAGGGTTGCCAGGATCTGGAATGGGCTTCCAACAGAGGTGGTACTCTCCCCATCCTTCGGGGTCTTCAAGAGGAGACTGGATAGGTACCTGGCTTGGATCACATGATCCCCGGTTTTGTGACCCTTTTCTTGCCTGCCAGGGGAGGGAGTTGGACCAGATGGCCCACTGAGGTCCCCTAGAATCTATGAAATCACAAAAGTACATGTCTATCAAATCCTATGCAAGATATAGGCTTAAGAATGACAAAACTGAACACAGTTTCACACTAGCTGCAAATAAAGACTAAACACCACAGGAGTAAATCTGATTTGGCAAAATACCTCTGCATGTGGCATGATAAGCCCCAAATGCAACTGGGTTTTGAGGTGAATCTGTGACAGGCAAACATTCTTATGTGCCTGCCTCTTGTAAACTTTTGCCTATTAACCAGAGTTATTGGTATAGATTATGGCAGGGGTTGTGCCATTAGTGGTACGCAGAGACATTTTTCCTGGCACGTAAAGAAATTGGGGGTGGTTTTTTTGATTTTTTTGAAGTTGTTGCTCCAGGCTCTCCTGTGCAGCCACAAGTCTCAGTGCCATGGCAGGCACCAGGGCGAAGCCAGAAGAATGCAGGGAGGGAGGCTGTTTGTTTTCTACTGCCCCCACCCCTTGTTCCTGCTGTACCCTCCAGCCCAGCTGGCACCTGGAGGGACCTGCCCAGGCAGGCAGACGCTCTGTTCCACCCGAGACAGCACTGAGGTGCCAAGTGCTGGGGCTGGGCAGTCGGGACAGGGTCTGGGCGACATGGGAGGAGGCGCCGTGGGCAAGCCAGCCCAGTCGGGCTCTTAGGAAGTGGGGGCTGCCCTGGGGCTCTGCAGGCTCGAGCTGTGGTGGGTGGGTAGGCGGAGGTGCCCAGCGGCACCCGAGATGGGGTCTGGGCAACCTGTGCAGCTCAGCGGGGATGGGCCATAGCCACCTTGTGCACGTGGGGATGCTGCCTGGCTGGGGCAGGATGCTGGGCTTGGGAGGCTTTCCTCTCCAGGATTGGCCTCCCTGCATGCTGGGCATGGTGCAGGCAGGGCAGAGCCGACTCTGGTGCAGGGGCCTGGCCGAGGGAGCCCCCTGGAGCCTGGGAACAGCCACCGTGGCTGCCTCAGCCTCCCTGGGTCCTGGCTTTGTCCACCTGCAGCTCTGCTCAAGGGGCCAGAGCTGGGGCAGGCACTGCACAGAGCCACTGTGCTGCAGGCTCCTGGCTGGCTTGCCCCTGAATACTGGCTGCAGTGGCTGTTCCCAGAGACTGGGGAACAGCCTGTGGCTGCAGCTCCCACTCCCACTGTACCCGGCACACACAGAGACCAAGCAGGAGCCCCCTGAGCCCGGCATGATGCCCCAGCCAGGCAGTGTGCTCCCTTTGTGGGCAGAATGGCTGTGCCCCATCCCTGCGGAGCTGCACAGGCCAACTAGGCCCCACCTCCAGTGCTGCTGGGCCCCCTCTCTGTGGCCTGAGTGGCGGAGCCCTGGGGCAGTCCCCACTCCCTGCTCCCCACATGACACCAGCTCTCGATTTACTGTAAGAAAATAAATAAATAAAAAAGCAACATTAATTTTATTCATAGTATTAAATATGCAGGGCATCCTGCCATGTACCCCCTCCACCCCAGTTTTGTTTTTGTGGCATGCCGGCACTCTGGCACCTTACAAGGTAGACATTGTGGTTTTTTTCAGGACTCCGGCCAAAAAATGTTGCCTACCCCTGGATTATGGTATGGATTGTTATGATGTATGGACATGCCTATTCTGCCATAAGGTTTTTTGAATGTAGCATAAATCCTGTCTAATCATTAGTGTCCTATTATACTGCAGGCAGCAACCAAATGTTGAGTTGTGTTAGTGTAACTATATTGGTTTCAGTGCACAAATTAGATTGGACTAAAAATAGGGCCAAGTGACACCCAAAAGTGGGACCTAGACACACAAATCGTATTGAAAATGTTATTGTCCTGTCTCAAGCTGAGTAATAATTGAGTGAATATGCCAAGCCCTGCTACTATTATTTCATATGTTTTGTAGAAGGCTGGAGACGTATTTAAAACCATTTTTTTTAAAAAACAGATTGTCCATTCTTGTATTATTAAGTAATAGAATAGTAACACCCAGAGACCCCAATTCAGGAGTGCAGCTCATTGGGCTGTGCACAAACAAGACTCATAATATGAGGCAGTTGCTGGCTAGCAGATAAGTGTTATTAGAACTGATACTTTTGGGTCATTTGCAGGGTGCTAGTGTATTTACAGACAGGCCCTTCTTTACAGACAAAAGTCCCTGATCCAGGAAGCAACCATTGCAAGTGTCCTGTAAATCTGATCCTTTATGGTAGACTTTCTCAGTACTGGTCTTCAGTTTTAAATACAAAACTTCCTATGTATATGTTTATACAGGTAGCAGTGCGTTTACTATTCGGCATGAGAGAACCAGCAAGTGCCTACAAGTTAAAAACTCACGGATAGTGACAGCAGACTGCAAAGAGACACATGAGACCTTATGGAAATGGGTCTCCCGAAATCGCCTTTTCAATTTGGGATCCAAACAGTGCCTTGGACTAAATCTAACCAATCTTCAATTTCCTTTGAAAATGGTTGATTGTAACTCCCAGCTTATGCTATGGTGGCGATGTGCTGATGCTTCTGTAGTTGGTGCGTCCTGGTACAAGCTGACTTTGAAGAATGAAATTGTTGTAACTGCAAGTATAAATTCATCAGACTGCTGGAGAAGAAACAACTCTTCTGATGATATCTGCCAACAGCCTTATCGGGGTAAGTCTGTGGTTTTAGTTCGGAAGCAGTGTAAGTGCTTTGTTTTTTTGTCTGTTTGTTGTTGGTTTTTTGCCATAGCTTTGGTATCTATTAAGTCTGATTGAAGGAATAAAATGCTCTGTGACAAAAAAATAATCTCGTTCAGTCAATGCAGTTTTAAAAAGGCTGGCGTTTAGCTATTTACCACAGAAGAGCACTGTCGAGAGAGGCTAGTTTGAAACACCATTCTTTGATATATAAAATGTTAGACACCTTCCACCAGGATTATACTTTATAGGCCTCTGCCCCTGGTTAAAGCCACGCACATTTTGCAATTAACTTCTGTAGAGCAGGATTTCAGGCTATTTTCTTGGCACTGATTAGTAGTATGATCAGTATGATCTGACTGGTATAATTCAGGCACAGAAGAGTAGCATGTTGTAAACTAATTCAGTCAAGTCATGAGCTTTCATAAGCTACAGCTTACTTTTCTGATGCCACGATTGATTACCGGCAGTGTTTATAATATTTATCTACAGATTATTGGGAACCACAATAACTGCTACTTCTTGGACAGATTCTGAAAATGTAGAGAGAAATAGTCACTTTTCCTAGTAAAAATGTCTATCCACTTTTCCCAGCATTCCCCACTTTACCCAACAACAGCATTGTTTTAAATATTAAAAATTAGTAATGCTTTTGTAATAATCCACTCATTTTTTGGTAGAAAAATAAATATAGGTTTATACTGTGACTTTATCTCAAGCCTTGTATGAAGGGTGGCAAGCAGCTACAACACTTCGGGAGTACTACAGGGGAAGACGGGGAGAGACAGTTTCCTTCCAGTGCTGGCTCATCACCAGGGATATGAGTTTTCTGTTTTCCACGGGAAAACAGAAAAAAATGTGGATTTCCCCTTTTAACAGAGAGAAAAAGCAGGTTTTTAATTTTACCAAAAGGTACCTTCAGTTTTTCTACTTTTGCAGAGAACTGTCTGCAAGCTTCTTGCAAAAAGGGTGGCAAACCCTAAGCCCTGTCCCAAGGGGGAAGGGATGGGGCCTGAGACTGTCAGTCAGGGCTTGGCTCAGGCTCACTTTTGCTCCTGAAGCCTTTGAGGCAAGTGGGGCTTGCAGGGGGCTGGGGTCAGCTGGTGGCACCCTGTGGTGGGGTTGGGGGTAGAGGACTGCAGACTGGGTATGGAGGACAATGACAGGGGGGTGCTCTGGGGTGGGAGCAGGTGACTGCCAGGGCTGGCGAGGTTGTAGGAAAAGCTGGCAGGGTGGGAGGTGTAGGTGGGTGCTGAGGGAGTGGGGAGGTTTCTGTAGGAAGCCCCATGTGGAGGGCTGGCTTGCCCCCATGGTGCATGGACTGGAAGCTACACGCCATCAGGCTGGGTGGGAAGCCACACATGGAGGCACAGAGTTGTGCACCATTGGGCTGGGTGGGCTTCTGCTTGCTTCCATGTATGGCTTCCTGCTGGAGTGCTGCAAGCCCCATGTGGAGGCACGGAGCCTGCCTAGCTTGATGGTGCATGGGTTCTGCCTGCAGTGTTGTGATCTGCACGTGCTGGCATGGAGCCAGCTCGGTGTGGTGCAAAGGTGCATGCCAGCTCCATGCCAGCATGTATAAGGCCTGAGACTCAGCCAGGCCACATGCTGCCAGGGCCTCTGCCTGATGCGAGCATGAACACCCCAAGGACCTGCTGCTGCTGAGCCACTGGCAGTGGGGTACCACCACAACACACACACCCCCCCTTCATATCCCCACCCACAAACCCCGCATACTTCTGTACCTACACCCCACCCTCCAACCCCATACACACCCATACCATCATACCCCTTCACAACCCCCTCAAACTCCACACCTGCCCATAAAACCCCTCCACACACATATCCATACCACTTCACAACCATGCCCATGTACCCCCCATGTCCCTACACAGCCAGGAATGCAGTCCAGCGGCTTGGAGAGCAGCATCCAGCGAACAATTCTGTGAAGGGAGAGAGATGTGTGGGGGGGAGCAGATCAAGGCCCCATGGTGAGGGAGGGAGTGGGGCTGGGGAAGGAGCTGCCCAGCCCAGCGCAGGACAGAGCCACGGGTGTCTTGTCTGGGAAGTGCAGGGGGTGAGGAGGGGGGTCAGCACCCCACACTGCATGCTTTCTGGGGGAGGCATGGTGGGGCATGTGTCCCCCGGATCTGTGTACTGGGCAAGGGCAAACTGTGCCAGCAGTGCTGGGAAGGGGAGCTATGGTGAATTTTGAGGTGGTTGTAGCCCCCTGTAGTGCCCCCTCCCGGCGTTGCCACTGCCTGCCCCACCCCTGCCCACCCTTAACCCAGCCGCAGCCCAGGCCTCCTGCCAGGAAGAGACTGACACAGCCCCCACCCCTGAGCATGCAGCGAGCAGCCTGCCCTCACCCCGTTCACAGATCTGGGGGCACATGCTCCCTATGTCTCCCCAGGGTGTGCACAGTGGTGGGAGCCACCCTCCCCCCCGGTGCCTCCTGGATGAGCTGCTCATAGTTCCTATCCCACACCGTGCTCCGCCACACCCCAGCTATGCAGCCCCAGCCCCAGTTCCATTCCCTCCCCCACACCCCTTCCCCCCAACAGACTTATCAGCCAGACGCTGCTCTCCAAGCTGTCGGGGTGCATATCAGCTATTGGATTGGTATCAGCCAATATGGCTGGTCAATAATTGTCCATTGGTATCAGCCCAGAAAATCTTTATTGGTGCACCCGTAGTATTTATTTTATTACAGTGACTGAGGCACTGGTAGGCTTCCAAATTGCTTTAAAACTGTAAATATATCAAGAAAACATTGTGTTCAACTGATACGTGTGTGTGTGTGTGTGTGTGTGTACTATGGTATAGTATAGTATACTATATGTGTACACTATACTACACTATGATATAGTGGCCTTTCATTTTAATCATGGATCAGGGATTTTTTTTATTTTTATCAGAGAATTTGCTATTTTTATCAGAGAAAATCAAGATCCCTGCTCATCACACCCTCTGTCTGTTTTTCCTATTTACTGGCCCCACAGAGGAGTGAGAGTATTCAGTATTTTCTTATTCCTATGTACTTGGGCTCAAGATGTATGTAGTTTGCACAGGACTGAAATAAGGGGTCTTGCTTTCCTCTTTCATTAACTACATAGTTCTAAGCACAGTCTCTCTTTTAGTAACTGTCATTTTCTGTAGTCGTCATCCAGTCAGTCTATAGAATTGCAAACTCCTGTTGCAGTCAATGGGTTGGGCTTGGGTAATATCTGAAGAGTTTGGCATAATAGCTATTTCTTTAGTGCGGATATGAGTAGTCTTTCTGCTGTGGGAAGCTAAGATGTGGGGAAATATAAAATTCAGTGGCTCCTCCCAAACAGCTCAACAGCTGCCTGGCTTGAAGGAAATCTGCTAGATTCTCTGTGACAGTAGCGTGATGATGATGGATGAGCAGGGCAGGAGCCCCCCTGGTGCTGCCTAAGAGAGAGTAGAGCGAGCAGAAGTTTGCTGCTGCAGGGGATGGAAAATGCCAACTCGGGATGGAGTAAGATCCAAGACAACCTGCAAGCCAGTGCACTAAGCAGGCAGATGAAAGTGGCCAGTAAGAAATTTCATCCCACAGCTCAGGCGTCTCCATCTACCTTGAATCTTCTTCTGAGTCTTCTCCTAGACCTCTTCTTTCAAAAATGGGGCAGGGGTCACTTTCTTATGATTTAAAACACCAAGAGGAAGAGGTAGTGGGAGGTACCCCCCCCCCCTTTAACACCATTGCCTGATGATTACAACATTCACCCAGTGCTTTAAAGACTGGACTTCCTGCACCTTAGCAGGTTCAAATCTGCACCTTCCCCACTGTCTCACCCCCAGTAGAGTGCCCGAAGTCCCAGGCTCTAGGTTGCTCTACCATGTCATCCCTTCCTTTGAAGATCTAGCACTGTGCAGAAAAAGATCAAGAATCATTGGGTCACAGAGAGAGATCAAAAGTAAGCGTGACTTTGTAACTTCATGTTTATGGCATGCTTCTGGGCGCGGGGAAACTAGGTTCCTCTACTACTGCTGCTTTTAGTTTACAGTATTGGGTAACAATTATGCATGTGGCAGGCAGTTGAGTCTTACTTTGAACAGCTGAAAACTATCTCAATTGTCACTGACGTAATGGTTTTCTTGTCCTCTGTTATAGCACCTCCAGCTCTGTGCTTCTCTTGTCCACTTGCATGACCAGAATAAAAAACAGCATAATTTTCAACTGTCATTTTTCCTGTACTTTACAAATATATCTCCTCTGTGGCAGCAAGGGAACTTGTAACTTCCTTAACTCTTATGTTACTGTCTCAGTGTGGCCTGGAGCAAATGGAGTTCTAATATTCCAGATTACAATAACAGTTATATATTTAATTATTGTCCCAAACCCATAACCATTTCAGTTAGGGAAGCCTGATGGGTATGGGTCAATAACCATATAAATCATTTTAGCTCCTAAACAATTTCTAAGTTTTAGATGTAATAACCTGTTAGTCCAGTCCAGTTCCTGGGAATACTATATCGCAGCCTGTTGGACTGTTTGGTGTAGATGTCGACAGTTCCAACCTTTCCAAGTTAATAAACTTTGATTGATCTGATTTGCAGAAATAATTTTCCTCTTCTAGGCAGACTTGCCTGAAAAGTCTTATGAAAGATTTGTCTACCTGGTTTTCTTTCCCCTAAACAGTTTTGCCTGAGAGGATAAATAAGCTTGGTCAGTCCCATATGGGGAAAAGAGTTTTCCTCTTTTAGATATTATTGGTTCACGTGTTATGACTTATGCTATAATATTTGATGCAACCTATCTAGGTTTCCCAGAAACAGATGGGGACAGGCTATCATTTGGAGTATACCTCTGTGTTGGTATATTCCAATGCAAGAAAAACAAGCTACAGAATTTTTTCCTCTAATGTGTTGTTTTGATAGATTGAGTTAACTTTAGAATACGACTGTATAAATAACTTTTATTTGATCTTTCTTTTCAACAGACTAAATACTTTGTTTGGTTGTTTCTCCTACAGAGATCTTTACCAAGGATGGCAACTCCTATGGAAAGCCCTGCGAATTCCCCTTTCAAGTTAATAAGACCTGGTATCATGATTGTATTCAGGACAAAACGCATACAGGTGGTGAATGGTGCGCCACATCTGATGATTATTCTCGGGATGGCTCCTGGGGAATCTGCTTAAAACCAGGTATGTAGAGTTTCTAAATGGATATCCTAAGGGACTTCTGCTATTTCGTGTGTGCATCTCCGTTTTTGGTGCCGTATCTGTTAAACTAGGAATGGGCAAAATAAGGCCTGCAGGCCAGATCTGGCCCGCCAACTGATTGGATCCAGCCCATGGAGGTCACCCACAAATTGGGTGGATCCAGCCAGCGGCTGCCCCCACAGTACTTCTCGTGGGGCCAAGCCCTGCCTGGGGCAGCCTGTGCCATGCTGCAGCCCGCACCCACCTACCCAGCCCCAACCAGTATGCACAGCTAGCTTACTGGCAGGTCTGTTCCTGGTGTGGCTGCAGCCACCCAAGTGCTGCTCAGTAGGGCTGTGCAGAGCTTTTGGTCACTGATTCAATTTGGAGGAGATTTGGCCCTATTCAGCAGTCAAATCTCTGAATCTAGATCTAATCAGGAGACCCATTAATCTCTCCGAATTGAACTGAAAGTCTCCAAATCAATTTGGGGAGATTCAGTGATTTGGCCATAGACACAGCTTTATATGGTTTTTTTTCTACTTACCTCAAGGTACCAGACGTGGCTTGTGAACACCGAGATGCTGGGGCAGATGGAGTGTCCCGCGGGTGCACTGAGGCATCCTCACACTCGGCAGTGGACTGGAAGTACTTCTGGTCCACTTCAGGGTCTGCCATAGAGCATGCAGTAGACCCTCTGCCCCCAGCCCAGTGACTGGTGCCTCTTGGTTCTGGGGGGGCACCCAGGGTCCCTCCACAGTCAATCGCTGAACTGTGGAGGTGGGGGGGATCCACCTAGCGTGCAGGGAACAACCCCCCTGCACTTCTGTGGGATGCTCCATCTGCCCCACCATCTCAGCATTCACGAGCTGTGCTTGGAACCTCAAGGTATGTAGAAAAACATATAAATCTGTGTCTATGGCCAAATCACTGACTCTCCAAATCAGAATCAAACCTTCAGATTCAGCTGAATCAAATTGGGACAGTGATCCAAATCAGCAAATCGAATCACTGTCCCCCAGATCGGGCTGAATCCGAATTGAATACTACCCACTTTGTAAACCCTGACTGTTTGGCTCCCCTCACCTCCAGCAGTGCTGCCGCTGCCTCCTGCTCTCTGCCCTGCTGCTCCAGGCTAGGAGGAAGCTTCAGCTGGGCAGCTCCTGCACCACTGCACAGGGCTCTGGCTTCAGCTCCCAGTTGCCTTCCACCTACTCAGCTGCCTGCACCAGGAGCAATCCTGCCAGAAGCCATGCATGCTGGCCGGGGCTGGGCCAGCACGTGCAGGCTAGAGCATATCATGGGATGCCCTGGGCAGGCTTCAGCCCCATGTGGAATGTCACAGGGGCAGCCACGTACCTTGCCACCCTGGTGAACTCTGCTCTACATGCCCCCTGCTCCCTCCTCCCCCCACCCTTGCCCCCAGCCAACTCCTGGTTTTGGTGAACTGTTGCATGGGGCAGGGGCAGTGCTGATCCAGCCTGTAACAACTCATCAAAACTGGACCCAAATAATTGCTTCACCCCAGTTGTAAACTGTGAATGTGGTCTCATTTTTTTATTGCAATATGATATAACAGTTAACACACAGTCTCTGCAGTGTGAATGATTTAAATATTCATCTTAAACTACTTCCTTTTCTCTTTACAAAAGCTTAGGGAGAAGAAGAAAAAGCCCAAATGTGACTTTTTTTACTATAGTTATGTGTTTTGTATTAAACAGAGAATGGTTGTCATGATATCTGGGAACATGATCCAGGAGCTGAAAGTTGTTACCAGTTAAACACACAATCTGCTCTTTCTTGGAAAGATGCTTATATTTCATGCCTAGGACAAGGGGGAAATTTATTGAGCATCCGAAATGCGGCTGAATTAAGTTACATACAAGGTAGGTGTTGTTATCAATGGTATATAGGTGAGGTAGGTATATTTATCTCGGAAACATTTGACAAACGAGTCACTTGCAAGGTAGCATATTATAGTCTTTCTTAAAATTCTGGGTTAATTTTAAGCAAGGGGTACTGTAACTTGTATATTTAGAATTAATTGTCTTAGATTCTCTTATAACTCAACTGCTTTTATTGCAGTGTCTATGAATGTAAATGGGAGCTGATGATAAATGTCCACAGTTGAGTCAGCTTGACTGTTTAGTGTCAGCACATTATGTGGATTCCAGGTTCCACTTTTGATCTGGAAATCAAATTAATTACTTTCTAATAGTGCATTCATCCCTTAGGAGTGCCTTGTTCCATTGTCTTATAATTGTTTGTACAGACATTCAGACTTGGACCGGAGGAAACATTGCATTCTTTTAATAATATAGGAAAATCAAAGAGGGAACAGGCAGGAAGGGAATGTTTCGGTGCTGTAATACAAATTCTGCCCAGACGTGCATGTGCTTAATCCCCATTTAGTTTAATAAAACTTGTGCATCCATATTCAGTGGCAAAAAACTTCAGATGTGTTCAGATAGCTTCCTTACTTTAAATCAGCTATTTTAATGTATAAACGTTTTGCTTTAACTGCTTTTTCCAAAAATACCTATAGCTAAAGATGGCATTGCAGAGAGATTTTGGATTGGTTTAAACCAGCTGGACATTTTTGGAGGTTGGCAATGGTCAGACCACACACCTTTAAATTTTATTAACTGGAATCCAGGTAATCGTATTATCAATTCTATTAACTAATTATTGCACAAGTTAGAACTTTATTTTGTGTTTTCCTTCAGTTGATTTTGTGACAGCAAATGTTGTTTTCTTTAAAGGTAAATGTCACCATCTGTACAAGTTTTAAACTATAGAAGAATAAGGTTAATAAACTGACAATAAAAACGACAGCTTAAAAACACACTCTGAAATTGTCTCATAGCTTGTACAGCAACAGGCTGACTTGACAAGTTCCTTTCCCCGCTGACAGAATGGAAGACATTGAATGCAGAAATTAAAGCATTCTTAGATATGATTTTCAAATGCTTCAACTGGACAGCATTATGCTGCTATATTTTTTAAGCATATTTTTAGCAGCGTGCATCATAAATGCACAGTAATACATATATGCAAGGGGGCTGAAGTATATTGCTACATCATTCTGACATGCATTTAAAATCAACTGCAAAGTTATAATAGCTTGTTTCTATAGGAGGAGGTTAGGAAAGGAGAGAGATTGTAGGAACTGTATATGGATTGATCAAAGTTCCCACTGATACTAATGAGATTTTTGTTTGATTGTGTGCCTTTGGAATTTGCATTTCTGTATTTGTACTCTGGTTTCATTTGTTGTGGATATTTATGTATGAAAATCTTTGTAATATAGTTCAATGTGAATACTGAGGCTAACATTTCCTTTCAAACTGTGTCTGCCTAACGAAATGAATAAGAAGACAGATAAGACATGGTTTCTCTGAGAGTCTATCATTTTTTGACAAGTTTACTAAGTAGAGTTTTTCATAAGACTTGCTGCATTAACCTTGCTTTTTACAAAGTCTAAGGACTTACTCTGCCACCATATATACTTTTTCCACAAGCAGAGGTGCACCAATAGAGATTTTTTTTGGTTGATACCAATAGCTGATTTTTAATGAGGCATATTGGCCAACACTGAGCCAGCTGCCAATATGCAGCCCAGCAGCTTGAAGACCAGCATCTGGCTGGTAAGTCTGTTGTGGAAGGGGTGTGGGGGATGCAGATGAGGCCTCCATGGCGAGGGAGGGAGTGGGGCTGGGGCAGTTACTACACAGGGTGGGCGGGGGGCGGGATGGAGCACAGGATGGAGCCCTGAGCGGCTTGTCCAGGGTGGCATGGGGTAGGCAACTGCTGCTGCACACACCCCTGGAGGGCATGGGAGGCTCATGTTCCCTGGATCTGTGCATGTGGTGAGGGTGGGCTGCCATTGTGGGCTGGGGGCAGCACTGGGCTTTTCCTGGCAGGGGAGCTGGGCTGGGCTACACTCAGGATGGGTGGTGGCAGTACTGGGAAGGGAGCCATGGAGGGGGGCTGCAGCCCCCCCAAAGTCTGCTGTAGCCCCCCCAACCCCACCTCCCAACGCCACTGCCCACCCCAAGCACAGCCTGGCCCAGCCCCTGCTGGGAAGAGCCCAGCACTGCCCCACCCTCAGCCCATAGCAGTAGCCTGCCTTCACCCTGCACGCAGATCCAGGGGCACACACCCCTCCATGCCCTTCCAAGGCGTGTGCCGTGATGGGAGCTTCCCCCCACTCCCCATGCCAGACAGAGCACAGTTCCGTCCTTTGCCCCACCCCAGCTGGACAGTACCAGCCACAGTCCCACTCCTTTCCTCCCTCGCTGTGGGAGCCTTGATCTGTCTTCCCCATGCCCCTTTCCTCCACCCACCCCTTCCATCACAGCTAGCTGGATGCTATTCTTCAAGCTGCTGTGCTACGCTACTCGCCACCTGCTTGCTGCACTGCAGCTGCACACATGTACAGGGCATATATTGGCCACGATATTGGTTACATCAGCCAAAAAAAGCCAATTGCCAATACTGACAATTTTCCTTATATCGGTGCAGATCTGATACGGGACCAATGTATCAGTGCACCTCTATCCACAAGTATTTATGTCTTTGGAACTGTGTTAAGCAGTAATGTGTAAATACTTAGACAATGTAGCTCAAAACTCAAAGCTTTCAGGTAACAGAGGCCTAACCAAAATGCAGATCCAGGATTTACTAAAAGAGGGTGTGGCACACTGCCCCTCAGAGCATGAGGGTGTTGCGCCGAGGTGTGATTGGATTCCCCCAGGTCAATAGGGGACGCTGGGGAGCTAGGTAGGGAGCAGGTACACAAAGGGTGTCAGCGGGGGCCAGGGCTCCACACCACTGCTGCTCTCCTAGGGAGCAGCTGTCCAGAGCCCCAGACTCAGCTAGGGGCAGCAGCCGCAGGGCACAGTTTCTTCCTTCTAATGTTTTCTCCTTGTCTGCCTTTCCTTCCCCGCAGGTATCCAGGAGCTGTGGAAAGAGGAACCTGTGCACTGCTGCTGCTGTGTTCCTAGCCAAGCCTGGCTCCCTGCAGGGCAAAAGCACAGGGCAGGAGCAGGTCAAGAGCAGCTCTGGGGTGCTCTCTGTGCCAGGGACAGCAGCAGTAGCACTCAGGTTCTTGCTTCCAGCACCTGATTCTGGCCAGCAGGGGAAGCATACAGGGGAGGGGTGGGGAGGGAGCAGGTGCTGGAAAGAGGAACTTATATACAGGCATACCTCGGAGATATTGCAGGTTCAGTTCCAGACCACTGCAATAAAACAAATATCGCAATAAAGCGAGTCACACGAATTTTTTGGTTTCCCAGTGCATATAAAAGTTATGTTTACACTATACTGTAGTCTATTAAGTGTGCAATAGCCTTATGTCTAAAAAAAACAATGCACATACCTTAATTAAAAAATACTTTATTGCTAAAAAATACTAACCCTCATCTGAGCCTTCAGTGAGTCGTAATCTTTTTGCTGGTGGAGGGTCTTGCCTCGATGTTGATGGCTGATCAGGGTGGTGTTTGCTGAAGGTTGGGGTGGCTGTGGCAATTTCTTAAAATAAGGCAACAGTGAAGTTTGCCGCATGGATTGACTCTTCCTTTCACGAAAGATTTCTCTGTAGCATGCGATGCTGTTTGATAGCATTTTACCCACAGTAGAACTTCTTTCAAAATTGGAGTCCATCCTCTCAAACCCTGCCGCTGCTTCATCAACTAAGTTTATGTAATATTCTGAATCCTTTGTTGTCATTTCAACAATGTTCACAGCATCTTCACCAGGAGTAGATTCCATCTCAAGAAACCGCTTTCTTTGCTCATCCATAAGAAGCAACTCCTCATCCGTTAAAGTTTTATCATGAGATTGCAGCAATTCAGTCACATCTTCAGGCTCCACTTCTAATTCTAGTTCTCTTGCTATTTCCACCACATCTGCAGTTACTTCCTCCACTGAAGTCTTGAATCCCTCAAAATCATCCATGAGGGTTGGAATCAACTTCTTCCAAACTCCTGTTAATGTTGATATTTTGACCTCCTCCCATGAATCACGAATGTTCTTAATGGCATCTAGAATGGTGAATCCTTTCCGGAAGGTTTTCAATTTACTTTGCCCAGATCCATCAGAGGAATCACTATCTATGGCAGCTATAGCCTTATGAAATGTATTTCTTAAATAATAAGACTTGAAAGTCGAAATTACTCCTTGATCCATGGGCTGCAGAATGGATGTTGTGTTAGCAGGCATGAAAACAACATTAATTTCGTACATCTCCATCAGAGCTCTTGGGTGGCCAGGTGCATTGTCAATGAGCAGTAATGTTTTGAAAGGAATCTTTTTTTCTGAGCAGCAGATCTCAACAGTGGGCTTAAAATATTCAGTATACCATGTTGTAAACAGATGTGCTGTCATCCAGGCTTTGTTGTTCCATTTATAGAGCACAGGCAGAGTAGGTTTAGCATAATTCTTAAGGGCCCTAGGACTTTCGGAATGGTAAATGAGTTTTGGCTTCAACTTAAAGTCACCAGCTGCATTAGCCCCTAACAAGAGAGTCAGCCTGTCCTTTGAAGCTTTGAAGCCAGGCATTGACTTCTTTCTAGCTATGGAAGTCCTAGATGGCATCTTCTTCCAATATAAGGCTGTTTAGTCTACACTGAAAATCTGTTGTTTAGTGTAGCCACCTTCATCAATTATCTTAGCTAGATCTTCTGGATAACTTGCTGCAGCTTCTACATCAGCACTTGCTGCTTCACCTTGCACTTTTATGTTATGGAGACGGCTTCTTTCCTTAAACCTCATGAACCAACCTCTGCTAGCTTCAAACTTTTCTTCTGCAGCTTCCTCACCTCTCTCAGCCTTCATAGAATTGAAGAGAGTTAGGGCCTTGCTCTGGATTAGGCTTTGGCTTAAGGGAATGTTGTGGCTGGTTTGATCTTCTATCCAGACCACTAAAACTTTCTCCATATCAGCAATAAGGCTGTTTCACTTTCTTATCATTCGTGTGTTCACTGGAGTAGCACTTTTAATTTCCTTCAAGAACTTTTCCTTTGCATTTACAACTTGGCTAACTGTTTGGCGCAAGAGGCCTAGCTTTCGGCCTGTCTCAGCTTTCGACATGCCTTCCTCACTAAGCTTAATCATTTCTAGCTTTTGATTTAAAGTGAGAGACGTGCGACTCTTCCTTTCACTTGAACACTTAGAGGCCTTTGTAGGGTTATTAATTGGCCTAATTTCAATATTGTTGTGTCTCAGGGAATAGGGAGGCCCGAGGAGAGGGAGAGAGATGGGGGAACGGCCGGTCGGTGGAGTAGTCAGAACACACGCAACGTTTATCGATTAAGTTCGCCATCTTATATGGGCGCGGTTCGTGGCGCCCCAAAACAATTACAATAGTAACATCAAAGATCACAGATCACCATAACAAATATAATAATAATGAAAAAGTTTGAAATATTGCGAGAATTACCAAAATGTGACACAGAGACACGAAGTGAGCAAATGCTGTTGGAAAAATAGCGCCGATGGAAAAATGGTGCTGATAGACTTGCTCGACGCAGGGTTGCCACAAACCTTCAATTTGTGAAAAACGCAATATCTGCGAAGCGCAATAAAACGAGGTATGCCTGTACTGCTGTGACTGTCACCCACATAGCTATGGCTGGAGCAAAGCAGGAGTAGCTCTGGGACTCCCGTGCACCCAGATTAGTTGGGGAAAGTGGCAAAAGTGAGGATATATCTGCACTGTTGCATCTCTCCTGGATCTTCCCTTGGCCAAACTCAATAAGTTATATCTGGATCCACTTCTTGTTGAAGTTGCTAGCAAAATTCTCATTACCTTCCAAGCCTGCAGGAACAGTCTTTCATCAAGAAACTAAATTATTGTTTGACTGCAGTTTCCAAATAGCACAGAATGTTAATCAGGAGTAAAACTGTACTGTAATGTGTTTTTGAAATAGTCAAAAGAAGTGTAACTGTAATTTCCAAATACAGAATTCCACTATCATTAAACCAGGTATTTGTAGCTGAATTGCAATAAAAAATGCACAGGAAAATTCTTTTCCTTTCAAGTAATGTTAAACAAATTTGTATTGTAGCTTCAAATATTATTTATTTTTAGTATTAATAGAATATTCTGTGTGGTCTTGTGGTTAAGGCATAGAACTGGGAGCCAAGAATCCTTGGCTTGTTTAGCAAACTTCCTATGCAAACTAGGGTAAGGGACTGCACTGTGCTTTGTGGTCCTCAAATGAAAGGTATTATTATCCTTGCATCAGAAAAACATGACATGAAAGAAGCATTATAATTGTACTCTGTATAAAACTTGCACTCTTACAAGTACTTGTTTCTCTCTTAAGACATGCAAAATTCATCTCCTTTGGGTGGGTCAAGTTGTGTAATGATGGATGCTACCTTTGGTCAATGGCAAAGTATCCACTGTGATACTCCTCTTCCATACATCTGCAGGAAACCATTCAACAATACAAATTCAGAATTGCCAGGTAATGCATCCCTGCATATCTGTGTTTATGGTCAATTAATTTATATGCTAACATCCAATGATGATGTGATCATCTTCAATTGGTAATCATTCCTCACTTTGATCATGTCAGAAACGCTCTCCCAAATCTGTTTGTGCTGGCCTCCTGTCTTTTGCCACATCAAATTCCAAACTCTTTGTTTTTAATGAGGAGCATTAAATCCGTCTTCTCTTACTCTCACTCCCTCCTTTTCCTAGTTCCCTTGGCCCTACTATCCTTTTTGTTGCATAGTCCCATTTTCAGCTTTTGCCTCCTTTCATATTTTACCAGTTGCTTATATCCCATTCTTCATGCACCCTCACTCCTCCAGTTCCTCCTTAAATCCCATTTTTGCCCCAAGTAGCAGAGTCTAGGTAGGTTAAGCATAGGAACCTGGACCCAAGTCCATTGCACCCAATTTTTTTTTTTCAGTGGGATTTAAGTTGAGTTCAGAACTGGGAACCTGGAATTCTCTTTTTAATTAAATTCCATTTTCCCTACAAATAAAGCTTAAAACATAAGTAAAACTTAGAAAAAAGATAATAGTAAATGATTTATCTTTTTTTTTATTAATTTTAAAAATTAAGGAAGCAAATAACTGCAGGTTAACTTATTTAGTAATAATATTGCAGGTTAACTTTCGGTATAATAATATTGTAATAAATGTGTGTGTTGTGTTCAGGAAACAGAGGCTACTTGTTAAAGTGAAGGGCACATTTAATGTAAATCAACACGTTTTAAGGATTGCCAAGTAATAAAAATCAACCTTTCTTTCACAAAATAACTAGAAAATAGAAAAAATTTTAAAATGTTTTAAAATCCCTTTGTTTTCAATTAGTCCGTCTAAACCTCATTGAAGATGGAGGTTGTTTACAGGCAGGTTCCTTGGGAGGAACAGATGGTAGCTCTTCAAAGTCGGGCCTGTGACTTCCTCTGTTTTCACAATTGGGGCCTTTGAGTGATACTATAATATACATAAATAATGACATACAGTAAAAATGAAAGCTTTCCAAATTCAAATAGTTGAGCCTGAGCAAGAGAATACAGTATGCACAGAACTAAGCAACTTGCCTTGCTTTCTCACTTCTAAGCTGCATACTTTAATATACTTGCAAGGAAAATGTGAGTATTTTTCAGGAGAAAAAAACACCTTTTCTTTGTATCACAGCTAAGTTAATGCCCAACTTTGCATTTCCACTGCAAACTAATTATATTTCTTCACTACTTCACTAGTACCCTTAAATTTTACTAATCCCCATGGAGTAATCTTTCGTCTTGACAAACTAAACAGTCACAAGCCTTAAATGTTTTACTATAACTTGATAGTTAGCTTTTACTGTGTTGGAACCTAAACTATGTTTTATAAAGTTAGAAAGTCAATATTTCTTAAAAGACATCTGTCCATAATTTTTGTAATTACAGTTTGCCAAATATTTGTCAATTTGACAAACTGATGGTAGCCATTGATGCCTTTTCTGTATGTTTCCTGTGACATGGGAATGGAGTTGGACTGTACTACAGAATCAGAAGTTTACAGAGAGCAGGAGGATAACAGTTCCCAACTGAATTAGCACCTGATTGCTTTTTCTTGGATGTTTTAATGTTCTGCAAGAAAATGTCTTACAATTTCAATTTATATGGTATTCTGGTAACTCTTGTGCCATGTAATCCACAGCTTCTTCAGTCTCAGATGTTTGGAAATACATAGAGACTCGGTGTGATTCAGGCTGGCTCCCACACCATGGATTTTGCTATATGCTGGTAAATAACCAGGTTTCCTGGAATGGAGCAGATCGGGTTTGCAAAGTAAAAAACAGTGACCTCATCAGCATACATTCTTTAGCAGAAGTTGAATTGATTGTTACAAAGCTTCAAAATGGTAAGTCTGGATACTTGATACAAAGGCCCAGTGTCTAGGGTTGTAGTTTTTTAACATGGAAATTGTAGGCACCAGTCAGTCAGTGCCCTATCCTATACCACAAATTCATCATGATTCTCATGTTGAGTCTACTGCTGGCTCAGTTTCTCTATATTGGCTGAATTAATATTTGTCAGACTATAAATTAATGTAGCAGCTGTTTAGACAGAGCTACAAGACCAAATCTTCAGCTTGTATAAGTGCCTAGTTCTATTGATTTCAATGATAATATTGCATTGACTTCCATTGAGTAAGATGAATGCATATCAACTGAGGAACTAGCCTGAAAAGAAATTCAGCCTCTTGTTTTCTTGCTTCCTGTATTGTAGGGTTGCTTGTGCATGATTTATTTTTAAAGCTTATATTTAATTATGTTTAAAACCAGATGGCAATATATCTCTACCACTTGCTTGTTTTGTCCATAAATTAATAGATGTTGCCTTTTTTTCTATTTTTGCTTTTAGTTTCTCTCTCAAACTGAGGTTCCCCTCTTTTTTTTTAATTAGTAGCTATTTTGTTTGTATTTGTCTTTATAAAATAAATATGTTTTGTTGTTACCTTTCTGTGAAAATGGTAGGCATAATTATAAATAATAGGTAGGTGGGAGATGTTAAAAATAATGGCGCATTTTGGATCTCAGGGGTTTTATGCTCCATCCCAAATATTGTGTTTTTGTAGGATTGAGCTTGGTGCAACTCTGCGGTGGTGCAACTGGCATCTAAAAGTCTTTAGATCCCAGTCACACTATTGCATGGCTGCACCCAGCTCAATCATGCAGATTGGGCAGGCAGTGACTCTGTTCTAGACCTCAGGGCTGCATGATGTACAGTCAAACACTTAGGTAAGCACTGGGATTGGTCAGGGGCAGCTCCCAGTTCCAGTTTGGGACCCAGAGCTGCCCCCAGCCTGATCCCAGGGATTGAGCTGAAGTTAGACCCAACCCTGGAGCTGTCTGGGTCCTGGGCCAGTAATCAGCTGATTGTCATCACATGCCCAGACAGCCCTGCATCTGGTGTGAGACCCTGGGCTAGTGCTTACATTCACCTGATTGCTGATACTAGCCGGAGACAGCTGCATGGCTGGTTCAAAACATGGGATTATCTAGGACTGGTGTCATCAATTGTGTGATTGTCAGGACTGGCCCTGGACAGCCCAGAGTGTGGTTCCAGAGCCAGCCTATCCCCAGTTGATGCCAATAATCAGCTGACTGTTGGCATGAGTTTGGGCAGCCCCAGCCTAGAACACAACACATTCAGTGACATACAGACCATGGCTGGCCTTCCATTTATGGTGCCATATATTGGCTGAATGTATAGTATGCTGTAATTAGTTACATAAATGTCGTGTGCATCCGGGGGGGTGTTAGAAACAGCATGGTAAAAAGTGCACTGTGCCAGTCAAACTTTTATGATTTCATTGTCAGAATGGGATATTTGCAAATAATCTGAAAAAGTTGAAGGCATTTTGTGGCTCCTAGACTCTTTGACATGCTGGTTTTGTATTTCTTGGGCTAATATTTCTTTGCAACTATTGAAGCTGTATCTTTGTCCCCACTTTAACTTACAGAAACGAAAGAGGAAATATGGCTGGGTCTCATAAATGAAGATATGCCAGCTTTGTTTAAATGGTCTGATGGATCCAAAGTGGTTTTCACTTATTGGGATCAGAATGAACCAAACATTCCTTTTAACAGCACCCCGAACTGTGTATCATATTCGGGACAGGTAGGAATACAGTATTCTTTCAGTCGCAGTGGATGCAGTGTTCTATACAATACATGTATGGAGGCTAAAAGAGAAAATCAAGATAGCCCAATAATTTTTTTAATAGAAAAATGTAGAGAGATTGAAAGCATTTTTTTTTTTGTTTAAAAATGTGATTACTGTTTTTTTCCAAAACAGCAGACTCATGAAATTAGATGTGAAAACTGGGCACTCTGTATGTATCTTGGGCTGCAAGGATTATAAAACATTGGCTACGGTTCTTGGATTCTATGACTGCTTTGACTGTTGTTGGGTAGCCAGTTGCTATTCATATTGCTCCTCAGGTTTTGGGGTTGTTTATTTTTTCTGCTCCACCTTTTTGTAGTGATAGCTCTTACTATATCTTGTATGACAATAATCCAAGCAGGAGGTCAGGCAAAGATATGGAAAAGGGGAGTCAAGCCCCGGGGATTCTCAGTACTATGAGTAGCTCTGGTCCAGTGTTCCAAGGATGGGTAGTGAGATCCTTGGGGTGAAAAGCAGTGGAGAGATGTTGTAGCTGGTGGAGGGAGAAGAGAATTTGGTTTGAAATAAGACAGAATGGCTGAGCAGGAGGCAAAAGGGAGAAACACCACAAAGATGGCACTGAAGACTGTTGAATAACTGGAGTGAGCCTCCAGCACACTGAAGAATGCCTCCCCAAAGAAAACTGATTGAGGGAGTCATGGAATCATGGGGCAGGATTGGTGAAATGGCTGTGGGCTGTAGGACATGGCTACAGGTTCTCTCAATTCTTGGAATATCCAGACTACTTCACGCTCATCTTAACCATCATTTCTGATAGTGAAATCCAAAAGTTTGGTTTTTTCAAACAAGACTTTTTACAGATACATTTGAAATAATGACATGAGGATTGTACCTGATCTTGATGTGTTTGGGAACAGTGGGTCAAGGCACAGAGAAAAGGTCTGATGTTGGAGTAATCCACGCTGTCAAACCATCGCTAATCTAGCATTCGATAGACCTGGTGCTTTCAAGGAGGGTCACAAAAGGCCTAAACAATCTCAGAGCAAATGAGAGTCCATGAAATGTAAAGGAAACTATAGTCAGAGCTATGTCTGGAAGAGCTAGACAAAGAGCAGGTGAGGTAGAATAAGGGATACCACAGTACCCTTACATTTAGGGTACTTGAGAATGGCTTTTTGCAGGGCCAGAAGACTCCTAACTTGGAAAAGAGCAGATCAATTCTGGAATCATGCCCAACAACTTAAATTATTTTGTGCCTACATTATAATGAGGAACAATAAATAGTTTTAAAGCAAAGTCTGTACAAAGACTAAATTTTAAAATGTTTTTAAGTTTTTTTTTTTGTTTGTTTTTAAATTCCTTTGTTCCATCTTTGTAACAGTTGGGCCGGTGGAGAATCAAATCCTGTGAAGAGAAACTCAAGTACGTGTGCATGAAAAAAGGAGAGATTTTGAACGAAACAAAATCTGATAAACTTTGTCCCCTGAAAGAGGTAATTGTTCACAACTAAAATTTGTCTTTTAATCTTAGCTCTATTAAACATTTGCATAAAATGATCCCTTCACTCTTTTTAGTTCTATTTACTTAATTGAATTCTAACTTTAAAAGAATTAATAAAAATATCATAGTCCTTGTTTTACCAGGATGTGTCTTTTTTGTTCTTGTTACTAGTTTCACAATATTTTCTCTGATCAAGAGTAGTAAGTAGGCTGAAATGTAAGCTGTAGTATTCTTAGACTATAAAAAAAAAAAAAGTTTTAAAAGATGGGCTCTAATTAATTCCATTTGTTTTTTGTATTATTTTTTCATTGTATTTCACCATTTTCATGCACGTGTTTTGCAACCCACAGATTGCATTCATGGTGTGCCTGGTAAACAGTACCTAGAAATGAAATGGATTAGATTAGAAATCCATGACCCAAACCTGTTTGTTCTCTGAGTGGGGGGGAGTCCAAAATGTATATTATAGATGCTTAAAGTTTGATTTCTAAAAGGGCCATTTTAATAACTTAGGGATGGTATTATTAGACAGCTAGAGAATTTTAAAAACGTATTCTTAATGTAGCATAATGCCTGCAGGAAAAAACCATTTTCACCCTCAATCACTGTCCTTTACATGGCCCTAGGGTACTTGGACTCTGTTACTTCCGAGTCTGTCAGTATCAGTACCCCACGTTAACCAGTGCAGTTCCTGTGCTCCGTTGGTAAAGAATCATGGAGTTAAAACCACACCACATGTGTAAGGAGAAACTCCTTATCAAACCGACTAGTAACATAAATTCCTACATTTTATATTATTTTTAAAAAATCTTTTTTTTTTTTTTTAAAGCAGTGCACCCTTTTTGACACCAGCTTCTTGAGAGCTTGTGACAAAAAGCTCCCATTAACCTTAGTGATGTTAGAATTGCATCCTAATACCTACATCTGACAGTACTCTGCATAATATTGCTTATGTTATGGTGTGTGTTATTCCTGTGGCTACATCTACTTTCCTTGCTTTCCTGGTAACAACAGATATTGGGTCTGATCTAGTTTTCTTCACTCAAAATAAGGTTATTAGATGTAGGAATAAGACAGTGGTGTCCTATTCTTTGGTATATTACTTCTTCCCTGGTTTAGTGTATGAATTCTATAGCACTCCAAGCTTTTGTCCTGTTAATAGTATGTCATTGCATAGATATGAAACAATGTCAGAATTTTTTTTTTCTGCAGAACTGGAAAGTTACTAACTATAATCTGGTCTTTAAAATAGCAAATATATTTAATTCTCTAAACTTCTAGGGGTGGGAGAGACACGGAGACTACTGTTATACCATTCGTAACAGTGAAGTATCATTTGGAGCCCAGTGCAATCTTACAGTAATGAACAGGTACAGTATAGCCCTATAATAATGTTGTTATTTTATTTATTTGTATTATAGTAATGCTGGAAAACACGATGCAGGACAAAAGTCCTCTTCAGTTAGGCATTGTACAGACAAGTGATGGGGAGGGAACTGTGCCCTAAAGAGCTAATAAACTAGGTTTACATGGCCTAACAACAGTAAAACAAGTATTACCGTTTTACTTAATATCATTAATAGTCTCAGCTCACTATCTGCCTAGCTGTTAGCAACTGTTAGTGCTTTGATAGTTCAAGCTACATACAAATTAAAACCATCATAATATATCAGAAACAGGCTTATCTATGTGAGAATATCCTTAGTTTTCCACCTGATTTGATAATTAAAATATTGATGTGACATAATTGTGAATGTTACAGATTTGAGCAAGAATTTATAAACAGTTTGATTGGAAAATATAGTAGAGTTGAAGCAAAATACTTCTGGATTGGCTTACAAGATCTCAGTCATTCAGGAAGGTATACCTGGGGCGATGTAGATGGGGAAGAAAATGAAGCTGTAACGTATACAAACTGGAATTCATTGCAGCCAGGTAAGGTTTAACAATTTAGAAAAGAAAAATGATATATTAAAGTACATTTTTAATCTTGAATGAACAACTTGTTTGAGAGCCTGTGAACTTTGAAAATATAGCTGTTGGATTTCAAAATGTTCTCTTTTTGTCTCAAATCATAGCATTTTCAGGAGGATGTGTGGCAATGTCAAATGGGAAATCCCTTGGAAAGTGGGAAACCAAGGACTGTAAAACATTTAAAGCTTTTTCTATTTGCAAAAAAAATATTGGGCCACCCAAACAGCCGAAAGTACTGCCTAAGCCAACTGATCAGTGTCCTCCTGGATGGCAAAATGGATCAGGCCTTGCCTGCTATAAGGTAATACATTATCCCTTGTAGATGGCTTAATTGCCATCCCTCTTGCCACTCTCTCTTACTGTGTGTGTGTGAAAGAAAGATTAGATTAGTAACCTGTTTTTTGGCATTAAATTGTGATGAACAAAGTACTGCACTCAGAGCCAATCAGAATTTTTGCTGACTTGAATGATCCTCCTTTGGTTGCTTTTAGATACTACATGCTAGAGCAGCAGCTGCACCATCCTTTAAAGGGAGCAACTTGTACATCTCTGCCCCTGCTATCCTGGTACTCATCAGGGGACCAATCTAAATTGCAGCGGAAGTGCACTGTGCAGCAGCTCCTTTAATCTTACTCTTTTAGCCACACGACCCCTTTCTGCTGATTTGGCCAAGGGGCCCTGCCATTTACTGTTGATCTGACCATAAGGCAAAAACCACAGTTTTTAAATATGTTGCAGTTTGTCTCCCATCACTGATTGGCCAAGGGACCCTGGTGGCCCTGCCACTGATCAGCCAGGAGGCAAAAACCATGGCATATTTTTAAACCATGTTTTCTGTCTCCTAGCCTATCAGCAGGAAGTGGCAGGACTGCCAGGGCCCCTCAGAGTGAGGGAGGCAGGGTGTGAAAAGAACATAATTAAAGCCACCGTGCAGCACACTTTCACTGCAATTTAGGTAGGTCCTACTCATCATATCTCATGGAGTGGAAAGTGTATGTACCATGTGTGGCAGGACAACCTAGCGGTGCCGTGACCTCCCCTAGTGCCCTTGCCTACCGTGCCAACCTGGGTCCTGAACGCACCCTCTATCTCGCCTGCCACGTCTTTGATCTTAGTATTGTCAGTGGAGGCTGCCTTCCTACCCTTCTTGGCACGGGGCTGATCTTACTATACTGGGATTTTCTCCAAGTCCCGGTGCTGGTCCTCTCCCGGGGCCAACTCAATAGACTTGCCCCCCTCCTGGGGCGCCTCTCTGGCTGACTGTGCCCCTTCTTGCCCAGCTCGGACTTCTCAATGGGCTTACGCCCCACTCAGGGCTTCGTAACTTCCAGGCAGCGCCCTGCTCGGGCCTGCCTCCCCTATGTTCCGCGGCCGCTCATGTATTGGCCTATTCCGCGCTCCCTGCGGTCTCTATGCCCGCACTCGGGCCTGTAATCGCGCTCCGTGCCCGCACTCGGGCCTGTAATCGCGCTCCGTGCCCGCACTCGGGCCTGTAATCGCGCTCCGTGCCCGCACTCGGGCCTGTAATCGCGCTCCGTGCCCGCACTCGGGCCTGTAATCGCGCTCCTCGAGCTCCGCTGCCCCGCCCTGGGGCCCTTACACAAGCTTCTTGCGCTCGTCGCCCGCACTGGGGCCCTTACACAAGCTTCTTGCGCTCGTCGCCCGCACTGGGGCCTTCTATGCCCCCACTGGGGCCCTTGCTCGTGCTCCTTGTGCTCCCCACCAGCACTTGGGCCTATCTATGCCCGACTCGGGCCTATGCTCGTGCTTCTCACGCGCCCGCCCACAATGGGGCCTTCTGTGCCGGACTCGGGCTTCCCAGGGTTGGAGCTCAGGCAGCCTTAGCCTTACCTAGCCCCCAGACCCGCCTCTTCGGGCCTATGCCCCACTGGGGCTCTTCCCAATTGGTATTTCCAATTGGGGCCTGTCCCGGTAATGCCCACACTGGGCTGGGGTCCGGACCCCCCCCACTGCTTAGACCCACCTTCCTGGGCCCACGCCCTACTGGGCTTCCACCTCTACTGGACCCTCCCAAAGTCACCCCAATGGGCTGGGGTCAGAACAACCCCACTACACAGCACCCTCCGTGGTGCCAGGAACTCCCCCACATTACTGGGGAGCTCCTGCTGAGGCCTCCTCCACCCCTACAGCCTCGCCCGGTCCTCTGGTGTAATAATCACAACTCAACAAAACTATAAGCCAGCCGGCTATAACGCCTCATAAGCCCCCGAGCTTATAATACCAACTCCACTCTATGCTCACTCTCTCTCGCTCTCTCTCTCTCTCTCTCTCTCTCTCTCTCTCCCTCCTCTGTCAGGGTTCTCTCTACCACTGCAGCCAGTCAGAGTGGTCAGGCTGCAACCATTGACTCAGGCTGCTCAGCTCTCCCGCAAAGCTCCTGCAGCTGCCAGAGGGGAAGAACTGCCTCTAGCCTCAGCCTTCCCTTCCTTATGAAGGCCAAGCCTCGCCACCTCGCCCCCTGGCAGTCAGCTGATCTAATCAGCTCCCATAACAACTGGCACCTGCTGCCTTAATAAATGGCAGCTAAGCCATTTTCTATCTTCAGTAGCAGGCAATAACCCTGCTACACCATGGCATGACTGCCAAGCTTTATACTGAGGCACGAAATGCATTTTTCTTGGGGTGCACCAATAGAAATTTTTTTGGCTGATATTGATGGCCAGTATTTAACAAGCCATATTGGCCAATATTGATCTGATTGCTGATATGTGGCCCAGCAGCATGGAGAGTAGCATCCTGCTGGTAAGTGTGGGCTGAGGGGAGGGGAGGGGAGGGATGGAGTATAGAGGGCCAGACCGAGGCCTCCATGGTGAAGGAGGGAGTGGGGCTAGCGCTGGGGCAGAAGCAGGTGCTGCCCAGGAGGAGTGGGGCACGGGATGGAGCTGCAGCTTGTCTGTGGGGCAGCTCCCACCACTGCACACACTCATGAGAGGCATGTGCCCCCAAGATCTGTGCACAGGGTGAGGGTGGGCTGCTGCTGTGGGCTGGGGGTGGCACCAGGCTCTTTCTGGTGATGGGACTGAGCCAGGGCTACGCTTGGAGGGGGGGAGTGGTAGTGATAGTGCTGGGCATGGGGTCTATGGGGAATTTGGTGGCTGTAGCCTCCCTCCTACTGCTGCTCCCACCTGCCCTGAGCACAGCCCTGGCCCAGCTGCCCGCAGCAGCAGCCTGCCCTTTCCCTGTGCACAATTCTAGGAGCCACATGCCCCCCATGTCCTCCCAGGAGCTGCCCCCATCCCTGTGCCCCCTGAACAAGCCACAGCTCCTTCCCATGTCTCACCCTGCCCAGCTAAGCAGCACCTACCCCAACCCCACTCCCTCTCTCACTGCAGGGGCCTTGGTCTGCTCCTTCCCCACAACAGACTTACCGGCTGGTTGCTGCTCTCCACATTGCTGGTCTGTGCTCCTGGCTTCCTGTGTGCTGCATGCATGCACAAGACGTTTATCAGCAGCATTATTGGCCACATCAGGCAAAAAAAGCTGATTGCTGACTAATGTCAATTTTCCTTTTATTGGTGCCGATTTTTTCCCCACCTAAGATTTTCTTTATATTCTCTCAGGGGAGACTTGATTTCTGTCCCCACTTCTCCCCCCCAGTCTGAATGGGAGGGGAATAAGGCGTTAAACCTACTAAAGAATATAGGTATATTTTTGAAAATGTATTTGCTATTGGAAGATAGCTAGAAAAAGGCTGACTTACAGAGTCAAAGTGTTTGCTAGAATGCCTTTGTTGACCTTGGAAAGAAGATATTAATACTTTTTCTTTTTTTGTATTTAAAAAATTCCTGAAAAACAACTTGGAATCAAATTAAGTAAGGAGTAGAATGGTTAATTAAATTAGAGCTGCTCTTTCTGAATTCAGTGTTTAGCATGAATTTCCTACTTGAGACAGAAAAAAATTAGAGGGTAACATACTTTAATGCTCACATAGGCTGAGCTTTTATGCATTAACCAGCTTGTGAGTACTAATGGAGACCTGCTAGATTGACCAGAGTTGGGGCAGAATGGTCTGGTCTGAAGAGGGTAATGCAGGGGTGGGCAACATATAGCCTGTGGGGCAGATCTGAGCCTGCTGACTGATTGGATGCAACCCGCAGGCACCTGCCAAGTAAATGAATCTGGCCCATGGGTTCGCAGCAGCTCTGGCTCCAGCATTCACATGGTGCCAAGCAGCCAGGGTTACTTTGCGCGTGTGTGTATGTGTGTACACACTCTCTCTCAGCTGAGGCTGCCACAAGTATGGAAGCAGAAGCAAAAAACCTACTTGCAGCTGTAGCATGTCCCCAGGCATGTGGAACTCCAACTCTGAAGCTGCCAGCCATGTTTGGTCATCTGTGAGTGCAGTCAGCAGCTCAGCAGCTGCTAGATCCATATTTGGAGGGCAAGGTGCCCACCAGCACAAATAGTTGCCCACACCTGTGGTTCAGTTGGAGAGACCTGGCTGAAGTATGGCCCTGGCCAGCAGAGCCTGCCTGGAGTGTGGATGGTGATCCTGGCTGGCAACAGGAGAAGGAGAGAAATGGCCTGTCTGAAGGGGTTAGCTGAAATGGAGCAGCAGGGGCTAGATGAGGGGTAACTAGCCATTGGGAGAATGAGGTCCAGCTGAGGGAGGTCAGGGAGGTAGGGTTTTACTTGAGGAGTATCTGGAAGGCAGGAACTAGCTGGAGTAGGGGAGAGGAGGGGAAGCTGGCTTGAATAGGCCAAGGCTGGTCTATCACTAACTACACAAGTCAAGTGGGCAGCACTGTAGTAAGCTTCTACCTATGATTATAAGGAGGCAGCAGCAGAGGGTGCTAGAGACCTGCATCTGCTTTCAGCACCTCTGGGCTTGATTTTGGAGCAGATGTTTTGATTTTCAGCAAAATCTAAAGGGTTCTTCACATTGATATCTAGAACATTCCTGGAATTTTTGAAGTTGACTGGATACAGTTGTCAGATGTTATTGTAGTACATGTAAACAGATGGAGAAATGCCATCAAATTGAATGGAAAGCCTAACTTCCCTTGACTGTCAAATGTGAGCCAAAATCCAGAGTTCAACTATTCCTGCAATTAAAACTGAAAAAATACATGAAGTACAAAAGGAAGGTCTCCCTTTAAGAGAAGTAGTTAATCTCACACAGATAACACCCATCTTGAATAACAGTGATTTAAAAATGCTGCAGTTTTGTCATGCAAGTGAATTTAATAGTAATTTGGTTTCTTTGTAAAGTTCTTTCATAGAGAGCGAGTGCTGAGAACCAGGACATGGGAAGAGGCAGAGAGATTCTGTGAAGCACTAGGAGGGCATCTCCCTAGTTTTAGTCACTATGAAGAAATGAAGGAACTCCATTCTCTGCTAAGAGACATAATCAGGTAACTATCTGGAAATCCCATTATCTGATTTCCATTGCACATTAGTGTAAATCTAGAGTGCTGCTGGTGAGTTTACATAGGCTTTGACCCCATATGTTTAAATCTAAAATGCAATGCGTCTTGGCTCAGATCTTTCCTACATCCAAGTAGTAAAAGTACAGGGATTTTGGTTTACAACTCAGTAAACGTGATCCTATTCCACTATATCAGAGTGTTAAGATGTCTAGATTTATGTTTCTCCCCTTTTTTACCTGGAAAGATCCTTAAGTAACTAGACTTGGGTTATGTGAAGATGTTCAGTTTTTCCCGGGAGTTTTGCTTTTCTCCTAGGAGAAAACACAAGTGTATAGATGTTCATGTGCTTTTTCTTTCAGAGCAAAAACATCTGCTCTGAGAGAAAAGTAAATCTGAAATGGCTGAAGTGAAATGACTCTCAGGAGATCTGGACACCTGTACAGGCACACCTGAGAGAAGCTGCAGAGCAGTCCTCTGGAATGGCAGCAAGCTTTGCTCCCTGCCTTGCTTCCCCGCTCTTGGGTCCAGGAAGACTGTGTCAATCCCAGCCAAGCAAGGAGCAGAACACACCCTCTGAATGCCTAGTGTCAAAGCACTTAGGGGGTATGTTCTGCCCCTGGATTTTTCAACCAGAGCCAACCCCATCTGCTGTGGACCCAAAGAGCTTGGTTTCACTCAGGTCAGAGTGAAATTGAGTGACCTGCTCGCCCCAACCTGGACCCAGCTGATCCCAGCCCCCCTGCCCAGACTGCAGCACTTTGTGCTGAGAAGGACAGCTTGCTGCCTTTCCGCAGCTGGGCTGGACACAGCATGGGCAGTTTGGGGCTAGAGGACTCTGGGCATGGAGCAGACATTTCCCTTCCCCTTTTCCCCCCTCCAGACTGCAGTACTTGAAACTCTGGGACCCCCTAGCAGGCCAGTTTCAGGACTGTTGGCTGTTTGCTGCTTACCTCGAATGTGTGTACAGGGCTCTCCAGGTAAGTTCTACTGGGAGAAAAAACCTGAGAGAATTCTCCCAGATCATTTGAATGTGTGTACACAGCCTTAGGCAATATACAGGTGTTAGTTTCTACTGGGAGAGTTACCCCTTTTTCCAATAGAAAGTAGGAGCATGCAAGAATTAATTCAGTTTCTTCTGGAGGAAAGATGCTCTCTCCAGGGGAGAGATCTTCCAGGTTGGCACCTAAGAGAGAAATTGAACACTTGTTTGTTGCTTGATGGTTCCTCCATGTTCTGGTAAGTTCCCATTCTGGAGAATGCACAAAGGGATTTGTCCTGCTTCTAATATCCTTCCATTCCAGTCTACATAAGGGGAATAGAGTAGCTGGGAAGGATTCCCTATTCCTTCCCCAGACCAAGGTGTCCCCAGTCTAGAGAAGCACAGGGAGCCAGACTTTGTTGCTACCCATGGGAATGGGAGAACTGGAGCAGCCACTGCTCCCTACGCCCCCCCCCCCCCCAGGCTCTCCTCCTGGGTTGGAGAAGACATGAGGAGCAGGGAGAGAAGGGATAGTTTCAGGCAGACCACCTGTACTACACACACTGCCAGAAACATTTCTGAGAAATTTCTGCCACTAGATATGATCAGCTATTTGTACCTTTAGCCTCCTCTGCATGCTTGTTGACAATTCAGAACAGCCATTTAGATGTTTACCTCTGGTTAAGCTTAGTTATTAATTGGTTACATCTGGGAAGCACACAATATCCTTAGGCATTCTCACCTCCTCAGATGGAGAACAATATGCAAAATGACAGCTTGATGTTGAGATTGTGGGTAAAGGAGGAGGTTCATGAAAGTTTGTGCTCTAGGTGTATCTTATTTAGTTAACCTATAAGGTGTATATCTACCCTGCCTTCAGAAGAAGGAGGACCTGCCCAATAGGTTAATAGTCGGGGTACTTGCTGTGGACATCAGAGACGAGGGTTTTAGGACCCAATTAGCTCGAGCACTTCACAGGAATATGCTCTAAATATTGGGCACTAAGCTAGACAGGTTGGAGGGTATAGTTTCATAGATAGTAGGGTCAGGAGGGACCTGAGCAGATCATTGAGTCTGACTCCCTGCCATGGCAGGAAAGAGTACTGGGGTCAAACAACCCCAGCAAGGTGTTCATCTAGCCTCCTTAAAGACCCCCAGGGTAGGAGCCAGCACCACTTCTCTTGAAAGTTGGTTCCAGATCCTAGCCGCCCTAACTGTGAAGTACCGCCTCCTGATATCTAGCCTAAATCTACCCTCTGCCAGCTTGTGACCGTTATTCCTAGTCACTCCTGGTAGTGCTCGGGGGAACAAGGACTCCCCCAATGCCTGCTGGTCCCCTCTGACTAGTTTGTAACAGGCCACTAGATCCCCCCTCAGCCTTCTCTTGTAGAGGCTAAATAGGTTCAGGTCCTTTAGCTTCTCCTCGTAGGGCCTGCCCTGCTGCCCCCTGATTATGCGAGTGGTCCTCTTCTAGACCCTCTCCATCGTCCATCCCTTCTGATGAATCTGGCCCTCTGGCAGAAAGGAATACAAGAACCATGAGCCAGAATGAAAACAAGCCAGAGAAAATCTGCCTTTATAGTCAGAGATGGACATTCCCTTAGCAGTGGGAGAAATCTTTATGTATTTTTCATTAAATAGTCATTGAATAAAATGCATAAACACTGGGGCAGAGCTGAAGCATACATTTGTTGTGTTAGTGGTGGCAAAACCTTACTAGGAGGAACAGGATCTGCACCTGTGTGTGTGACTGACAAATGATTAACTCTTAATAGCTTCTTATTTGGTAGATAACATCTTTACTAATCAAAGTCCATTCAGGAATGAAACTGAAACAAAGCAGTGGCACAATTAGCTTGAGAAAAGTGGGTATGGCCTCTGTTGACTTCAGTCTTATGTCAGTCTGGTTCTATTTAACAAGCTGCCAACCCTTTTCCAAATCTATGAAGAGCTGATGTCATGTTTTGGACTGTCCTTGATCACTTTTGGAATTCATTCTAGACATATCCCTAAGGTGTATATCAATAGGTAGTCAAGAAAGAGACAACACAGCATTTTGAAAAACATTCAGTGAAGTAGAAAATGCTTTATAACATTCACAATAAATGGCTTTTGAGATTTAATCAATCTCACACAACGAGGCAATCAGTCTCAGCAGCCATTTATTTTTAATTGCAAAGAAGTAGTGATTTCCCTTAAACCAATTTTGCAAAATTCTACTTTCCTACTTAAATAGGATAAGTGATTTCTAATTTTAAATAAAGCAGTAACATTTTTCAATCATTGTCATATTTGTTATGATAGTGGTAGCAAAAAGGGGTTTTTTTTGTTTGTGTTTATTTTTTTTTTAAATAAAATCCTGGCTGTGTTGTAATCAATGGCAAAACTCTCACTGATTTCAAAAGGAGTAGATTCAACGTCTGTTAATTTCACCATTTGTGTTTCTTTAAATGTTTCATGACTGTGTCAAAAGGCTACCTTAATTAGTCTTATCCAAAATATTTGCATGTTAGCAGTGTGTAGCAAGTAGACATCCAACATTTAATTGGCAGTCAAGTTCAGGAGTTTGCCCAAATGCTTCACTGAACACCTCACAGATTGCTGAGTCAATTAGGAGAGCTGTGTCATGGCAATGAATCTGCTGGACATGACATGAGTGTCAGAGGAACACAGTTTGAGCAATGGTTTCTCAGCACCGTAGAAATGCAGAGACAAAGCAAAGACACTTGGTTTCAGTTTCCTACTTAAAATGACTTTAAATCTATGTTGTTTTTATAAAATGTTTGCTTCCTTCTGCTGAATTTTGGCATAGCAGAGTGACAGTTGTTCCCTGTTCTTGACTGCTGCATTCTGGTTGACTTGAAAAAACTTACTGTAGGAATAGTGTTTTCTGAAAATGTTAAAGTAAGCCGTATTTTTGTGCACAAGATGCTTTCTGCCTAAATTAGGCTCTGGGTTTTTTGTTTTTTGTGGTGGTTTGTTTTGTTTTTTTGTTTTTTGTTTTTTTTTTTTGTGGGGGTGGGTGGTTAAATGTAATCAGTGAATAATATGCCATCCAGCAAGCTGGCTGGCACACATTCCACTTGGCATAACTGGGATAACACTATACAGACATTAGATGAGTGTGTTGATCTCTCTGGTATAAAAAATGAAATGCTACATAATTTATGAATCTTGGATTTTTGTCAAAGAAGCTGTCACTGAGAAGTAGTGCTATACCATGGTTATGATGTCAGATCCATAATAAGGTTTTTGATTGACAGCTTAGCTGTTCAAAACCCGTGCCAGTTTAAACTTGATGCTGCCAACCAGCTGCACCAAACTTTACGTTTTCCTTCACAAACTACATTGAGATTTGTTTAAAAGCTTCCAATATACAGTCGCTTGTCAGCAATTTTCAAAGTTATTTGTTCATGACTGGCAGTACTGAAAATTCCATTTGTTTTGTTTAGAAATCTACAAACAATGAAAACCATCTAGCCAATGTTTATGCTAATAAAAGAAAACAGAACATCAGCATGCTTTATAAATAGACTGTACATTCCATAAAAAGGTGCTTGTGACTTCTTTGCTACTGTAGCTTACTAAAGTCCCTGAAATGTTGTGTGGCACACATGTTCATTGTATGTAGATGCTGTAAATGTCTTTTTTTTTTTTTTATACTACTGCAAATTTTGTTTTTCTATTCTTGATCCACTATGAAATGTAATTAAAAAATTTTCTTTTAACTTCCCTCTTTTTAGTATAGTCCTTAATACTGCTTTACAGATTTGATATTTCTTCACTAGGTATCCAGGATTAATTATAGTAAATGGCCATATTTATTTTGTTAGGAGTCCAAAGGTGAAGATTACTATTTGCAAAGAATGCGTTAATGTATGATGCTAATTATTGCTACTCTAATGTTTTAGAACTCTTAAATTTAGCCTGGCACAGTGACAACTTGATAAATACTTGAGTAGAATCTACTAGTGTTTGGACTTATGTAGTCAATAACAATAGCTGTATGCACTCAACATTAACACAAGACAAAGAGAATATTGATCAAGAGCTCTGTTGTTTCTTTTGTAGAGGTGTTAAATCTTTAATAGTGCTTCCAAAGGCTAGCAACCTCTTATTATTCTTTAAATATATTTATATGGAGCTATTAATTGGTGCTTTACATCTTAAAATTATTCAGGGGCTGGTGATTATATAAACAAACATTTCAGCAATCGGGAGATATGTGGCTTATCTGTAAACAAAAACTCATTATAAAAAATGTACAAAATAATTTTTGAGCAAAAATGAACCTGGCAATAGAGAACATTCTAGCAGAAATGACTAATCTGTGAAATATTTTGTTGGGTTGTATTCAATCACAGTCTGTCCTAACATGATGATAAAGTGGTTTTAATTTAGGAAGAAACATGCCTCACTGTTTTCGCTCATCCCTCCCTCCTCTGACTCATTGAGATGTGAGCATTTGATAAAGGCAGTTTCGTCTTCTATTTGGCACAGGACAGAGCGAGAAGGTAGGCTAGTCTGCTTATACACTCAGATTTTACCTTGAAGGGAAAGAAGCAGCACACATGTTCTGATTTAAGTTAGCTGCTTTTCTTGGCTAGGGATGCAGTAACCAACTTGAAGCAGAGGTGTAGTGGATCCAGTTGATCAAATCCTAAAGGAGTCAAAGTATTTAGTGTGCATGTTCTCTAGATATAAGCTAGTATAAAATAGATTTAGAGAATGGCATCTTGAATTAAGTTAAGTCTCACTGAAAAATATTATACCTTACTAGAAAAGAAGTAACTGGCCATTCTCAGTTGTTTTCAGCAGTTCTGAAAATGTTTCTTCAAAGAACCTTTAAAAATATTCTCAGGTTTATATCACAGAACAAGGCAATGTTACCAGAATATATGTTTAGAAACAGTTCCTGTTTCTTATCTGATTCCCACATACTCAGAATTAATATGTGAAAAACTTCATCTTGTATTCTTTGACTAATTCATACAGGATTAACTTGTTCAACCAATCTTGATTGGTTTTAGCTAACATATTTTAATTATCTGTTTTACATGGGAATCGCCTATCTAACAAAACACAGGAAATCACCAGAACAATATTTATGTATTTAGACTACCTTTGCATATATGTCCTCAAAGGGTAAATGTTCCAGCTGCACAGCGAGTAAAGGAGCCAGTCTGTGTGGACTTTGGCATGAAGAGAAAGAAAGTTTACTATGAATGATATTCTTCCAACAGACTGCTACTGCTGTTTCCTGTGTAGAATGGCTCCATCTCAGGGCATGGTCCAGGGAAGGAGTCAACCCTTTCAGGCACCAGTGTTAGCAGCTTATTGACTCTACCTTTTACATGCAGGGTCTTTTACCACCCCCTAAACTGGAGAGTTCAGCAGCTGAAATTAGATTTTAGAAACTGATCATAATCTGTTTCAAATAACACAGTTTTGGAGCTGGCTCACATATGCCATAACTATTTTGTTCTGTATTCCCATCCCTTAATTGCTAGATTGGTAAAGGTCTTAAATATGATTTCACTTGCACTCTGAATACTGTATAGGATCTTTCTTCTGTCTACAACTGAGAGAGAGAGAAATTCCCTTTTCTATTCCAGCAATCAGAACTTTAGAAAAGAGTAAGTCCCATTCCTGTTGCATATTAGCCATGGTTCATACAGCTGTGCAGATGAGGGAGAAAAGAATACATCATATTAAGCAACATTTACCAAACACTGGTTCTGCGTGGGTCCTCTTCATCCACATACAAAGTCTTCAGCACCAGAACATCAGATTTAGAATCCTTCAGGCTGCCATGTTTGAGTCCCTGATCAAGCAGAGACTGAATGCATTTTTAGGTTCCTTCTGTGCTGCAGTAGTATATGATCTAATCTTGTTACTCTAACCACCACAAAAAGCTGTACTATCCAGTTTATAGCCCTGGAACACTGGTACACTCTACCACACAGGTCTTAAAAATGTGTAACCAGAGAATGTCACTGTTGTATCATAGATTCCCTGATACAATAGCAGCTGCAGTGGGGATGGAGTACTAATGCACATCTGTATTTCAGGGTTTTTGTACCAGAGAATGCCTTCTAAATGTATGTCACAATCGGAGTGGATCTGGGGGGCGGGGTATGGCAGTTCAGTTGCATCTGCCTTTTTCTGCTGCCATTTGTTACTACTGTCCCCTGCAGAGCCCAGTAACCTGCACAACTGCTCCCTGTAGCTGGAGTCCCAGGACCATTGGGGGAGATGGGAAGGGGGTCCCACTGCTGTCCCCACTTGATCTGAGTATGCAGGGATCCCCAGAGCCACTCCTTGCTCTTGCTACAGGTTGCAGAGAGTGGCTCGGAAGAGTGCCAGGTGTGGTTGGGGACTGGCTGCAATGTACAGGTGCCTCTTCACAGTGCTATCAAGAATAGTGGATCAGTTGATGAATGAGATTCATGTTTGTGTCTGAGCTGCCTTAAAGGACAAGTGGAAATATGCATTGACACAGATGCCAAGTCAGGCAAAGTCTTAATATAAACAATATAAAGTCAGGGTAATATAAATCGGGAATTAAATTGAGAGAACTCTTAATCTGGCATCTTTTTCAAAAAATAAAAGCAAGCCAAAAAATTGAAAGATTTTAGAAATTGCTCTGTTCCCTCAAGTAACTACTATAAAGTCTTCTGAAATAATTTTTTTTCCAGGGTTTTCATTGGTAGGTTTGTTCCTCTATGGTGATAGATTGCTTAAACTTTTCTAAGCATTGGGTTATGGCAGAGAGTGTTTAACTGTGCAGAGATGGACAATTGTAGAAAAAATAAAATCCTCAGGGCAAATTGCCAGAAGCAATTTAGTTGTTACAAGAATGTAAATGTTGGGTTTAGAAGGTTTCCTGTAGAGAGATGCATAGTATTTTAGAGTCTTTGGTGCTTCCACTTGTATTAATTGAATTTAATATCATTATAGTAAAGCAAAAACCAAGGACCTTGATACATTCTGATATTGGAAGTTCATTGTTAGAGATGGGCAAAATATTTGCCAAGAGATCATTATATTTTATCCTGCTAACCAAAATCCTAGTTCAAAAAAGGTTTAAATGCCCCTGTTTGAGTCCCACATGCTCAAAAGGGATTTGGGTCTGAACTGAGCCTGGGCTCAGAATGAGCCTGCAGCTAAGACCGCCAGAGTCACAGGGTCAGAAAGAAAGAAAGCAGGAAGAAGCTTGACTCTCTAGCCTTATAATTAGGGCCCTTGGGAAGGGGAGAGATGTGAATTCTGCACGCTTCTTCCTTGGTCTTTCCAGGGTGGGTTGTTTGTTTGTTTTTTAACTCCAAAGACTTTTTCTCATGAAATGCATAAACATTCCTGGGTTCAAGAACTCCGTTCTTCTAGGACAAGTGTCCTCCCTGGTGGTCCACTGTGTTGTACTTTGTTTTCCTTTGGGGCCCGTGATTCTTGCATTCTTAGCAGCAGTTAAAAGAAAAGTTGTATAAATGATTCAGATCTCTCTGAACTAAAAATTAATGAAATATTGTGCTGAGATTTGTTGTTGGTGTTTTTATTTACAGCAATGATCGATGGGTATGGGTTGGACTGAACAAGAGGGATCCAGAGTCTCTAGGAACTTGGCAGTGGAGTGATGACAACTCTGTAAGTTAAATTCAGCTCCATCCAAAAAACATTCCATACCCCTATTGGATTCAACTTGGATTCAGTTGAAAATTAAACCATCATGAAAATAATTTTTATCTTATTTTTGAACAGAAGAAGAATCTAGGAAAAGGGGAGTAGGTTGTAGCTGTGTTGGTCTAAGGACATGGGCAGGCAAAGAATCTTTTTTTAACCCAAAGAATCTAGAAAATGCTTTTATGTAAAATTTTGCACCTGGGCAAAGAAAGAACTGTAGTCCAATCAGAATTTCTCCATTTTTAAAATATTCTTAAATAAAATTAGTTTAGTCTCTACTCCTATCCTATATTTTGATAACAATATTTTTAAATTTGATGAGGATCTAAATTCTGCTGGACAGAGGAAGGTGTATGTGACAGTACCCACTTCCAGGGGACAGCTGGGGCATGCCTTAGGGGCCACTCTGACCCTGTCTTCCCTATGCTAGGCTCTTGGGCTCCACCCTTTGGTCACCTGCCATACCTTAATTGCTTAATATAAATATGGGAGGCTGCCACCAGAGTCCAAAATAAGACCTGGGTGCCTTACTTAGCCCGGCTCATTCACTGTGTGGCTGTGTTCTGATCCTAGTTCTTGCCTATGTAAGGCATTACTCTTCTTCCTTTTTCTCTCAGCTCTGGGTCCACTGGTTCTGCCTCACTATCCCTCTTGCCTCTGGGCCTACCAGCCCTGCCTCAGTGTCTTGGGCCTTAGACCCCTCATGCCTTGCAGGCACTAATGATGCCCTGCTGGCACTAATCATGAACCTGTTGGCCCAAATGATGGTTTCAGCCCACCTTCACTCACCCTTGGTCAGTCTCTGACCCTTGCTGGCTGCTCCCTTCAGTCTTCAGCCCTCTGGCCCCCCACCCCTGCAGGACTTAAAGTACTGATGCGTTGGTTTACCTCTAACTCAGTCCAATATCAGATTGGCACCGATATAAAGAAAATTGACTATATCAGAAAATGGCCTAAAGTGACTGATAATTTGGCTGATACATGCCCCATGCACATGTGCAGCTGGTAAGCCTGTGGTGGTGAAAGGGGAGGGGGAAGGAAGGGGCATGGGAGCATAGAACAAGGCCCCCTGCAATGAGGGGACTACAGCTCCCTCACTGCATAGCCCCCCTCCCAGTGCTGCCGCTGCCTGCTATGAGCGCAGCACTGCAGCCTGCCTGGCCCCCCCCCAGTGCAAATCCAGAGGCACATGCCTGCTTTCCCCCCTCCCCCCCACTGTGCCTTCCTGGATGAGTGGTAGGAGCCGCCTCCCCCTGCCCCCACCGCTCCTCCTGGACAAGCCACAGCTCAGTCCCGCACTCGCCCCGTCCTGGCTGGGCAGCGCCTACCCCAGCCCCACTCCCTCCCTCACCACGGGGGGCATTGATCTGCGCTCCCCTGGTGCCCATTGCACCAGAACAGACTTACCAGCTACACACAGCTGTATCAGAAATTGGATAAGTATCAGCCAATATGCCTCCTTAAAAATCAGCTATCGGTATTGGCCCCCAGTATCTTTGTCAGTGCTTCCCTACTGAATGCCTTCCACCAACTATTGTAGCCACACCTAAACCTCCAGTTAAAACCATGAAATAAAACGCTTAAACAAAAATCACTAGCCCACGTGCATATATTCACTGCAGAGACAATCCTCCTCTTTTTCTACCAGCTACCTGGGGTTACCTAATCTTCCTGTGGATCTCATTATCTCAGCCTGCTCTCACAAGGGCTCATTCTACTGCAGTTGTTAGGACCAGAATGACACTCTCACCTACAGTCCAACCCTATACATTTCCAAACTACACCCCCTTCTGGTCACTTGACCCCTGCTTCACAGTGCCAGACATGAGTGTCCCATTAAGCAATCTATAGGTTTCTGTCAGCAGCCTGCTTCTCAGTTAGCAAGCTCTCAACTCTATGGCTAACTTCTCCTAATCAGGCAGCCTGCTTAGCTCTGCTGCAGTCCCTCTTTAACATACTGTCTGGAGCCCAGCCCCTGTAGGCTATTCCCTTTTCCATCTTGTTCCAAGTAGCTGTTTTTTCCCAATGGCTTCCTATTTCTCCCTGCTGGCCCCAGCACTCTGTCTCTTTCCTCTCTCGAAATCACAGAGGGTAGGGGGCCCCTGTTACAATGTATATGTAACTACAGATATAATTCATAGGTACACTACAGATTCTTAGTCCATGCATCTTGGTGTGTGCACACCTTTCTAGTAACTATCTTAGAGTGGTGTATATCCATAAAATTAAGTTCACTTATATATCTTTCCAAGGTTGCACCATAAGTTTTCTCAGCATCTTTCTATTTTGTTTGAAAGTTGCCCAGTATTATGGGGACTCAATTCTGACTGGGGCTTGCAAGTACTACCCCAGTACAAATACTAATGATGATGTTACAGTTCTGTCATTCTGTACTTTCTGTAGGTGACCACTCTTGTTATGCCACTTGATTACCAAGAAGATGTCTATGATACTAGAGACTGTGCTGCATTAAAGGTTAGTTTCAAGATTTTTATAATGTATTTATAAGTGGTAGTCCTAGTCATTTTGAAAAGATTTTTGTGGTACAGATATTAAGTTTAGGCTGACAGTTGCAGTGGATTCAGTGATATGCAGTAAAAACTTGCTAATTTTCTTTTTGTTAATCTACAAACACTCATCTTCACAAAACAGAAGTTTTGCCACTTGCTCAGAAAATTTTTACTAAATATGATACTGTCATCAGCAGTCCCTTGATTCAGCAGTCCCTTGATTCAAGGATGACACTCTTCTAATAAATAGGGAGCCGTTAGTGAGTTTGGAGATGGCTGAAGAAACCAGTCAGATCCTCATATTCAACTACAGACATTGCAGATAGTTCTGGGAGGAAGGAGTGGGGCCTGGTAATGTTGGGTCACAGCTCTTTCACCTTGTGTCTCTCTCATCTGTCTACCTCCATAGTGAGGCAAGTTTGTTCTGAGTGACTGATATCTTGACACATGTCATGGCACCATTGCGGGTAATTTAGTGTTTGAGTTTCCAACGTCATTAGTATTCTATCAATGTTAATATCTTATTTCTTCATATTAGCTTTCAAAATGTCCTTAAATCTCTTCTTTTGCTCACCCTTAGAGTGATGACTATTGGTAAATTAGAAGTAGAGGACCTGTTTTGGGATGCTGGTTGTCAGGCATCCTTACAACATGTCCTGTCCATTGGAGCTGGTGCCATATACACATGGCTTTAGTGCTGGTAAAAGTTTGCTTGAGCCAGAATGCTAGCATTTGTTCCATCCTTCCAAATGATGCAGAGGATTTTCCAAAGATATAATTGATGGTAACATTGCAAAGCTTTCAGGTGTTTCCAACATTTTGTCCAGATTTTACACCCATACAGCATGGTAGGAATATTAATGGCTTGGTAGACAAAAATATGGTTTGGGGCCCGATGTTATGATGAACAAAGACACTCTTTTAGTCCAAAGGCAGCTCTAGCAGACTTTATCTGGTGTTGAATATCATCATCTACATTTACTTTTCGGGAATGGTGGCTACCCAGGTAGGGGAAATGCTGAATATTCTCCAAGGGTTTTCATAATTTGTGGAAAATCAGCTGCTTGGCTTGAGGTGGGTTGGTAAAGGATCTTGGTTTTTGTGAAATGGATAGTAAGTCCAGGCGTTTTACATCCTTCACAGAAGCAATCAAGAGTAACCTGGAGCTCTTCAATTGAGTGGGCTCACATGACACAATTGTCAGCATATTGAAGATCAGTAATGCAGGCATTGGTTATCTTGGTTGATGTTGGTTATCTTGGTGTTGGTTATCTTAGTTGACTCCTGTTCTTGTAATTACTGGGTTCTGACCTAGATAGAAGCCTATCAGTAATGAAATGTGAAATAACTGTGGTATAGATAGAAAAGAATGCTGGTGCTTGGCTCTAGTTATAGTAATGAAGGGGTCTGTGTCCAAGCCATTGTTTAGGATGGTTGCTGTCATGTTGTCGTGAAAGACTCTGATGGCAACAAATTTTTACGGGTATCTAGATCTTGTCAGGATCTTCCATAAGGTCTCTGTTGACTGAATCAAGCCCCGTGTAAAGATCTTCATGTTGCTCACAGCACTTCTCCTACAGCTGTCTAGCAACAAAGATTATTGTAGCTGTGAATGGTTTGGAATCACACCGGGACTTGGGTAGAATCTCTTCAGCAAGGAGAGTGAATCTATTGAGGAAAGTGCAGGCAAGGATCTTCCCAGCTATGGACAGGAGTGCAATACCATGATTGCTGCAACCTGTTCTATCTCCTCTCTTGAGTATGGTAACAATTTTAGTATTTCTCAGGTCACTGGGAATCTGTGTTCCAGATTTTCAAAATTAAAAGCAGGCAGTTGGTAAGAGAGCTGCTTTCCACTTTGCTTATAAGTTTCAGCTTGTATTACATAAGTACCACTTGCTTTGTTGTTCTTAATCTGCTTTTATAGCTGATGTAATTCTGCCAAGTTTTGAAAGCTACTTTGTCAGAGTTTGAATTTCCCTGTCATTTTCACTGAGCCAGTCCTGGTGTTTCTTTGCGAAGAAACCTAGAGATTCTTTCATACCTCATGAGGGTTCTCCCAGTGAGCAGTAATGTTAAGATCATCAGGGAGGTTAGAGTTTCTCGTTGTGGCACTGCTGGAGATCACTATTTGAACCTCTATCAAGATTGAACCTCTTCTCTTCCTTGATAGCTTATTTTGTTTACATCATTTTGGGGTTATGTCAAAGGACCATGATGAACTATATCAGGTGACGATCCATCAAGCAGTGAACTGCACTGGTCATAGCTCTGATGGTACGGCTGTTGCGATGGTCCCAGGTGCCATTATGACATAGGCAAGTGCCATTGTTCTGAGTGGAGGTGCATTCATCATGTCTTCCATTTACTGCTTTAGCAAAACAAGGAGTTCATGATGATGAGATCATGTTCCATTAGCTTAGGAGAAGACTTCATTTGAGTTGACTTTTCCCGCCCCTTCCCTTCTAAGTATTCCATTCCATAGCTCAAAGTCCCTGTTCACTGTAGCTTTAAAATTGTCAAAAATAATCGTCTTGTCATCTTTGCCCAAGTTTAGAATAGAATGTTCCTTTTGTTTCATCATCTGCATTAAGCATTGAGATATATATGCACTAATGATTGTTGTATGTTGTGTGTTAGTCAGTGTCATACTAGGACATGGGCAGTCAGGTCTAGGGCCGTTTGGGGATCGAAGTCAGGATGGGCAAGCAGAATCTGCAGGTCCAAGAAGCCAGTAGATCAGTCCAAGAGTGGGGTCTAGGAACAAGCAGAGTCAAGAAGCTGGGAGATCTAGCAGAGAACAATGTCCAAGAACAAGCAAGGTCAAAGAGTTGAGAGATGAGTTGAGTTTGGCAGAGTGTCTCTGCAGGGGTTGGCTGTGAAGCCCCTGGGGTTTCTGCAGTCCTTAGTGTGGGCAATCACCCCTTCTAGTCACCCACCACACCCTGATGCTGGTTATTTTAATGAGAGAGGCTGCTCTAGGGCTTCCTAAATTGGTCTTTTAAATGACTACCAGGTGCATGTGGTCTCTGCCTTATGAGCTAATTGCATGGCTCAGTTCCTTCCTTACACAATGCCCCATTCCTCGCAGATGCCATCCTTCATGGATGTTTTCTTTCACTTAAACTCCCTTTTGGAGTTCCTGGACCTTCGTTGGTCCCTCACTCTCAGCCTCTCACTATGCTCTGGACTCTTCCCTGCATCCCTAGGATCCTCCTCCTCCTCCCTTCAGTTACTCCCCAGACTGCTTTAGGTGTTCTCTCTAAGATGGCCTTCTGGGGCTGCAGCTACTTTGAGGAGATCTTTTCTCAGCAGGCTCCAAGATATTACTCCCAGCTTCTTTCAGGGCCTGAACTTAAACCTGCCAGCTCCCTGGGTCAGCTGATCTTCCCCCTCCCCCTGCCCACCTCCATTAGCCCTGGCCTGTACCTTCCAGCAGTTTTTGCAGGCTGCCTGGCCTTTTAAAGTAGCAGCACTCCAAAGTGCCCTGCCACACACACAGCAAGGTTCAGGAGCAAGCTGGGTGAAAGAGCTGGTGGTTAATCAGAGAGCAAAGCTGGAGAGCAAGCTAGGTTGAGGAGCCAGGAGATCAAGCAGAAAGTGGAATTGGAGATCACAAGCCAGAGGGAGCAGTGAAGTGGTCTTCAGTCAGGTTAAGCCCTATTGCCCTGATGCTTCCTGTTCTAGGTCATAAGTTTATATGCTGGAAGTGGAAGGTTATTTAAACCCAGCTGGCCACTCAGATGTCAGGGAGTAGGCAGACTATGTAGGCTCAACTACGACTACATCTGCTGAATCATGTCCTGTCTCAGTTCCAAGTACAAAATGACCACCATGCAATCATCGCCTCCACACAAATCCATGATTAGGGGCTTCTGGTAATTACTAGGACCTTCCTCCATCGCCCATCACCATAGGAGCAGCTATTAAAGGAAGACACCTGTGCATGTCATCTTTAAATGTGGGGGTGCTGTTGCAGATCAACAATCACACTGTACTTCATGGGAAGGCAACTTTAATCTGACACCAAGGAAAACTTAGGCAACCAGAAGTTTCTACACCCTGCAGCCTTCATTCACTTTTGTGGTCATTGTGAAGTATTCTGTCTTCATCCACTTATTCCACCATTGAGGACTTTTTTTTTTATTTTTGGATCACTATACATCTTGGAAACCTCACTCTTGACCTTGCTGCCATGGATGACCTTGTCAGCAGTACAAAACTCCAGACAGCATTGCGTGTTATTACTTGATTATGTTAGAAGGAATCTTTCTGTGCCAGGTCATATTTTTCTTTGTGGGTAGAAATGTGCATCATTTGAAGTGCAGTGAATTATATCTGTGTTATCACAGAATAATACAATGAGATGTAGATTAAAAAAAATATGTAGTAATTTGCAAGAACAGATGTCCATAAAAGGACACACTTTAAATTGATTGCTTCCTTAGCTCGGATGGCATTGGGGGTAATGCTGTATTTTATTGTTTTAAAAATTCTGTTAAAATTGCTTGGGACTGGCAAAAAAGGAAATGATCTTGTTATTAAGTAGATTTTTATAAACGGCATTATAACTCCAGAGGGTTGTATTGACTCTGCCAACACAGTTTCCCATCTCTACTCTTACACAGACCATTCGAATTTCGCGTAGACACTACTGGAGATTTTATCCATATGAAGGCAAAGAACTGGATTTTTACTTGAAACCTTTCCACTGTGATGCTAAACTTGAGTGGGTTTGTCAGATAACAAAAGGTAAACTGCATTTGTATCCATTTATTTATCTAATTTTATTGTTTTTGTTTACAATATCTTTATTTGCACCTTCTTTCACTTTTTTTATCCCTAACAATAAACCCAGGGTCTCTTTTAAAATAAGTAACTCAGAAAGGTATTAAAATAATCTTGAGACCTACAGTCCATAGAATTTGAAAATGAGACTTGAACTTTTAATATTTATATGGCTAAAAACACCTAATGTATCACATTTGTAATGCTGTTTATATCAAATTGAAATGGATTTTGCTATAAGAGGGTGGTCCTAGTACGATCATGGACTTAAGATATAATTAGGACTATGGAGATGTCAGCAGATAGTTTACATTACTGGAATGCTGTCTTGGATAGCTTTTGTTCAGGAAGAACAGATGAGGGAAAAGGAGGAGTTGCATTTCTAATGCACAATATGAAGTGGAAGGTAGACCTGTTGAAAGCCTCTGGGTAAAGGTCAGAGGGGAGAGCAACAGGGAGATGTCATGGTGGGTTGCTTAGGACCACCCTGGTTTAACAACTTCATTGATGATTTGGAAGATGGGATTCATAGAATCCTGGAAAATTAGTGTTGGAGGGGACCTCAGGAGGTCATCTAGTCCAACTGCCTACTCAAAGCAGTACCAGCGCCAAGAAAATCATCCCAGCCAAAGCTTTGTCTACCCAGGTCTTTAAAAATTTCCAAGGATGGAGACTTCACAACCTCTCTGGATAGCCTGTTCCAGTACTTTACTATCCTCCTTGCTAGAGAGTTTTTCCTAACATCTAACCTAAACTTCCCTTGCAGCAAGTTGAGACAGTTGCTTCTTGTTTTGTCATCTGCCACCACTGAGAACAGTCTAGCGCCATCCTTTTTGTAACCACTCTTCAAGTAATTGAAGGCTATTTATGAAATCCCACCTAAGTGTTCTCTTCTCCAAATTAGATATGCCCAGTTCCTTCAGCCTCTTCTCAGAAGTCATGTCTCCCCGCCCCCTCAACTTTCACTGCCCTCTGCTGGACTCTGTCCAATTTGTCCACATCCTTTCTGTAGTGGGGGGCCCAAAACTGGACATAGTACTACATAAGGCTTCACCAGTGTCCGATTGAGGGAAGTGTTTTATTCCCCTATATCTACTGGCAATACTCCTACTAATGGAGCACAGTATGCTGTTAGTCATCTTGGTGACAAGGGCACACTGCTGGCTCATATTCAGCTTACTGTCCACTGTAACCCCCAGGTCCTTTTCTGCGGAGCTATTGCTTACCAGTCAGTCCCCAGCCTGTACCAGTGCATGGCTTGTTCGGTCCTAAATGCAGGACTTTTCACTTGTCTTTATTGAACCTCATGAGCTTTCTTTTGATTCCGTCCTCCAGTATGTCTAGGGCTCTCTGAATCCTAGCCCTATCCTTCAGTGTATCTACTACTCCCTGCAGCTTGGTGTCATCTGCAAATTTGCTTAGGATGTGCTGCATCCCATCTTGTAGATAGTTGATGAAGATATTGAAGATATTCACTAATGAAGATATTCAGCAAGTGGACACTTAGCAAATTTATGGATGACACCAAGTTGGGTGGAGTTGTAGATGCTCTAAAGGTAGAGCTAGGGCCTGGGATGACCTGGATAGACTGGAGAAATGGTCCTTAATCAATCAGATGAAATTCAGCAAGGACATGTGCGAAGTCCTGCACTTGGGTTGGAATAATTGCATGCATAAATACAGACTGGGGAATGATTGTTTAGGTTGCCATAAACCAGTAGTGGACCATAAGCTGACTGTGGGCCAATAGTGAGATCACGTTGCCAAAAAAGCCAGCAGTATATGCTGAGTTGTACTAACAGGAGTGTCTCTTGCAAATCAAGGGAAGTGATGCTTCCTCTCTGTTTGGCACTGGTGAAGCTTACCTGGAGTACAGTATCTAGTTTTGGGTCCAAAACTTCAAGATAATATGAACAGATTGGAAAGTGAGTGACAAAAATGATTAGAGGACTGGGAAGCTTGATTTATGAGGAAAGGCTAAAATAATTAGGATTATGTAGTCTGGAGAGAAGGAGAATGAGGGGGGATTTGATAAGTCTTGAAATATCTGAAGGTCAACTACAAAGAGAATGGAGCTAGAATGTTCTCTGTGGCTGTAGGTAAGGTAACCATACATCCCAGTTTGGTCAGGACAGTCCTAGATTTCGTAGGCTGTCCCAGCTGGTTGACTAAAATTGAAGTTAAAAGTCCACCCCACCCAAACATGCCCAGCCCAGCTCTTCCTGAGGCTGGGCGGGTGGCAGGCTGGGCTGAACACTGCTATTCCTTCTTGGGGCAAGGATCAGCCAGGGCGGGGCAGGACTGCTGAAGAGAGCCAGGGCTGAGGCTTGGACACCTGTGCGGTGCAAGCCAGGATGGCCACCCACTACCGGCTGTCTTGTGCTTTGCTGCTGCCGCCACTGCTGAAGCTTACGGTGTGTGTGGCGGCTCTGGGTGTCTGCCATCAGCAGGGGGTAGGTACCATGTGACTGGAATGTAGGCCAGCAGAGCATGAGGGCCACTCCCACTGGGTCCATCCTCTGTGCATGGGGGATAGAGCCTCCACAGGCCTCTCCACTGGCCTTCCCTGCCCCTGCTCTGCTGTCAGGGCTCCTGGGAGCCACAAGGTTGGGAGGGAAGGAGGGAGTGCACATGCAGGGTTAGGGGGTGTGCACTTGTATAGGGTCAGGAAGGAGGGGGTGGTGTAGTGCCCCCTGTCCTGGATTTCCTTCAAAATAAAATGCTCACCCTAGCCATAGGGGTCAGGACTAGGAGCAATGGCCTTAAGCTGCAGCAGAGGAAATATAGTTTGAAGATTGAGGGTGGTCAAACATTGAAACAGACTCCATTGGAATTGTGGAATCTCCATCCCTGGAAATTTTAAGAGCTTATTGGACAGATGCTTGACTATGATGATTTAGTCAGGGCTCATCTTGCCTTGAGCAGGGGGTTTGGACTAGATGACCTCACAAATTCCTTTCCAGCCCTACTTTCCTATGATCCTAAAAAGTGCAGGCTTGAAGTCTAAACAACAGTGAGTATTATAGTTTCTGAAGGCTTGTGACATTTTAGTTTTGGTGGTGATTTTGTATTTTAAGAGGAAGCACCTATGTATCCCTATTTTGCAATTCTACCTTGCTCTTATGGAAAGTCTCTTTGAAATAAAAAAAAATATCATAGTACAGATAGTCAGCCTAACCTAGTGAGAGATACAGGCCATGGACTTTGAGCATATATGTGCTTTAACATTTGTCACCAGTATTTATAAGTACAGAAAACCATATAGACAGCTGAGAAATGTAACCTATCTCCTCCAGACCCAAACTTGACCTCTGCTATCCCAGTAAAATTTGTAATTAGGCTCTCCAGAGTAGCAAGGTAGCCAGAAAAAAGTTTCTTTGGTTGGAGTGAAAAAGGATAGTACAGTGTCACAGACGCTGCCATTTTGTGAGCCATTAAGAGTGTTATCCTCTTGTGTAATTTCAGTTGACCAGACAAATAGCTTTCCATACTTTTCTTGATTCACTGGAATGAATTGGTTAAAATGCCAAATCTTAGCATCTACATGAGGATAGAAGTGATATTATTAGAGTTTTGATGCTTGCACGTTTCTCTACTGAGGAGAAAAATAATACATTTTACTTAATTTAGACAAAACTCCAATTTATTTTAAATGAATGTGAGTCCATTAGGAATGCAAGATTGGGTATGGAAACTGTAAAAACCAATTTACTCCAAATGCTTCTTGCCAAAAAGAGGGTATAGGAATTTATATGCCTTGTTGCTTGGGTCTTGTTGTGAAATGCCCCTGCAATAATTATATATGTTTCCTGGAACAGGTAGCACTCCAAAGACACCAGAGTGGTACATACCAGGTAAATATATTTTTTTACTTCTTACATCTACTTCAGTTTTGTGTATATGCAGGCATACCTTGGAGATATTGCGGGTTCAGTTCCAGACCACTGCAATAAAGCGAATATCGCAATAAAGTGAGTCACACGAATTTTTTGGTTTCCCAGTGCATATAAAAGTTATGTTTACACTATACTGTAGTCTATTAAGTGTGCAATAGCATTATGTCTAAAAAAACAATGTACATACCTTAATTAAAAAATACTTTATTGCTAAAAAATGCGAAGTGAGCAAATGTTGTTGGAAAAATGGCGCCGATAGACTTGCTCGAGGCAGGGTTGCCACAAACCTTCAATTTGGTTTAAAAAAAAAAAAAAATCTGCAATATCTGCGAAGTGCAATAAAACGAGGTATGCCTGTAGTGTGTGTTTTATGATAATATCCTTTCTGATGTTAATGTAGATCATGCAGAGTGCATAATACCAAAAATATTTGGAAGGAGAAGCAAGTATCGGCTCTCCCAGGATCAGAACAAACTTTGTTCAATCTTCTTTTTCTGTGTGTAATAACTTTTCAGGATTAATTCTTTGAATCTGATTTTTGTTGTTGTTGTTTTTTGTTACTTTCTCTGTAGATGCAGTTGGAATTCATGGACCATCGCTGGTTATTGATGGATCTGAATATTGGTTTGTGTTGGACAAGCGCCTGAGCTACCAAGAAGCTGCTTTCTATTGTGAAAAAAATGATAGTGACTTAGCATCTGTGGAATCTTATACAAAACTAAGGGCAGTCCTAAGTCAAATAGATATGGTAATAAAATCTATTACTTTGTATTATTTCATAGATTTCATAGACATTAGGGCTGGAAGGGACCTCGGAAGATCAAGTCCAGCCCCCCACCCAAAGGACAGGAAGTCAGCTGGGGTTGTAGGATCCCAGCAAGATAAACATCCAATTTGCTCTTGAAGGTGTTCAATGTAGGTGCTTGAACTACCTCCAATGGCAGGCTGTTCCAGACCTTGGGAGCTCAGACAGTAAAGAAAATTCTTCCTTATGTCCAGCCTGAAACGGTCTCGCAGTAGTTTATGACCGTTTGACCTCATCATCCCTTGGGGTGCTCTGGTGAACAAAGGTTCCCCCAGATACTGGTGGCCACCCCTGATAAACTTATAGGTGGCCATCAGATCACCCCTGAGCCTGCGCTTTTCCAGGCTCAAGAGCCCCATGGCTCTCAGCCTGTCGTTGTAAGGTCTGTTTTCCTGACCTCTGATTATGCGCGTGGCTCTTCTCTGGACTCTCTCAAGCTTCTCCACATCCTTTTTGAATTGTGGAGCCCAAAACTGGACGCAGTACTCCAGCTGCGGCCTCACCAAGGCCGAGTACAAGGGGAGAATGACATCCCAGGATATGCTTGAGAAGCATCTATGGATGCAAGCCAGCGTTTTGGTCGCTTTACTAGCCGCAGCCTCGCATTGGAGGCTCATGTTCATGTTGTGGTCAATGATGACCCCCAAGTCTCTTTCTTCCGTAGTGCTAGCCAGCGTAGCACTGCCAAGCCTAGAAAGATGCTGCAGGTTTTGCCTCCCAAGGTGGAGAACTTTGCATTTTTCAGTGTTAAACACCATCAGGTTCTCGTCCGCCCATCTGTTGAGCCTGTCCAGGTTAGCCTGGATCACCCGCCTGTCTTCTGGTGTGGATGCTTTGCCCCAAAGTTTGGTGTCATCAGCAAACTTGGCCAGTCCACTTCTGACTCCAATGTCCACATCATTAATGAAGATGTTGAACAATATGGGTACAAGGACAGAGCCTTGGGGGACCCCACTGGTCACAGGACACCATGACAATTGACGTCCATCAATTACTACCCTCTGGGTCTGACCACAGAGCCAATTTCCCAGCCAGAGGATTGTGGTGGACCCAAGTCCACAATTAGCCAGTTTGGCCAAGAGGTGATCACGGCATACCAGACTGAAGGCTTTTTTGAAGTCAAGATATATGACATCAATCTCATCTCCCTTGTCCAGGTGATAGGTCACCTGGTCATAGAAGGAAATGAGATTGGTCAAGCAAGGCCTACCCACAACAAACCCGTGCTGGCTATCCCTCAGGATGTTGGCATTGGCCAGTCCATTAAGGATGGCCTCTTTAATAAACTTTTCTAAGATCTTCCCTGGGATAGAAGTCAGGCTGATGCGGCCTATCGTTAGCCAGATCCACTTTTCTCCCTTTCTTGAAGATAGGCGCCACACTGGTCTTCTTCCAGTCTTTGGGCACTACACCAGAGCACCAGGTGTTCTCAAAGATCTGTGCCAGGGGCTGGGCTATGATGCTCGCCAGCGCCTTGAGTACCCTGGGGTGTAGATTGTCAGGGCCAGCTGACTTGAAGGTATCCAACCTCTCAAGGTGTTCCTTTACGAGGTCAGCATTGATGGAGGGCTGGGGATCTCCCTCACCCGGACCTGCCTCCCCCGTAGCTGGCATGGGAGTCCCATGGGACTGATGAAAGACCAATGCAAAGTACCTATTTAATAGGTTGGCTTTTTCCTGGGTGTCAGTTGCCCCATCTGGTTCAGCAGGGGTCCAACGTTGCCCTTGCTTTTCCTCTGGCTCCCCACATATCTAAAAAAGGACTTTTTATTGTCCTTAATACTTATAGCTAGTTGGAGTTCAGTTGCAGCCTTGGCTTTCCTAGTTTGCTCCCTGCAGGACTGGACCAGTACAGAATATTCCTCCTTGGAGGTGAATCCCATCCTTTATAGGCCTTTCTTTTTAGCCTCAGGAGGTCTGCTAGATCCCTGGAGAGCCAGGGGGTGCTGCTGTGCCCTCCTGAGGCCTTTCCTCCGAGATGGGATCGAATTAGCTTGTGCATTATGAAAATGTTTTCGTTGCAATGTTTAGATCATGAAGTTACTTTTTCTCTTCATTTGTCATGCTACCACATAACCCTTTTATATTTTTTAAATTTCCTGAAAAGGGGAGAGATCACTCAAATGCTATGTGTCTTTTTTATTAATTTATTGTAATAGATCATTTGAATAATTAAATTTTAAAATCTCTTTGCTAATGGACTACAAGGCCCATACAGGACGTTGATGTTTCAACAAGAATACCATAAGCCCCACAAAGTTCCTGCAGAGCCTGTGCACTGTAACAGTGTATAGAAACTCTATGCATGAATTTCAACACTGGCACAACACATCACTTTACCAGAATGAGAGGAGTATATGAGAAATCAGTAGCAGGTTTTTGTGATTTAATCATGGGAGGGCAATGTGCATAGTGTGCATAAACAAAATGATCTGTTCTTCTGTGAGAATCTTTGTTTAAAAAAACAAACAGATAAGATTACAGCATTTCTGTTATAGTAGGGGTAGACAAAATAGAGCCCATGGGCTGCATCCAGCTCACCAAGGGATTCTATCCAGTCTGCAATGGATCCTTGACCCCACCTGGTCCAGGCACGGAAAACAGCCTGGGCCATGGCATATGCAGCCAGTCCCACCACCCCCAAGGCATGTGGTGGGGTGGGGGCAGTGCAGTGACCAGACTCAGCTCCCTGCATGCCCCTGCCCACAATCCTAGTCCTGGCCCCACCCACCCATCCCACTCCTGGCCACCACTCACCACCTGCATGTAGCGCCATCCCACCTGGCCATGCATGCCCTGCCCACGGGGGTCTAGGGCTGGTCTTCTTGGAGACCCTGCCTGCCCACCCACTCCATCTGGTGCCTCTGATGGTGGGGGCAGGGTGGATAGCCCTGGGGATGGATAGGATTAATTGCACCCTCCCCACCGTGCTGAGCCAGGTCAGCACACTGCCCCCTTACTTCCTGGCCTGCAACAGCGCACCAAAACTCCTTAAATAATTGACCCCAAGGAAGGAAAACCTAGTGGCCTGACCTACCAGTTCTTCATAATCCATGTGAGTTTGGGGGATTTGTTGGAGAAAAATCATCCACAAAAAGACTATGACTTGATCAGCTTTGGGCACCTTGTGGCTCTGTCCTGTGTCCCTAGCAGTCTTACTGCATTAGAGTTGTTAGAGCCAACACTTCTAGCTCTTATCCCTAAAATCCTGTTTAAAGTGTTTCTTATGGCCCATAGGGCACTAATATAGCATGTTTTGCTAGGTACAAGGGTAGCAGATGCTTATCAATTCTACCCTATGTCCTCCCTAGCTATTGATCCTGTGACTCACAGAGAACCCTCCTTGGAGTTGGAAAAAAGGGGTACAGTGCCACAGGGATGACAATCCTTGTCCTCTTCCTCTTCCTTACATTATGTTCATGTAAAAGTTATGGGTATGATTGACCCCTAAGTAAAAGAAATATTGTCATGATAGTAATTTGTTTTGCAGTTAAAACGATTTTAATCTTTACTTTAAAATTTCCCCCATGTTCCTGTAATATAAACATTACATCAGTGTGCCAACTCAGGTTCCCATTTCCTGGGAGTTCTGGTGGTTTAAAGGGTCAAATTCTTGGAATCGCTCCATTCCAGTACACTGTTCTCTCCTGGCTTGAGAATTAATGTCCCTTTTAACCCCTTCAGCCTTGCAATTTCTATAGTTGCCACCAGATATATTATGTATCATAGTGCTTAGGGTCAAAAGGGACCTAAACAGATCATCAAGTCTGACCCCCTGCCTTAGGCAGAAACAGGTGCCAGGGTCATATCACCCCAGCCAAATATCTGTCCGGCCTCCTCTTGAAGACCCCCAAAGTAGGAGAGAGCACCACCTCACTTGGGAGCCCGTTCCAGAGCCTGGCAGCCCTAACTGTAAAGTAATGTCTCCTGATGTCCAGCCTGAACCTTCTGTCTAACAATTTGTGGCCAGTATTCCTAGTAACCCCAGGTGGTGCCTGGGAGAACAGAACCCCCCCTCCTCCAATTCTCGCTGGTGATCTTGAATAGAAGATCCAGTGATATGTGCTTTCGTGAATGGTAGGGGAGGTATGCAGAAGATGTGAAGATAACAGTAAGATCACTATTAAGATGTTACCTACACCATGAAAAATATGAAAATCCCTGTTGGCACATGAGAACTCAAACTTGAAACTGGCAAGACTGATCTTATTATAAAAAATGAGTAAACATAAAAAGTGTAGTAAGTAGCAGAAAATATTTTTCAAGTTCTTTTCATTTAGTAATAGGAGTATAACAGAAACTACTCAGTATTTTTTTTTTTTTTTTTTTTTAAGTATCTTGTACCAGGGCTGTCCAGCTTCTAAGCAGCTGGGAGCATCATACTACAAGGTCCTCAACCCATGGGCCCACTGCAGCTGCAACTGTGTGGCCTCCCCTGCCCCCTTCTCCCTCCGCCCCTCCCTCCACCATGTGCATGAGCAGCTCCCTCCTTTCACCCTGCCTGCTACATGGCAGCATAGCCAGCATTTGACCTACAGCTCACTAGTTGTGGGCTTCCCCACTGCACAATGCTCTGGGTTTCCCCAGCACTGTGTGCTGTACCACATTACATTACACCACCCTCTGGGGCAAGCACAGGAATTGGAAGCCAGAGGAAGAAAGGTGAAACCCAGAGACACCAAGTGCAGCAGCAGGAGCCAGGGGAATGGCAACTTGTTGGGAGCCGAAGGGCTACATGCAGCTCCCAGGCTTCCAATTGGATGGCCCTGTCTTACACAGCAATGTCCCTTACAAACAGGAAATTGTGACTTGCCAATGTATAGTCTATGTCTAATATCAAGAAGTCATTTAAATTATAAGAGTACTGGTTCTTACAATTTAAGTTCCAGTCTTGTTTCTTTTAAACCATTTAAGCCATGGGAAGTCTTACTGTATAATTTAGAGAGGAGAGGTAAAAGCCAGTGATCCATCATGATATATTACACACTATGTGATGCTAAAATCTCATGCTTATTTTTTTTTTCTATTTGCAGTTGGCAGGTGAAGAACAGAAATGGTGGTTGAAATTCATAGATTATGGATATCATTCACAGTAAGTAAAGTGATTCCAAGCAACGTTATTAGAAGCTTTTGTTGACATTAATTTTGAGAATACATTTTTAATTTTAATTAAGGTATTACTAAAATTACTATTACATGATTCCAAATGAATAACAGAGCTCACTTCTGATATATCTACAGTATAAGCTATGAATTATCAACACTAACCCTCTAACTCTGTAATAGTAACACTTACTTGGAGCTTTTTCTTCAAAGTATTTTAAAATATTGACCCAGCCCTGCAAATATGGCCAGGGTTTTAATATCTTAAAAGTATTAATGGATTATTAGAACCCCTGAATGATTGAACTCTCATCCTAACAAGCAAAGCTCAAACCACATTAAAATAATTGAGAACAGAAAATGTAGGCTCTTGTCTGTTTCACTGGTCATGATAATAAATGAACAGCTGCTGAGGAGTCTGACTCCATACTAGACTCTTAAGTAGAGATTACACTCTTATCCTAGCCTGAGCAAGGGCAGAGCTCCTGTAGTACATTCCTCTGTCAGATTGTTTTGGGCAGTAGATCTAGGACTATTTCTATAGGTCCCTTGATCTTACCACCCACTTTCCCATATGCGGGTCCTCTCTCCAGACTTCATGCCTATCAATGCATGGACAGCTCCCTGGAGTACAGTTGCATGTGGAAGCTCCTGGCACTATCTGTCTCCCAAGCAACAGAGCCACAGTGGTTCTCCTGCCATCAGAATTCTTCATGCCCAGGATTTTCCCCTCAAAGAGCCCATTTTGTCAGAGGTTGACTTTGAAATGTTTGTGTCTAGTTTACAGTTCCGCTCACGTTTCTATGATCGATTCTGGAGGGATTGTTTGTATGTTTCTAAAAGGAGCTGGTATAGAGGTAAGCTTGTTACTTTATCACATATATTAAAAAATACTAGCTGTCTAGAAATTTTATATTGAATGTAGGAAGTATGATCTGGTTTGGTTTCTGGCAGCCCATTTCTCCATATAAGGAACCTTGGTTTTAATTAATGAAATAAAGTAGATGGAATAGAGAATTTTGTGCAAGGTTATTAGCCTGTTTAAGACGAACTAAAATAAAATAAACTAACAAATAAAATCTACTTGTGCTGGTCAAATGTTCGTATGCAACTCAAACTCTATATTCTGGTACTGTAATACCTCAGTATCTTCTACTGGGGTATTACAGTAACTTGCGAATGCAGATGTGAATCTGGTTTAACTGAGGGCTTGTACAGGAACAAGTGCATCAAGCAACTAAAAAGCTCATAAAGGAATTTCACATTTCCTTTAGTCGGCTTCACTGTATACTTGGAAAAGCTAACCCATTGTTCACCAATAATGTCCCTTCTCTATATTCACCTACCCCCTAAACCCAATTCCTCTGCAGATTTGTATGCTGGTCACCTTGCTTCTTTTGGTCTCTGTTAGTGGGCAGCCTCTCCTCAAAACTTATTCTTCAAGTTCTGTGAAATATAATGGGCCTGATTAAATGCCTGTTTAAATCACTGAGATGGAAATTGTTTATTCATTAGGCACTGGGTCATGGCCTGTGGGCCTGGTTGCAAAGCTTCTACTGTTCTTAATAAAATTGTGTTCAACATCTTGTCCATTAAGGACAATGAGACCATTTGGAGAGAGGTGATGATGGAAGTGAACAAGGATTTCAAAATCTGGCTGTCTTGTTTTGTGGATATCTTAGGCCATTATTTTCTTAGGCCATGTATAAAATACTCTGTATTTTTGTTGTATTTTGTAGTTGCATCAGACTGGAAAAGAACTGTTTCCTATCATAAACATAAATAGTGTATGAAAACGCAAGTGCCAATAAAATGTATAATTTATTTATTATTGCTACTATCATAATATAAATAATAACGCTAATAGTTCTGTGTACTGTATTGACTTGAATATAAGACCACCCTGATTGTATGACCCCCCAATAATTGGATTCTGTATCTAGAAAATTTTATAAATTGGCTATAACTTTCCAAGGATAGAATGTGATTATTGAAGGTTTGCCTTGAGTTTGTCCCTCTCTTACTTCTACAGCAGAGAAAATAAATCCGAGGAGAATCATTGGCCTCTTTGCCCTCTGTCCCACCCCCAGCTTTTTCTCCCTACAGCCCTCCTCCCCTTCCTTTCTCTCAGACCCTGTTCTCCCTGCAGAAATGGAAGTGAGGAGCAAATTTTTAAAAAATTAATCTTGAAATTAAACATGGCTGTTGTAATTTGCATATAGTACCCATAGACTTAATTCATCCAGAATTGACACACTTACCTTTTTTGAAACTGCTGCAAATTTTAGCAGAGGTACTCCTTAAACATGTTTTTAAATAGCACTTTGGCTGCTGCGTTTTAATACAAACTATAAAATATATTAGTCTAAAGCCAAAAGGCTCGTTATGTACCATATATTAGGATGGTTTGAGCCCTAGTAGAATTAACAGCATTTCAAGCCATGGTGACCCCGCAGCTCAGCACTGCTCAGTATATGTGTGTACTACAGATACGATACTCTTCTCCCCCCCCGCTGTCCCCCCGCAAAGATCTATCTGCTGATTAGCCCCCACTCATGACTGGAACCAGGTGTTCTTCTCATGAGTCCTGGGATCCTCCAGAAACATATATGCAGGTGAGGCATAGGACAGCCTGGTCCAACTTCACTTCATGGACAACTGGTCATATATGCCAGGCTGAGACAGGGGACAAGAAAGAGATTCTGGGTGAATTGTTTGGTGCCTGTTTCATGATGCTTGCCAGACATTTAAGGCTGGTGAAGAAACAGGAATCATTAGAAATGAGAAATTAAAATGCAGCTCAGTTGTGGGAGTGAAGGGGAAGTAAAAACGTATTTGGTGTAGTGGCTCACCATGACTTGGGAAACAGTCTGTACTCAGGAGCCTGGTACTCAGTGGGCACTATTATAGCATGTTTGCCTAATATAGGCCATAACAGTCAGACTCCACAGTCAAGGACTGTATTAAAATGGGACTAAGTGAAATATACTGGCACTATAGGAAGACAAAAGAAGGCAACAGGAAAGTAATGACAGACCTTATCTGGTGGAGAGGGGTCTGGCATAAACTTTTTAGGGGCAAGCCCTCTGGGGGGGCAGTGGGTGGGGGTACAGGTATGGGTGTGCGGGCATGCGGACACATGGTGTAAACTGTGTAGCAGGTGTTTAGTGTGGCCGCTTGGCAGAGTGTTGGAGGTAAAGATTGATTGACTTATTTATATATCTTTTTTTGGGGTGGGGGTTGCAAAAAAATATAGACAGTCATGCTCAGTGTAACAGTTTAACAATAACTACATTAAAAAAAATTGTCTTCCTTGTATGTGAATGCAAGACAAGGCTTTTTTTCCCCATGCTGACTGGGAGGAAATACTAAGTAAATATGGTATTTGTATTTCTACAGATTACCCAACAGACTGTAATTTGAAACTGCCCTTCATTTGTGAAAAATATAATGCATCCTTACTGGAGAAACATGATCCACAATATCGCCCAACAAAGGGAGGCTGTCCTAAAGACTGGATTCAGTTTCAGAACAAGGTAAGGGGAAAATAAAAGGCAAACATTTATTACTGGTATCCGGGTTGTAACCATATTGGTTTAGACGAAAAAGCAATCGGGGCACTTTGACAGAGGTGATATCTTTTAATTAAATCAACAAGATTTTTGTAAAAAAAAAAAAAAGTTTAATTTCAAGCTTTTGGGCACAAACACCTTTCATCAGACATTGGAGAAAAGATTGTAAAAGTTCTAGGTAGAAATTAAAGTTCATATTTCATAGGATTTCACAGAGGAGTCACTAGATGGAAAAAAATATCTTAATGTTTATGATTTGTATTTCAGAGTACTGCTTTTTAAGAATAAAGGTTAAAATCCGTTTGGTTATAGTTTGGCCAAAAAAGTATCAGTGTGTCTTAATCTTAGAAAATCAGAAGTGATCATGATGTTTACTTGTGGAATCAAAGCCTCTGAAACATGAAGTATACTTTTTCAAGTTTTAGCTGTTACTTTGTAACTCTCCAAAGGAAAGACTTCTTTTTCCCTGTAGCTAAAAGTGGTGTGTAATAGGGCTGTGCGAAGTTTCGGGTGCTGATTCAATCTGGAGAAGATTCAGCCCAACTCGGTGGCTGAATCTCTGAGTCGGAATTGAATCAGGGGACCAATAAAAAGGTCCAAATCGATTCGAAGCTCTTTGAATCGATTCAGAGAACTTCAATGATTTGGGCAGACCCCACCTGCTACGGCAAGGAGCTGGAGCTGGACTTGGAGCTGGTAAGTAGGGGGTGGGGGAGGTGACCGTGGAGGGACCCCTGCCAGGCCCTGTCCCCTGCCTACTCCCCCCAACCCCCACCTGCCCCAGTTCCTGGTGCTTTAATAAAAAGCCCCTACTCAATGGGTGCTGCCGGGCGGGGGGGAGGGGTCAATCCCTGCTGCCCCCCACTGTCCCATGCTCATGGCTCTGCCACGAGCCCCCCCAACCCTCACCCGTTCCCCCAGCCCCACCATGGCTCCCCCACCTGCCCCAGCTCCGGCCCTTTAAGGGAAAAAAAAACCCAAAAAACTCTGAGCTCACCAGCTACTGCAGCAGCCTCACAGCTTTGGGGAGCTCATGGAAGAGCCCCCCACTTGGCGTGGGGCAGTGGGGTCTCCCTGCCGGGCAGGAACCAATGAGTGGGGTTTTGTTTGTTTTTTTTCTTAAAGGGCTGGGAGCAGGGGGTGGAGTGGGGGCTTGTGTAGGGCCCCCATGCAGCATGGGGCAGTGGGGAGCAGCAGGGATCCCACCCCGGCAGGCAGCACCTAGTGAGTCTTTTTTCTTTTTTTCAAAGTGCCGGGAGGCTGGAGCGGGCAGGGCAGCTATTGCCAGGCCTGCAGGGGTAGGTGGGGGATGGGTCTGTGTGACCTGAGATTTGGCAGGAGCTGAATCTCTGAATCAGATTCAGCTGAATCGATTTGGGACAGCGATTTGAATCGCTGCCTCCCAAATTGGCTGAATCCAAATCCAAAGTGAATACTAGCTGCTTTACACAGGCCTAGTGTAGAACCTTTGCTTGTGGCTTGAGGGGAGCCAGTTGGTCACGTAATTATGCCCGTTCTTTACTTCTAGTTGCTAAATTGTATTAAAAGAAGCCAAAATGCATTATTTACCACTAGGAAGTTTTCCACTTAAGCTGTTACTGTAGTTGCTACATGGATGTCACTCAAAGAAGACAGAAGGTTTATGCAATTGTGAAGAATAGGGGAGATAGCACTCGTGGCTGCTTATTAGGTTATCGACTACACTACAAAAATTTACCAATTGCCAGAGTGCAGTAGAAAGAATCCTCAAGTATTTGGCAGAGGCAGATGTAAACTACCCAGGCAAGATTTATACTCAAAAGCTTGTCCAACAGTTCTCCCAACTATACAGTTGGTTCAATAAAAGATCACAAAAAATCCTTGCTTTTGTTTTTATCCCTCTTAAAACCCCTGTGTTAGATAGATAGAATTTGCTTGTGGATTTCAGTTGTTTCTTCTTTTTCACATCTGATTATGTAGTCATTCTTGTTTTGATATGCACCATGGTCTGCAGGGGGCCGACAAATCACATAATTCTGTTTCTTTTCCTTATTTCTGGTTTTGAAATCTAGAAAAAGAAACTAAAAGTGTCTTTTCCCCCTAAAACCTATTTCTGTGCATCAGTTTTCAGTCCTGTTATATTAATTGCTTCTGTACTTGGTAAAGGGATGCCTTGGATGTATACACATTATACTGCTCAGGAGAGGGAGAGTCAGAGTTCAAAGTTGTGTAGAAAATGGTAAAGGAGAACACACAAGACTATGAAAGTTAAGTCTGATAAACTAAAAAACCATGACTAATCTAGAGAGATCCTTAGAGTTGCACTTGCCCAAATACACTGTTTTAAAATACTACCAAATACAAAACTGAAACTTCTGGACAGTGTCCCAGACTGAATGAGACTTCATATAGGCACATTCCTGAATTTGAATCTGAACTCATCTGTCATTGTTTTTCTAACTATTTCTCACAGATATTAAAAGTGAGGCTTGGGGGTTTTAAAGTCACTGTTTTATAAAATAGTTCTAGAGTACAGTAAATGTAAAAGAGAAGGTGAAATAGTACACTGTGTAAGCTTTTACAATGTTTATTTTGCAGTGTTTTCTAAAGCTCAAACGTAGATATTTAACATTTAAAGCTGCCAATGAAATGTGTGAAACTCTTGGAGGCACTCTTCCATCAATCACAAGCCAAGCTGACCAAGGTATGCTCTTAAATTCAAGGCCTATGCAGCCCTTTAGATCAAAATAATAGGGCAAATTCTTCTGCCAGTTTATATATAAGGACTACATCAAATTATGCAGCAGACTAGAAACTGTATACCAGTGTTAACTAATGATAACATCATTCAGTTATCTCAAGTTCGTTGAAATAACTCTAAATTTCAGGGCAAAATGAAAACCTGTAAATAATTTCTCTTGCTTGCACTGTGCCAGAAGAATACCACCTGTTGAAAGATCAGTATAAGAGCAAAGGCCTGGAAGGGGCCTCCCACACCTTTTGAGTTCAGTGTTCTGCTATCTAAAAGAGCCATTTGGTCCCCAAAATTATGTACTCTGGCCCATCTTGTACATCAAGATGCAAGATACACTCTTGCACATCTTGCATAAGTCGCAGAACCCCGTATGCACCTTTCGGTATTCCATAGGTAACGAGTAGGGTGACAAAGGCTCTACCAGTGCTATGCCACTGCAGAGGCAAGAAATCAGAGGATTCTAGGAACAGGAAGGCAGTCGTGCTAGGACAGATGGCAAATAAAAACAAACAAACCCCAAAACAGTCTTGAGCTGGAGAACAATTCCTTCCTGGCTTCAGGTCTGGAGTTCTTTTTGACACTGTTCATCAGAGTCAGACCAGTCAACCCAAGAACCTGAGAAGTCTCTAAGTATCATTTGAGAGCACCAGCATATGCCAGATCTCACTTATAACTGTAGCCATGTGAAAGGAATTGGAGACTTATGAGGAAAGAAGGGCAATGCTTGAAGGAATCCCCATGCTTTACTTGGGAAGTTAAAACCTCATTGAAGTGAATACTGTGAAGAGATAAGCATTCGTATGAACTGCAAATAAGTGACTACAGATGTATCGGACAAGCTACATCCGAGGAGACCCAAGCCAAGAAATTACTGTATTTACTCGAATCCAAGATGACTTGCCCAGTAATGAGATTCTATACATAGAAAATGTATAAATTGGTTAGAATTTTCTCTATGTAGAATCTCTAATTATTGGAGGGTCATCTTTCATTCATCCTCTGCCGCTGCAGGAGGACAGGTGGTTTGAGGAGGTCAAGTAGCTTGTCCCTTGCCTGTGCTTGCCCCTCTAACTTGTGCCCCCCCGCTCCCAGTACAGTCTTGGGATACCCCCCTCTGTCTCTGCTCCATCTGCAGCCACTGCTTCTTGCTCCCCTGTCCTTCCCACCCCACCCCCCTACCCTTGCTCTGCACCTGCAGGCTCCACACATCCCTGTTGTAGTCTGGGGCACTGAGCATGGACTCAGCCCAGTCTCTGTATAGCAGCTGCATGGGCTGTGTGCTGCTGCTACAGGACCGAGCTGGGTCATGTTCAGTGCCCTAAGCTGCAGCACAGACTGAACCTGCCAGTGCGGAGTAAGGGCCAGATGAGGAAGGAGAGGAAAAGGCAGGAGAATAAAGGCTGCACAGGTGGGGGAGATGAAGGGAAGAGGCTGCAGAGGCAGGGGAGATGGCAGGGTGCAGAAATGATAGCAGGGGGTACAGGCGACAGCTGCAGCTACAGCCCCAACCCTGGGTACAGCCTGGAATCCAGGCCACAGCAGCCGCCTGCCCCCTACCCCAGCCCACCGCCCTTGTATGCAGTTCTAAGATGAAGGGCTTTTCCCCCTATGTTAAATGAAGGGGGAAAATCCTATCTTAGAATTGAGTAAATATTTTAGTGGCTTATGTCGCAGCTCTGCGCCAAGCACAGCACTGTTTGCTTTTTGTTTGTTTCTATACATGAGCAATCTGAGCAATCTCAGAGCAGTGGCATGCAGAGTGTAGGGCACACCATAAGTAACAATGTGGAGACAACAGTGAGAATTGCTGCAACAGAAAGGGGTTGTTCCTACACTGAGATAAAACTGACTGGGCCTAGAATGATTCAGAACTTTTCCCCTAGGAAAAAATGTGCTGTATTGCAGTAATATTTTAGCACGATTGTTTCATGTTTTGAACAACTTTTTCATGGATGGATAGTACATTTCAGCTGAAAGAAGGGTTTAGCATAGTTAATTAGTTCTGGAGGCGAGTTAGGGCTGTAGCCAAGATGTGATGCAGACAAGAAACTTCAGCATTTTGGAAGTTGCTCCCTTCTGCCAGTCCCCATTTCATCCCATAAGTACAGTGTTGCATTCTGTAGATGGATATCCCTACTATTCTAGCCAGCCTTCGGTTGACTAATTCAGGAGACTTTAACCTTTTACTAGTTTTGTTTAGTCTGGAAGAAGGGATTAAAGCTAGTCTGTGATTAGCTAATGAATGGAACATACGTAGTTCTGACATGTCTTAATTAGCACCAGTCTAACTGAGTCTTATTTCCTAATCTTAAACAGATTCAGTGCCCTTTTCCTGCAAGTTTGCTGAAGCCAGCACTGAGCTTTGTGAAAGAAACACAGAGGGTGATTGGCTTTGGATTTCTGAATGGTGGACTCCCTGCAATCTTTCCTTTCACTGCCAGCTTGCAGGAATCAGGCCAAAATCCAAGAAGTGGTGCTTATAAGCGTACCAGTGGGAAAGAGTAGGGGTGGGAAGCAGGAGTTTCTTCACCATTCAGAGTGGTCCATTTTTAATGCTTCTATAGAAATCAATAAAAAGCCCTTCACAATTGTGAGGAAGCACCTTCTGACATTTGGGTGGAATGGCTAATAAAAATTCTTGCCATCCTGCAGCTTAGAATGTTGAGGCACGCATGTGCATCTATAATCTTGTAGAATGCTGGACCTCTCAAATGATTTTTTTAAAAGAATCATTTTTCTTGTTGAATATGGAAGTGAGGTTAATGACAGAACTGCAAAATAGTTAAGATGCTACTAAAATAGCTATTATTATTTTTACAAGGACAAGGGAGAGATGCATGGGTGTCTGGTGCCTCGAGTTGGGGGGGTACGTGCCTCCCCTGACACCATTCAGCAACCGAGGAGGGTACCCCAGCAGCCAATCCCACTGACTAGAAGGAGGTCCCCCCAGTGGCCAATCCAAATGACCAGGTGTAGGGGGGCGTCCCCCAGCGGCTGATCCCACTGACCGGGGGGACCCGTGGCTGATCTCACTCGCCATAAAAGCAGCCACGCCGCTTCTGGAACTCCCACGGTCACTTCTGGTGGCCAGCGCTCACAAGGGGGCTCCCACTGGCTAAACGGGGAGCATGGCCTGACAGGGGGTGCACCAGCACTCTCAGGGGGTGCATGTGCACACCCGTGCATCCCCTATGCGTCACTCCTGGAGGGATGCAAAGTTAATAGACATGGAGGTTGCATTATTATTTATGCAGGCTGTTTTGAAAGGTTTATGTGGCTATCTAAGCTATAATGCATAAATATTTACTTTTCTGCCCAACAGATTTTATAACATCTTTGCTTCCTGATATGCCAAAAAACATTTGGATTGGTTTGCAGATTTTGTACAGCACAAAGGAAAATAAATGGGTAGATGGTAGTAAATTGGTATACAGCAACTTTCATCCATTGCTAAAAGGAAAGCAAAGGAAGATTCCAATTGATGTAAGTTGTGCTTTTTTTGGACGTGCGAATCCTGCTAATATTTTGTCCTATTGCATCAAAACAGGATATTATTTAAAAACCCAAACCAAAAAACTGTGTATTAAGTGACAAACAAAAGGATCAGCAATGACTCTGGTTTTGGCATTTCTTTGGACATTATCTTGTGAACAATAATAATTTTAAGATTGAAGATTTAAAGAGATTTATTTTGTTACATCACTTTCAATGTGTAGTGGGAAGGCCACATGCCATAAAAACAGACAGCAAAGGGAAGTCTTATACAGAATACAGGAGTTAACTAACCATTAGACATCATATTGTGGGCTGCATTATCCACAGAACAGGAAAGAAATGGAGTAGAACCCAGCTGATTTAACACCCGTTTTTAAATTTTGATGTTAAAATTTTAAAATTTAACATAATTCCATCTGTTTCTATATGTTTTACTTAAAAATTACTGCTGAAGAAGCAATCTAACAATGTGGTGACATTTGTAAAATAATTTATATATTCTACTACTGCTTTTTTAAAACCTCTTAAATGGTCACATACTTAGTAATAGACCTTCTTTTATGTTCTCCACAAAATATTTGCTCATATCGTACGTAAGATCAATGAGTTTTTCTGGTTTTCAGTTGTATGATGAGGAAATGAACAATCAGTGTGCTGTAGTGCTCAATGATCCCAAAATGATGTATGTTGGAGCATGGAATTTCACTTCATGTGGTGACACACACTTTTTGTGCATATGCCAGAAGCCAGTGGGTAAGTTTGAATTTAGCTAAGGTCTGATTGTGACCATGCCTTCCTATACACGGGTATTGTCCCTTCTGATGTACAAGAGACTTGTGGGAACTGATTGGGCTCTTGCTGGAAAAAGCCATACTACGGTAGGCCTTGGGGAAAATACATCTCCCTCACTACAGAATTTCCCTTTTTTGTAGTCCCCTTTCACAGCAGAGAACCCCTATGTTAGGGATAAAAGCTGTGACCTTAAGAGGCCCTGGTAGTGTAGTTCCAACGAAACCATGCTGCAGGAAAATAAAGGAGGATCACCAGGGCCCTGCTGTTAGCATGAGGCACAAGGCTCCTGAGGAGATAGCCCTGATCTTCAGAGGATACTCTGGAGACCCACAGGTCTCAAGGATAGATCCTATTCATTCACATAACGTGGTGTGTATTTGTAGGACCACTCTAAATTGGTTCCATGCCTTCCTAGCAGGAAGCTCCCAGAAAGTTGTAATGGGGGTGTGTTCATCATTTCCTTGAGACATTTCCTCCATCTTGTTGCCTCTTTTGTTCAGTTTTTTTGTTCCCATGATCCCAGGCTTGCCCTGCACTGGCAGTATAGCACGATTTGTTGTGATCTTGCATGAGATTCCATGGCACCTTCAGCTGAACGTCTGCCAGGAGCCTCATTGCAAGCCACCCTGATCCTTGTTGGGAACAGTGACATATAAATTGAATAAATAAATCTAGTGAACAATCTTTCTTCCCCTTCAGAATAAGATGGGGGTATCTCCAAGTGTGGAGTGTCTTGGGCTTCAACAGTATTAATACAGTAATTTTAGGAATCATCTCCGCTTTGGATATAGTCCTGATATCTGCCATGTGTGAAATGTATTAATGCAAACTCTTGCGTAGACGAGGAGAATCACAGTTTGCATGTGTAATGCTTGCCCAGATGTAAAGTAGGGGGTCAGCTCCAGAGGTGTGAGATTTTCCTCATTAGGAATACTCAGAAGACTGCTCCAGTGTAGCAATATAGGTGTATGGCCAAAGATTATTGGGATTGGAGCAGATTCCCTGTCTAGAATAGTTATAGCTTAATAGCTATAGCTCAACAGCTACAGACTTAATATGTAATAGACCCACTTTTGGATGTGTTTTCCTAAATAAATGCACCTTTAAAAAAACTATATATAAATTAAGAAAGTATAAAGAAGTAGCATAATACAGTGCTCTACCCAGTTAACTAACCCTGCTGAAAAGAACTGTATGATGTTGAGAAGCCTTCTGCAGGCCAGGGCAGTCCAACTTCTAAGCAACTGGAAACTGGCACAGGCCACACCAGTGAGAGTGCATCCCCTTAGGCCACACCATAGCAGACTATGTGCCTCCAGAGCCACACGCTACATGGATGTCTCCCACCATGGGAAGAGCAACTAGGAGAGTGGTGGCAGGGCAGGGGCCTGGAGTTTGCAGTTTAACCCTTTATGGGCCCTGCTGTAAATATACCCCAAAATGATCTAAAAAGACTCTGGACATTTAAAATGGTTGCAGGACTTAGGGAGAAGAAGAAAAGAATGATTGCAGGTTCTACTTGTACTTAACTCTAAAAATGGCACATGAGATGCAAGAGAAGCGCCTTCTGTTTTGCAGTATTATCCCTGCTGTGTCTGGCCAGCTCTGGGTTGCTGAGGCCCTAACCCCACAAGGATGCAGGGAAGGAGCAGTCAGTTGGGTCTTGAGTGGAGAGACTGTAGCTGAGTCTGGCCATATTTCAGGTTGACTCAGCAAGGGAAGTTCTTTCCACTGTGCATTCATGGCCCTATGTTTATGATTGTGATGTAATTTATTGAGTTAGAGGAACAAAGTTGGATTCCTTGGGGTTCTGGATGCAAACTGACTGTTTCAAAATGTTATGCTAATTACATTTGTAAACAGCAGTATATTCTTTGGGAAATGCATACCTTCTGCATTAACCCTTCACCATTCACCTTTAAGTGTGTGAAGCCTCTTGGTCTTCCTATTCCCTTTTGGAGGTAGTTTACTAAATGAAAGTACTTGGCAACAGTAACAAACTACTTCAAATAATCTGTTTCTTTCATGTCACATCTCTAATCCATTGAAAGCTGCAAATGGTGCATAAACATCAAATTAATAGTATGGCTCTGTGTGTGTGTTTTGGGAAATGGCCTATCAGCCCCTTTATATGGAGTCATTTTTATCCCTGGTGAGCTTTTGTATGCCTGAGGCACCAATATTTTAGATACTAACGAGCCTCTGACAAAACTGTAGGGCCAAATATAGACCTGAGGTCTGTCCATAAACTATTGTGGGGTTTATTAAATCCACGTTCTCCAGTTCCATTCTTCACCCATGTAAATTTTGCTTTTTGAATTAGTCGCATAAGATTATTATTTAATTGTATGCATTTACTTGCAATGCAGTTCAGTCTGAGATTCCATAATTAGAACTCTGGTGATTTTCATCCCTCCCTGTGCAATAACCAAGTCAACTAGTTTTGTGCAGGAAACTTGAATGCACTTTCTTAAGATAAAATCCATTACTTCCTACCTGAAAGACTGTAGCAATGCCCTTTGGGGCTACTCTTCTTGCAGACTGGAGAGCTAAGGCTTACTATACAAGAGTTACTGCCCATTACATTTATAAAAACACAGATCCGATGGGTCTTGACTTGGATATGTTTGCATCAGTGTTCAGAGCTTGCCTCCCCTATTCATTGTCACAGTACCTGTGACCAGTCCTGCAACGGTTACCATATTAAATTACTCCAAACACTCTGCTTTTTCTTTAATTTAGGTTTCAGTTAAAGTTATTAATCTGGAAAGCCACAGAGCCAAGCTCACACATATACAAGACTAAGAACTTTATATTAAAGAGCACTTTACCCTGTCCCCCCTCCGAAACGCACTTTCTAGCAATTGTGATCTAATTGTTTGTTCCTAACAGTAATTATAAGAACAGTCTGCAGCCTAAATTGTTTATTCTATCTTGTTAATTCCAAAAAGGAGGGAAAGGGGTTTAGCCACTGTAATTATGGAATAAACTGGGAACCAAAATGTTTTGCAGTGTTTATCCTACTAATGACTGGATTTCTTGATTTAGACCTAGATCATGCTGAAAACCTGACACAGCCAGTCCTTAATGAAACATTGAACTATCAAAATGTCCAGTACAGAATAATTCTGAAAAATTTGTCCTGGTCTGATGCAATGATGAAGTGCAGGGAGAATAACATGATTCTGGTTAGCATCACAGATCAGTACCAGCAGGCCTTTCTTGCTGTCCAAGCTGCTCATTACAATTACCCACTCTGGATTGGACTCTCCAGCACTGACGTAAGTTTTCTCTTTCCCTCAAATCCTATTTAGAATTTTTTTTTATGGCTAGGTAGAGTAGGAAAGGAATGGCTGTAGAAACAAAAAAATGAAAGTGATTTGGGTCGGTTTTAAACAATAGATGTTACCAGAGGTATCCATTTCCACTCACAGGATGCTATTCGAAGGTTGAAGATCAACAAGCCCTGATGTACAGAGTTGTATCCTAATTGTCAGTTCTCTAAGGTGTATAGTCAACTTCCTCTAATGGAGTGATTCAGCGGAGTGTTCCCTTATTTTAAGATGCAGAAACATGTTTTATAGTAGTAGGTAATTAAAACACTGTAATCGTAGAGAATTAGGGTTGGAAAGTACCTCAGGAGGTCATCCAGTCCAGCCTCTTCCTCAAAGCAGGACCATCCCCAACTATATCATCCCTCTGAGGTCTAAAAAACCTCTAAGGATGGAGATTCCACAATCTCTCTTGGTAGCCTATTCCAGTGTTTTACTACCCTTCTAGTGAGAGTTTTTGCTACCATCTTTGCCCATCTATTGTTAGTGGGTATATAACAGCAGCTCTGGAGCAAAGCTAAGAAAAACCAGCCAAATGTCTCTTGTGAAGAGGAATGCCAGAAACATGGCACATAACACCCCGAAGTAACTGCAGAAACTCTTTGAAAGGTATTCTGAAAGCCTCACTTAAAACTGAAGTGATTTGATTTGTTTTGTTTTAAGTGAAGCCAATATCCTTTTTTGTTTGTTTCTTTATGATGGAGAAATAAGTGCTGAAGGGTTCTTAACCCTTTTTCTCCCAGCTTGTGCTTGTTGACCCTCAGAAGGGTCAGTAGCATCAAGTGGCATCTCTACCTTGATTACTAGAGGTCTTCTAGAGATCTCAGGCCTGCCTTTACCGCCTACATATCACATCTGGGAGTGCCACAGACATGCACAACATGCCAATTCATGCACTCTAGACCCTGAAACCAATGTATGGTAGCTGCCTTAGTGTGGTGCTAGGCATATACCAGTAAACACAGTCAAGATGGAGTTTAGTGATGGGTACATGGCATCCGTTGTAATCCAGAGGCAGTGTAGATATACCTTCAGTGTGGAGTTAGAACTTTCTCAGTTAAGTAAAGGATTTGGAGTTCACTGTTTTATCTTTGACAGAATTTCTCTTAGTGTATTTTGGTGGCCTAAGTTAAATAGGGACAAACACACAAGTAAAAAATAAAAGCTTCAAACAGTGTTACAAAACATAATTTCCTTACTCATTCTGATCTTGCTTGGTATCTGTGACCTCGTAGCACTGCTACTTCTGTAACTGTCTGTAGAGTCTTTACAGAAAAAATAGGAAAGAGAAGACTCTATTTTGATGTAAAAATTCATAATGTATTTGACACAAAAACAAACTTCTCTGTTATTATTTATATTTCATAATGACTAAAATTGAGTTGCAACCTTTTTCCCTACCACTTATGCGAGTGACCTTTTAAATGGGGTTCAGATGCCTCTTCCTGGTACATACAACACTGAAGCATGCTACCTTTCTGCCATTGTGTCAATTTGAATTGGGCCCAAACAGCAAGGGTTGTATAAAAGGGTATTATTTCCTAGCAGATCATGCCTGAGAGAGTGCCAGCAGAGCTTGTGGTAGCAGCACTAGAATTTGTGAATTCTGGGGGCTGCACTCGATGATGGGGGCTGCACTCGATGATCTCCCGAGGTCCCTTCCAGCCCGATGTCTATGAAATCTGATGTCTATGAAATTCTAAACACGGCCAAAAAACGGTTCACAGGGCCTATTTCTAATTAGGGACAGGACTGAAATACTGAAGAAAACTTAAATATTCTCAGTTACAAATCCTTTAAAATACTTGATATTAAATATAAATACATATTTAAACACTCAGTATAGAAAAACATTGGAAGGGAAATTGATACAGATTTTCTTGAGCAAACAGTTGTGCCTTCAGCTAATGCTAGATGCAAATCATACCATTTAGACCTCTGTTTTGCCTGGCCTCAGCCACAAGGGTAGCATAGTATCAAAGTATTATCATTTGCCATCCATCATAGATAATGCAGTTAATTGCAAAACTGAATGTACAAGGTTAATTATATTATGAGCACTAGAGTAAGTCACAAAACCTGCTGCTAATGCTCTGCACCTTCTCATTGAACATCAATGTGAACTGCTGACATCTCTTGTTTATACTGCATTTCACCCTGTATGAATACAGTATCATGTCATTTGGATTCAGTCCCCCTGCTCCAACAAAAAACCTCTTATTTTATTGGTATAATTCCAGGATGAAAAACATTATGACTGGTCTGATGGAAAGCACATTAGTTTCAGTCACTGGTCTGAAAAAGATGAAGAAACAAGTGACAACTGTGTGTTTTTGGATACCGATGGATTCTGGAAAACTTCTGAGTGTTCCTCTGAAAAACTAGGTGCTATTTGCTACTTGCCACAAAGTATGTATTCTGAGATAATGTGTTCGCATTATTTTTTAAAAGAGTTTTCATCAACAGCATACAGTTGTAAAACTCAGTAGCAAAGACGTTTTAGAACAGTGATACCCAAATCCTCCTCCGCAAGTCAGATGAATGGTGCAGGGTGGTCCTGGGGCCCAGCCCAGCATACAGAGCAGTGTCATTTGACGCATGATATTACACCCTTAATCTGGGGTGATTTTTAAAATGATCTGTTGTAGAATTACCCTAGGGGAAAGTGGGATAAAACTCCATTGAGATGAGTTCTTTTATTGGATGCAGATGCATGTCTGCTCTCAGACCAGCTGTTAGCTCAGTTTAAACAGCCTGTTACCAGTTCTTCCACCATCTAGTGGCAAGACACTATAATAGTACATACTGTAGCAGCTACCGCTGAGGTGGATCCAGAGCAGGTACAATGGTACGGCTGCACCCCCTTTTGGATTGGATACAGTTCAGGAGTCTCTAGAAATTTTTTTTAAGTCTCCAAAGCACATAAGAGTCCCCCTGCTTTCCCTTTGTGCTCAGGCATGTCCCCTTCCCTACCTTTTCCCCACCCTCTTGTTGCTGCTTTTTCCCCTTTTACTCCCAGTGTTTGGTGGGATAAAGCTTCAAAGCTGTTCCTGGGGTAGACTCAGCTGGGAATAGTGAAAGCAGGAGAGCATGGGCAAGGGGTTTCCTTTTCCTGCTCCCGATTCCTGGGGGACTAGAGAGGGTGGGGAAACCCACCCACCCCCTGCCCATCTCACTACCACTTGTACCCCAGCTGGAGAGAGCAGGAGTGACTTTGTAGCTTCTCAACTCACTGAGATAGTGGAGAAAGCAGTAACAGCAGAGGGGAGGGAAAGATATTGGGATGGGGAGGGGATATGCCTCTGAGTATGGAGGGGAAAGTGGGGATTCTTAGAGCCTGCCACAGCAAGGTATATCCCTACCAGTTTGGGCGGGGGGAGGCTGGGAGCAAGGGTGCAGTCACCTGTACAGTGGGGCATGGCTGCTCCTGCACTCCCCTTTGCCAAAACCTGAATTCACCCCTGGCTATCCCAGAAGGTTGTTTATCTGTTCTTGCTAGAATCAGTATAATATACATAGGATTACAAAGTCAATGCAAGTTACTTTGGTGCTGATGTGTCTGGGTTCTTAGTTTTATGTTTTGTAATGGATATTAATGTTATGTAGAAATTTTCTGTGAAGAATACTCCGAGTGGTTTAAAATTTATGTTCTGAGAGAATGTCTGTTCTTTTTTTTTCCAGATGAAAACGAAAAAGTTGTTGAACATATTACTTGTCCACACAAAGTTAAAAATACACCATGGATATCATTTAAGAACAGTTGTTACACTTTCATGGTAACAAATGACAGATGGCGAGGACTGAGATCTCAAGAAGCTCATCATTTATGCAAAACAATGAGTAAGAACTTCATACTAAGAATTAACTTCTTTATTTTTACTTTTGTATCACTTTGTATGAAGTCTTTTAGATCTTATTATACATACAGAGGTATGTTTAAGTGAACAGGTAGGGTTTTTTTGTGTGGCTTTGCAGAGTCTTTCCTATTGTTCACCCCTGGTTCCTATTAAACATTTCTACAAGCTGCTCAGAGTGGTAAAGATGCTAGAGCAAATGGGTGAGAATTTGAAAAAATCTTGAATAGGATTTTGAATAGGATAGGAAAAAATCTTGAATAGTTTGTTTTTGAGAGCCTGTTAATAAATTGCTTTAGAAATGAAAAAGGATAGACATGAGGGGACACGGTCTAACTGAAATTTAGATACTTTCAAAATAAGTGCTATAAACTTTTTTTGGATACTACACTGTCCTTCAACTTTCCTTGGCAATTTTCTTGCTTACAGCCAAACTTTTAAAAATGTTTTCCCTCGTTTCTGTGTAAAGAATGCGTGTAAACAAGGAGTTTCCCTTGTGGCAGCCTAATTCAGGAAAGCCCTTAAACATGTGAGTAAGCACAGGCTTTATTTCAAGTGTATCTTCTCATCCATATTAACCAACTTTGGCCAGGAATATTTAAGGACAAAAAAATCCTAACTTTTTCAGTTACTAGGTTTCAAATTGAGTGTCTTTTTCAGCTGCCCATAGGCAAACTGACATGGCTTACAAGAAGCAAACGTGGGGTTTTTTTGTTTTGTTTGTTCATTTGGTTCAATAAGAAGTATTGCTAAAAATCCTTGCTTTTGACATTTCCTGGACCACTGTGACTACAACAACACTTCAGCTATAGTAACACAAAGGGTGTGAAGCCCACAAAGCTTTTTGAACAACTGAAGACATTTTGATTCATTTACTTAAAAAGAGGACCAATTTTTACTACATAAAGGCTTTAAATGAATATTATGTTCATGAAAGCTGTGAGCTTCAGTGGCTTAAATCCTCTGCTTATCTACAGGATGTGTACCAAACAGGCAGAGTTGAAAATTAGTATTTTTTTCCTAACATTTTAGGATCTGCCTATTTTGTCCATGCTTAAGAATCTTTATATGTTCACATGTGCTAATTAAACAGTAATAGTAAAAATAGTGATGTATTTGAAATTTGTAATGAATTATATAAAGTATCATTTTAAAAATTTGTTTCAACAGATCCAAATGCATTTGTTTTGAATATTAGAGATGAGGAAGAAAACAACTTTGTTGTTGAACAGCTTCGTTCTTTAAGTGGCCTAGCTACATGGGTATGGTTGGGCTTAATTTATGATGATGCTGGTAAGTTGAAAGGGGTTTTTTTAAGTGCTTTCGTAACTTTCTGTCATTGCACTGACATTTCTCACATCTGGGCCTAACAATTAGAGCAAGGGTGGGCAAAACATGGCCTGTGGACTGGATCCAGCCCACCAGGCCATTTTACCTGGCCTGTGGGGCCCCTAAACATTTTAGAAAATGAATATTAGTTAATTTATTAACAGTATTTCATCCCATTCTCATAAATAAATTAAGAGGCTCTAACATGTTTACACGGTTCGGCAGGTGGCATATTGGCTTAGCAGTCGTACTCAGAGTGGTAGTATATGCGTCGGTATCAACCTAGAAGGATATGGGTAGTGGGGTCCTACAGGGTTTGGTCCTTGGACCTGTACTCTTCAATATCTTCATCAGTGACTTGGATGTGGGTGTGAAGTTTACTCTGTCCAGGTTTGTGGACGATATTAAATTATGGGGTGAAGTGCACACTCCAGAGGGTAGGGAACGATTGCAGGCAGACCTGGACAGGTTAGAGAAGTGGGCAGTACATAGTAGGATATAGTACAACAAGGACAAGTGGAGAGTGCTGCACCTAGGGCGCAAAAATATCCAGCACACCTACTGGCTGGGAAGTGACCCTCTCAGCAGCACAGAAGGAGAAAGGGATCTTGGAGTCATAGTGGACTCCAGCATGAACCAGAGTCATCAGTGTGATGAAATCATCAGCAAAGCTAACTGCACTTTATCATGCATCAGCAGATGCGTGACAAATAGAACCAACGAGGTGATACTTCCCCTCTATGCGGCCATTAGTCAGACCACAGTTGGAGTACTGTGTCTGGTTTTGGGTGCCGTACTTCAAGAGGTATGTTGATAGACTCAAGAGGGTCCAGAGGATGGCCACTGATGGTTAGAGGCTTACAGGACAAGCCCTGTGAGGAGAGACTGAAGGACCTGGACCTCTTCAGCCTCTGCAGGAGAAGGCTGAGAGGTGGTCTTGTGGCTGCCTACAAATTCATTAGGGGAACACGGCAAGGGATCAGAGAGGCTCTGTTCACTAGGGCACCTCTTGGGGTAACAACGAACAATAGTCACAAACTGACAGGGAGCAGATTTAGGCTAGATATCAGGAAAAACTCCTTCATGGTAAGGGTAGCCAAAATCTGGAATGGCCTTCCAAGGGAGGTGGTGGGTCTCCCCTACCTTGAGGGTCTTTAAGAGAAGGCTGGATAGGCATCTGGCTAGGGTCATCTGACTGCAGCTCTCTTTTTCCTGCCCAGGCAGGGGGTCAGACTTGATGATCTGTTGAGGTCTCTTCCGACCCTAGCATCTATGAATCTGTTAATCTGCCCCTGGCTGTCTGTCAAAAATGACAGGAGCCAGGGGCAGTAGGACTGGGGGGAGCCTCTGGCAGGATATAGCAGCTGGAGAAGCATGTCTGGCATGCCCCCACCCTGGCCCGAGACCCAGCCCAAAGCCTCTGCCTAGCTGGGGCTTCTGGAGGCTTCTGACCTGGGAGTGTTCCTATCTCTGTACACTGAGGGAAATGCAGATAGGGCGTGGGGGAGGGAGGCAGGGGAGGACCGTGGGCAATCGCCCCACTCCTCAGCTGGCTGGGCCAGCTTCTGCGGTCCCAGTGCTGCAGCTGGGAACCATGTGGTGCCAGCAGGCAGGCAGGTGGGGGAGAGCAGGGAAATGGCTGTGGCAGGCGGGTGGAAGGGGTAGCAAGCAAGCACGCAGAGTGCAGCAAGAGCTGGACGGGAGTTCAGGGCCTACACTCGTGCATTGGGGTCTGCGCCAGCGGGGCCCAGAGCAGGGCAGCAGGAGCACGAGGTGGGGGCTGCCTGGGGCTCTATGGAGCTGGGCTGTGCTGCTGAAGCAGGGAGCAGAGGAAACCAGCCTGGCTCCATAGAGCCCCAAGCAGCCCCTGCCCTGTGTTCCTCCCATCCCACGCTGGCCCAAGTGCACTGGTGTAGGCCCCGCACTCCTGCCTGGCTGTCACTGTGCTTCACATGCCTGCTCACTGCCCCTTTCCCCGCACCTGCCCTAGCCATTTCCCTGCTCCCTCCTCCCCCCACTGCCAGCCACTCAGGAGCAGCTGGGACGGAGCAGGAGACAGGCAGCAGTGGCAGATGGGGAGCAAGTGGCAGCGAGCAGCAACATGGAGCCCACGCTGGTGCCCCGGGACCAGGAGCAACAGAAGCGCAGTGCCCGGGCTTGCAGAAGTGCTGGCAGGGGCTGTGCCTGCTGTGGTGAGGGGGAGGGAGGGCAGGCTGTGGGCAAACCTTCCCCCTCCACAAGCCACAGCCCCACACACACCCTCCCCCGCACCCCCACAAACCTATACCTACGTTCCCACCCACACCCCTCCCACAATATAGAAAAGATTTTAATTTAAGTTGTTATACTATCACCTACACAAGCGCATGAAAATCCAGACAAAAGTATTTTTTTTTAAAATGAAATTAATGTACGTTGTAGTACGTTTCATTTTTAGAATATAACTTGGTATATTTCTGATCCAGAGATAGCAAATCCCCTTGCTGAAAGGAGTATTTCCAGGGGACAGGAGGAGGGACTTCTGGTGGCAAAGGTCAGGGGTTAGGGAGCAGGATTTCCAGTGCTAAGATGGTGACCAGAGGGCGTGGCACCTGTCAAGGGGTGGGGCTACCTATGCAGCCTTCGATGGTTTGCCAAAAGTTGGTAAGTGGCCCTCTGCCCAAAACAATTGCCTACCCCTGAATTAGAGCCATAATCAAAAGAAGTATAGTAAAAGCTGCACTATCTAGCACCTTACAAGCCAGCATGCTCTATTAACTGGCATGCTGGCTTGTAAGGGAAAAGCAAGCCAGATGTACCCACCATGGCATTTCCGGTTTCGCTGAGCCTCCACGGCCTGGGGCATAACACTTTGCATGGGGCCCCCCTCCCTGTCCCTCAGGGTCCATGGGAGGGGTGGCAATGTGACTGGAGGGGTGACGAGAGAGTCAGCAGCCCAAACTGGCAAAGATGCCTCTTCGGGCCACTCAGTTAACCAGCATATTTTGTTATCTGGCACCCCCAGCCCCCATAGGTGCCGCATAACAAAGCTTTTACTATCTAAGGTAATCTACAGGTCACCTCCAACTTCCACTGAAGTCAGTAGTGCTCCATACCAATGACTTCCCAGCCCAGAGAGAATAAGAAACTTGTGCCCTTCCTAGAGCTTCTACTTACAACTAATATTTCGTTCTCTGTTAAGTGCAGTAACTTTCCTGAACTACTGTCTCTGTTGAATAGTTTCATAGTTGGTAGGGTCAGAAGGGACCTGAGCAGATCAACAATTCCGACCCCCTGCCATGGCAGGAAAGAGTACTGGGGTCAAGTGACCCCAGCAAGGTGTTCATCTAGCTTCCTCTTAAAGACCCCCGGGGGCTAGATGCACCACTTCTCTTGGAAGTTGGTTCCAGATCCTAGCTGCCCTGACCGTGAAATAGTGCCTCCTGATATCTAGCCTAAATCTACCCTCTGCCAGCTTGTGACCATTATTTCTTGTCACTCCTGGTAGTGCTTGGGGGAACAGGGACTCCCCCAGTGCCTGCTGGTCCCCTCTGACTAGTTTGTAAACGGCCACTAGATCCCCCCCTCAGCCTCCTCTTGTGGAGGCTGAACAGGTTCAGGTCTCGTAGCCTTTCCTCAAAGGGGCCTGCCCTGCTGCCCCCTGATCATGTGAGTGGCCCTCCTCTGGACCTTCTCTATGCTGTCCACATCCCTCCTGAAATGCAGTGCCCAGAACTGGACGTAGTACTCCAGCTGCGGCCTGACCAATGTCGCATGGGGGAGGATCACCTCCTTGGACCTGCTTGGGATGCATCTGTGGATGCATGGTGAGGTGCAGTTGGCCTTCCTGACCGTGTCTCCACACTGTCAGCCCATGTTCATTTTGGCATCAATAATAACTCCAAGATCCTTTTCTGCCCCTGCACTGATGAGAAGAGAGTTCCCCGTCCTGTAGGTATGCTGCTGGTTCTTCCTCCCCAGGTGCAGCACCTTGCACTTGTCAGTGTTGAATCCCATCCTGTTCCCATTGGCCACCCCTGTAACCTGTCTAGGTCTGATTGCAGCCTATTCCTCCCTTCTAGCATGTCTACTTCCCCCCCACATCTTAGTGTTGTCTGCAAATTTGAACAGGTGCTTTTTACCCACTCGTCCAAGTCGCTGAGGAAGATGTTGAACAGTGCAGGCCCGAGGACCGAGCCCTGGGGGACCCCACTGCCCACATTCCTCCAGGTTGAAAATGACCCATCCACCACTCTCTGGGTGCGGCCCTCCAGCCAGTTAGTGACCCATTTGACTATGTAGGTATTGACGCCACAGTCCCCTAGTTTGTTTTTTTTAATGAGAATGGGGTGAGAGACAGTGTCGAAGGCCTTCTGACAGTCCAGAAAGACTACATCCACTGCGACACCTACATCTAAGGATTTGGTGATCTGTTCATAGAAGGCCACCAGGTTGGTCTGACAGGACCTGCCTCTAATGAACCCATGTTGGTTGCCCCTAAGCATAATCTCCCCTGCTGGCCCCTCGTGGACATGCGCAATGATAATTCTCTCAAAAAGCTTCCCTGGGATTGAGGTAAGACTAACTGGCCTATAGTTTCCTGGGTCCTCCTTCCTCCCTTTTTTGAAAATGGGAACCATATTCGCCCTTTTCCAGTCCTCTGGCAGCACACCAGAGCACCATGAGCACTCATAAAGCAGTTCCGGGGTCTCGCAATGACCTCTGCTAATTCCCTCAGCACTCTGGGGTGGAGATTGTCCGGACCAGCTGATTTAAATATGGCCAGTCCCTCCAAAAGTTCCCTGACTAGATCCTCCCTGACCCTAGATCTGGGTGCGCCTCCCCTGGGGCCTACGGAGGTCCTAGTGGGGGGGGGGTGACCCAGTCCCTGCTCAGGAAAATGGAGGCAAAGAAATTGTTAAATAGATTAACTTTGTCATCTGGTCTGACGACCAGATTTCCTAGTGTGTCTTGCAGGGGCCCCACATTACCCTGTACCTTCTTTTTACCCCCTATGTATTTAAAAAAGGACTTCTTGTTGTCCTTGATCTGGGTTGCTAGTCTCAGTTCCATCTCCACCTTGGCCTTCCTGACTGCCCCCCTGCAGCCCCGAGCAACCGCGGTATAGTCCTCCCTGGTTATGGCCCCTCCCTTACATTGGGTGTGCGCCTCCTTTTTAGCTAGTTCCTGTATGCTTTTGGTGAGCCGTGGGGGCTTTTGTGCCCTCTTGCCTGCTTTGATCCGCGTTGGGATTACCTCTCTTTGGGCTTGGAGGATCGTCTCCTTAAGGAACAACCACTCTTCTTGGACCCCCGACTCCTCTCCCCTTTGGGAGAGAGGATTGATGCCTTTCAACCTCAAAACACTTACAAAGATGATTGATATGCTGTAAAGCAGATCAGTATTTTTCTTGTTATCCTCAAAGACCTATGTGCTCTGCTGCAGCACTAGAGCAAACTAAAAATTCCCTGGCAGTTTTAAATTAAAATGATTGAAATTTTCATTTAGAGGACAATCAATTCAGTAGGTTATGCATTTTATTTGTTTCATTTTATACTTTCCCCACATTTTCTGTATTCTAAAGCTTTTTTTAATTATTGATAATATATAACTGTGTTTCTTTAAGGGGAGTTGGGGCTTTGAACATCTGGGACTGTTTTATCAAATGTTCAGCCCTTTCAGTTATCACTTAACTTTATTGGAAGTTGAGAGCGCTCAGCTCCTGAAAGATGAGCTCAGCATCTTGTAAGATGCAACTGCAAGAGTGGAGCAGTGATGCTATGAATGCATTACCTATGTTTGGTTAAATAATATAGAAGTTGACACTTCAGGAACAAAGATCTGATTCTCTGATTTTCAATATGTTCACCTCTTAGGTCTTGGACCTGCTTACTGAAGGAAGTATTATTTCAGGCTGTCTAGAAGACAGGAAGATAACACTGTATCAGTTATATCACAGACTAAAAACATAATTGGGGGGTTTTTTTATATTTTAGAGCACGAGTGCTCAACCTCCAGCCTGTGGGCCAAATGCAATTCATGGAGCCATGGCATCTGGCCTGTGGGATTAAGGAAATTTGGCAATGGGAACAGTAGTAATTAATACTGGCACCTCGCCCCCCGCTGTCAGATTCCCAAGCCCCATGGCCGGATTAGAACCAGGCCATGCCCTGATTCCTTCATGTGGCCAGATTGGGGCCAGACTACATCCCTCACTCCCCCCCAATTGGATTAAGGCTAAACCATGCCCATTCACCCTTACAGCTGGACTTGGAGCCAGGTCATGATCTCTTCCTCCCACAAAGCTAGGTTACAGCTGACCCAAATCTCCTTTCCTTGCGTGACTGAATTAGGGCTGGGCCAGGCTGGTCTCTGCCCCCCTCTACAAGGCCAGGTGGTATTGTTCTGTGCCCTGCCTCTTTATGCCAGATCAGGACCAGCAGCCAGATCTAGCCCATGGATAGACCACACACTGCTTGTCTGGCTTTCCAGGCAAAAAGGTTGAGCACCATTGTTTTAGAGTATAATATTGTGGCAAGGAGTATATTGTGTTGCATATTTTCTGGTTGCAGAACACAGAGTCCTGATAATCTTAGAATCATTTAAAAACATGAGAAAACGGGGCAGAGAAGAGTTGTTTTATTAGCTTATAGAGGGGATCACGGCCTGCAATTATAGCCAGGATACAATTCAGAATTTCCTGATTCCCAGTTACAGGTGTTTCTCAGACTAACAAACCATTCTTTTCCTCAGAAAATTAATATAGGGCCACTTACTAGGGAATTGGTTGTTTGCTTTTAATTCAGTTTTATTTCTGTAATCTGGGAATTATCAAGATTGGAACTGAAAAATCAAGTATATTTTCTTTTGACAGTAAGAATTTTGGTGAGGACTTAAGGGTTCTGTGGTTTCCGTTAGGATAAAAGGTAATATTAGGCTTTGTGTTCTAAAGTGAATGTGTACAAATACTGGGAGAGGAGCATACCATCTTCACTTTTAAATGATCATGGTATTTATTAAAAATCTGTGCTTTATTCGGGGCTAAATACAGAAACCTGTTTTCCACAGATAATTATCTGAAGTGGTATGATGAAACTTACCTGTCTTACCAAAACTGGAGAGAAGGCAGACCTAATGTAAAGACGAATCAATTTTTTGCTGGTATAAATCAGGATGGTTTCTGGGATATTTACAACTACACAGCAAATTGGCATCCTCAGCACTTTAATCTGCACAGTATTCTTGCCTGTAAAATTGAAATGGGTAAGTAATACGAAAAATGAAGTTAACACCTTAATTTAGCATGTAATACTGCAGCGGTCCTATTAAGTTCTACCTCTGTTCTCATTAAAGTCAATGGCAAAACTCCTATAGTGAAGAATCAAACTGTCTGGCACTATGATCAAGATATGGACAAATATAACCTTTAACTAGTTTAAAAGGGGAAGAGAAGCTTGCATTAGCTGTTAGTGTAACTGTTACATTTGCATGAGCTTCTTAGGTTAGTTAAATAACCGTAACTGTTTACCTGAATTAAACAAGCTAAAGTTACATTGCTACAGGAATATGTAACTTTAACAGTTTTATATTGTAACAGTGTATCAGTATCATTTGATAACATTACAGTCGATCAAGATGGATGCCCCTGCAATATTTTTCTTGTCAGTAGGTATAAGAAAAACATACTTTGCATCCTTTAAGTAATTTGGATTCAGTGTTTCTGTGCTTGAAGTTGTGCTATCCAGTTGTTATTGATTGATAGGATTTTCATTATTTCCTTGTATTTTAGTAACATGAATGAAGTGCAGAAAATTTATTATAATCTTAACCTTGAAATAGGGTCAAGAGAGACTAAGCCACCATTGCCTGCTTCTATACCATATGGAGATAACACATACAAGATCCTTCAGAAAAAAATAACTTGGTATGAGGCACTGAAAGAATGCAAAAAAAATGGGAATGATTTAGCCAGTGTACACAATGAATCCCAACAGCTGTTTCTGGATGATATTGCAAAACGTGATGGTTACCCACTGTGGCTTGGGTTGTCAATCCATGATGTAAGTTTGTGCTGTCATGACTGTCCCTTCTTGTACAAATAATTGTTAAACTGGCTTTACTATTGTTATGCTCTTTCCATACTCTTCTGGAGGCTTTACTTTCATGCTTATAAATTATTCACCTGCCACTAATGTCAATTTTTTTGTACATTATTGTATTTACATTTTTTTCCAATACCCAGATGTACTTTAAAATGAACAACTGTGATGGTATGTTGTCCAAATATATGCCTGCTAGCATAAGGAAGTGCACTTTGTAGGGTTTATGACAGGAAGTAAAAAATACCTTAAGTTCACCCTGTGATTTTGCTTAAAGAGAGAAACTGTTGACCATATTGGAGTTGGGTCTCAGCACAGCTGTGCACTTACAAAGGATATCAAAGGTTCCTTGATGCCCATGAGTGACCAGAGCTTCAGTTCTAAGTAGTGCCAGGGTATCAGCACCTACTTACGAAATGGGGCGTTGGTTCAATCCTGAATTGGAGGGTATTGGTCATTAGTCACCAAATGCTTTCAAAATTTTAGCTCCCTCTTTGCTATTTTTGTCTAATTAGTATCTGACCACAGCAATTATTCTTTTGTCAGGGAAGTAAATCTAATTTTGAATGGTCTGATGGAAGTGTGTTTGACTACAATCCCTGGGAATTAGAAAGCTCAGCATCTACTGGGAACTGTGTTCTATTGGATCTGAAAGGGTTTTGGAATCGTACAAAGTGTACAGATGTTGCTGAGGGTGCCATTTGCTATACCTCTTCAAAAAGTAAGACTTACTGTTTTCTTAGACTATATATAGAATTACATTTTCACATGCTGCATTATCATTGATCAACATAAGAGCTTCAGCCAGATGGCTCCTGCCCCAGTGCATGGGGCTCTGGCTCTAGCTCCTGGCCACCTTTCATCCACTCCACCTGCCCAGCAGTATGACAGGCCATTTGTGGGTGGCAGGCAGCCTGGAGCTGGAGCCAGAGCCCCACACTCTGGGATAGGAGCCATCTGGCTGAAGCTTCCTTCCCTCCCTGCCCCACCCCTCTGACGAGAAGCACTAAAGAGGTAGGAGGAAGAGGAGCCGCTGGAGTTGGGGGGAACTGAGCAGCACCTAGGGGGAGCAGCTCCATTGGGAAGCTGTGCATGCTGGTGGGCACAGGCAGGAGCATCGTGCGGGCTGCTGTGGACAGAAGTGAGTGGGGCCTAGCCCCTTGCCAAGTGCACAGGGGCAGTGCAGGCTGGAGGAGGGGGGTGCAGACAGCACCTGCACTGCCCAGGTGAGCTCTGCTACCCTATATCCACCTCCTCCCCTCCCCCCCCGGACCTAACACACAGGCAGCCCCCACAATGCACACCTGTATACCCCCCCACACACACACCCCTACATCCTACATTCACAAACAACATACAAATAAGACTTTTATTTTGAGCTATCATGCAATCATTTGTATATATGCCACTCAAAAAAAACCCCAAACCTGTATCTGGACAAAAATAATTTTTTGAAATAACATAATATAGTAGATTGATTTTTTTTTTTTTTTTTTTTTTTAGTATAGGATTTGTTTTTATCTATAATTTGTTAAAATTATAACTTCTAAAAGATCTTGTGTGCAGCCCTCGACAGCTCACCAAAACTCAGTAACTGTCCCCCTCCCGAGATAATCTGATCAAAGAGAGAGTTCTGTTTCTTCTCAAATGTTTTCACTTCAGCTTTTGTTTAAGTGTTATGTTTGTTCTCTAAAATAATCATATAATAATAATAATAATAATAATAATAATAATATCACTAGATTTCTGTTTGAGCCTGCACAGAATATGTACTGATTGTGAACTGTTGAGAGGTTCTTGCTGAGTAGTGTTGAGATTAGTGTTTAGAACAGAAGACTGGTATTTGGGACACCTGGCTTTTATATTCAGTCCCACTACTGATTTGGGTTGTGGCCTGGGTAAAGCACAGCCTTTCTGTATCCTAGTTCATTTTCATCTCCCTTTTGTGATCCTTGGATAAAAAGTGCTAAGAAAATTATTGTATTAATTTATTACTGTCAGTAGTAAATTATGCCCTCTGAGCGATCAGCAGCTATGTTAGTTTCATACTAAGGCAAAATCTGATCAACAGAACTGGGGTCTTCATTAGTTTCTCCAAACCAGAGGAATCATTTCCAAAATAACCCAACATTTCACAGAAATAAATATACTTTTCCCAAATTATTTGACTAGGCACCTCTTGTTGACGTATGGCATAAATGTCTCTATTGAGTATCTTGGATCAGCAACCCATACAACTGAGGATTCCAGATTTCACTGCCACATAAAATCCAGTAAAAAAGAATGGCTACCACTAATGGAAGAGTCAGTGTCCAAAATATTTGGGATTTTTTCCTATACTAATTGATTGTAATGAATTAATCTGTTATATTTGAAGAAACAAACTGAAGGGAACATATTCTGATTTTTGTCATTTACTAGTTAGTAATCCCTGACTACATGTGGAAGTGCTGCCCAAGAAAACACACAACAGAAGTTTTTGACTGTGCAAAGCCCTTGTTAATTTGCATAATGCACCATCTTTGTTTTTTTTTCTGTAGAGAGACAACTACAACCACAGCAAACAAAAGGCTCTCCCAGATGTCCACAGAATTCAGGAACATCTCAGTGGCTTCAATATAAGGAGCACTGCTATGCATTTGACATGGCATTTTACAATTTTTCAGTATATACTGCAGAAGATGCTAAAAAAGTTTGCCAAAAATTGGGTATGTTTGGATATTTTATAAGGTGCTACATTTTATAAACAGCCCCTTGTTCAAGGATAGTTGGCAATATTTCAGATTTATATTTCTTCAGGAATATTTGTAATGGCAGATTTTATTTCGTCTTTTTTGGTCCTTTGATCTGATTAGAATCCTTTGCTGTCTTCAGAAGTTTTCAGAGCTGCAAATTTCCACTTTTTATTATAGGAATATATTTTATTTAAGGTTAGACAGTAGGGTGGTCTAAAATGAAGGGATAGATGGTCGTACTTCCAAGTGTGACTTCTTACCAATGGCCACCTGGCCCTAGTGTGAGTTAGAGCAAGAGGGACTCTTCTCCATGTTCTGTTTCTGGGCTAAAATTCTTTTTGCCTGTGAAAGCTTAGATGTTTTGAAGCTTAGTTTTGTCACATCTGCCGCTGTTTACACCTCATCTGCTATGACATTCTGTATCAATATTGATGTGGTACTACAAGATGCCAAGCTTCTGCTTAGGATGATGGAAATAGTGTTATGCAGTAGGTATCTGTAACCTGGCAAAATGGATCCTTCAGTTTCCATAAAATATAATACAATACCTCCCACACAAACAATCCGCAGGAGTCTTGTGTTTGTTTTATTCTTCACTTACCTAGATGACAAAAAAAGTTAACTAACATCTGAGGCTACTCATAACATTGCATTATATCTTCTCACCTAAATTTTCAGGAAGCTAAAATTATAAATGTTTTCTTATTCCTACACCTTAAATCAGATTTATCCAACTTGTGCTACCAGGGCTGCCATGGGCACTCCCTGCTGCACTGCATGGGCCACCCTGTTATGCTGCTCCATACATACAGGGCTCTTGGGCCACAGGCTTCCATGCTACACCACCCACAGGGGCAAGAAGTGATAGCTGGAGGAGGGAAGAAGAGCCTAGAGACCTCAGTAGCAGCAGCAGGAGAACAGTGTGGGGAGTGGTGCCTGGACTGGGAGCCATGAGTTAAGCTAGTAGTTGGACAGCCTGTCTTTAAATTAGCCCTTTGGATGTGTATAAAATTCACTGGAGTGTAAGAAGACAATAAGGAAAGACTTAAATGTTCCTTCTGTTTGACAAGTAAAACTTTTTTCCCTTAGATCCATCTGCAGCACTTCTCACTATAAAGGATGCTGATGAAAATAAATTTGTCAGCACACAGATAAGGGAAAATGACCTTATCACTAAAAGCGTGTGGCTTGGATTGTCTCAGAACTCCAAGGGTAAGAAGCTATTACCAAACATGTGCGTGTGCATGTGTGTTTGTGCATATGTACGTGTCTGAGCATAGGAGTCTGTTCACTGTAAATAAGATGAATGTTATAACATAATAACACTTGGAAGGGCAAAATCCAAGTGCTAATCGCATTGTGTTAATTAACATACAGCAAGTCCTACATTTGGTCAATTTCTTTTATGATTTCTTTATCCGTTTAATCTTTGAGACTTTGGACTGAAAACTGGATCACCAAGGAAAGGACAAGAGCATGGAAAGGCTTGTATAAGGGTTAGCTGACTGACTTAATCCAGAAAACATTGAGATTAAGTGATGGGTAGTAGGGCTGTGCAAAGCTTCGGTCCCTGATTCAATTCGGCGGAGATTTGGCCCAATTCAGCAGCCAAATCTCGAGATTGAATCAAGAGACCCTTTAATCTCTCCGAATTGAATTGGAACCTTCCAAATCAATTTGGAGAGATTCGACAATGCGGACAGACACAGCTTCAAATGTTTTTTCTACATACCTCAAGGTACCAGACGGCTTGTGAATGCTGTAATGGTGGGGAAGATGGAGCGTCCCACTCAGCAGCAGACCTGGAAGTGGACCAGAAGCACTACCAGAGAACACACTGGGGGGCCCCCCCATACCTCAGCTCCGTGACTGGTGCCTCCTGGGTCTGGGGGGGGGGGGGGCACCTGGGGTCCCCCCCATGGGCAATTGCCAAGTCAGGGAGGTGCAGGGGGGTACCGCCACACTCCTATGGGTTGCTTCATCCATCCCAGCATTGCAGTGTTCACGAGCCATGCGTGGTACCTCGAGGTATGTAGAAAAAACATTTAAAGCTGTCTCTCTGGAGAATCAGTGATTTGGCCATATCAGCATCAAATCTTTGGATTCGGCGGAATCTAATAGGGGACAGTGATCTGAATCAATTAATCGAATCACTGACCCCAATTCAGGCAGAATCCGAATCAAATATGGCCCGTTTTGCACACCCTTAAAGGTAGAAGAATTGGTAAAACTTATATGAACACACAACTGCCATTTGAAAAATAGAGTGAAACTTGGAGGTTGTATTGGATCTGGAGCTGCTTCTGAATGTCTTATTTTGTTTTTTTTCCTTCAGTCTGTGCCTGGCAAGAAGGGTGCTATCCTTCCTTTCCAGTGCTTATATTGCTCCAGTTGGTTTTTCTTCTTAATTTGTGGGGTTTTTTATGTGGAGCTGCACATTAAGAGGTGGGACATGATGGCAGAATGGGTCCGAGGTGCCTAGCTATAGCTTGAGAAGCATGAATTCAAGCCCTGCTCTGAACTTACTAAAGGCTTTCCCAGTTCAACCAGCTGTAAAAGGCACCTGCTCATTTGCCACAGAGAATCAAGAATGACTGGATACATTCCTCCTTTGTTGGCTGCAAAAATTGGTGTGCCTTTTATCATACTAAGGGAGATGGAGGTTGCAGAACAGCACTGATAGTCTACTCTATTTCCCTGCCCTGTGGAGGGAGGTAGCTGGACAGCAGATCTGCAAGTCACTGTAACCCCTTATGACATGCCTTGGCTGGAGAATACATCGCTGCATACAACCACAGCAATTTTGCAACACTTCGCCAGGAGCTGTGTGTGTGTTCAGTAGCTGACATGCTACATTTCTGAAACACTTCCAAGCCTGTTATGCTGTAAAACATTCCAGAAGCTGTCTGTCTGCTCCCTAAGGCTGCTGAGGATGGTGTGTGAGGGCAGATATGTTTATAGGCATAATAAATACAAATATGATATATAAGTATCGTTTTTAAAAAATTATGTTTTTAACATTTTTATGAGATGCACTTTTTTGCATTTTTTAAAAAGTGAAGACCTAAATGAATCATAGTTGTTACATTATCTATTAATATAGAAACTTCTAATGGTAATCTAACAAAGCAATCTAACAGGCAATACTTTCTCTACAGATCAGTCGTTGACCTGGCTTGATGGTTCAGTACTTAATTATGCCAACTGGGGAAATGGAACTTCAGAAGTTAGTGGTAAATGCAGTGTTATCATATCCACAGATGGAGCATGGTCTGAAGTTGACTGCAATAATAGTCAAAGCAGAGTCGTATGTAAAGCTCCTCTAGGTATGTCAGTCTTGGTTTCAGTAGACTGCTCATAATTCTTCTAATTATTATATTTAAGGACTTTCCCACAAGTCCTGTGTAAAAAGTGTTGAGATTTAAATTGACTTCAAAGCATGCTGAAGTTTTGTTTTAAGTGGGTCTCAGCTGTTGCATAGGCCTTCTATGGGCTTTCTGCCTAGAGAATAAATTAATATACAACAGTTTAGTTGTAAGAAACGGAGGCATCCTCTGAGAGATTTCCTGCATATTCCTACCTACTGGAGTTGCAGGAGGGGTGGGGGCAGGGGGCTGAGCCACAGCTGCTTTTCCACCAGTAAGAAGAGAGCATGAATAGTTACCTCAATTGTTCCTTCTCACTCCCTGCCCCTCTGAGTCATCCCATGAGCTCCTCTTTTTTTCCTTTTGCAGAGAGAAATCAAAGGTTTTTGGGTCTGCTGTGCTTGCAAATCTTACAGCAATGGGATCTCTATCCCTATTGGGGCAGAAAGATGATTAGCAACTCCTTCCCTGATGGGACTCCTTGGTCAGCTCCACATATCCCCTTTGCCAACCCTCCAACAGAAGCAAATAGGAAGAGAAAAGCTGGCCTCTGGGAGAAGATCATGTGTTGTGGAGTAGGGGAGTGCAAAGCTTTGGTCACGGATTTGATTCAGAGAAGATTCAGCCCGATCCAGAGGCTGAATTACCAAATCTGAATTGAATCGGGAGACAAAAAAAAAAAAATCCTCCCAATCAGTTAGGCAAAGATTCAGCAATTTGGAAGGCAGTCTTGCAGGGGAACAGAAACTGAGACTTTGGGGTGGGACTGACATCGGTAGCTGGCCAGTGACTGTGATCTTTGAGTGCCCTTCCAATCACAGTACTCTGGGAGAGGGACAGAAACAGCATATAAGCTTGTGTCTGCAGCCTTTCTGTCCCTTTTGTGAGCTATTTCTGCCTAAGCAAGAGGGGTGGATGGCTGGCCTACAAACAGGTGAGCGGGCGGAGATCTAAGCGGCACCAGGAAGGCCTCCTGTTACAGGCTATCATCCCTGATGTTTTCATCCTGCTGTACATTAACACACACACAAAGTCACGTCACGAGTTTTGCTTTCAGAAGCTTGAGGTGAAGTTTCCCTGAAATTCCTGCACATATCTCCTTGAAACTTGGCAGGTCTCATGCCCTCAGAAGGGGCTACCATCCCTGCTGTTTTCATCCAAATCTGCCAAAAAATGATAAAGTTATGAGTATTTCAGTGATTCCCCATTAAAATCTATGGCCGAATCACCGAATTGGTGCCAAATCTTCCAAAGCCCATTCGACCAAATTGATTGAGGACAGTGATCTGAATTGAATCGCTGCCCCTATACCTCCCTATTTGCACAGTCTTATTGTAGAAGGAGTTAACCCATGGGACTTGAGAGTTGCCTCTTCTGTCCAAGTCATTAGTTCTGAAAATAGCCTCATGGGAGAGGAATCAGTACCCATAACACTTTCTCCTACACTACTTCATCCAAAGCAGGGGTCTGTTGTTCAGGTCAGGAAAAGCAGACGTGGAAGCAGTGGGATCTTTTTTATGCTTATATACAAGTTGAGGACAGAAACAATGGGAACTCAGGATTTCCCCGAATACTGCTAAGGGGAAATTAACTTCAGGAACTTCCCATGTCAGAAATTAAGGCAGAGTTTTATCTGAGAAACTTGGGACCAGGTTAGCTATGGTTTGAGGTATAGAGGATATTAGGAAGTGGAGAAAAATTACTCTAAAGAACGAGTAGGCTCTTTAGTTCATTTAGTCTCAAAAGAGTGTGTCGCAATTGAAATTTTAAGTGATTCAAGATGAGCTATTCATGATTTGACATTTTAAAATAATCTAACTTTTAGAACAATAGAATGAAGACTATTACTGTGTATCTGTATAACTTAAACTAGATATCCTTAACTTCAATAAAATGGCCTTATATTAAAGCTGTACAATAGAAATATAATATAGTAGCCCCGTAAAATCCTTGTTGTTCAATAAATATTGTTATCTAGAAATAGAAGATGACTGTCTGTCTTTTGTCTTTTTCAGGTTCTAATCATGCTGGTGTGGCCATAGCATTTGCTCTCTTCATAATCATAATCATAGTTGCTGGATTAATTTGGTATCTCCATAAAAAGAAACGGCTTCAGTGGGGTAGCTTCTCTGCAGTACGTTATCAAAGGGGGATGAATGAAGAAGAAACTGATAACATGTTTGCTAAAGATGGTTAATGAGAAACTAATCTTGCTAGCTGTTTTATTTACAAATTTCACTATGTGAAGCTATGGGGAAACCAGCCACTATATATTTTACTAGTTCTTTCCAAAAATGGAATAAAAAGTTTATTACCTAGAGGTGATATTCTGCCATCTGATATACCCTAATTACTTGAATCCAAGACAAGATTTTTTCCTCATTTAACAGGGGGAGGGGGTCAGGCCTGCTGGAGTCAGAGCTGCAACACCTGCCCACCCTTGCCCTCCATCACCTCCAGCTCCAGTCCTCTCTAGTGGGGCAGCAGCGGGGGAAGCAGGTACTAGACCACACAGGCATCAGGAGGGGCAAGTAGGAGGGACAAGTGAAGACAGGTGGCAGAGCACAATGTGTGGGGAGATGAGGGGTAGGGATCAGGTTGCTTGACTCTCTCCTGCCCCACTACTGCCTCCCTCATCACTTGTTGCCCCATCACCTGCCCCCCTGCTACAGCAGTGGGGGAACAAATTTAAGACAGCCCTCTAATAATTTGATTCTATACATGGAAAATGTATAACACACTTATAAATTTTCCATATGTAGAACTTAAGTTTTGGGGGGGGTCATCTTAATTTCAGAATCATCTTGCATGTGGGTAGATATGGTAAGCATGCAGCTTTCATTCACATTACAGGTAGCTATCTGAATTTGGATTGTCAGTAAATTTTATTTAAGGCACAACTTCTCTGAGCCTCTCTAGGTCAGTGCACCAGATTAGTTTTGGATACTGCCTCCTAATTTTTTTTTCTTACAGTACTAGCCTTCCTTTTTCCTTTACTATAAAGTATTTTAAGTGAAAAAATATTTAAATCAACCATACACTTCACCTTTAAAACACTTTTTAAATTGTACAGAAGCCATCTAGCTTTGTACAGGCAATTGTTAATTACATCTTGGGTGCCAAAAGACATACCATTCTGTGTGTGTATTATATGCTTTGTTGCTCTAGCACTGGATCACCATGAAACAGCTAGCATAATGCATGATAATACTTTGATAACCAGATCCATGGTTTTGGAATAACCATGCCTGTAATGTAGTATCAACAGTTGTATAGTACAGAAGGCCTTTAATTAACTGATGCTTAATTACTTAGCTAGAATCTTAGAATTTGGTACGTATGCTCATTTGGGGGCAAAAAGGAAGGAACAAATCTAATCACTTTTTTCTTCAGAGGTCACCAAAAGCCATCCTGTTAGTCATATTACAATAGTTCAGTGAGTGTTCTTCAGAGCTAGAACTTTAAGTTTGGCTGTCCTCCTTCTTTACAGTATTCTGAGTGGAGGCAAATATCACGAGTTAGAGTGACTATCTTCAAATTAAATAAAATTTTAAAAATAAATACCCATGCCATATTTAAGTCAGAGCCTGTTGTGGGTTCATACATGAATAGTCAGTCATGTCTTCCAAAGATGATAGTGAATGTGGACACAGCAGGTATTAAGGGCTAAATACAAACATGAGAAAAATTGAAGATGTACATAAACAAGAGCAATAACATGAATGTTGTGTTTTTCTTACTGTGAAAACTCTCCCTTTCAAATGAGATGTTTCAGAATCTGCATAGTACAAGCTGTGAAAAGAAATGATGCAGCTGAAGTGTTTTCTTTGGAAATCAGTTTCCTGGCATAGGGAGTAAGTAGAAAGGAAAAGAAAAATCTTATTTTATGTCATTAGTGAACGTATCTTAAATATACCAAGTTATTTCCTATGTTTGTTAAGCTAATATGAAATCAGATCAGTGCACAAGGAGGACCTTGTGTTACAGAGCTAATGTCCCCAGTTTTATGGTGAGGGCCTCCATAAGATTGCTAAACAGCAGTTATAGGAGATTAACTGAGTACTTCCTAAGCAAATACTTGCTAATCCTGGACAGTGAGGATAGGGATGGGGCAAGGGAGGGGAGCAGACAAAGTAGGAGAAAATAGAATTAGTGCTGTACCCTGTAACTGGAGGAGCAAGGGTAAGTTCATACTTTACTAGTTACGGCTCTTCTGATCATATAATACAAAAAAGTAGAAGTTGCAGTTAGTCTTAATGAATGATAACTGTAAGTCACCTATATTCTAATTAAAGATACAGCTTGGTGCTGGATCATGACATGCTGAGGCCCTAAACTACATCCATCTTAAGAGGCCTCAAACTATGTCTATTTTAAGAGGCACCATACAGTAAAAACAATCCATGAAATCCACAACAATGGATTTTCGTGAAATTTTAAGATGAATTATTGTTATTTCTGCACAAGTTTATTAACTCACTATGAATAACTGTGGAGCCATATCTATGGGTATTTTTGTCATATTGGAATGAAAATGTCCAGGTTTTTTTTCTTATTTAGAGGCTCCCCATATTGCAAGGCCCTAAATTGTAGCTTTAAATAATTTAAGCCTAAATCCGGCACTGATATAACTCAATAACAAATAAGGTATTTCCTCCACAATCAGTTTCAGGAATTAAATGAAAATCTCTCTCAGGTAGTGAGTGGGAGGAAATAGATAGCCACTTAAGTTATGTTCCTATATGTTAAAAATACTTGATTAAATTTACCAGTAAGTTAAGTTTCATTTTTGTCACGCGTCACCATGTTCTTTCATATGCACGCTAAAAGGGATATTAGCAAGGAGGGGAGCATTATGTATGCATCTGTACACACACATAATACTGTGTGCGTGTGTGTGTGTGTGTGTGTGTGTGTGTGTGTGTGTGGGGGCGCGCGCGCGCGCACACACACACACACACACACACACACACACACACACACACACACACTAGTGCATATTACTATACTGCATGCACACACAGTCCGTGCGTTTTGCAACTAGAATAATTATTGGAGGAAAAATGTTTTTTAATGTACAGTATGATCTTTTAAAATCAGTCCTATTTACTGTTATAAAGGAGTGTATATAAAAGACCAGATTTATTCCTAATGTAACTCCACTGACATTGGTGCTGTTACAACCAGGAGTGCATTTGGCCTAATGCACTGGGAATACTACTATTTTGGTTTGTTTTTGTTTTTTTTAAAGACACTGTTAAGTGTAACAGCTAAAAACTGTGACCCATATGTTTGTATTGCTGATGCTGCACTTTTTTTTGGAGGGGGGGAGCTCTTTGCACTATTCTGGTATGCAGATATTTAAAACAATACTGAGAAGTTAGATGCTTCTGTTGCCAGGTATCACTTTTTAGCGTCTATTGCAAGAAAGCAAACAAAAATGCAGTGCCTGTCTCCCTTTTTGTATTTAATAACAAATAGACTTAAAACTATTATTAGTCTTATTTAATTCTTTACTTCTTTGATCGGATAAACAACATAAGCACTTTGTTTTGGGGGGGGGGGGTTAGAATACTTGGGCACAATTATGAAAAATGAAGAGATGTTCTTGTAACAATTTAAGTAAAACTCAACTGTTCCATTGACTGCAATACTTGGAGAGTAAATTTTATATAAAAACAATTCTTCACTATTTCATTTGGTCTCTGTAAGAGGCTGAATCTGGTTCTTGTCATCATTATTTTAATTAAAATGCCTTGCAATAGAACAAAGGATTAGGACTCAGCATAGCAAGATATTGTACAAACAGACAAGATGACACAGTCCTTGCTGCTACTATGTATTTAATAAGAAATATTGCCAAACAATAAGTAACAAAATGGGAAAAAAAAAGTTAGGCAGCACAGCTGTGATCCAGAAAAATAGTTAAACTTGAAATATGCATAACTTTAAAAGAACTTAGTTATATATTTGTTTGAGTGCCTTGCTTAATGGGGTATATAGTAATAGTCTTAGAAAATGTTTTGTTATATTAAAGCTTTATATTTAGTTTTCTTTTCAAATTAAAGTATTTTTGTACAAATATAAATCAGATAGACAACTGTTCACTACTTCTAGATTTATAAACATTCATAAACTTTATAAAACTTAATAAAAGTTCATAAACTTTTTGGATGTGCGTCTTCAAAAAGAAAGGGTCTTTTGAATTTTAATACCAGAATAATTTTGGTCTCAAGAGTTTTAAAAGAATTCAGATATTTTGTACAAAGTGTTTCATTTCTATATTGTTGTGAATGGTGTAAGTTATTTTGTAAGGTGCACATCAGATGTCTGTTGCAATGTAGTCAACTTTGAAAAAAGCACATTAGGGGAGTTAACCCACTCCTTGTATTGAAGTGTATGGTATGGATAATATACAAACATGCTGTTAATATTTGGAAGAATAAAGTAAGTTTATGAAAGTGTCAATATAATTGCTACTGTTTTTGTATTTGTAGGGATAATTTAACAGATGCACAGGTGTTTCCTATAGTATCTAGCAGAGAGCTCTGAACCCTGGTTGGGGTCATGGGGCACTAGGGCCAGACCACTACGAGTTGGGGCCAGGGTGCTCACTAGGAAGTTTTTGACTCACACTAAGGACTTATGCAATTGAAAGCTGCATTGCTGTGGAGTAGGGGGGCAGCTAATATCTTGCTGAGGCCCTTGCCCAGGCTTTTACTACCAGGAGCTAAAAACCTAGAGAAAAGATCTGGTCCATTTACAGCATATATAGAGTGCATTTTTTTTATATGTAAATTTGGTTCACGGTTACCTTGTCTCCTTTTTGTCCGTGTCAGGGAGCTGTTTTGGTGTCCACGGGCATTTCCCGTAACTAGGAGCTGTAGTCAGTCTAGCACTGGGATATTTTCAGGCTGATGTAAAAGGAGACACGTTGTGTTAGAAAACTTAGGATCATCTTCCTTCTCCCACATCTACTACGAATTCTCTTCTACCCAAAAGGACCCTGTACGCCTTTTGGAAGGATACCATCGGCGCCGCCCCTGCGCAGTAAACTAGAACCCCGCCTCGCGGGGCCGGGCTGAAATCCTTGTGCGTCAGGCCGCCCCGACCCCCCGGCGTCCCTCAGCAGGCGTGGCCCAGCCCGCTGGGCAGGCCCCTGGCGGCGGCGGCGGGTCCGAGGAGGCTCCGCGGCGCTCGGTTCCCTGTCCTGGGGCTGGCGCCATGGGCGCCCCTGTCCCCGCACGCCCACAGTTACCCGGCCGCCGTCTCCTGCTGCTGCTGCTGCTCGCCGCCCCGCTCCCCGCCGCGGCGGGTAAGGACCCCCGCTACCCCCGCGAGCGCACACACACGGGGCGGGCGGCGGTCACTGGCGGGCGGCCGGGCCGTGAGCAACAGGGGGCAGAGCGGCCTGCGCGTGACCAAGCGCCCCATGCGCAGGGCGGGACCAGGCGACGGGATCCGCCTCTGGAGCCCCCCCGCTGCCTGCCCCAGCCCTCGCCCGCGGGCAGGTGGACCCCGCTGGTGTCCTCACTGCCCGGGTGCTGAGGGCCCCACTCCTCACAGGTCTTCGTTCCCCCCTGGAGCTGGTCTTTCGTCTGCCTGCCCTGCAGGCTGTTTTTAACCCCAACTAAAAGCATGAGCTCAGGCGTGGAGACATCGGCTGGGCTGGGACCAGCCCTCAAATACCTGTGGGAGGGGGTGGGAATTGGGCAGCTGAGGCAGCCGTGCTATTAATGGCCACTGCTTCCCTACTGCCACATTTCCCACCTGTGGGGAGCCCCAGGGGTAGATGCCCCAGCTCCAGGGCTGTGCTTGGCTCGTTAACCTGACATCAGGCACCCTGATGCCTGCAACCTGTTTGAATTAATGCTTTGCTGTCTTGGATTAGAGTCAAGGAGAAGTAGGGCTGAAAGAGACCTCCTGAGGTCATCTGGTGAGTCCAACCCCTCTCCCCGAGGCAGGGTCATCCTTATCCAAACCATCCCAAACAACCATAACCTAAACTCTACATAAGAGTACCCTCAACACAGGCACAACACAGACCTAACACCCTACCTGCACAGGTAAAGCATGGGAACCATGGCAGCAAATATCTGCTTCTATAAAAGATTGTTACTACAGTATATACTCCAGAGGTCCTGGATAGAGGGCCACACACCTGGCTACAGAAGAACACAAAACCTCCCACAGTCCTTTCCAGTCTGACCATGAGGTAAAATCCCTTCCTGACCACAAATATAGGAATTGGTCTGACCCTGAGTGAAGGGGCAAGACGCCCCAGCCAGGGACCTCTGGCTTTGCTCCTAGCAAGACAATTGACACATCCCAGTTTAAGCCCCCAGTTTTAGCTGTAGCCAGAGATGACCCAAGCAGGGTGCGGGGCCTGGGGCAAATCAGCCTGTGCGGGGCTCCACCCTCCGGACACAAGGAAGGAAGCTGGCAGAAGATGCAGGGGGGGGCGGTGCTGAGTAACTGGATGTGTCACTCCAGAGGCAGCACTGAGTCACTGTGCCACTCCCCCTGGCTTTGTGGGCCCCCCAAAGGTGGGTGGTCACCCTGATTTCCCCCCCCCCCAGGGACAGCCCTAGCTGTAACCAACACCCAATGCCTTTGGGAAGATTTAGAAACACCTGGGCACATTCAGCGGAAAAGGGGGTGGGGCAGTGGGAGAAACCAGAAAATCCCAGAAGCATATGAAATACCTGTGGTAGAAAATAAGCATTATCTATGCCTGTATCCACAACCAATGACTGTCCAACCTCTTGAACACTGCCAATGATGGGTAGTCCACAACTTCCCTAGGCAGGCTATACTACTGCCTTGCTATTCTCACAGTGAAGGTTTTCCAGATAGCCAATTTAAATTTACTTTGCTGCAACTTCAAGCCATTAGTCTGCATCCTTTTCTCTCAAACAAGAGAGAAAAGGTACTTTTCCTCTTCTTTATGGCAGCCCTTCAGGTATTTGAAGACTTCTATCATGTCCCCTCTTAAGCATCTTTTCTACAAGCTGAACATGCCTAGCTCCTTCAGTCTTCCCTCATATGACTTGCTTTCCAAGCACTTGATCATTTTTGTTGCCTGCCTCTGGGCACTCTCTAACTTCTCCATGTCCTTTTCAAAATGTGAAACCCAGCGCTGCACACTGGTACTCCAGATGAAGTCTAACCAGTCCTGAGTAGGGAGGCACTACCACTTCCCATGAAAATTCAACTTAAGAGGCCATTTCAGCCCAGTGGGGAAATGGCTGGGCCGTGCCAGTCCTACTGGGGGTCACAGACCCTCATGCCAAGCCAGGTGACTCGTAGCCTAAAGGACAGGATTAGCTAAGAAATGCCCAGCAAAAGGGCCAAAGGATGGTAGGATCCTGCACCTGTGCTGGAAACCCCTTCCTTCCTGCATTGGGAATCCTGGAAGTCAGACCTCCAACCTCACAGAGCATAATTAGTTGACATTAAAAATTACTTTAAAGAAAAAAGGCTTTAATTTGGTTGGGTCAGGAAGAGAACCCAGCATATTTCTTCAGATCATAGAATCATAGAAAATTAGGGTTGGAAGAGACTTCAGGAGGGCATCTAGTCTGACTGCCTGTTCAAAGCAGGACCACCCCCAAATACATCATTTCAGCCAGGGCTTTGTCGAGCTGGGCCTTAAAAACCTCCAAGGATGAAGATTTCACCATCTCTCTAGGTAACCCATTCCACTGCTTCACCACCTTCCCAGTGAGAATTGTTTTCCTAATACCCAACCTAAACCTCCCATGCTGCAACTTGAGACCATTGTTCCTTGTTCTGTCATCCATCACCACTGAGAACAGTAGCTCCATCCTCTTTGGAACCATCCTTCAGGTAGTTAAAGGCTGCTCTTAAACTCCCGCAGTTTTCTCTTTTTCACACTAAATAAGCCCAGTTCTGCAAGGCTCTCCTCAGAAGTAATATGGCCCAACCCCCTCACCATTTTTGTTGTCTTCTGCTGGACTCTCTCCAACTTGTCCATGTCCTTTCTGTAGTGGGGCACCCAAAACTGGGCGCCGTACTCCAGATGTGACCTCACCAGTGCAGAATAGAGGCAAATAATTACTTCGATATGATGCCAGTGCTCCTACTAATACATCCCAGTCTGCTGTTGGCCTTTTTTGGCAACAGAGGCACCCTGTTGACTCATATTCAGCTTATTGTCCACTATAACCCCCAGATCCTTTTCTGCCGAGCTGCTGCTTAGCCAGTCAGCCCCTAGCCTGTACTGGTGCATGGGATTGTTCTGTCCTAAGTGCAGGACTTTATACTTGTTCTTGTTGAAGGCTATAATATTTGTTTTGGCCTAATCCTGCAATTTGTCTAGGTCATTCTGAATCCTAGCCCTACCCTCCAGCGTATCTGCTAGTCCCCCCAGCTTGGTGTCATTTACAGATTTTCTGAGGGTGCACTCCATCACATCTTCCAGAATGTTCATAAAGATATTGATTAAAACTGACCCCAGGACTGGTCCCTGGGACACTCCACTTGATACTGGCTGCCAGTTAGATCTTGAGCCATTGTTCACTACCTGTTGAGCCTGACAATCCAGTCAGCTGTCTATCAGCCTTATAGTCCATTCATCCAACCCATACTTCCTCAGCTTCCTTGCAAGAATGCTGTAGGAGACTGTATCAAAAGCCTTGCTAAAGTCAAGGTATATCACATCCACTGTTTTCCCCGCACCCACAGATCCAGTTATCTCATGGAAGGCAATCAGGTTGGTCAGGCATGACTTGCCCTTGGTGAATCTATGCTGACTGTTTCTAATCACTACCTTCTCCAAGCGCCTTGAAATGGATTCCTTGAGGACCTGCTCCATGATTTTTCTAGGGACTGAGGTGAGGCTGGTCTGTAGTTCCCTGGATCCTCCTCCTTCCCTTTCTTAAAGATGAGCACGGTATTTGCCCTTTTCCAATCGTCTGGGACCTCCTCCAGGCCCCACATGTTTTCAAAGATAATGGCCAGCGGCTCTTCAATCACATCAGCCAATTCCCTCAGCACCCTCAGATGCATTGTATGTGGCCCCATAGTCTTGTACATGTCTAGCTTTTCTAAATCGTCCCTAACCTGTTCTTTCACCACTGAGGACTGCTGACCTCTCCAAACTGTGCTGCCTTCTGCAGTAGTCTGGGAGTTGACCTTGCCTGTGAAGACTGAGGTAAAAAAGGCATTGAGTACTTTAGCTTTTTCCTCCTCATCTGTCACTAGATTGCCTCCCTCATTCAGTAAGAGACCCACACTTTCCCTGACCTTGTTGCTAACATACTTGTAGAAACTCTTCCTGTTACTATTCATGTCCCTTGCTATCTGGAACTCCAGTTGTGCTGTGGCCTTCCTGATTTCATCCCTGCATGCCTGAGCAATACTGTTATACTCTTTCCTAGTCATCTGTCCAAGCTTCCATTTCTTGTAAGCTTCCTTTTTTGTATCTAAACTGACTGAAGAGTTCTCTGTTAAGCCAGGCTGGTCGCCTGCCATATTTGCTGTTCTTCCTGTATATCAGGCTAATGCTCTGTGTTTTTTCACATCCGCTGGATGATAAAACCAGTGCAGTGGATCTAGAGCACAAGCTTTGGCCCATGAGAGTTCATGAAAGCTTGTGCTCTGTGTATTTCTTTAGTTAGTCTATAAAAGGGATGCTCAACCCCTGGTCCACAGGTCACATCCAACTCCCCACATAATGTCATCTGGGTCTGTGGGCAGCCCTGTGAGCCCTGACGCTGTGCACTTGGTCAAGTGTGCAAGATAGGGGTCTAGTCCTGGTGTGCGGGGGCAGCACAGAGCTCTGGAGTCTGATGCTAGCACACAGTGCCAGGCAGGGGCAGCATGGGGCCCTAGGGCCTGATCCCAGTACACTGGGCCAGGGGGAACAGTTCAGGGCTCAGTCTGGCCCAGATTGGCCTCATGCCAGTCATCTGGCCTGTGAAGCCCAAACCTTGAGAACCACTGGTCTGTAAGGTGCATATCTACCCAGACTTCTGCCTCATTTCAGAGTAACATAACTAACTACCTTTCTCTAATAAAATTCATTTAATTTGTTACTTCTAATGCACAAGCACAGTGCTATGTATTTTGCTTTCCAGTGCTTAAGGGAAATGTTTAAATTAGATTTAAAGAAAAAAACTGTTTATATTTATTTTAAGGAAGGAAAGGGGGGGGGTTCTTAGACTCATTTTGGTAAAAATTATTAATGGCCTGCACTTCCAAAGTCCTGACATATGTCATGAGTCTCCTCCTAGAAAGAGCTAAAAATAGCATGCAGTAATTGTACCAAAGGAATCCTTGCAGTTGTTTGCCATTGATGTTCTGAAGTTCCTTTGCATTGCAAAGCAGCTCCCCAGTAGACATGTAGATGCTTCAGTTCACTTTCATATTCTTTTTATTTTCTCCTAGTATTTTCACAGGTGTAAAATGCAGGCAGTTGCTGCAGGGATAGTGAACTGTGAAGTAAAGACAGAAACAGTAAAGTAGAGAGAGCTTTCTTGAGGACAAAGTAGAGGTAATTTATCTGGGGCTTGAGCTGGGAAAATGAGTGTTTGCTTTTTTGTTTCTACTCCTTTTAAAAGAATCAAGATAAATATTTTTTAATAAACAAATTGCACTAGCATATGGCTGCATGGGAACAGCAAGGACAGTTAAGTCAAATTAACTGAAGGTGTAAATTTTAAAGTGCATTAACAAACATTAAACTTATGTGTTGATGCCATTGGGAAATATTTTTCCTAACTGTTCAATCCTGTCATCAGAAATGTATGCTCAAGCAGCACCTAGCGAGGCCACTGGTCACATTAATCTATGCTAAAGAAATGACCTGTTGCTGAATGCAGATACATTTTTCTGGCTGGGCAGTATGGTTTTGACTATACAGAGTTTACATGCAATAATCTTTGGTACTGGTTCAAAAATACTGGTTAGAATCAGTTCTGGTTTAATTATAATGCATTTTTCTGCATCAGAGTTGAGCAGTGTCACAATGTCTAGCTACAGTTAAGTGGAACCAGTGATAAATCCATTTCCAGTACTGATTTAGACTGGTCTGTAGAAGTAAATAATGCAGAAGTTGCCTAAGTTAAAAACTGAAAGAGGGCCTGTGTCAGTATTTATAACTTTAGCAGTACAATATGAAAAGATGTAAGGACCCCAAGTTGTTAACTGCCATAACTGAGGAAGCAACTGGGTTTATGCTACAATTTACAAGTAACAGGATGAAGGAATAAAAAGGCACCATGAAAGCCATTTTGGTTAAATGGGCTATAAGATAATGAATGGTATAAGGTATGTAAATAGGGGTTTACTGTTTACTATTTCTCACCATACCAGAACTAGGGGATGTACAGGGACATGCTTAGGAAGCAGGTTTTAAAGTTAACAAAAAGTACGTTTTATCCACAGCATCTAATTAACTTGTGGAATTCATTGCCACAAAATGTTGTAGAGGTTAACAATTTAACCAGTTTCAAATGAAGATTAGACAAATTCTGGCAGGGTAGGTCCATCAGTGGGTATCAGTCCTTCTAAATTAGAACTCCTTAAGCCAGGGGCTGGCACACATGCCGAGCATGGTACGCGAGGCCATTGTGCCCAGCACACTACGGCCAGCCCTGGCTCCGAGGTAGCTGCTGCTGGTGACAAAGCCCGGGCTGCTCCCAGCAGGGCTTGCAGCATTCCAGCTGGCTGCTGGGAGCAGCCTGGGCTCTCAGCTGGCAGCAGCTGCCCAGAACTGAGGCTGGCTGCAGCCAGGAGGCTGCAACAGCTGTGCTGGGTTCCGGAGCCCCAACATCAACTCTGTACCAGTGCGTGCACGCACACCGCGGAGCGGGCAGTGGGGGAGGGGCCTGAAGCAGTGCAACCCCAGTCTCTCCCCTGCTCCTGACACAGAGCTGGTGACGGGTCTCTGGAGCCTGGCGCAGCTGTTTGTATCCAGCCTGGGCTCTGGGCAGCTGGCAGCAAGCAGTGGGCAGGCTGCAAACAGCTGCATCAGGCTCCACAGCTCCGGCATCAGCTCCATGCTGGCCACAGCTGTGCACGCACCTCGAGACATGCTGTGCCGCCCCGCTGTCCACTCTGAGATGCACGCACAGTCACCGCCAGCATGAAGCTGATGCCAGGGCTGTGGAGCCCGGTTCTTACATTCGTACATGCACAGATAGGGCCATATATCCAAGCCTTTATACCACCATACAGATTGTCCCCTCTTTTCGAGACATCCACATGATGGGGATGGAGGGGCCAGTGATAATTCTACTTGGTTCTTCTTGTACACTTCCAATTTCTTCTGCTAGGTTGTGAATTCTCTCCTCAGCTCTCACTGCTGCAGAAGAGCAAGGGGTTGACACACACTTCTCTGTCTTGCTCTCTGGCTGGGTGTGGTACTAGTGGCTTAGAAACATGTCCCAAACCCTTTTTTGACTGGACCTGAGCATTGACAAATTTATGACCGTTTGTATACTTAAAAGCAAGTCTTATATCAGCCATCATTTATTTATCAATTGTTTTGCTTTTATACTGCATTACTTCCTCTTTCTGGCTGTGGGAATTCATGCACAATTGGCAGTGTTGCATTTAGGGCTGAAGAGTTTGTGGTGATTCCACATCATCTTTACTTTTCTTCTTTTCATAAATCAAGTGTGCCATCTGTTCCTTGCCCTGGGCATATGCTATACATCTAACATTTTTGAAAGGGTGAAATAAATTCTGTGGTGTGTGAGTAGTTCCTTCGCTTTATAGTTGTAAACAAACAAACAAAAAACAAGCATCTAGATTTTATGCCTAAAAGTGAATGGTGGCTTTATCATCACCACTTCTGCAGTACTGTTGCAGGTTCTCATAGTGTAATATGTAACATTCAGATTTCTGTGGTTAGTACAGTTTATTCTGCCTTCAGCCAGTATGTAAAATTTACTGACCAAACATCCAAGAAAGAAATCATTTAGCATCATTTCAAGTGGTAGAACTAGTAGGGGTGAGAAGGGATTAAGTAAGGAAAATCTTACTTTATTTTTATTGTGGCTATATGATGATGAAATACAAATTATAATTACTCCTGGTTTGTACCTCTGATACTGAGATGCATCAGAATTATTTATTATTCAAACAGTACCACTTATGGGCTTTGCCTCCTTTTTAGCATCAGTAAGATTCATTTCCCAAAGCTCCCTCTGAATGAAAAGTAGAGATTCAGTGGTATAAATCAAAACAACTGCTGCAGAATATACATCCTTCATAATTACGTTGTCTATTTGTTGCCCTGTGGAGTCAGGCCAGCTCTCAGGATCTCAATATTGTGCTGTTAGGAAGGTGTGATGCAATTGCATGTATACAAACACACAAATCAAGTAGGTGCATATATACACACACTACCAGCTCAGGCACCTACACATCCAAACTAGCCTAGGCACATGCATATCTATCACCAATCCAAGCACATACATGATACGCACCAAAAGTTAGACAAAAATCAATTGTCCACACTCAGTATACATACACAGATCACTAATTGATATATCATGTACACAATAACATATATACACACACACTCACCAGTTCACACACATACAACCCACCTACATATAGGTAAGTTCCTAACTTGGATGGTACGGTATGTATGTGTGTGCTTGGGGTACCTGGGATACTTGGGGGAAGGCTAAGGTGAGAGAGAGAGATAAAGTGTAGGGAGTGAAAGTTGCCAGAACTGGGATTAGAACCAGTAGATTAGAGAGAAGATGGCTGAGGAACTGAGGTTTGGGGTTACTTAAGGCAGATTGGGGCTGGAAACTGAGGCAGACAGCTGAGATATTGGCGGTGGGGGCAGATAAGTGGTGACAAGGAGCAGACAGCCAGGAAAGAGAGAGAGAGGCAGAAATCTGGAAGCCTGGGGCTGGAAACAGGCTGACAGCTTAGAGACTGGGGGAGCAGATAAGTGGTGACAAGGAGGAAACAGACAAAAACACAGCTCGGGGTTTCAAAATAACAGGTTTATTAAACAGACAACACGCTACACAGCACCATGAAGTTATTGGTTCATGCACACACACATGCATGCACACACACACACAAGCAAGCACTCACAATGGCAGCAGGAGAAAGAGACTCAGTGGAAGGGTTGGAGTCCAGGTAGGGAAGAGAAACAGAATCCAAGTCCTTGGTTGAAGAGGGGGTGGGGATGATAGCTACCTATCCAGGCTGGAAAGGGGTCCTTGTCCAATAGGTGTTGTCTTGAGGGGCGTCGCTGCCAGGGCCTTGGGTGAATAGGTGGTGTGGCATGGTGCTGGTCAGATGGAGGGGGCGTTCCAAGGAGTCAGTCTTCACTACCCCTTTTTATGGGGCAGACTACCTCTGATCTCCTATGGGGAAGGCCTGTGCAGGCAATGTCAGTCTTGTTCCAGAGGGCTCCAGGTGTTTTTACTGAGCACGTGCAGCTTGGCACAATAGTGGGTTGCCTCATCTTTTGTTTCTTCAATGCTGAGGGTTCCAAGGGCTGGGTCGTTGGTCCAGGTATTGGTGTTGATGGTTCAGTCATTCACAGGGAGCTGTTTTTAGACCCGTTGCCATTGTCTCTCCAGCATCCTCATTCATCCCCATTCATTCAGGAACCAAGTTACATAGGAAGGATATGTATGAGTCATAGGTTTCACAACCCGGCATGGGGATAAGATGGAGGCTTGACATTATAAGATGGAACTTGACATGACTCATGCTAACTTACATATATAGGCCTGAAACAGTAATTGCACAATATAAAAGCAGTAAAAAATCAATACAAACATAATAATTATCACTTATAAAACAGTGGATATCTATATCAAAATAGCAGGGCACTTATTTGCAAAGAAGGGAGAGAAAAGTAAAACTTACTACTTAAAATAAAATGTTAAAGTTTATCCTACATCTTAGCTTACTTGTACTTATCCATGGGGAATAGAGAGGGAGATAAAAAGTCAGAAATGGTTGGGGAAGGGGAGGGAATGAATTTTTAAATAAATTTAAAAAAAAAGAAAAAAGGGGGGTTTTACTACGTATTAAAAAAGAGGTTTGTTTTCCCATCACTGCATGTTGATGATTCAAGTAGATGATAGTAAACTTACTGTTTTCAAAAGCTGCTTGCATATGAGTATCTTTGGTAGGCAGGCTTTGGGCTAAAATGGCTTTAGTTTCCCTCCCAATCCTGGACTGCTCCAAGGACTGGAAAGATACCTGCTAATAAACCATGGGAGTCCTGGAAGCATGTCTGAGTTAAAGGAGCATGTGGTGGCTATCCCATAGATTGCAGTACTGCTTAGACATTGAGCGTAGCCTACTCCATAACCCCTCAGTAAAGGGTTTTTTTGGGCAATCTTGGAGAGCAGCCTTAAAGCTCCTTTCACAGTGTGCATCCCTGCCTCCTGGCCCCCAGCCTCCTGGAAGCTGCAGGAGCTTCTAAAGCAGGAAAACAGCCGCTGCTCTGCTCTGGCTCGTGGTACAGCCTCCTCCCTGCTTGTCCCAGGGCCAGGGGGCAAGCTGCTGTTGTGCCACTGGGCCCCTGAGGTGTGTGAGGGGGCTGGGACCCCCCCCCTCAGGGGGGTGGCAACCCGCAGGCCACCTGTGGGTGAGGGCAGCCAAGCCTTTGCTACCCCAAGCCTCAGGCGCACAATGCAAGTTCTGCACTGCCTCCTTGGGCTTCCCATGTTCCAGGCCACATTCCCACTGACTTGTGCCACCCCCAGTGACTCCAGGAGCCCCCCACATTGCCCCGAAGCCTGACAGACCCTTCCCTGGCAGCTGCTGGAGTGCAAACGCAGCCATGGGGCTTGGGGCAGCAAGTGCCCAGCTGGCTTCTCCCTTGCAACCCTTCCTGCAAACCCTACAGCCACACCCTCATCCAGACTCAATCATACATCCCACAAATACCACACACACATACACAGCTCCCCACAAACCCCACATCCACCCACCCACTCATAGCCCCCAATACCACTACACACCCCATGTACTATACAAGAGTATGACTACATTTTGAGCTATTATGCAATCACTTCTACATATAAAGCACAAACACACAAGTATCAGGACAAAGATATATCTTTTAATTAAATTAAAATATAATATTATGGGTATTTGATTTTTAGTACATAATTTGTTTTTTTTCCCAGTTCTAAAATAGCAAAAACCCTCTTCTCCGGAGGAATGCTTCCAGGGGCAAGGGGAGGGACTTCCGGTGGCAAGGGTCAGAGGTCAGGGGTGGGACTTCCAGTCCCAAGATGGCGACCAGGAGTGGGGCACCTGTCAAGGGGCAGGGTTACTTGTGTGGCCCTCGACAGCCTGGCAAAACTTGCTAAACAGCCCTCCGCCCAAAATAATTGAGCACCCCTGTTGTAGTGTCTAAGTAAAACTTGAATAAAAGTGAAATAAAGAGTTTTCTCTGAGGAAAGGACTGATTCCTTTATTTGAAAGTTGGTTATTTAAGGAGTCCCATGTATTCAACTGCTTTAAGTGGGTTTTTAAAAGAATCAAGGTAAGTAAGGAGTACTAGTCAATATTGAAGTCAATATTTAATGTTTATCTGTAACTGGTAGGTCTGGGTCCTTTTATCTTGCCCATCACTGAAGTCAGCATGACTTTGGGCATTAACTTTGGGTACAACATAAAACCTTCCAAAAATGTAGTTGTATTAATACTTTAGATATATATTTAATTGTAAAATGCTATTTACTATAGTAGTAGAATAATTCAGTTTTCTGTGGTGGGAATTTCATAAGGGAGCTTGTTCTTTATTTTCTTGGAATTGAGTGCAATCTATTTATTCTTCCCCTTTTCTCTGGTATAGTTCAGAAGCACCATATGAAGGTCAGCATGACAAAATTATACAGCCTGGAGCAATATTGTAAGATTATGACAATGACACTTAGTGTGTACATAAAATATTCACAAGCAGTTTCCTGGTAAAGAGCAGAAAAGATTTGTACAGTAACAGGACAAAAAATAATTTTCTATCTGTGTTTAGTGCCTGGAGTACCTGGTAGGTATTTAGTCCTCATCCTGTGATGGGAGTTGAGGAATGAGCAGCTTATAGGATTGACCCCCGAATTCCAAAGTTCCTTCTAAGAATAGAAATTGAGCCACCAATGGGGGGAATAATTAGGGTAATGTCATAGTTTAGGGTTGCAACAGAAACTGTTTTTTATTGTACTGCATTAGGGCCTCCAAGTCAGAGCCCCATTGTGCAAAAATGGGTAGCAAAATGACATGTACCTGAATCAACATTTCACACTCATCTGAAAAAAAAAACAGCTTAAAAGCCCGGCTAAGGGTTTCTGAAGCCCATCTTATAATTTCACATATCACACTTATACATTTAAATGTATAATGCCTTCTGAAGTTTTTTTAAAGGTTTTAGAGACTATAAATCATGTCCCATTATTTTATGATAATATACAGGTCTGTTATTCTATTTTACAAATGCAAACCTGAAGCACACGCTAAGAAGAGTTAACCAGGGTCACACAAACTTCCTCAGGCATCTTGATAATATACATTTCATTTTTATGAGGATGTGGATGAGAACAGTCACATGGTTCTATAATGGTATAGCAAAATAATTCTATACGTTGCAAAACATATTGTATGTACTCAAATAACATACACACCTAGGTCTAGAAGAAACAAGAGTTTAACACACACACAGTAATTTCTGACCTTGTTGATGGAAGTCTTTCATTTCATATATCATGGCCCCAGGTAAACATTCAGGTCAAAGTTCAAATGGTTTATTCCTATGTTGGCTCTGTTCTTAGAAAAATCCAGTTGTTTTGAAACATTATTTAGCCTTTCTGAAGCTGATGACTATTTACTTAATCTATTTAGAAAACCCTCATCATTGTAGTGTCTGAGCACTTCCCAAACATTAAGAAACAGAAATATTGAACATTCCAGTCTTAAAAGAAATAACTTTATAATTGTTTCCTGTATGAAACAAGTTGGAATGCAACTTATTGAAGGTAAGCTACTTTAAAAAGATCAATCATAGAGCTGACACAAGTGAGTGGAAAGGCTCCAGTTGTGTCTTATATTGAGCCCTTTGTTCAGAAAATGTTGAGATTTGTGGTCATTCTTGTCACTTACAGGAATAAGGTCCATAGTCTAGGTCCAGTACCTACACTCATGTGCCTCCTGCTATTGGTCAGTAGCATCATTATAATGTTGTTCTTGTCATGAACAGGGAGGTGATTTATATTAAATGAGGCCAATCAAATGGGGGCCTTTGAATATAAAGACAGGGACCTTGAACTGGAATCTCTAGTCAGTGAGAAATCAGCACAGAGAGTAGAACTGGTGGGATGAAGCTATTTACATTGACCTGTGCTGCTAGACTGAGAAATGAAATATGTTCTTAGAAGGTGTCAAACAGATCTGAGGGTTTCCCCTAAGTTCATGCCATCTTTGATTCCATGGAGTCATACATCTTTCAAAATAATGTCAATTATTTGTAAAGCAGTGTAATTGAGTAGAGTATGATCTCCCCTGAGAGGACACAGACCAGAGGAGAAGATGATGTTTTAAAAATAAATAATTTTAGCTAGCTGCTGTGCCATTTCCTTTGCCTTTCCTTCCTTTATTTTCTTGTCCATTCAGCACATACATGTAGCTATTATATGGTGTGTCCCCAGTCATATATTTCTCATTGCGTTTTTCTCTCTCTGTCTTTTCCTGCAGCTCTTATGGAGAGTAACTAGTAAGCTGAAATGATGCAAGAAACCCAGAGGGTGAGACTGGATAGTAAATGAGCATACAGTCCAAAAACAAAGGCACTTGAACACTCCCCCACCCCCCGATGTCAGTAAAATCCTATGCTGCATTTACAGGGGCAGTGCATCATAAAGCTGAGAGGTGCCATCACTCCCCATTTGGTACTGATGAAACCTCTCCCAGATAACTGTGTTTGGTTCTTGGTACCTGTGTACCAGAGAGAGGATGTAAGATTATATATATCACTTGATTTCATGGCTAAAGGGGATGATATTGGACCATTGTTCAAAACTGAAGGAACAGAAATACCAGTGATCCAGAAAAATAATTGCAGGTAGTCAAAGGTGATTTAACTAAGAATAATGTGGTGATAGATGCTTTCTAAATATGTAGGAAAAAAGCAAAGGACAAAATAAATTGGGTATACAGAAAGTCTAGTAGTGACATGTAAGATTATTTGTCACTATTCTAATGGAAATGGTAGAAGCCCTATTACCTAGGGACCAAACTTTTTGGCAGGCATGCCACAAATTAGCCCTGCAGCCTCCCATTCTCCTTCTCTGTCCCTTCCCCTGCCCAATCTGTTGCTTTGCTTTCTGTCTGACCTGCTACTTTGTAGGAGCATGTACACATGGTGCTTACTGTGGAGTTGCCTAATTAGCTCTGCAGCAAAGCATCTCCATCTACACATGTGGAGCTATTAGGCCAGAGTAAATTAATTAACTTCGCTGTAGTTTAGTGCTGCCCAATACAAGTACCATCCTATGGCACAGTTATTTAATTCACCACAATACATGTGTAGATAGTGACTGGGGCTGGCTTGAAGGTGCTACAGTGCAGGGTTGCCTGCTGGCTAGACCCACACTTTAGCACCATCATTCCCCATCCAGCCCCACCACAGCATATTGAATCAGGTCAGAGCTGGCAGGCTGACTGACCCTCACACCCTCTGCCAGCCAGGGATGTGCTGCCCTCAACATGCTTTGGTCCCAGACATGCGTGTTAATTCCATTGCCCAGGAGCAAAAAACTATGGTGCAAAGCTGGAGTTTATTCAGGCGTATGAACATCATGTAGATGCATCCTGTTTTCTGCTTTCTGCTGCTGGGCTGCTTGTCCCATCCTTGATCCACACATAGAGCCTGCCTGTGACACTTGTAGCAGCTGTGCTGCAGGTTGACCACGTCAATGTAAGGGATTAAAAGTTAACCTGACTAGATCACAGGGGACTAATCCTTAAAAATCAAAATATTGGATGGGTGGGTTTAGTTCTAAGTCTTTTGTGTCTCAATTTTCTCATCTGTCTCACGCATCTTAGTGTCTCACACTTGTTCTTTAGCTCGCTTGCTAAATTAGATTCTTATGTATATTTTATGTATGCTAACTCCAGGTACTACTGCATATGCAGTGGTTGTTGTGATTAATCTAAAATGCATACTGTGTGGAAAAATGCAGAACTCCAGTAAGATGATTCCTTCATAACAACAAAACCTAAAATAATTTTTTTTTACTGTGCAGAGTGCCCTTCATCTGTCTGGATTCCATTTGGAAGTTACTGCTATGCTTTTTTTCAAGGAACATTAAACAATGTGGAGAGTGTTGAGGATGCCAGGGATTTCTGTAAAAGCAATGGTACTGTAAGCAATCTCTCTTGTTTCTGATGTATTAGTAAAAGATAAATGTTGTCACTGCATTTCACAGGTGTAGTGTATTACCTTAGTCTTATTACATAAACTAAAATAGGAAAGTAATTAAACCTCATGCTGCAGAAGGTAAGAGTTTTCTCCCTTGTATACCTGTGTGCTTGTCTTCCCTTAAAGTACTGGTACTTTTCTGCTGTTATCCAATACTGGGTTTCTTGTAACTGATATTGTCATGTGAAGGGATAGACACAGAGTCATTTGATGTAAGTTGATTTCAGCAGGTTTTTGATGGCCTGCAGGAGCTTCATAGTAGTTGAAGTATAGTAGTAAGCAATTACTTTTTTCATATTTGACCTCTGGAGATGATCTTCCCAGTGTTCAAGTTTAATTGGTATTTATCTGTGAATGTAGACCACAGTGACAGTCAGGTTCCCTGGAAACATTCTCCTAATCCATGTGAAAACAGGAGTGTGGCATAGTTTTATGCTAGTACTTTTGAACCCTGGGTGCTGCCAGATCTTTGTAGGATGCTAGGAGGTATGAAGAGATAAGCACATGTTCAGGCTTGTCCCTGCTGGCTTATCCCTCTACCTCTTCTGCCCAGCACTTCAAGATAAACACTGTAATATATAAAATCATTTTTTAAATTGGGTGCACTCAACTCTCAAAAGTTAGGGAGGGGTGCTTAGGTCCATTGATAGATACTTTAAGTCAAATCCTCCCCCCCCACTGGTTTATGTATTGCTATTCTATATACAGTACTGTTACCATAGATCCCTGTCCTTACCTTGATGTTCTCTGTAAAGTCTAGATGTGATGCCACAAACTCATTTTCTATTATTATTTTTTTCTACCTGGTAAAATATTATATATGTATTATATGTGTATGGCTAGTTCCACTTAGCCCTCCTCAGGTCTATGTGGCAGTAAAGGCCTAGAAAGTCTTCTGCCCCCTGGCCCAGTGCCTATGCCCCTGCCTAGACACAATTTTATTTCTTCTTCTGAAGTGCAAGAAACTTTTAGAATGGAGTAAAACATTTTTGAGTAGGGTTTGGAAATGTCTTTTGTTATGTGATCTTCATCTCAGTAGGTGTAGTAATCTGATATTTGTGGTTATACAAGCAACCCATCACTTATAACAAGTTCTGTAGAGAAATAATTCTTTTTTTTTTAAAGAAAATGGAAAATCAACTTGCTTTCAAGGAAAAAGGCAAAATTCCCATTGACTTGAAGAGAATGTGGTGTGACATTCAGCATTAATTTAACTTTCAATTTACTATTTTGAATTTCATTTGATTTTAAAACATTATTTGAAAAAAGTGGTTGTGAAAATTGAACTCGAGATTGACAGGGATTTTAGAGCAAATTGCTGTGCTGACACTTATTTTAAAATAGTGCATACGTATTAAACAAGAAGGGTTGGGCTTAGGCATATCTATGTAGATAACTTTTTTACTGCTTATTAATATTTTTAAAAACTTATAAATAACATATACATGATCAGATTGGTTATGCACAGGTAATAAGAGATTAAATTTGCACTGCTTGCTGCTTCTTTTAAATGATTGTTGTGTTCAAAATCTGAAACCAATCAAGGGAATATGACACATCTGAGACACCAGTTCCATGATCTAATTACATTAATTAAATTTCTTAGGTTTCTTTTCAAATTACATATATATCAATCTAACTACCTACATACTTTAAATCTCATCTTAAGTAGCATCCGTCTGGCACTGTGGGCATATATTTTATTTCCTGTCAGCATGCCACCTCAGTGCTAGGAAGTGGGTAATGTATGTACACAATTAATTGGAAACATTAAATGTAATATATAGTTTAACTATATTTAAAAACTATACTTTAAACATTTTAACTATATATATACAACAGTTATATGAAATGCATGTTAAAAGAAAGATTTAATAAGCTGACTTTGTTTTTCAAATACAGCTTCTGGTGCAGATATTATTAGTATAAAAAATGAAAAGGAGAATACGTTTATATTGGAAACTTTCAAAAATCACTGGCACGGCCCTGATAACATTTTGTTGGGCATGATTTTTGATACAGATGGTAAGTGAAGTGAGAGGTTTACCATGTTGATGTTGTCTTAATACTTTGACTGTAATGATTTCAGAAAATACCAGTCTGTGAAATAGTTATTTAATTATGTGGCCATCTCAGTTCAACTCTTGTAAGACAAGTATCCAAACTGAAAAACCAACAGCAGGCTAACCAGAACGTTGGTTGGCAATGTCAAAAAATGAATATGGACTAATATGCAACTGACTTTTATCTCTAAATACCCTCTTCCACTTAGGGGCAGAGGAAGATATAAAGTTTGCATTGCCCTTACTTGTGCTGTAGTGCCTGTGCCAAAGATTAATATAGAATGATGGCCAGGCTTGTCAATCCAACAGCTTTGACAAGTGCTATATTTGCTTTAAAAATTAGTAAAACCAGCTTGTTGGTTGCATATTAATGGAAACAGTCTGGCTTTCCTTCCTCCATTCACATCAGTAGCTGAGAAAGAGATTTAACTAGTATGCATATACAAAAAGGACAGGTTCCAAATTCATCCGCACTGGGTAAAGCCAGAGTAACACATTAATGAATACGGATAAATTACTTGGGGCTTTTCATATCTAAGAACAGAATTTAGCTTAGTGAATGGAACATGATTTTTCCAGAGATTATTCTAGGTAAAATTGTGATTTAATTAAAAAGAGGGTTGTTACTGTATGCTACTTTCATTGCTCCAGAATAGCACCAGAAGAAAAGGTTAAAAGCCCTTAAGTTTTCCACTATTTAGTATACTAATATCCTAATGATAGCTGTCTACTTGTGCTGTCCTAGCACTGAGTATGCTGCCGTCTCCTTATGCTGTTCCTACTGGGACTATGACCTTGAACTGCTTGTACTATTTTCCTTAAGGATGACTGATCCTGATGAAGTTACCCATTATCATTATTTGGTCACTCTCTTAGGCCACATACAGATGTTCAGTTTCTACCGGGAGAATCATTATCCTGGTAGTAACTGAATGTGTGGAGATGTTCAGGGCTTTTCACCCACAGCAAAAATGAACACTCTAGGAGAAAATAATCCAGCAACACCCAGGGTTAATTTGCACCTGAGAGAGTTTCTCCCAGGAGACTGAACATCTGTACACTTTTCCACAGCTTAACTCCTCCCAGGATTCAGGAATTGTGGAGTGGGAGGAAAGGCTCTCTGCCTTCTCAAGTCTGGGCTTACTCCAGTCTTGACAAGGTGTTGTGAGGCAGCCACCAGTCCCTGCCTCTTTCCCAAACCAGACAGTCCCTGTTTTGGGAAGAGGTAAGAGGCTTTACCAGCTCCTGCCAGCTTCTCCTTACCACCCGCACCATTCAGCTGAACCACAGGTCAGCAATTTAAGGTCCAGCACCTGGGAGTATGACCCCAGGGAGCTGGGAATTGGGCTGGGGAAAGCCTCCCACTTTTAAATTGCCACCCCTGCCACTTATCTGAGTGGCAGGTGGGGCAAACAGAAGCTGGAGGGACCAGGGTCTAGGTATATGGAGGCTTTCCCAAGCCTGGCTCCCTGCTCCTCCAACTTCCCCTTGCTGCCTGTGCCCCCCCAGCTGACCCAGAGCAGAGCGAGGTGAGGCAAGGCAGGCTGCTGTGTCACAACAGCAAACCATTGCAGCAAAATGCCCCCACCTCACTCCACACTGCTCTGGTTCAGCCCAGAGCAGCATGGGGCAAGGCAGGCTGCCATGCCCTTCTGCCAAGACTCTCATCTCCCTGCACTCCTCTGTGTCAACCCAGTGCAGTGCATGGAGTGGGATTATTCTCTTATGGGGGAGCACCAGGAGGATTCCCACCATAGGAGAATGCTGTCCTCCTGCCAATCAGCTGATTGTATGACTGCAGGCAGCCGAGGTGCTCAGGCATCTGCATGCCTGAGGAAGTTTGTGTGACCCTGGTTAACTCTTCTTAGCGTGTGCTTCAGGTTTGCATTTGAAAAATAGAATAACAGACCTGGCAACATTTGTACTTCTAGTGTACGAGAGAACATGCTTTCAACTAGTGAGTAATAATGACCCTGATTTAAACTGTGATCTTTCCTATGTGGGATAAAGGGAAAAAAAATCAAGATTTTATTAAAGAGACAGAAGTAAATTTGATATCCCCATTCCCCTGTGGCCTTCTAGGTCAGAAACTCAAAGCTCAGGCCTTAATCACAAAACCACCTTTCCTCACCTGTAATTCCCAATACCAGCATTGCGGGTTTGCCTGTAATAGAAAAAGGTCACTGCCTTAAGGGTGCATTTTATCCCCTTGTTTGCTCTTGTTTATTTACCTTGCCAGAAGCTCTCACTATCCCCACTGAAGATTATTAAAAATCTCTCAGCTGAGCTTACAATTAAACCTTTTAGGTCAGAGATGGTCAGGGCCATTTCCTGTATTAAGTAGAGCTTACCATAAATGTGCTAAATAAACAGATGTCCTAGTGCCCCTGTACCTGAAGAATATTCTACTTGCTTTAGGAGCTTTGTAAAGCCACAAATTGCTGAAGACAGACTCAAGATGAACTTTGAGACCTGTGACAGCCTCTCCTTCCAAGAAAATATGTGGGCTCAAGGAATACTGTATATAAAAGCCCAGTATACTGATGGCAGATCTGTTCAGAAAATTAGCCTTTTCTTTTGTTGCTATTGTAAGCATAAAGCGGGGGTGTGAGGAGAAAAAAGACTTTAAATCCTGATGTCTAAGCAGGAATGTATGTTAGGTGAGTTACAAATTATATCCTACTGTGTATGGCATGTAAGTGTGTACTGTTTATGGCATATAAGGGAATACTTACACATACCTAATGTGACTGAACTTACATCATTCATGTAAATAGAACTGTCTCAAGGGAGAGAGAATGTATCCCAAATTGGCAACCATGGATGGCACTGTCCAAATACAGTTGGCATATTCTGCTCTTGGGAAAGCAGCAGTAACAAGTGCCCAAGTACTGGTATATGATAGGAAGGTTTCTTGACCCAGGTGGTCTTTCTTACAAGCATATTATGGTTATGCATTGCTGCCCTCATTGCATGAAATTCAGAGCATATTTTTTTATGCTGCTTATTTCAGTGAGACCAAACTGGCTACAACTAACTATAATTAGCTATAGGTGTAACAACTTTCTAAACATATTTCTAAACAAAGTACCAAACCTTCAGAATGTTCCATTTTCTTTTAAGGGCAGTTACTTGATTAGGCAATGTGAAAAAAGTGTTTCTACTTGAACAACATGAGTACAATTCTTTCAATCACAGATAATTCTTTCAAGTGGTATGATGAGTCAGAAATGAATTTTACCAAGTGGACTGAGGAGGAGATTGATGAAGTGGTCATGAATACATGTGCTTTTATGAACACTAAGTCGGGGAAATGGGAAAAAAAGAGTTGTGAAGAGGTTCCTCTGACAGGGACCCTTTGTAAAACAGCCTGTAAGTATAACATGGCTTTATATCACACAAGTATTATTTTACTAGTTCTGTTGCACTGTTTGTTTATTAGGCATTCAGGAGCTGCCAGACTAGATTTCATGATATGCTAAGAAATAACTGTAACAGTCCTAGAATTTAAATTGTGCTTCCAGAATCTACAGTCCCTTAGCTTTGGCCGGGTCTACATAGTTTCATAGTGCTTAGGGTCGGAAGGGACCTAAACAGATCATCAGGTCCAACCCAGTGTCCTGGGCAGGAACAAGTGCTGGGGTTATAACACCCCAGCCAAACATCTATCCAGCCTTCTCTTGAAGACCCCCATGGTAGGGGAAAGCACCACCTCCCTTGGGAGTCCATTCCAGAGTCTGGCAGCCCTAACTGTAAGGTAATGCCTCCTGATGTCCAGCCTGAACCTTCTCTCTAACAATTTGTGGCCATTCTTCCTAGTAACTGCAGGTGGTGCCCAAGGGAACAGAGCCTCCTCCAATTTCTGCTGTTCCCCCGTGGTGAGTTTGTAAATGGCCACCAGATCCCCTCTCAGCCTTCTCTTGTGGAGGCTGAATAAATTCAGGTCCTTTAACCTCTTTTCCTCTGGGCAATCTGGCGATTGCGCCAGAGGAAAAAGCAGACCTCTTTAACCAATTCTTCACCTCTGTTTTCTTGGGCAGGGACTGGGACTTCCCCACCGTGATGCAAGACGGACTCGAAGGGAATGCCTCCAGACCTCAGGTTGGGGAGGACCAGGTTAGAGAGCTTCTGGAGGGGCTGCATGTGTTCAAATCAGGGGGTCCAGATGCTCTCCACCCCAAAGGTGTTGAGGGAGCTAGCAGGGGTTATTGCAGGGCTCTCAGCACGGCTTTACGAGTGCTCGTGGTACTCGGCCCAGGTGCCGGATGATTGGAAGATAGCCTACGTGGTCCCCATCTTTAAAAAAGGGAGGAGGGAGGACCCAGGCAACTATAGGCCCGTCAGTCTTACCTCAATCCTAGGGAAACTCTTTGAGAAGATCATCATGGAGCACATCTGCAATGGGCCGGCTTCAGGGATGATGCTCAAGGGCAACCAGCACGGTTTCATTAGGGACAGGTCATGTCAGACCAACCTGATTGCCTTTTATGATCAGGTCACAAAAGTCTTCGATGCAGGTGTCGCCGTGGATGTAGTCTTTCTGGACTTCAGCAAGACCTTTGACACCGTCTCCCACCCCATCCTCATTAAAAAATTGGGCAACTGTGGCATTGATGCCTACACAGTCAGATGGATTGCAGATTGGCTGAAGGGTCGCACTCAGAGGGTGGTGGTGGATGGGTCGTATTCAACCTGGGGGGAAGTGGGCAGCAGAGTCCCCCAGGGCTCGGTCTTTGGGCCCACGGTGTTCAATTTCCTTATCAGCGATTTGGACGGCGGGGTGAAAAGCAACCTGTTTAAATTCGCTGATGATACCAAAATTTGGGGTGAGGTGAGCACGCTAGTAGGGAGGGAAAGATTGCAGCTAGACCTGGATAGGTTACAGGGGTGGGCTGACATAAACAGGATGCATTTCAATACTGACAGGTGCAGGGTGCTGCACTTTGGGCAGTAGTAACCAGCAGCACACTTATAAGATGGGAAACTCCCTTCTTGAGAGCACAGAGGCAGAAAGGGATCTTGGAATCATTATTGACTCCAAGATGAACATGGGCCGACAATGCGAGGTCACGGTTGGCAGGGCTAACCGGACCTTGTCGTGCATCCACAGGTGCCTCTCTAGCAGGGACAAGGAGGTGATCCTCCCCCTCTATGCAACACTGGTCAGGCCACAGCTGCAGTACTGTGTCCAGTTCTGTGCACCCCACTTCAGGAGGGAAGTGGACAACATTGCGAGGGTCCAGAGGAGGGCCATCCGAATGATCCGGGTTCAACAGGGGAGACCCTACAATGAGAGACTGCGGGACCTGAACCTGTTCAGCCTTCACAAGAGAAGGCTGAGGGGGGACCTGGTGACCATCTATAAACTCACTAGGGGGACCAGAAGGGTTTGGGAGAGACCTTGTTTCCCCTAGCACCCCCTGGCATAACAAGGAATAACGGCCATAAATTGTTAGAGAGTAGGTTTAGATTAGACATCTGCAAGAACTACTTCACAGTTAGGGCGGCTAGGACCTGGAGCCAACTTCCAAGGGAAGTGGTGCTGGCTCCTACCCTGGGGGTCTTTAAGAGGAGGCTTGATGCCTACCTAGCTGGAATCATGTGAGCCCAGTTTTTTCTCCTGCCCAGGCAGGGGGTTGGACTTGAAGATCTACAAGGTCCCTTCCGACCCTACTTCTATGATTCTATGATTCTTTTCATAGGGCCTGACCCACTGCCCCCAACCATGTGAGTGACCCTCCTCTGGACCCTCTGAATGCTAGCCACATCCCTCTTGAAGTGCAGAACCCAGAACTGGATGCAGTACTCCAACTGCGGCCTGACCAATGCCACATAGAAGGGAAGGATCACCTCCCTGAACCTGTGTAGGATGCATCTGTAGATGCACAACAAGGTGAGGTTAGCCTTACTGACCACATCCTTGCATCGGTGGCTCATGTTCATCCTGGAGTCAGCAATGCCTCCAAGATCCCTTTCTGCAACTGTTGACAAGAAGGGTGTTTCCCCAGCCTATAGGTGTGTTGCAGGTTCCTTCTCCCTAGATGCAGTACCCTGCACTTGTCTGCATTGAATTCCACCTATTCTCATCCGCTCACCTCTCTAACCTGTCTAGATCTAGCTGGATTCTGTCCCTCACCTCCAGTGTGCCCACCTTACCCCACATCTTGGTGTCGTCAGTGAATTTGGACAGCATGCTTTCCACACCTATATCCAGATCGCTGATAAAGATGTTGAACAGTACAGGCCCTCAAGAAGGGCCCACTACTCATATCCCTCCAGGTCAAAAACGACCTGTCCATCACCACTCTCTGGGTGCGACCATCTAGCCAATTTGCCACCCATCTGACTATGTAGGCATCAGTGCCTCAGTTGTCTAGTTTTTTTATGAGAGTGGGGTAAGAAACAATGTCAAAGGCCTTCTTGAAGTCCAGATAGATGACATCCACCTCAATGCTCCCATCCAAGGACTTGGTGACCTGGTCATAAAAGGGAACCAAGTTAGGCAGGCTCTGCCCACAGTGAACCCAGGTTGGTTGCCCCTGAGCATTACCTCCCCTGCTGGTTCCCTGCGGATATGTTCCTTGATAATTTTCTCAAAGGTCTTCCCAAGGACCAAGGTAAGACTGACTGGCCTATAATTGCCAGGGTCCTCTTTTCTCCCCTTCTTGTAAATGTGGACCACATTGGCCCTTTTCCAATCCTCTGGTACCTGGCCAGAGTCTCACAAGTGCTCATAAAGCCGTGCCAGGGGCCCTGCTATGACCCCCGCAAATTTCCTCAGCACCCTCAGGTGAAGAGCATCTGGACATGTTGAGCCCCTCCAGAAGTTCCCTAACTAGGTTGTCCCTGACTCTAGGCATGGTGGTGCCTCCCCTGGGTCTGTCCGTGATCCTAGCGGGGATCCTAGCGGGGGAAATGTCCCAGTCCCTGTTCAGGAATATGGAGGCAAAGAATTCGTTAAAGAGGTAAGCTTTTTTGTTTTCTGCAATCACCAGATTGCCAAGCCTGTCCTGTAGGGGCCCCATGTTACCCGGTGCCGCCTTCTTACTCCCTATGTATTTGAAAAAGGACTTTTTGTTATCCCTAATTCTGGTCAATAGCACTAGTTCCATCTCTGCCTTGGCCTTCCTAACAGCCTACCTGCAGTCATGAGCAACGGAGGTATAATCCTCCTTGGTGATAGCCCTTTGCTTCCACTGTTTGTATGCCTCCTTTTTTGCTCTCAGGCCCTCCTGAATGCCTTTGCCGAGCCATGGGGGCTTCAGAGCACTCCTGCCCCCCTTGGTATGCATTGGGACTGACTCCTTTTGAGCTTGGAGGATCGTCTTCTTGGGGAACAACCACCCATCTTGGACTCCCATCTCATTGAAGCTCTGAGACCCCAGTGCCTCTTCTACTAATCTTAGCTCATTGAAGTCGGCCCTCCTGAAGTCAAGGACTTTTGCCTTACTGCTTGCTTTTACTACCTTGCACTGGATAGTAAATTCCAGCAGGCAATAATCACTGTCATCTAGGTGGTCAAGTACCCACAGACCCCTTACCATGTTGTCGCCTGTGGCAAGGACCAAGTCTAGCAAGGCATTTCCCCTGGTGGGACTATGACCTCCTGGGTTAGTTGGAGGTCCTGTATCCTGGCTAGGAACATACATGAGCAGTCGGACCTGGCTGACTGCCCTTCCCAGCAGATGTCTGAGTAGTTTAGGTCACCCATGACAACCGCATCCCTTGACTTCACAGCAGGGGTGGGCAAAATGCGGCCTGGGGGCCGGATGCGGCCTGCCAGGCCATTCTGTCCAGTCCACGGAACCCCTACAAAGTTTAGAAAATTAATATTTATCTACCCTGGGCTGCCTGTCATGTGGCCCTCGATGGTTTGCCAAAACTCAGTAAGCAACCTTCTGCCCAAAATAATTGCTCACCCCTGCTTTACAGGCTCCATGAGCTAACCTGAGAATTCCAGGTCCAGCTCATCCCCCTGGTGAGGCAGTCTGTAGTAGAGGCCCACTATCATGTTGCTTTCCCCATGACCCCCTTGTATTGTTACCCAGAGCCCCTCAGTTTTCCCTTCCTCTAACCCCAGTCTGATCATCGAGGTTTACTCTTTGATGTAGAGTGGTACCCCCCCCCACCTTTTTTCATAGTTTCATAGTTTCTAAGGTCGGAAGGGACCTGAGCAGATCATCTAGTCCGACCCCCTGCCATGGCAGAAAAGAATACTGGGGTCAGACGACCCCAGCAAGATATGCATCTAACTTCTTCTTAAAGACCCCCAGGGTAGGAGCCTGCACCACTTCTCTTGGAAGTTGGTTCCAGATCCTAGCCACCCTGATCGTGAAGTAGCGCCTCCTGATATCTAGCCTAAATCTATCCTCTGCCAGCTTGTGACCATTATTTCTTGTCACTCCTGGTAGTGCTTGTGGGAACAGGGACTCCCCCAGTGCCTGCTGGTCCCCCCTGACTAGTTTGTAAACGGCCACTAGATCCCCCCTCAGCCTTCTCTTTTTGAGGCTGAACAGGTTCAGGTCCTGTAGCCTCTCATAGGGCTTGCCCTGTTGTCCCCTGATCATACGAGTGGCCCTCCTCTGGACCCTCTCCATGCTGTCGACATCCCTCTTGAAGTGTGGCTCCCAGAACTGGACGCAGTACTCCAGCTGTGGCCTGACCAGTGCCGCATAGAGGGGGAGGATCACCTCTTTGGACCTGCTCGAGATGCATCTGTGGATGCATGACAAGGTGCGGTTGGCCTTCCTAACTGCCTCTCCACACTGCCGGCCCATGTTCCTCTTGGAGTCAGTGATGACCCCCAGATCCTTTTCCACCTCCATGCTGACAAGAGGGGAGTTCCCTCACCTGTAGGTATGGTGCCGGTTGTCCCTCCCGAGGTGCATCACCTTGCACTTGTCTGTGTTGAAACCCATCCTGTTCTCGTCTGCCCTCCCTTGTAACCTGTCTAGGTCTGATTGTAGCCTGTTGCATCCTTCCAGTGTGCCCACGTCCCCCCACATCTTAGTGTTATCAGCAAATTTGAACGGGGTGCTTTTTACCCCCTCCTCCAAATCACTGATGAAAATGTTGAACAGTGCGGGCCCGAGGACCGAGCCCTGTGGAACCCCACTGCCCACGTCCTTCCAGGTTGAGAAGGACCCATCCACTACCACCCTCTGGGTGCGGCCCTCCAGCCAGTTGGCGACCCATTTGACTGTGTGGGTGTCTACACCACAGCCCCCCAGTTTCTTAATGAGAACGGGGTGAGAGATAGTGTCGAAAGCCTTCCGGAAGTCCAGGAAGACTATATCCACTGCTACCCCTGCATCTTATGATCTGGTGATCTGATCGTAAAAGGCCACCAGGTTGGTCTAACAGGACCTGCCACTGATGAACCCATGTTGGTTGCCCCTAAGCATGCAGTCCCTTGCTGGCCCCTCCTGGATGTGTGCCAGCATAATTTTCTCGAACAGCTTGCCTAGGATCAAGGTAAGACTAACTGGCCTATAGTTTCCCAGGTCCCCCTTCCTGCCTTTTTTGAAGATGGGGACCATGTTGGCCCTCTTCCAGTCCTCTGGTACTTCACCAGAGCACCACGAGTGCTCGTAAAGTTGTGCCAGGGGACTTGCAATGACCTCAGCCAGTTCCTTTAGAACTCTAGGGTGGAGATCATCCGAACCGGCTGACTTGAATACGTCCAACCCCTCCAGAAGCTCCCTAACTAAATCCTCGCTAACCCGTGGCCCAGGTGTGCCTCCCCCGGGTCCCGAGGGGGGCCCAGCAGGGAGGCGGCTGTTCTGGTCCCTACTTAGGAAGACGGAGGCAAAGAAATCGTTAAACATGTTAGCTTTGCCGTCTGGTGTGACGACCAAGTTTCCCATGGCGTCCTGCAAGGGCCCCACATTACCCGGGACCTTCTTTTTACCCCCTATGTATTTAAAAAAGGACTTCTTATTGTCCTTAATCTGGGAAGCTAATCCCAGTTCCATCTCTGCCTTGGCCTTCCCCTCCGGGACCTCAGCGCTTCACCAACTATCCTCCTTAGCTCGTTGAAGTCTGCCCTCTGTCGTGATGAACCCGGCAGAGCTGGCAAGCCAAGCTCAGGGTCGCGGTCACGGTGGGTTGGCCGGGTGGTGGCTATTGGCACGGACAGGTGGGATTAATGGCGTGGAGTCAGGAGATACGGACCGGAGCGGGTTAAAGCACAAACGGATTTATTCTGACTTACGCTTTTGGCGTAGGTAGTGATGTCTTCAGTTACAGTTAGGAACACAAACAATTAACAACAAAGGGGTCTGGTGGCCCACGAGGTTCAGTCCAAAGACCTAGTCCCAGGGCTGGTCAACAGCTCATAAATGGGGATCACAAACAGTGAAACGAACTGTAACACGTTGATGATGAACCGCGTGACGCCAGTCCAAGGTGATGGACAATCGGGTGGTCGAATGAGAAAGCCGAGGTCAGAAGCCAAGAGATGATGCAGCGGAGACGTCAGTTCAGAGTGATGAGCAGAGTCGTAGTCGGTGAAGAAAGCCGAGGTCGATGATCCGGAACCGGATTATAACAAAGTCCAAAAGGGTGATCCAAAATCATAGCCGTTAGTCAGTACCAAGGTAAATCAGAAGCCAGGCAAGCGTAGTCAGAACCGTAGGGTAACAAATGATACGAAAACCAACCAGCAACGGAGGCGAAGGAGGAGATCTATAGGCCCTAAAGCCTGACTGAGAGACAGTCCCTGCAGCAGCAGCCTCTGTCCTCAGCTAACGCGATCTCCCCCCTGAGGGAGGGGTTCACTGAACTTTTATATGAATTTGGTAGCCAATCAGAACCCTCTCCGCAGAGAAATTTCTAGTCAGATTACCTCATGTCAGGTTCTGACTGAGCATGCTCTCAGTCAGAAGCTGACACAATCTGAGCATGTGTCTGTGGGGAAAGTAGATCAACAATGATTGACAGGTCCGCAGGTCACCCAGGGGGCAAGGGCTGGGTGAGCCTTGGAACTTTCCACTCACAGAGTCAAACCGCACATGTCAGTCCAGCTCTTCTGTGTTGGCAGCATATACTTAAAATTTTCTCTGACACCCTCCTAAAATCTAGGGCTGCTGCCTTACTGCATGCCTTTGCCACCTTGCGCTGGATGGTGAATTCCAGCAGGCGATGATCGTTGTCGCCCAGGTGGTCGAGCACCCGCAGCCCCCTCACCAGGTCATCACCCGTGGCCAGCACTAGGTCCAACAGGGCGTCCCCCCTGGTGGGGCTGTGCACCTCCTGGGTTAGATGGAGGTCCTGCACTCTGGTCAAGAACCTCCGTGAGCGTTCAGACCTGGCTGACTGCTCTTCCCAGCAGATGTCCGGGAAGTTCAGGTCCCCCATGACTACCACATACTTAGCCTTCACTACCTCTGTGAGCTGACCCAAGAATTCCTGGTCAAGCTCTTCTCCCTGGTTGAGAGGTCTGTAGTAGACTCCCACCGTTAAGTCTCTTTCCCCTCGACTGCCTTGTACTCTAACCCAAAGCACTTCAGAGTGCCCCTCCCCTGACTCCTTGCTAATTGACGAGGATGTGTATTCCTCCTTAATAAAGAGCGCCACGCCCCCACCTCTCTTTCCTATCCTGTCCCTCCTGTACAGCCAATAGCCCTTGACGTTCACCGCCCAATCATGTGTTGCGTCCCACCACGTTTCCGTAATCCCCACTATGTCCGGGCTGGTGTCAGCCAGCAGGAGGGTGAGTTCCTCCTGCTTGTTGCCCATACTATGAGTGTTTGTGTGGAGGCATTTGAGGCCTCCTGTGGGTGTGTGTACTGACCCCCTAGTCCTAGGGTTACCCTGGCCCCTATCTCTTACCTGTTTATTCGCTTCGCTCGTTGGGCTGGGCTGGGCTGTAGTTGTGGGTGCTGTTTGGTCTGGCAGTCTGATGTTTCCTCCGCCCTCATCTTCCCCTTGCCCTGACGAGCCTAGTTTAAAGTCCGCCGGAGGAGGTCCGCCAACCTAGAAGAGAACACACGCTTACCTTTAGGGGAAAGGTGGAGACCATCCCATCCCAGCATGTCTCTCGTCGTGATGTGCCGGTCATGGCTGAGGAAGCCAAAGCCCTCCTCGAACCACCATTTGTGTAGCCGCCAGTTGGTCTCTGCGATGCCGTCTGCCTCGTCCACTCACTAGCAGGATAGAAGAGAAAACCACCTGTGCACCCATCTCCTTCAGCACACACCCCAGAGCGTGGTAATCCTCCATCAGGTGATCAGGGCTCCTCCTGGCCGCATCGTTAGTGCCCACATGGACTAGGACCATGGGGTAATAATCGGTGGGCTGGATTACGGTCTGGAGCATCCCTTTCATGTCCTGAATCCTCGCTCCAGGTAGGCAGTATACCTCGCGTGCCGAGGGGTCCCGGCAACAGATGGGGCCCTCCATACTTCTTTTCCCTGCTGTGTCTTGCCTGTACAGCCTGTAGCCCTCTATGCCCACTGCCCAGTCATGGGTAGTATCTCTGTGAGCCCCACTAGGTCTGGGTTTTTGCTAGCTAGCAGGAGGGCAAGTTCTTCCTGCTTTCTTCCCATGCTTCGAGCATTTGTGTAGAGGCATTTGAGGCCTCCTGTAGGTGCACGTACTGCTCCCTTGTTCCTAAGTTTGCCCTTGCCCTGTCACTTACATGGGTACTACCTGCACACATCACCTGGCTTGACGGCAAAGTATTCTCATGTTCCTCTGTGTCCCTGTCCCCTGGCAAACCTAGTTTAAAGCTTTCCATACAAGATCAGCCAGCCTGGAAGAAAAAACACGCTTACCTTTCAGGGAGACATGAAGCCCGTACCTCCCGAGCATGTCCTTTGTGTGGAAATGTGGGTCGTGGTCCAAGAACCCAAGGCCCACCTGGTAACACCAGCTCTGAAGCCGCCAGTTGACCTCACCAATGCACGCCTCATGGTGCTGTCCACATCTACTCACTGGAAGAATAGAAGAGAAAACCACCTGTGCCCCCATCTCCTTGAGCTTGGCTCATAGAGCCTTGTAGTCTCTCATGAAGCAGTTCGGGCTGCCCCTGGCCGTGCCATTCATTCCCACATGGATGAGGACCGTGGGATATTGATCAGAGGGTCAGATGAGGTCCAGGATCATCTCCGTGACGTCCTGAATCTGAGCTCCAGGCAGGCAACAAACCTCATGTGCCATGGGATTAGGACAACAGACAGGCCCCTCCGTTTCTTTCCAGATGGAGTCGCCGATGACGAGGACCCAGCGTCACTTCCTCTTGGTGTTCCGGCATCACTTAGTCTGTGCTGTGCATGGCGTGGCATCACCTCCTCTGGAGGCATCCTCTCCTACCTCCTCTTCCACAGATGCCAGGGCCTCCTGACTTCCCCAGCTGTACCTAGGGAGCTGACACTGGTAGCGTGAGTAGCTCTGGCTCTGGAGGTGACCGTCTGCCATACTGCTGCAGCAGGTCTCTCCTGGGAGGCTTCTCCATTAGGTTTCTGACCCTGCAGAGAACGAAAGTACCCATCAATTTCATCCTTGGCAGCCCTGATCCCCTGCAGCCTGTTGACCTCAGCCTGGAGCTCCCTTACCTGCTTCTCCAAGGCCCAAAGGTGAATAAAAGAGGGACAGGTGAGGAGACTCCCATTCCCTTCTCCTGCCCCCCCCGGCCACCGGGTCCCTGCCAGGCTGCCCCCACAGACAGGGGCAGGGTGCCACCGGGGAGGGACAGGTGAGGAGACTCCCATTCCCCTCTCCTGCCCCCCCCGGCCACCGGGTCCCTGCCAGGCTGCCCCCACAGACAGGGGCAGGGTGCCACCGCCCTCCCACAGGCCCCATCTGGGTGGAGGTCTCAGAAGAGCCCCGGGTATGCGGCACCACCAGGACAGGGTCTCTAGCAGCAGCACGCTGTGTCCTCATCATGTCCATAGAGCTACAAGTCTTCCTCTTTCCCCTGCCAAAGTCTCCGACCTGGCTCCTCCTGCATGCCTGCCTTGCGCGAACACTGGTGCAAATGCTGGCACGCCCTTACAGAGTACACCTGTTTGCATACAGTTTGGGAGTGTGGTTCCCTGCTGCTCTTTGCTAAATGGGATCTGGGGGCTTTCTCTCTAGATCTGCTGCAGCTGTGCCCACCGTTCTGCCCTGCTTACCTTTCAGCTGCTGTTGCTGCTGCCGCGCTCGTCTTGGGTGGGTGTGTCAAGGGCACACATGTACTTGCAGCACACGTGTGCCCACTCCTGCTCCCAACTACTGCTCCCGGTCCCAACTACAGAATTAGAGACGCTATCACCTTTCTAATTTACTGACTTGCTTTGTATAGCCTGTAAAGGAATTGTCTCCTCACTTCCAGAATAGTTAGCCATATGCCACTGCATATGATTTCAATCTGAAAGAAGCTACCAAGAAGAGAGTGAGCAGGTTCAAGCTAGGAATCCCTCTGTAGCTTACCCTGTCTCTTCCAACAGAATAGCTATTCATGGAATTATTTTTTTGTGTGTGTAAAGTAGCTGAAGTTTTCTATCGCTAAAACAGTATTCCTAAAATATGAAAATACATTATGTTACTGCCTCATCAAATCAGTTGTCCATAAATTAATGGTAAAAACTGGTCATTTCATTAACAGTGGTACTACTAGGACCCTATTCCACTCTCAGTTACACGTGTGTAAATTGAGAGTTACTGTTGAATTCAGGCAGACAAGGTTCTTTGGGTAAATGCAATATCTTTTTTTAGACCAATTAAATAGTTGGAAAAATTGTTGAATTCAGGGCATTTACTCTAGTGAGTAAGGAAATAATTGGCCCATGGCATGGAAATGAGCCAAAGTGACTTCTCTAAGGAAAATTAGGGAGCCAATATTATCAGTGTCATGCTTAAGTGATACTTCTCTTTGCCTTCATTTCAGCCACATTATTCTGAATTTCCTTTATCAGGAAATTTCCGTTATGGCAGACATTCTAGTTCAGGCTGCTTTTAGCTATATATGACTGGTGGAAGTATTTCTGTACATGCAAGTACAATTGGTACACTTTTTCCTATAGGACTGGGTTTTTCTGTCCATTGCCTAGACTCTAAAAGCTATTTTTTTAAAGTTGTATCTTGAATACAAACAAGAAACATATGCTTAATTATAACTCTGATCCTGTTTTTTTGTCCTTGTAGCTGTTTATGAAAAGAAGTATCTCCCAGGTGAGTGTTTACATTCCTTTGCTTGAAATTTATGAGCAGTTTGAAGATGGTTTCCAGATATTATTTAATAGCACACTTTTCTCTCAGCTTACACTTTAGTTTTCCTGGTTATGCTTTTTCTATAAGCACCTCTTGTATAATGTGCATAACTATCACAACAGCTTATGTTCTCTCATTAAGCTATATGTATTTTCTCAAACAGCAGCAAAGCTTTATGACTTAAATTTGAACTTCACAAGGCAGGAGGGTTGGTAGAGGTACTATACCAGCTATGACACCTCTCTCTCAGCACAGAATATTCTAAGACATGATCCATTTTCTATAGCTATCTAAACTAAATTATACATTTGCTTGCAAAATAGGTCATTGTTGAGCTGATGAAACTGACTCCTGAAGACCTACTGCCTCATGTCTATAAATTTTGTGTGCAAAATACTAACCCACCATAACTTGGGGCCAATTACTGTGCTGTTGTAACAAACTGGCTTAGGTTTACTCTGATTTTATACCTGTTGAGCAAACAGAATTTTAATGTCTTAAAGCGTTTTAAAATGAGAATTTATTTTCTCCTTTTACATCTGCATGTTTGTTACCACTCTGTATAATACAGGAGTTCTTTGTTGAGTGTCAGTACAAGTGTGCTTCTAATGTACGCCTAGCTTTAAAGGTATTTGGATTGATTCATGATATAAAAAGAATGCTCTGAAACAACTGGCATTCCTATTAAATGAATACTGTTACTACCAAGTATATAGGTTGGGCTGCTTATTTCAGTGAGGCTAAACAGGTTACAACTAACCATAATCAACCATAATATAAATGTAACAACTTGTTAAAGGCAGACAGGGTTCTTTGGGTAAATGTAGTATCTTTTATTAGACAAATTAAATAGTTGGAAAAATTGTACTTCGCAAGCTTTTGGGCACAGGCACCCTTCTTCAGGCATATCAAGAGTCTGCTGGTGAATTGTGGGTTTGATGGTGCAGTTCTTGAGGAATTCTTCTTCCAGGTGGGCCATGAAAAAGTTGGCATATTGTGGGGCTGTTTTGGTGCCCATAGCTGTGCCCATGGTCTGGAGGAAGTGTTGGTTGTTAAAACAGAAGTTGTGTGTGAGGATGAAGTGTATACATTGGGTAATATCTTTAACGCTCAAAGAATTCCTCAAGAACTGCACCACCAAACCCATGCTATATCTAAGATATATAGATGACATCATCATTTGGGTCAAAAACCTGCAGTCTCTGATTGATTTCCATCACAAATTTAGTAACCACCCCCCCCCCAGCAGACTCTCTTTTGAATACTCCAGCACCAGCATTTCCTTTTGAGACAGTATGATCAATATTCAGAATGGTAAAATACAAACCACCATATACAAGAAACCCAGGGATTAATATACATATCTACAAAGAACCATCAATGACCCTAAACACACCAAGACAGCTGTAACGTACAGTCAAGCCCTCTGATACCACCAAGTTTGCACTGAGGAGAATACCCACGATTGTCATCTCACAAATCTCAAATGGGCTTTTAACCAACAAAGACACTCCTCCAGAGAGATAGGTTGTACTTTTGAAAGAGCCACCCAGATACCATATGAAGAATTACTGCATTACAAAAAGAATATCCCTATGAATTGCACATCGTTAGTGATGACATACCATCCTTCCCTGGAATCTATATGGAAAATTCTCAAACAATTGCAACCCATACTAGGAGAAGACCCAGTTCTTAAAGAGATCTTTCTAGAACCACCCGTCCTAGACTTTAAACAAGCACCAAACCTCACTAACCTCATCACCAGAAGCAAACTTCCTATGGCCCAAAGCACACCAAATGGATCCAGACCATGCCAGGATAAGAAATGTAAAACCTGCCAACACATCACCACCACCCCCACAATAACTACACCCCACAACAGAACCATCACCGTTCCTGGATCTTACACCTGCACCTCCAGAAATGTAATACATCTCATCCAGTGCACTAAGTGCCTTGATGGAAAATATGTAGGAGAAACCAAACAACAGCTGCACACCAGAATGAACGCACACTGAAAATCATATCAAAGACACACATACCCGACTACCTGTGGGTGCAGACTTCTCACAAGACAATGACTCTCTCTCCAATCTCTCAGTTCTAATCCTCAAAGGGAATTTACAAAACACCTTTCACAGGTGAGCCTACAAACTTCACTTCATAAATCTACTGGATGCAAAAAATCATGGGCTAAATATAGACGTTGGATTTATAGCACATTATAACCTGCCTGACATCTGATAACCCCAGGTAACTTGTCTGCAATTTAGAAGCTACATTCTATCACCAGTTCAACATTCCCTATTTCCCCCCTCATTTCCTGTCTCTCGCTATTGTCTTCCACCCCTCTGATCCTCACTGCCAGGTATTTGCATTTCACAGACCTGCATTTTGCATTTGGGCTACTCTATTCTACTTAGAAGAGCTTACAGAGTCTTGATATGCCTGAAGAAGGTTGTTTGTGCCCGAAAGCTTGCAAAAAATATTTTTTTCCAACTGTTTATTTGGATTAATGTAAGATATATCACATTTACCCAAAGAACCTTGTCCGCATATGTCCTTAGACCAGCACAACTACCAACAACCCTAACAACTTGCTGAACACATTTTAAAATGTAAATATCCAAAAGCATTCATTTCCTAAATCCAAAGGATGGAAGTTAACCCTACTTCCTCTCACTGAAAGTTCTAATAAGCTGATTTATGCAGGTTGCCACAGAGAGCCCTCCAAGGGGATGCCACTGGAGCCTTATCCAGTCAAGAAGTCCCTTGAAGTCAGCCCAGGCTTGGCTTTTAGAACAAGGAGGGGAGCCTGAGCTCCTTCCCACTCTGAGATCCCAGTCTTGCTATCCATCACCTTCTCTGGTTTTCTGTGCTGTGATTCAAGAGGCTAGCATCCAGGTCTACTCCTGAGATGCTACTTCACCTCCTTTTAGTGTGACCCAGTGCACCCCACTGTTCCAATCAGCACAGCAGACAGTCTCTTCAGTCAGAGCATTTACTAGGGCAAATGCCAGCTGTCAGAAGTTCAGTGTCCTTTCCAAAGCAGTTCCTCTGCCCCCAATCCAGCCTGTGCAATCCTGAGTTACTCCCCAAAGATACTCAACTGTTCCCTTTAGTCTCTCCAGCTCCCCAAAGACTCTTCTGGCCCTAGACCTGCCAGACTGCCGTATCCAGCCTGATCTGCCTTTTGTCATGTTTAGCTTCCCTAACCTCCTGGGTGTTGGCTATCTCACCTGTGTTGATAGACCAGCACAGCCATTCACAGTTCACAGCTGTACATACTAAAGAGCCATCTGTCTTGGGCAGTGGTTCCCAATCTGTGGTATGGGTACCACTAGTGGTACACAGACAACCTGTCAGTGGTATGCATTATCAGATTTGTTATAACTGTTACTTTATATGACAAAAAATTGCTGGTGGTACTTAAGGTTGTATCATTTTAAATTGGTGGTGTACAATCTGTAAGAGTTTGGGAACCGCTGGTCTAAGGGCCAGCCTTGGCACTTAACCCCTCCTTTTGTGCACAGACTAAGAAGGTGACCTGAAAATATAACAACAGTGTGACAGTTAACAGAAATATCAGAAAAAACTAGTAGTCTCACTGGTATTTCTGGGAGGAATGGACTTTTTATGTATGAATTTAGCCAGCAACTTAAATATACCTGGTATAGTAACTATTTTCACGTGTCCTCTGTGGGGATTTTAATCAAAGCCAAATCGTCCTCTTGCATATTTGTGAAACTGAAGCAACTTCCATTGTTTTGAATGGATTTATTCTGTATTTACACTAATCTGAAACCTTAATACAGCCTATTAGATCTGTGTGATCATGATTCAGCCATATCTCCAAAAACCCCAAGTGAATTGGTCGGATTGGAGATAGGACAAAACTGCCTTGAGGGAAGGCCCTACTTGCTTCTTTTGGGGGCCACCTAAACTCTGGAATAGGCTTGGAAGGGGGTAAAAGGGAAAGAATGAGACTAAAGTTTGCAACAGCTCATTCTGTTTCCATATAGCAGGGGGTGTCAAAGATATGGGCTTGATGGTAGCCCTGTCATCTGGCCCACAGTGCTGCCTGTGGTTCTTGGACTGAATCCGCATGCTACATGCAGCACATGCCAGCCCTATGCACCGCATGGGATGTGTGGAGCCAGCCTGGTGCACGCTATGTGCGCAAATCAGTCCCATGCCCACAGGGCCAAATGAGTTTGATACCCCTGCCCTACAGTATTCATGAGACACAAGTTACAGTCCAGTGCTCTGACTGCTGCATTTTCCATTTACCAAGAAAGGCACAAGATCCGATGCTTTAATTTATTTATTTATTTATTTTTTACATCTTGCATAAAAAGTAGATTTCTTGGTAGTGAGCATCGACATCACGTCAACATTATGGGTTGAGTTCACTGATAAATTCAAAGATACAGGTTTCCCAAGAAATTTATTTCCCAAAGACAGGCCACAGAAAAAACATAAATCAAATAGCCAGTCTTCCACCGTGTTAGTTTATCTCTGGGATAATGAAAACGTGGCTGGAAAATACTTCGGCCAAAGGGAATGTTCACTATTTTAGGAAAAGGTTTGATTTTTTCCCAGCATAGATTATGCCTTTTGATTTCAGAATATTGACTTGTTTAAAGAACTTCAGAAAATTGTATTCAGAATTTATATGTGAAACATTCATTATTAGGATTTTGTGCAGCAATTAAATGGTAAAATTTAAGGCAAAGATTGGGCTTATAAGTCACCTACGTACCCATGTGACGTAGCCTCCACCCCCCTTCTTTTTCTTTCCTCTCTTTCTTCTCCTTTTTCCTTTTATCTTCTTTTCTCTGGTCTCCCTCCCTGTTTCTTTCCCATTTCTTTTCTCTCTTCTCCCCCTCCCCACTGGACGCGCCCGTCTTTGCCCACAGAGGACAAACAACAAATGGTAATAAAAACTACAACCAGAGCAAAAAGTTAATGAGAGATAAGGAAGAGGACAACAGTTTAGGGATTTTTTAAAATAATACCAGTCCTGTCTATGCCATTGAACATGTGGTATAAGTATGCAGTTCATTTAATACCTGCACTGTAATAAATTTTCCAATTACATAATTCATTTATCTATTAGTATAAAAATCTTGCATATGAACAACCACTTAAATGATCTTTTTTTGTTTCAGGTAAAAATGCCTTAACAACCACTGTGGTTGTAATTTTTACTATAGTTATGACCGTTTCTACAGCTGCAGTTTGGTACCTATGCAAGAGAAGTATTTCTCCTGCTTCTGGACCTTCATGTACAGCACACCATTCAACAGCTCAAGTACCATACAGTGATGAAACTGTTCTGGTAGATGCAGAAGAAAATGAATATTCTGCTTAAATTTAAAATCACTGTAAATTTTCATATTTAAATACCAAAAAGTGACAACCTGTCATCTGTTTCAGATTTGTTTCAGACATACAATTACTTAAATATGTGCATAACTTTGCTCATGTCGGTAATGTGCTGGCTGTTGTTAGGAAATGGATAGAAAAGATGGTTTAAGACAAACATCAGAGTATCTCATATGGGGCTGTCAAGCATTCATATTCATAAAGTATATTGACTGTACATTGCAGTATTTCACTGTCTGATTTAGTGATGTGACATTCTGAAAGAAGTAAGCATTTAATTATATCACAGATGTTAAAACTTCAAATTCTGCAGTTTTCTATAAAGAAGTTGTTTTTTAAAACAAAATTGTCTTTGTTCATGATCTCCTTTTTCATTCCTGTGAGTATTCTAGTAAACCACATTTGGAAAAAATGGTTAATTTGGAATTAATGGTGCTGAAAACTTGGAGGGTATTTGCACTGGTCCCAATTCAGAGAGTTACTTATTACACAGAAACAAGTTATATTAACTTGTGCCCAGCTAAAAAACAGTTTGAAACTGTTTAGCCTTACAGGGCTTGTTAAAGATGAGCTATAATTCAAATATTGTAGTAAATAAGTTTAAGCAACACACACATTGTAGTTGTTTGATGGTAACTTATAAAAAGAATTTGGGGAAAAAAATCACATTTTTATTTGATTGCAATTAGAATTCTGAGTCCAACTTTTCAAAAAGGTCTCTTATTTAGACTCTAACTACATGATTGAAGTGTAATTCGTGGCCCCAGCCCTCCAATTTGATATGTGTAGTCAGATCCTTAAATCCATATTAAGTTGGACAGCAAAGAGGGTCTATTTGTGCTGATCATGTTTCAGTGCTGTTGGCTGCTGAATAGCCATCTGAATGCCTTCACTTGTGCTTATCTTCAGTGACTACAAAATTAGTAACTAGTTTGCACTGTATAGAAACCACTGAAAATATGCCAGTCTTTACCCACTTCAGTGTGTAGTTATCCTTTTCTACACAGGGTTGTTCATGGGACTCTTAGGGATAGAATTAACTATTTGTTAGAGTTCTATTGGCTAACTTCCACCCATTTTAATGTATATAAACATAGCTGCACTATGCATGCCTCAGGGTACTAAGGTGTGCCTGCTCCTTTAAGGGCAAAAGCAGCTCGGCAAAGGAGAGGGGTAGGCTACACAGAGCCCCACAGCTGCAGGTTGCCTGAGTAACAGGTTAACAAGGTAATTAGCCAGCACCTGCAGGCAGTCAAGGAGTCAGAGCCCAGGGAACATAAGCTCAGGGCTGGGGCTGGCAGGGTTAATTTTTTTCCCTGGCCACATCCAAGGGAAGGAGCTGCTGTACAAGAGAGCTACCCGGGACATTGTACTGCCTGCTTTGCCATCTCCAAACACAGTAGGACTCTAGAAGCTTACAGGGTACCCAAGGCTAATCCCAAGGGTAGACCTTTGCCCCTTTAAAGGGGCAGAGCACTGCCTTTATGGTTGTGGTTATGGGGCTTATGTTTGTATAATTATTTGTACCAGAGGTTTTGGGATGAAGCTGTAAGGGGAGGAGGTGACCTCATTAGTGCCCAGAGAGGGGCACCTGATTGTGTGGAGCCCAGTATCAGAGGGCTGGAGAGCTCAGCGCCTGGGGGTGCAGCAAATGAGAGCCAGGGTTCTGGTGACATGAGAGTGATGAGAGCTAGTGCCTCAAACCCAGGCCTGACATAGTGCGTCTAGGCAAAAGGCCTAGGAGTATAAGGGGCAGAGGCCTTGACAGAGGGCATGCCAACTATGTAACACCCACAAGGCATGGGGTGTGGTAAAGGGGAGGTTGGATCCACACAGTTGACCCATAAGGCCTGAGGTGCCCTGCACAGCACAGTACTAAAGACAGGCCCAGCAAAAGGACTCAAAGTCCAAGGAGCTTGAGTAGGGTTCAGCAGACCGGGACCAAGCGAAGGCCCATGGGCAGCCTCCTGGTTTATTTTACCAACAAGAAGTGGTAGGTGAGACAAGAGGGTGCCCTCAGGGTGGAACTAGTACAGTCATGGAGCCACCAGAGACACCATGGCCACCCCTAGAGAACCCACTCTGTGACACTGTGTTATATTGCCACTATTTTCTTTGCAGGCTTTAAAATCATTGCACTTGACACACAAACTGCAATGGTTTCTGCAAAGGTATAAAGGTCTGTACAGAATTAAAAAAATAAAATAAAAGTGGAGGAGCAGACTGCATTTATGTAGGGGCAGGTATGGGGGATATTTAAAACATTTCACCTAACACTTTAAGTTGGTTTTAAAAAGACCAGTGTGTTTTGAGGGACACTCCGACATGTGAGGTTCAGCAGATGACATGAACCCCATGAGAATAATGAGAATAGAAAGGGAATCAGAGTGGAAAAAGTGAGGCAACAGCATGATGGCAGGCATGGAACAGCATTCCAGGGTAATGGCACAGGAAGGGTTGTAGGAATGAGTCAGTAGTGTTTGTGTAGTCTAAATGTTGTACCTTGATTTTTTTTTAAACCTTAAATCAGGACTTCTGAAGAGAGGACCGTATCTTTGTGAAGCAAAGGAGCTGGAGCTAGAAAACCATTGGAGCAGGTAGATTTGCCACACACCAAACAAAGGTCAGTAAAGAAGAGCATGTTTCTATGGACATACTCTAGGGGTTCTTTAGACTACAGCTGACTTAAATATCATTGGCTTTTAACAAATACTAGAAACCTGTTGAAATCCCTATGCCTAGATAAAAGTTTTCTCAAGACAGTTGCACTAGTAGGAAGCTCAGTAAGTGGCTGTGGATTGGTTATCTCCAAGTCTTTTGCCATTCCTCGTCTTCCATGGGCTTTCCTTCTAGCCATTAACTTCCTTAAGTGATCTCATCTAATCTTAACTCTCATAGCTGTCTCCTCAAAAAAAAAAAAAAAAAAAATATCAAGGTACAAAATCTAGACTGCACAAACACTGCTGACTCATTCCTACAACCCTTCCTGTGCCATTACCTTGGAATGCTGTTCCATGCCTGCCATCATGCTGTTGCCTCACTTTTTCCACTCTGATTCCCTTTCTATTCTCATTATGCTCCTGGGGTTCATGTTATCTGCTGAACCTCACATGTCAGAGTCTCTCTCAAAACACACTGGTCTTTTTAAACACAATTTAAAATTTTAGATGAAATGTTTTAAATATCCCCATACCTGACCCTCCATAAATGCAGTCTGTTGCTCCACTTATATTCTGAACAGACCTTTATAGTTTCCTGTAAAGAAAGACTTTCCTGGGGACAATACCTTTAAAGCATCACTTAAAGGGTAATCCTGTTCCTAGTGGCACAGAGACCCATCAGGAACAAGCAATTCCAATTAATAGAAACTTTTTCATGTTTCCCTAATAAAGTGGCACAAGGTATTTTTGTAGGTTTCAAGTCATCATTGCTCTAGCTTTATAACTGTAACCAAAGGCAACGGCTACATTGTAAAGTTCTTCCAGCAAAATTATGAGTCTAGTATGTACAGTACAGTACATATTTAAGCCCTACTACAGCAGCAGAAAACTGACCTAGGGTAGGATCCTATGTACTAGGATTCATTCCAACTCTGCTGAAGAGTAGGGCTTCTCCTGCCACTCAGAAGGGAGCTGTAGATGTTCCCATACCACTGCAGTCCCTTCAGTAGTTGATGCCTTCCCAGGAGCACTTTGCACTTCAACAGTGCAGCTGCTGGGTGAAGCCATCCAAAGCACTTGGGAATACCACACATACTGGGAGCTTGGTGGTGGCAGCTGTTGTCTGCAACAGAACTTTTAGTAAAAGAAGGCAAGCATCAACAAGGCCAAAACCTACAAGGGTGTAGGAAGGGTCAGTAGTCTTTTTTGCTTATGCACAAAAGTTCTGGAGTAGCTTCCCCCCCTGTCCATCCCTACCCCTGCATTTCCAGCAAGTACTGAAAACACTTCATGAAGTGGCTGTGACAGAGCCAACTCTTGCTGAATGACTGCAAACATAAAAAGGATATGTTGTTTTATGGGAAGCATATCATGACCATAAAGCAGGACACAGCAAAACTCAGTTAAAGGCAGACTACACTTAATCTGCCCAAGATGAGTGAAATATAGAATCAGTGGAAATGAAAGCTAGATTTTTATTTTTGTTAAAACTGGATGTAAAAAAAATGGTAAAGAAACATTTAAATCTGTCAACTTAAATTAGTTTGGGCTATAATCATTTTAAGTGTTTCTTTTAGATAATGGCAAGTTAACAGAAAAGCATGGGGTGATGTCAGGCAATGGTAGTTGCATGTATTGATTAATGAGATTTAAAATAATCAGTAGGAGAGGCTTAGACCAGCAGCACGTGGTAGGAAAGCAATGAAATAGTGCCAAGTCCTAAAAGGACTTTGAGTATTCATTATAGTAAGGCCTACAACACTCAGTTTGGTGGTGTTGTAAATATGAACTGGAGGGTATTTAAGAAGAGAGCCACAAAAATGGTAAAATTGTTGACACTTTCTTGGGTATCATTTTGGAAAAGGATGAATTTAGGGTTACTCAATGAAGCATACAAGAGTGTCAGGGAATAAATTGAAAAATGTAGGTCGATCAGATTATCAGAAATGGCATGATACCTTATTATAGTCTCCAGAAGAAGCCATGTCACTCATTTAAATGGTATCAAGAATTATCTTGGAATAGCAGCAGGATTCCTAAAATGATCCAACAGGTATTCTTCCATCTCTTGTTCCCAAACACTGGAAGTACTTAAAAATTGAACTTGAAGGAAAAATTTTCACTTGTAATATTATCTCAGGAAGAGTTATAGCATATACACCCTGGACATGGCATTCACCTCATTCTACCTGGTGTACACACTTTCATTATAAAAATAAGATTATTTACCACTAATAAGACGACAGGTTTGTGGACAATGGATGTGCCATTTTTTCCGGTACTGGATTAGATTTTAATCAAAGAAAAAAGAATTTTAATTTAGCATTGTAGTCTACAACCCCAGGGTCACTAACATCTTAACTCCAAGCTACTAACATTAGCTACAAGGTAAGAGAAGTAGAAATAGGAAAGAAGTTGGCATGAAGAACAAAGTATGATGTTGCCCACAGCACAGTACTTTGCTCTTTACTCTTCTCCTTGGGCCAGTGGTTGTGTACCACTCACAGCTACAGAAAAGGCTACCACAACTGTGTAACAATCCATACATTTAGCTTTGTTTTTTTGCAGCTCGACTCTTCTCCATGTTATCCCTTGATTAAGTAGACAGTAGTAGTATTTTTATACACTTCTCAAATAAAGCCTCATTTAATACACAGAATATTCAAACCAGATTTGGAAGGAATGTTTATGCATTTTCTACTAAGGGTACACCAATAAATATTTCATTGGCCGATACTGATAGCCAATGATTAACCAACTGTACTAGCCGATGCCAAGTCCAATAATGGATATTTAGTAGTATTGCAAGGCATTTTAAACTACTGACATAAATAAACCTTATTTTTGTTTGTTTTGTATTTATAACATACATATATGCCTTCTGCCTGCTCCTGCCCTGGATGAGGAAGATGGTGACTGTCTTATTCTCATGCATGCCACCCCCTTGCCTACAGCTCCTACCCACAGTCCCACTCCCTACGCAGCCTGTGCTGCCATCCTGAGCAGGCAGAGCAGACCCTTGCATGGACAGTGGGACCAGGTTCATTTAGAGCCCCTGAGCACACCACTGTCTCGGCACTGGTGAGCCCCACACAGCCAAAGTCCCAAACCCACTTTTGCAAAGGTACCCGTCAGAGCAGAAAGTCCCTCACATGGCTGTGCTTCCCCTGCCTACACACAACCCAATCTCTCCACAGCAACCCTGAGTGCTCAGGCCCTTTCTGCACCAGTGGTGTTGCATGGCAGTGGCAGCGGCAAGAGCCAGTAACCATCCCTTTGTTGCAGAGTACAGAGCCCTGTGACCAAATCCCAGGTCCCCCTCCCCCTTGCTGGAACCTGTAGCCTGCCATGGGTTTGGGCCAACAACAGAACTATACTCACCAGGAAGCTCCAGGTACAATGCCTTAATTATTGGCTACAACAACCAAAAAAGCTGATGACCAATAACATAATTTCTCTTTTTACTGGTGCTGATCCGATACCCAACCGAGATGCACCCTTTCTACCGTATTAAATTAGCAAGACAGCTGCACCATATATCTGCTCCAAGATAGCCTTGTTAAAAAAGGAAAATGCCAGAGCAGTAGTGTGTATATCTCATCATTATCTTTATTTATAAAGAAGTGACAACACTAGAAAACACATAGATAACCAGTGCTTTAACAGTGAATGTGGGATCTAAAAAAGATTTGTTAAACTAAACAGCTTAGTTAAGATTTTAAATGTTATCAAGTTGCATTTCTGCCAGGAATGCTGAAATGCATGGTTACAGCTGCAATATTCCTTACTGGAATATCCACATAATATCAAATATAATCTTCAATTTCCAAATCAGTACATAAAAAAGCCATCATCAACACTAAATATTAGAGGCCCCTTGCAAGTCTTATTGCTGTTTGAATTAAACACACTTCAAATAAAATTTGGAAACCAAACATTGTAGCTTTACAGTAGCCGTTCATCCCCTCATTCATCCTATGTTAACACTGGAAGCAACTGAGAGAGACTAAACACAGGCATTTCTTAAAAGGAAAATGTATGCTATTTAAGTACATGGTTCCCCACCCTCCACCCCATAACCCACAATTACCATTTAGTGCCAGCAGAGAAGCAAAACTTGATAGACAAAATCAGAAATCTGACTACAAGAAGAAAGTAACATAAAGCAAGATCTGACGTCCTCAAACACTCAAAATCTGGTATCTTTCCAGACAAAGCATAGCATCCCTCAGTGTCATCTTAAAGAGGAAACAGCTTTGTGTATCTAACTTGCACATGCTGAATAGTTTTCATATTCATTGTGTTCCAGTGTGCAGCAGATTTTGAATTCAACAATGCTTTAAAAACTATAGTAATATTCAATGTGGTTTTTACTAAAGAGAGGAAAAAATAAATGCACATTGATGGTACTTTCTTGCCAATTCACCATCTTTCCAGCAATTCCATTTGTTTCTTTCAATTTTAAGAAGCATCAAAAGTTCGACCAGCATCAGTCTTCAGAATCATCCTCAGAAGCTGTTGGAATAATACAGTACAATCAAAAGCCTTTATTAAAAGTCTGTAAAATGTAGCATCCAAGCAGTTTTTAGTTTAACCCCCCCCCAAAAAAAAAAAAATCAGACAAGAAAATGCATTTTACAATGTATATTTCCCCCAATCTGAAATACAGGTTTGTAGAAACAAATTCAGCACATACATCAGGTGTAGCTTCCCCTGGCTTAAAAGAATCAAAAAGAAACTGCACTGTCTTATGCCTCAGATTAAATTGTTCATTGCTCTTTCTGACTTAACGGCAGGCTACAAGGGACAGTACAGAAGTGCACATTAGAGACCCAAGAGGGAGAAAAAAATTCACTCTATAACTAACCCTCAAGTATTTCTAAAGTATTTGAAAAATACCAGTATCCTAATATTGAAATGATGCTTTAGAAAACTGGTAATTTAATGAAGCCCAATCACAGCCTTGCTGTCTCACTGACTAGACGTAATCAATTCCCCATTTTTTTCCTCCCACTATTAAATAAATTCTGTAAAAAAAACACAGCAAAATTTAGGTAGGATTTCCTCGATGGAAAAAGCAGAACATATAGATGTCAGTTATGAAAGACACAGAAACATGCATTGCCTAACATTTAATCAGAGAGTGGTCTAGGATGCCTGTGAACAGGAATCACTTGAACCACCTGGGATGAACTAATTTGTAGTTGCATAACTACACATGTCCTTTACTGTTTATTGGCTAATAGTCTTCCATGGGGCATGCTTTATATTTTCAGAAATCCTCAGTGGAAGGTAGCTTAGGAACCTCTGCATACAAGTTTTAGGAATTCTGCACTCTTTTGAGTAATTTATGTATATTCAAGAAGCTTGTTCAGCATTAGCTGTAAGAAAGTTAGAGAAGGAAGCCTGGGTTAATTCTTGCCTTCAAAAACTGCATTTTCTTATTTTCTTATTTTGAAAAGGGGTATTAATTGGGTTTTCCTTCAACATCATTTCAGTGTTCCCAACTCAATGTGTATGTCAAATGATAATCAGCTTTCAGATTAACTAGCTCTAAATTAAACGCAACCTCATAAACAAGATTCATTCTACAATTCACTTGTACTTTAACAAGGAACAAGAATCCTAAAAATACATACATTACTTTAAAAAGCCCAACATCCTGCAGTTACTCTTATTACAGAAAAACATTAGCTAATTAAGAACTAAAAAAATGAACATGTACATTTGTAAGTGAATTCTCATTACACAAAATTAAAATGCGTTTATTGTACACAAAAGAAATACATCTCTATTGTACTCCAAATATAGCTTGGACTGAAACAAACCTATTTATGTACTATAACCTAGATTTTGTTTTTTGTATAAAGCCATGCAGTTAAATAGCGAGGCTGATGCATTAATTTACAAAAAATTGCCTTCTTTCTCCCCTATCATGGCTAAACACAACATTTAGATATAGAGAACCAAATGACCAGTTACTGGGTGCATCTACACATGTAATTAATGCAACATGATAAACTCCAGTGCAAAACGCTCCTGGGTGAAGCATCTGCACATTTGCCCAGGACCGCAGAACTTTGAGCCGGGGCGGAGTAGCACAAGTCTAGTAGAGGGTCCAGGGGGTCAGCTCTGGGCAGCAGTTGGGCAGTGGAGGGGCTGGCTGAGGCACAAGAATACTAACGTGCAGGGCTAGGTGACAGGCAGCCCCATCACTTTAGCACCCTTGCACCCCAGCCAGCCCTGGTCACTGTCTATATGAGTTTCAGCAGAGTAAATTTACTCCACCGTAGGATAGTACTGTCCCTGACAGTACAAGCCTTTCAGTGGTGGAGTTAATTAATTTACTGTATCTTAATACCAGCACATGTAGACTGACCCTTTACTGCAGAGTTACTTAGTCAACTCCGCAGTAAAGCACACATTCAGATGCACCCATTAAGATCAACAAACCTGGTAATGTTGTTATGCCAAGACTTGAGTTACAGAAGCCAGTTCCATAGTTATAAAAATAACTGTTCCCCGTAAGACTGTATACCACCTTTGGAAAAGCAACATTAGCCTTTAATTTAGATGCCAATTTACCTCCCTCCACTTCCTGCTCCCTTTACAAAATGATCCCAATAGAATTCAATCAAAAAAACAAAACAAAATAAAACAGTGCTATGACTTCATGAAAATCAGGTTTCAGCACTGAAGTTTGGTACTATACATCCGGCAAAAAGGATTATGCTGATGTAACCCTTAGTGAAATGGAACGAATAGGAGAAAAAGTAACCTACTTTCAATATCTTCCATATGTGCCTGAAGAGTTCTTGCAAGGTTAATAAACTAGAAACAAGGCAGAAAATGCAGATTAAAATTTGCAAATTTGCATAATTTAATGATGTAATCTTCATGCGCTATTCTCTGTAAAACATGTCTAGTTCAAGAGTCAAACAGACATCAGTAGTAACGGGAATGGCAAAAACAAAAACACAGATGTTTGCTTCCTAGATTTGCTAACGATGCAAAATGTAACTTGATAAGAGCCGATTTAATTAGCAATGACTCCATGGTTTGAACCAGTTCCACTTACCCATAAAATACCACCATATTCGCATGGAAGTAAGTAGAGCCCAGTTCAGTGAAAACAGGCTAGATAAAGAAATTATCTAGACTACAGTAAATATAAGGTTGAAATAGTCAGTAAAATAACCATCCAATGCTAGCCTTAATACTCAATATTTAAGAAAAGGTTATTAAGGGATTACTTCTCAGAAGTGGGCACACATTTCGTAGGCAGCTTTGAAAAATCTCAGCCTAAGCTTTTAGTAATAAATCTACATTGCTATTACAGAACAACTACCATCAAAACCACATTCAACAGGCCAGAAATCAAAAACTTATGGCAATACTGTCGATATAACACATAGCACTGTAAGTGTAGATGGCTCTGCACAGTAGCACATCATGGACAAATAAATTTCCTGTCCCAAAGGTGTGTGTGTAGAAGTACAACCTGCTCCAAAATGAAAAAAAAAAAACAAAAAAAAAAAAACAACAATGTTGTCATGTGTTTTCAGAATTTGAATGTTTCCTGAAACAAGGGCACATATCTGAAAAGAGGAAGAAATTAGCTGTTCATTGGCTCATTTGGTTTTTCTATTATCCAATACCACACTATTTCAAACAAGATACTAGTTTGCTGCATGAAACATATTCTAATTGGAAAAATAACTATGAATGACACTGGCTTACTAGTAAACTCTTGCTTGACCACAGTATGACCAATAAAAGTTTCCTCTAATTAATGCTTGAATTGCGCTCTATAAAATGTTCAGAGGTTCAGGTGTAGCACTCTAATCAAGGGTATTATCACTTTGGTATAGTGTAGTAATTCAATACAGGTCACACAAGATTCAGATATTCTGAAATGTAAACCTACAAACAGATGCAATTGTAGTTAACCCAGAAATTTTCTAAACAACATCATCTCATTGTTTCTGTATTTATATTACAATAGCACTGCTACAATCAGATTGTGGCACCATTTTGCTAGATGCTCTTGGACCAAATTTTAGATTAAAATCTTGGATATATATACACACACACACAATGTTATTTATAGTTTTGCCTATTTATATAAAAAGAGCTTCAAAATGTAAGTTTAATCACCAGAGTAAGGATGTCTTAGGTAACGCTTCACAGGAACAGCAATATGACACCGTCAGTCATTCCCACAAAACAAGACAGACTTACCCTAACACGTGTACTGGCCTCACTTGCAGTTCCCAGCATATCGGAAAAGCGTTGTTCACACAAATGTAAAAGCACTACAAGGTAGAGACCAGAACTGATAAATTCATAGTCTGCCTAGAAAAAAATTCCAAAATGTCAGTCCCATTTTTTGCATAAGCAACTTGAAAAGCATACCTAGTGTCAAGTCTTGCTGGTAGTGTCATGGAAGGATAATAGATATAGAAGTTTGCAGAGGTCTCATAATGTGCTTTTGACAAAGTATACTCAGAAAACTGAAATCAAAAGCTATATTTTTGGCCTGACATCCAGACTTTCATTTATGAAAATAGACTTTACTTACACAACTATTTCCACTGAAGTCAAAGGATTTGAGGATCACTCTTGCATCTTAAAAGGCCTCCTTCACAGATCCAAAAACTATTAGCTTAAGTTCAGAGCTGAAGAGCAGAAAGTAAAAGCCCTCCAGACTCCCTACTGCCAAGTGTAGAGGGCCATAAAAAGATAACAGGAGAAACATGCAATTACACTGACAGAGAGGGGAAACTATATTACTTATTTCCCAATATTTGTGGTAGTTACTGGTAGAGAAAATAGTTTCAAAGTAATAAAAAAAATCTAAAATATTACTTGCTAAGCAATTACTAGCTATTTAAAGAGTCAGTAGAAGCAATTACTAGCTATTTAAAGAGTCAGTAGATAAGGACAGATCTACTCCTGCTGATGTGCAGTTACTCAGAGAAGTAATATCACTAAGCTGAATGGTGATCTTACTCTCAACCACTCAGTCATAGGTTCATTTGACCTAAGCAATTTGGGGCTCATTGATAATCCTGTATGCTTTTATTCTGTTGATGAATAAGAGTCTAGCTTGACATCTGATTCAGAGTATGAATTACTCAAACATCAGTACTCCATTTCCTTGTTGGCCAAAACTTGGGTATTTTACCTCCATATTTAAAATTACACTCAGAGTTCTAGTTTATTTTTTAATATTCATAAAATACTAAAGTTTTGCTATAATCACAAAGTACCAAGTTAGAAAAAACAAGAAAGACCTCTGACCAAAGTTGTAATTTCCTAGCAGTTCCTTTAAACCATAACTAGGATACCTAGCAGTAGTAGAAACCATCTCATAATGCTTTAAAAAGAGGAAAATCGTACTCTAACTAAAGTATGTGTTAACTTAAATTTGTGAATGACTATTTCAAGACCTAATTTGCTTTTATCTAAATGGGAGGGAGCAGCACTGGGGTGACATTTAGTATCAGTTTCATCTCTACTAGTCGAATAAGAGAGATTATGGAGCTACGTGCGTTTATGACACACACAAAATATGGCCATTTAAGTCTGCATGCCTGGGCTTAAAAAAAAAATACCCAAAAGCTAGATCACCACTCCTAGCCTGTCAAAACCACTCCTAGGTTCATAATTTGTCCTCTGCAGTTTCACCAATGGTACTGACAGACCAACAAAACTGAAAAAGATTACATATACTACACACCTACTGAGGACTACATCAGAAGAAACTACAGTCAAGGTCCATTCCTTCTGTTAAACTAAAGGAGACAATTTCTGCATGTGAGCTTTATTTATATTAAACCCATGATATTTTAAAGAGATCTGATTTTTTCTTTTTTTCTTTCCAAATAAATTTTTTAAAAAGCTGTCCTCCCAGCACCAACCTGACACTTACCAAATTAGGCAAAATATACTAACTTGTTCATTTGCATGTGCCCTATAGAGCTCATGAATATCAAAATCCTCAAGATTAAGATGCAACTTCTCTTTACACAGCTCACAGGTAGTTACTGCTTCCAGTGAAGAACCTGACAAACAAAAATGACAAACCCTTATTATAACAGGATTTAGAATTAGACAGACGCATGTAACTTGATGATATGGTCTGTAACCATTCCTTGATTTGCTTTTCTATATTAAATTTAGGAAAAGAGAAAGCAAAGCTGATAGTAGTAGCATTGAAGTTCCTGTAGCAAACAGGTGCCAACAGTTAAATTCTAATGGAATACTTACTCTTCTAGCAAAGTTTACTTGTTTCATGTCTTATAATACAAATGTAACTTCTCATAACTCAGCAAAAACAGTCCTTAAAGTGTTAATCGGTCAATGCTATCCATATACATGTAATATGGAGAAGTGTATTGAAACAGAACATCCCTCAGATTGCTAACTAAAGTTAAAATAGATATCAATTCTATAGTAAATATCAAAATACAAGTTTTATATGGCAGTGTTGTTTTTTTTCAAAACAGCAAGAACTGGACAGCAATACCACATTAAAAACTGTGGACATTCCTTTTTGCAGAAAGGTTTCCTAAAATGTTCACCTGCATGGTCTGCAACTGAAATACTTGCTTAAAATTCTGAGTATGCTGAATGCCAGTATACCACAAGAGGAGGGCATCATGGGCATATGTACACCTTGCACCGCAGCTCCAAGCACTTCTAAAAGTCCCTGGCACTGCAGCTCATCCATTTGTATAAATGGTGAAATGCACGTCAGCACTGAAAAAATGGCGGCGGTGTACTTTTGAACTAACACACATCAAAGGTGTTTTAGTTTAAAACCGCACTACTGCCATTTTCTCAGCACTGATTAATCAAGTCTGCTCCAATGCGCAGTGTTTCTGACACATCAACGCAGACAAATATATGTGTATAAATGCCCCATGTTTTACCAAGCTTACAATATAAAAAAGATATTGTTCCACAGTTCTGCTTATTCTGTCTCACTCTGCCTTGTTTGTGTCTTACAATAATCAGGATTGTATACTACTGAAGAAGAATACCAAGATATGCATAAGGAAATAAAAATACATTTAGAGTACTTCAACATTTTACCAGATAATCCTATCAACAATGAACTGTATCAGAAAACCCCAGCATTTTGGGATATACTGAAACCTATTTGCACAAAGCCAAACTTAAGAGTTGCCATGGAATCCCTTTAAGAATGGTCAACTGCTTTGTCCATTTACATTAACAAGGATTTGCCTGAACTTTACTGCAATAGTAAGTACTAGAAAGTCACTGGAATCCCCACCACATTTTCTATTTCATCTGAAAAAGCACTCATTCTAAAGTCTACCTTACCAGAGTTAATCTTGGACTGCAACCATTTTTTCATACACTCTTGGTGAACATACTGCAGACTTCCAGTGCATTTGCATGGTTCTATTAAGAGGTTCGTAGAAGATGCAGATGACATCTGGCAGATTCTACATAAGTCACCCTCTTCATCTTCAGAGTCCTCTAAAAGGAGGCTGAGTAAGAAGAAAGTGATTGTATCAGATTCATGTGACAGAGATATACCTAGTATTTTTCCAAGCTAACCCTTTCAAAAATTTTCCACAAACATAAAGGTGACTCAAACAATTTAAGAAAATGGTGGTATCACAGCTGGCAGGGAACTCTGCTGCACTTTTCAAACTTTAACACAAAACCATTTTGTAAGATTCATCCAAGTAGGTTGTATGTTTTGGAAACAACACATCTGATTTACCTCTCTTTAATTTTCTGGAGTCTTTCAGGATCTCTTGAAGGGGGTATTTTGGATTTGTCATTTTCTTGCCCATCAGACAAATTCCAGCCTGAGGGAATAATATCTACAGTTATCATAAGATTGTCAGACAGACTGCTCCCTAGGGCTGGGGGCATTGCAAAGCGGAAGAGAGAGCCAGGAAGAATTCCAGACATTCCCGAACTACTTCTACTGTGGGCTGAATCTGGTGTGGAGGCAGTAGCTGTAGGGCTGCCAGATACCGCAGGTGTTGGTGGTCTATTAGAAGCACCTCCAGAAGAACTGCTGTGTGTTTCAGGAGGAGTTTCTTCACCTAACTCTCTTCTCCTGAAAAGATGTAATGACCTGGCAGGTACGTCAGAGGTAGAGGTTCTTGCAGATTCATCTCTTCCTTCTCTCCTCCTTCTGGAGAACAGTGGTGTACATCTGTTCCTTAAAGATGATGATAACCAAGACCCTGTATTTCTGTTTTCAGACTCTTGTCTATAACTTTCAGCATCTGAATCGGAGCTATGGTTTTGTGAAACCCCTGATAAACCCCATCTTCGTCTAAGAAAGCTAAATCCCTGAGAAGCTTCAGATGTCTGACTGTCTGGAACCTCAGGAACTGCAGATGCATTAGTACTTGACGGGGTAGAAGTCTGAACTCTTGGGATAACACGTGAATCCTCAGAATCTAATGATCTTGCATTTAACGATTCTTGGCTAGACCTTCGTGAAAAAAATGTAGATGACATACTAGAAGCTAAACGAGACAACAGCTGTCTGGTTGTACGCCTGCCTTCAGTATCGGATGTAGGCTCACTCAGTGACCTCTGAGAAGCAGTAACCCTTTCAGAACTGCTTGTAGAAGGAGTTTCCTCACTAATGGCAACAGGGGTAACTTCTGGCTGTATATTCCTTTGAGGAGACTCCATTTCCCTTGAAGAATAGCTGGATCGTGAAGAGCCCCTGCTAGAGTCTCTGGAGAATACAGATGGCTGCTGTTCAGAAGGCAACTGGCGGTTCATGGATGTGTTCAGCCTCAAAGTGCTCAATGAATTATCTTTTGGTCTTGCTCCCTGTGCATATGAAGAAGCAGGTCTGTCTTGAAGATCTATTATGACAGGAATGAAGAAAAATAAAATGACAAAATGCACACAAACAATTGTAATATTATCAAACAATTACAATGCAAGTCTAGGTTTATGTTGGACTTGTTTTTGAAGCCTAAAATTGACAGATTATGGAATAGTATTCAGTTTAGGTTGTCTTAGTGAAAAGAATTATATTGTTAAATTCCAGATAAACTGAAACCATCTCATTAAAAACTGTCAAGTTATGATTCAGCATTCCCTTATGTACAAATCCAGTTAATCAACACTAACAACCTGTATGTCACATTAGCACGTTTAAATTTAGCAAAAGCAAGCTGCATTTAAAAAACTGTTTTAATACCTGTTCCTCATTTTCCAACTTGATTAGACAAGTAATTTCAGTGAAAACTGTAAGAGTCATCAACATATCCAAAATGCATCTTTACAAATAAAATATCAACATTCCTTCCCTCTCCTCCAATATAAAAACATTTGATAATTATTTTTCCAGGTACATTACTAACAAAAAACCCTCAAAAGACAGTATATTTGCTTTGTAAACTGGTTCATTGCAAGACCACCTACAAACAGGAAATAAATTACACAAAAGCTGTAGTTACAAAAGCTACTTAAAACTTACATGTTACCAGTTACCTAAGGTTAGTAGCAATTCAGTTGGAGATCTTAAAGTGAACTAGGGTTTTAATCTGAATGTTCTAATTAGATTAATTGAAAAGGGAGAGTTTTTGTTTTTACTAAAGGCCTACCATAACTCTACTACTGCAAAAAAGAAATGCAAGTATTCTAGCTATAAAAATTAACTTAAACTATTTGATGAATTGTTAGCTAGCAGTTTAAGTTGTGTGATAATTTATAACTTATTTAAACAATTCAAAGTTTCAGCTCTTAATTTAGTTTACAGAGGATCACATGAGCAATTATTTAGTATTATTGCTCTCAGCTGCTCAAATCTCCCACCTAAAACATCAATTAGTTTAACAGTCATGTGATCCATTCAGCCAATTACATTGTCATTTGTGAATCTTCTAATCAGCTAACCTTTTAAATGTTACCCTGCTGATTCTGTAGCTTGTCTTGAAGTGCTATGTTCAAAAATTCACAGAGTAACTCTGCAGGCAATGTGGTGGCTGAAACATGGCTCCCATTCTATGCCAGAGTCCAAGGAAACCACCAGCAGCAGCAGCAGAAGTTAGTCTCCTTCCTTTGGAACAGCTTGGAAGGCCACAAAGCTTCTTTTTAAAAGAAGTAGCAACAAGCTGAGCAACTGGGTAAGTAAGAAAGGTTCTCTTTTACTTCCCTTTTTAAAGTGATATTTAACTGCAGTTAACAAAAAAGGCCTCCTTAGCTTCCCTAAATATTCTACAACTAGAAACCATCGTACTGTTCGGGGAGTTTCTGAATTCCAGTCTCTCATACAGGTTCCCCAACTGAGAAAAAACTGCATACGCAGAATCCCACTAAAAGTAAAATGCCTTGTTACTCAGTCATAAGAGTCCATATGTACTATGGCTGTTCAAACTTGCATTGTTATCTCTGTACAACTGCTGCTCTGACCTGAATAAACAATTGCGTAACCCCAGCAGTCTGGCCACCCAGATCACAGCGCAGAATTGAGGGCTAAGGGTTTAATTTCCTTTTAGATTTCCCTGCCTGTGAGAATAGGGATTCTTCAGCATTATGAAGCTAAGCTGCATAAAAATCGTCTATGAAGAGGTGAGGTTAAGGAAGTGAGTAGCTTTTCTTTGAACAGATGGGACAGTTTTAGAAGACCACAACAGTTTGAACAGGAATTATAAAAGCCTGAACAGAGAGCCTGATACAAGGAGTATGTAGCTGCCCTAAAGCATTTGTCAGCTAAGACTGAAGCTTTTATTTCTGAGTTTGTTACGTTTGTTGTTAAGCCAACTTCAGTTCATCCTGGTTAAGTATATACACAACTGCCACAGTTACTTGTAGTTCAGCTTCACCCTAGTTTTTCTCTATATGTTGTAATCTTACAGTTGCGCACATTGGAAATCTTGGCAACTAAAGTGGCTGTATGAGAGATCTGACCAAATTCCACTAAGGTCACAAACAACTGAGACAGAAGACTACATGAGAACGTCTTTTTAGGAGTCAAATAACCCAATTCACTTTTATTCTTCCTTCCACTGTCAAATCTCAGTGAAAAGCAGGCTCGGAAGCATAAGGAATAGAACAGACATTAAAATGTTCAAATAAGGGAATTACTCTGCCATTATGTCTACCATTAAATACATACCAAAGCATTTACAAATCTAGATGAAGCTGCATTCAACTTAACTGCTGAAGAGTTAAAATCTACTTTTAGCTAAATGTTTAGTCAATTGAGTAAAAGAGCAAAGAAATTGGAAAGTATTATCTTTAAACAGATAGTAGACTTTACATGCAACATAAAACATGAAAGGAATAACTAAAAAAAAGTATGCAACCTATATGCTTTTGCAAACCTTCATCTGTATAATACTTGCATGTTGAAGATGAAAAGTCACCATTCCTGTGACTGTAATCCACAAGACTATTAGTAGATGGGTCTGTTCTCCTTTCTAACTCTCTCCTCTCTCTCACTAGCTCAGTTCCCAGAGTACCAAGTACCACTGATGAAGATCTGGGAACTTGACTATACCTCCACGTGGAATCTGAAAGCAAAAAAGAGAAAACTTAGACAAATAGGATTTTTACGGCCTTGGGTGCATCTATATGGGCATTAATGCACTGCTGCTACTGCACATTAAGTTTAGTCCCTCTAATATGTGGTACTACATAAATGTGCAGTAGCTGGTGGGAATGTGCTGCAGCAATGGCTCATGGTCTTCTTGTGATGCTTAATGGGCTGCAGACTACTTCTACTGTGCATTAGCAAGTTTTTTGCCATGATACACTAATGCACAGTAGAATTAGTCTGCTGTGCCTTAAGTGTCTCATGTAGATGCACCTGTTATCATTGAAACCAGTCCATGCTCTACTCAAACAACTAGCTTGACTTAACATACTACAACAGGGGTGTTAAACATAGGCCCAGGAACTAGATTTAGCCCCTGATGTCTGAGACTGACCCCAGACGCAGCATACCATCCTGGTGCATGGGCTACACCTGGCTCTGCAGATGCTGCCTGAGCAGCACAGGGTCTGGTCCACATCAGGCCATGTCAGAGCTGGTCCAGCAAGGCACCACATGCAGTGCACTTCCCATGCTGGCCCCCTGGGCTGTAAATATTGCCCACAGTGATGGGTCTAGCCCACACACTGCCTTGAGCACAAGCCCCAGGTAAGGCCAAAGCACACTGCCTACAACATAGAAGGCTGGCACAGGGAGTGTGCTACATGTCTGATGGACCTTGTGCTGGCTCCAACATGGCCCAAACTAGCCTGCAGGCCAGCCGAAGGCCCACAGGGCTGAATGAGTTCAACAACCTTGTATGACAATACAAGGGAAGTGACTTGGTAAGCATTTCCATTCAGAAATGGCTTAGATGATTATAATTATAGCTTGTTTTACAAGATGAGCTATTCCAAGCTTAATTCTCAACCCATGATCAATTTCTTTTAGAAAGTAGTCTGACGTGATGTGTTCTGAGAATTTTTTTTTTCCAGGTAACAGCTCTACCACCTAGGAACATAAAATGTACTTCATATGTGATATGGACACTTAAGGTTCCAAGCACGCTCTACAGAAATCTAATGTAATTAGTTACACTGATATTTTAAAAATACCCTTTTTTAAGCATGCATATTCCACATTACTGAAGTAAAACAGAGTAATCCAAGAAAGCAAGAACAAAGGAAAGATGTCTCAGATAGCTAATGATATCTTGTTAAGGGAAGCTGTTTCAGTAAATACTATAAATATTCTGAAGCTATATTATGAAAGGTGAATTTTCTTATGCATGTGACGATGCATTGCTATATACTATCGCAACCCTAAGCCTTCTGAATTTATTCATTATACACTGCCAATTTGGGATTTTCAAAATGAAAATAATAGGCCATCCATCTGAAAGCATACAACTGGAGATACAACTACTGATTGAAACTGAGATTTCTCTGTAGACTGATTGTAGGATCCAGCCTAAAGTTGCATCAGAATCTGTAATTCCTGGCGCTTTATATTTTGCCTTAGCACTTACTTGAAGTGGAAGAGATCTGTTGGTACTATTAGTTTGTAGAGGCAGAGCAGTGACAGACAATTCCATGTATGTGCTATTGTGGTTCATGGGTAAGTTGTTTTATTTTCTACCTAGTGGTGAGGAGTATGCAAGTTGTGATCAGCAGGGATCCTGGTTTTGTTGCCCATGGAAATCTGTGGTTCTCTCTGTTTTCCCCATTTTTATCAGAGAAAAAACAGATTTTGCTTTTTAGAAGAGAAACCCATGGATTTCCTCCTTTTGCAAAGAGTTCTGCAGGCTTGCTAAGTTCCAGCCAACAAGAGGTGCTTGCAAAAAGGGGTGGGGAAATCCTCAGCCCTGTGGGGAGGGAAAGGGGGGAGGGCAGGGCCCAACACACTCACTTACCAGAGGCTGCTTCAGGCTTACTCTTCTTGCTGGAAGTAAGTGAGGCTTGGGGATTGTGAAACAGGGCTGGAGGGGCAGCTGGCTAAGGGTGGAGGGAGCGGGAAGGCTTACAGCCAGCAAGACACTCTGGCTGGGAATAGGTTTGCAGCCTCTCCACTCTCAGCTGGATATCCCTGCTGCTCCCAGCTGGCTGCAAACCTCCCCACTCCCTCCAGCCAGCTTGGGCACTCCCAGGTGGGGAAACTCAGGCTGGGAGCTGGGGTTTGCAGTTGGCAGGAAGCAGCAAGAGTCTGCAGCCAGCAGAGCACTCTGGCCAGGAGCAGGCAGGCTGCAAACCCCCTCCTGGCCAGAGTGCCTGGCCAGCTGCAAACCCTGGGTTGCAAACACTGAGCTCCCTGCCCTGCTGCCCTCCCCCAGGTTCTCCAGCATGCAGCATGTGCAACTGGTATGGCAGGACACAGCAGGGCCATGCACAAAAGCTGCCTGCTGCTGCAAGCTCTGTGCTGCCCTAGCCACAATTCCTTTGTGTGCACAAGGGCAGTGAACATCTGCCCAGCCCCCACCCCCCACACATCTGGGAGATGTGGGTCCCCCTTCCCCTCCAGCAGTGGATGCTGTTGTTGGGACCTGACCCCACCTGAGCCTGCAGCAGGCAGCAGCCAGGTGCTGTAGCTGCCACTGCCTTCTGTTGGGGGCGGGGGGCTGTGGACCTAGTCCCTGGCCCCATAGCCCTGGCAGCTGGGGACCCCATCCAGCAGAGCTGGGTGACATTTAATTTTAACCACAGATTTTGGGATTTTTATCAGAGAATTTGTGTGGGGCTTTTTGTGTGTGTTTGTTTGTTTTAAATCATGGAAAACCAGGATCCCTGGTAATCAGTTCTGAAGAGAACCAGCATACTTCCTGGTAAAGCATGGATTGGGTTAACATCATTTGGTGTATTACTTAGTTGTGGTATATATCCATAACTTTCTAACTTTAAAAAAGCTCATTAAACCTCAGTTTCCTAGGTTTTATACTTACCCTAGAAAGCATGTGCACTAGGTATGCATTTACTGTTTAAATCCAGTATAGTTTAGTTTGCTCGAAAGAGAAAATGGAAAGGCTAAAATAAATGTCAGCTCAATGACCCCCTGGAAAGCTCTACTTTGGCCAGTAAAGAGAAGCTATCTTTAGTCCACGCTAACAAATTACTTTCCTCCTACATACCCACCCTTGCCCACAGTACTTCAGCCTGCTGAGATACTTAGTTATGTGGGCAGCACAGCTAGAGTATAAAGTATGAATTTTCTCATAAAAGAAATCCATTTAAATTTAGAGCCAGGTTGCAATTTAGTAAACAGCTGTGGTTTTATTTCTTAGAAGTTACACTTTATCTGTTAGGGTTGTTCAGGTCATCTTTAGTGCAAGCATAAAACTGTAGGGACAGTTTCTATTAAAAACTTATTGGGATGCAGTGTTATCTTCAAAATAGAGTTAATGGTCTTCTGGATGCTTTGAATAAGGCAAAGCCATTTTCATTTAACTACATAAAATGAATTTGTGTATTGAAGTTAATCTAGTATTAATTAGATACTTTAATATCTTGGAACATTGTAAATAATCTCAACTTTATATTCATTTTTATTCTGAACAGCAAGCTTTTTAAAGACATTGTAGAAATGTTGTTTAATAATGCATTTCTTACCTGAAATTCCATTCAAACCATTACTTCTCCCAGAAGAGGTAGATGTATATGAAAGCTTAGGTCTCTTTGAATCACTGTCCTGCTGCTGGTTATGTATTCTTGAATATGCTCCCTGAGTTCTCTCAGATTCACCATACCAAGTAGACGTAAAAGGAGAGGAGGAAGATGCAGACTGATTTTTTTTTTTTTTTTTTTTTTTTTTAAATAAAAAAAAAAAAGTTAGTAAGGGAAGTAGTTTTATGAGAGTGTACCTGCAATCCGAAGATTTAACATACAATATACCTACCAGGACATATGTAGACCCAGACTGATAAAGTCAGTCAATAATGTACTTCAAGAAAAGCATGTGGATCTTTAAGAAATAAAAAGACTTTGTGTACATTAGGACTTATGCCAGTACTGCTGATTAGCAGCCCAACTCGGGGAACTTTTCTTTATTCCACTGTTTTATAACAAAGACAGAGAACAATGCTGGGAAGCCATGTCTAAACCTCATGATGTTACTGGAACATCTGATATGATTTTTCATATCGCCTCATTTTTAAAGGAAAATTTCAATAATGTTAGGACTGCTTTTATTGTTCATAAACTGCTTTAACTGATCAATTCTATACTTTAATAGATAATAATATTCATATTGTATTTTTCCTCAAAACACTTATCTGTTTAACAACCTAAAGTTATTTTTAACTGGATGTTAACTGTCACTTTCAATATAACAAATGTAGATAGTATTTAACTTTGTGAGATCAACAGGGGACCAACATTTATTTCATGCTTTGGGCCAAAGTTGGATTTTTATGTGGATCTAGACACTTCTTGTGACGGAGCTAAAAACTAAACTTACTGCAGTAAGTATAAAAACTACCTAATTTGGCCTGTTGAATAAGTCATATTGATTCCCATACTTTGCCACTAAAAACTATTCCAAAAATCAACAGTTTCAGAAAGTCTGGTACAATGTTCCTTTGTATTGGAATTTAATCTCTTTATTAAAAAAGCAGAAAGAAAGGCAGGGTGGCACCTCAGGCATTTGTACATATGCTTGCATTGCAGCACCAGGCACTTAAGTGTCCAGTGCTGCGGTGCATGCAGTTGTGTAAGCAGCGAAATGTATATCAGGGCCGAGGAAAATGGCAGCTGTGCATTTTTTTTATTTATTTATTTATTTATTTAAATTAAAACACCTTGAAAGTGTTTTAGTTCAAAAGTAAAGTCACCATTTTCTGCATGCTGACACATTTCACCATTTATACCGCACAGCACAGCACCTGTTGGCTCGCATGTGGAAAAGACTCAATTAAATTGAGTCTTCTCCAACCCACCAGATCTCCAGCACATTGCAGGATTAAAAGCATGTGTATAAATGCCCTTAAAGACCGATTAGATAGAGAGGCATGAGCTTTTATAAGCAAGGACGTATTTGTCATATGCTAGGAAAGAAAGTGAATCTTAACAAGAAAACGTACCAGTTTGAAAAGCCTGCAGCGCCTACTACCTAGAGGTGTAGGCCTTTTATAAGCAGAGGCTCAGCTTGCATTCCGACTACATGTGCAGTCATTCACCATGTTTTCCCTTGAAGGTTGGCAGCCCCACACTATTTGTTTTCTCACCCATACTGACTGCCTTGAAAGTGCCTCCACCTTTTAAATTGCTGTAAGAAAACAAACACCTGTTTAAAGTGTAAGTTCTCTTGGCAAAGTTTCCAAACATCTCCCAATTTTAATAGACCACAAACCTTTCTACAAGTTTCTGGCTACTGGTCCCCACCCCCCGTCCTAGCTTTTTACAGCTTTAATATTTTAAAGCTTTCTTTCTTTAAATTTTTTGTGCACAATAAATTGCAAATAGCAATCTACGTATTTTGCAGAATGACTGGACAGGATTAAAGGACATTTTAGGCACAGATTTAAGGTCCCGGCTCCTGGAACCCAGGAAGATGGAAGAGCTGAGTTTCCACTCGTATCATATCATACAAAGCAAACAAATTTTAAAGTATGATCGTAATTACTAATGGTCCTAACGACATCATTCCCCTATCTTTCCCTTCCTCTTGAGATTTAACAGTTAACATGGGATAACTCTCAGATCTGAAAAATCTGCTAGTAGATGAGCAGAACCCCAGGGCCTCTTCAACAGAAGCATTTGGATATTTTATTTAAAAGTTCTCACCAATCTGCTTCTGCTTCCCAAAAATCTTCCAGACCACGGACGATCAAGTGTCCCTGAGTAGCGAGTTGGAGAGGAAGCAGTAAGTTTCCAAGGAGTTTCATGGGCTTCTCTCTCTCCAATCCCCCAATTTCTACTGGAACCATGCAACAGATGGGAGTCCTAAAGAACAATATATGTATCATATGCATCTTCTAAGTCAGTGGATGCCACAAATTAGCCCCACATGCTCCCCAAGTGCCACTCCCTTTCCCCTGCCTGATCTGATACTTTGCTTTTCGCTTCCCTGCCCTACCTACTATCATGTTGCCTGTCCCTTCCTCAGCCTGCTGTGTGCCAGACAGAGGCTACCTGTGCCACTTACAGCACCTGTGCCACAAATTGGCCACCCCTGTTCTAACTCAAGGTGGCCTTCTTAGGCATGCTTTTTGTAGACTGGGTGTAGATTAAAATGGCAGTACCATGGGTCAGAAATGTAAAGCAAGCATCTATTCTTTGTGCAAAGCTTTTTACCAAGTACTCTGTAGGATATAGGGTGGAGACCCAAGAAGAATTTACTCTTTTTTTTTTCCCCCTCTGTCTCTTCCTAAAGACACGTTAGATTTCACAAGTCACCTAATTAGGCTTGTTTCTCTCCTTCTGCTGAAGGATCTGAATGAAGTCTAATGCAACTATCACGCAATTATCACCTAATGCAGCAATTTCAGTTTGAGGAAGTTCAAATCTATACCTCCCATCCCCCTTCATTTGCAAGGAGGAAAGAGGAACTTGAGGCTCAGGCCTGAATTTTGATACATTGCTAGTCAGATCTTCCAGCAGTAAGAGAGTAAAAAGATCACATCCCAAGCATTAAAAAAATAAACTCTTTTGGCATCAAAGTAGTAACTGATGGCAAAAGCATGCTGTTTTATACATGCTCTGAAGAGTATTATGGCCAACATGCAATTGCTCATCAAGGACTACTAATGGCAGTGTGGACCTTGGATTAAAAGAGATTCTGTCCTAACATCAGGATGAACAAGGTTCAGCCAGACAGCAGTTTGTCAACTTCTAAGTAAAGATGGCTCATTAAAAAAGTAAGGCAATGCCTAACTAAAAGATTCATCATTTTTTGCTAAATTTGCATGAACCTTTTTCTTAAGGGTTTGTATTTCTTTACAGAATATGGAAGCATTTTTTTAAAATCTTTTTCCTTGCATCTCTTCATTCTGTCCTAAAAATACATCATTAGGCTATGAGCATAAAATACGTGCAAAGTAGAACATAGTAATTTTGCTTTGTATTACATAGCGAACTCTTACACACACTTTTTTGTTTACACGTCAATTCTTCTGCACTGACTAGCTAAAGGAACTATTTCAGAGGTCTGTTACACAAATTTAGAAGGCTCTCTGACACTACACTAAGGAAATTTTAGTACCCAAGTCAAAGTGAATTATTTGTTTTAAATGGGAGTCAGTAATAAAAATAATGTTCAGGTTTAAGTCTCTACTCTGTCCTGCCTCTCAAAGTTTTAGGATGGTGGTACCATGAGTCAGAAAATGTAAAATTTAAAAGCAGGAATTCTATTTTGTGCAAAGCTTTTTACCAGGTAGTCAATAGGGTGGAAACCTAAGGAGAACTGTCTGTATGAAGAGACAAAAAAAAAAAAAAAAAAAGTCAAGCTATTCAGTTATAAATATTTTGGCTTCAGAGATTAGTTGGGTTTTTCTCCTGTAAGTGGGCACCTGCATTTTCTGTCCTCTTATTTCAAAATTATTTATTTTGGAAAAAAATAGTGTGCAACTGCAGAAGCTTCTAATGACATTTTGAGTTAGCCCTCAAAAGAAATCTTGAAATTACAGGCAACAGTGGAATTTGCTCCTTAAGATTTTGTAGATAGCTGTGGTTTTATCAGGATCAAGAGGCTGACTGTTATGCTGGCTTGGCTCTATTTCCAAGTACAAGCGTATACCATTTGTGATAAGTTTCACTGGCATAAAGTATTATCCATGTATAACAGATGTTGCCTGGAGAATGTAGGGCCTACACAGTGTAGTGGCAAAACCTAATAATAGTACTCAAACTTAACCAGGGGAAGGGCAATGATGTTAATATTCAAATATGATCATTTTCTCTGAGTAAACTGTAAATGTTTTATATTAGCCATAACTACGTCACAGCAATTTATGAGTACCAATAAAAAGAAGCATGTACTAAGTGACCCACCCACAGTTTTGTCATGAATTGCTAGCACAGTTAATAGTAGAAACAGGTATTCTAGCTCCCAGTCCAAGCCACAGACCTGCAGTCTCCAACCCATGGCTCAAAGGCAACATGTTTTTAACAGCCACAGAAAACTAGAAAGTTAAAACTAAAGCTAACAAGGACAAGAATGTATGCTGTTGTCAGCAGTGCATTACCTGCCTAGTACTGTTTCCCACAGGCCAGTAAAGGTTGGGACCTGCTACCATGGACCACACTGCCTTTCTATGAATGAATGTGTTTTAAAATGTTCTAATTTAAGCCTATATTAAACATTCTGTCCAGCCAATATACATTCAAAGTCACGTGTACATTCCAGTCTTCTGTGCATAATGCATGGCTGTACACCGTTTGTGATAAATATAACCATATGATCCACATTTTAAAAAAAATCTTCATGTAACACGATGCCTGTGTGACATGTCAACATGTATTGATTTCCTGACTGCTGGATCTAAAATTATGAGCTTCTGCTGGCAGTTAAGGCCAGATTTGTTGGGCTCAAAGGTTGAAGTGGACTGGCATTTCTGTATTCCTGCCACACAAGCGGGAGGGAAATAGTACCAGTGTTGTTTACAGGAGCAGAATCAGTACAGCCAGGGTACATGGAGCCAAATAACCCTGAATAAGCATGCTGTTTACAAGCCCCAAAATTTAAATGGTTGAAGTATTTTGATCTGCAATAACCATATCACTTTCATAGCTGTAAACAGAGGTCAGCAGAATTTCTCCAGTCATTCTTAAGCACTGCTTTTTTCTACATGCTATTTGCTTGATTAGAAAGTGTAAAGATCTTCTGCTAACCAGCTACCTGCAACATCTAGTGCTGATCAGATATCTTGCTAAGCATGTATATTTCCTGTAAAATGAGTCAGCCATGAAAAACCTACTGCAATTTAGGAAAGAACAGCCCATAATACTGCCACCTTGTATAATGATTTAGTTCCTCAGAGCAAGAGAATAACTAAATGTAGCATTAGAGTACTTCTATTTTTAGACTTCTTATGCTGCTAAGTTACCAAAAGATGAGACTAGCACCCATAGTTATTCTTCTCCTGCAGTTCCCCACATTAGACAATACCTCCTTTTCATTTAAAATAAAAACCCATTAGCCCTTAAGAGCAGGCGTAGGAGAGGTATGCCACTAACTGTAAACCTTCAAGATAGTTTAATAAAGATGCATACAGGACAAATGCAATTCTGTGGGCACCTGATGAGAGGTATAGGAGTACTGTATACTGCAAACTTATGCGTGGCAATGAATGTGAAGTAAGTGGAAATTTTAAAAAACTCCTCAGCCTTGTACCGTTTGTACCCTCAGGATAATTCTTGTGAAGTGGTCTGCCTTTGCATGTATGCCATGTTGCACAACACAACCCTAAATGAGGCCTCCGAGATATGACTGCAATGTAAAAACTTATCCTTATCCATGATGTAGTTAGACCTCTCTATATATGCACCTGAAACTGAGAGGCAAAACCACTTGACTTAAGACTTCTGTTTACTCTGACTTTCTTAACATAATTAACCCTTTGTCCAGATCTCCCCTTTGCATTTCCCAACAATAGCTGTAGATCTTTGATGAAGCTGACTGTCCTCAGGAAAAGATAATTGGAAAGGTTGTATGTAAAGGGGATGATGAATGGTTGCCATTCTTAAGCAAGAGCCTTCATACTGTAAGTTAGTAACAGCCTAGTTACACTGCAGTATTTGGAAGTTTAGATCATTGTTAGGTGTGATTGCTGGGTGGAGTAAAAAGTACATCCTGTCAAGTGGCTCAACTTCCTTGCTTTTGTGGGTTTCTGTAAGATGGCTGTGTAGCTTCTTTGTCTATATTACAATGAAACGCAGGTCATAATTTCTTACACTTGCTTATGTTGCGAGAGACACTAGACGTGCTTTAGGAACAGGAGAAATATTCACCATTTGAAGTCTGTCAGCCTGCATCTATACAGAAGTCCTTCAGTGTTGCAGAATTAAAAACAATAACTAAAATAAATAAATTAGAGAAAACAATAGCTTCTAACACTGAAGACAGTCCGAGAGTCAGGTTGGTTGGTGGGGCGGGGAGGGGATGAATAATCAGGCTTGTGTGTACAGCACAAATATTGCTATAACATGCATGGCTATCAAGGACCACCCCCACAAGACTCCTATAAGGAAACTGTCCTTTGCATGGGACCCACATCTCTCTCTCTCTCAATGCTGTCTTACTTTTTATTGGTTCAAACTAAAACTAAAAGCTTCAGAGAGAGCCCAAATTTAAATACTTCCTCCTAAAGGTATTGGAGAAATCATACAAAAAGACAAATCACTATTTGGGTTTAATCCTTGGCAGAAAGTTTTTTTTCTAGTTTACAAGACAAAAATCTTCCAACTGCAACTCAGCCTTATGCTTTACTTTCATGGCAGGCAAATTCTAGTTCTGTTGGCATGCTACTAAAGCTCAGACTTGTGGCACGAGCTGTTTCTGGTGTGGCACTATAACTTTAAGACCTAGAACTTATCCACCTAAAGAGGTATATAAGAATTGTTTCCCTTTCCCTTCTCCCATAATGAAATCTTGGGAAAGCACAGCCACTGGCACATTCACTGTGTCTGTTACAGTCTTCAGTTAAGATAAATGCTGCTGGTCAGTAACAGACTATGATTTATTATTGGTTTTAGAAAAAACAGTTTTTATGTCATAAATGAAGTTCTGTGATACACCAATACCAAAGCTTTTTGTACCCAACCCAACCATTTTCATCTCCCTCTTAAGCCAGAAAACCCCATATTTGCCATTCTTCAAATGTGTCACCTTAGGATTCTGTATACCAGGATTGCCATCCTGTTGGGCAAAAGATCTGGAACTATTTAATGATGCTTCTTTTTCAATAAGTAACTTTACCATTTAGCTAAACAAGAAGAGGCATGAAGACATGGTAATACAAAGCACACAGCACTGCTCATCATCATCAACTACCATAGTCAAAACCTGGTATTTTAAGATTACTCATGAGGGGGGATTCTTGAAGGATGCAAGAAGGATTAGCGAATCTAAACTCCTTACATTTCTCTGGGTCAGGGCTGTCCAACTGGGGGCCACATGCAGCTCCTGAGCCAGGCTGCTACAGCCAGGATCTCTATGCTCCCCTTCCTTTTTCGGTTTTCACTAATGGTACCCCAATGAAGATTTTCTGGGCCGATACTAATGGCCGATTATTGACCAGCTGTATTAGCCAATACTGATCCGATTACTGATATGCAGCCCTGCATCTTGAAAAGCAGCATCTAGCTAGTAAGTCTGTTGGAGGGAAGGGGCATGGGGTAGGCCATAGCCCCCCCCCTCCCCAGCGCTGCCCCCACCCGCCCAAAATCCTGGGCTAGCCCCACCACTGACAACTAGCTGATGCAGCCCCAGCCCCAAGCCTGCAGCAGGCAGCCTGCCCTTACCCCGTGCACAGATCTGGGGAACATGTGCCCCCCATGCTTCCCCCAGGGGTGCACAAGAACCCCTCCTCTCACTACATGAATGAGCCACTCACAGCTGTCCCACACTCTGCCCCACCCATACAGCACCTGCCCCAGCCCCACTCCCTCCCTCCCTCCCTGGAAGGGGGGGGGCCTTGCTTCCCCCCCTCTCCCCAGACTTACCAGCTGGACACTGCTCTCCAAGCTGCTAGGCTGCCTTCCTGGCCACACATGCATGCAGCATTTACCAGCAGCATTATCAGTCACAACACCCAAAAAAAAAGCCAACTGCAGATAATTTAATTTTCTTTTTATTGGCACTGATATGATATAGACTGACGTATCAGCACACCTCTAGTTTTCACTTCCTCCTCTCACCCCAGGGAGTGGAGTGGCACAGCTCATGGCATGGTACAGTAGCTGGAGATGGAAGGGGGGAAGCCAGGGCCCAGAGCCTGTGCAAGTGCATCCCCTGCTAGTGTAGCTCACATGGCATGCAGCCCCCAGCCACTTAAGAGCTGAACAGCCCTGCTCTATGTATTTAGTTTTAGTGAGCCAAAATGGATAGTTGATTCTGAAGAGCTAAGTAAAGAAAGTGTGATTGCTGAAAGTTAATATAAAATGCATTACCTGACATCCAGATTCCAGTCTCAATGAAGAATCTCTTGCATCATATGCATCATTTAAACTGCTTCCAGCCAATGTACTAGCGCTTAAAGAAGAACTGGAGGGCTGAACAGAGATCCTTCGGGGAATCCTTGAGGGTTTAGACTCCATTCTCAGACTTCTGCATGAGAACAAAATTCCCTTTATTTAGAAAACAGGGGATGGAAAGTGCATGTAGGGGACACAGCTATTTTAACAACTCAGGAATTTCAGTTATTGTTGCACATCCACAGCAAACTAGTCTTCCTCAACTTCAGCTACCTCCTAGTATGGATAAAATCCAAACTCCAGCTCCTAAAGACAGAATCTTTCACTCCATTTTTAAATCTAAATGCTTTAGTGAAGTAGTTCTCAACCTTGTTAAACACAAGGCAACTCTCAAAAAATACCAGATCTTAACTTTCACTCATTTTTTGACTATGGAAAATTAATAGTGCAATTCTTCTGTTGCAAAGCATATAGGAACCACAGCAGGTCAGAATGTGTTTGACACTATGCAATCCTGTTTTAAATCTCTGGGTTTGTGAATCATATGTAGGTGTCTGCACACCTAACAAGCGATAAAATCGCATGGCACCCCACATCATCCTTAAAAAGATCTTGCAGCACCTTGGTTGAACATCTCCGCTCTACTGCAAGAGTTAATGTCTACTACAATAGGGATGTGAATGGTTAAACAATTACTCATTTAACTGATAAGCCCAGTGATAACCAGTTATAGCCAACCAGTTATCATTTAACAAGGGGCAGGGTGCAGTCTGGCAGGAAAAGTGGGAAAAGGGGAGCTGTGCAGTACCCCAGCAGGAACTAGAAGGCAGCAGGGCAGGCAGGAGGAACTAGTACTTATACCTGGGCTCTGCTGACCCCAGTGCAGCCTTCTGTTGCCGCTGCTGGTGGCATCCACATGCCCCCCCCACCCCCAGCTGGACTCGCAGCAGCTGCAGGGCCTGGCAGGGGCATGGTGGAGGTAAGAGGGCATGGGGTGGCTTTCAGGCAATATCTATGAAATCTGAAAATAAAGCTTACTAAAAATAAAATGCTGGCTCCCCAGTGGGTGGAATATGTGCTCCTGGCATGAAGGGGAGCAGCCAAGATGGCTGGTCCCCCCCTGCCCATGGCTGATTGACTGAGGGCTGCCTGTCATGTGGCCCTACTCTTCTCCACCAATCAGCAGTGAGAGGCAGGACCACCAGGGCCCCTCAGCCAATAAGCAGTGTGGGGAGGCCCCACTACAATAAGCGTACAAAAACAGCAGCTAGTCCCACAATCTGCGGCCTCCTGCCTCCTTAGTTTGGGAGGTCCCTACTTATGAGATCAGAGCATTCTTTCTACACACTTTCCCTGTGGAGCCAGACACCGCTCCCCCCCGACCCCCACCAGGCTGGGTTGGGACCAGGCCGCAACTTTTCGCTGCAGGGCTGGGCCATGCTCCCTTCTACCCCCACAGAGGTGGTTTGGGAGTTGGGGACAAGCCATGCTCCCGTTCCCCTCCAGACCCAGGGCTGAGCTCCCTGCCTCTGCATGGCTGGATCATGCCCTGCATCAGATCAGGACCCCAGGCAGGATCCAGCCCACAGATAGATGTGGCACTGCCCATCCAGCCCGCCAGGAAAAAAGGTTGAGCACCACTGAAATATCCCTAGAAGAAGTTTCAACAGTCCTGTAACAAGCTGGTGACTTGGTGCAGTTAAGGATTGAGGTCCCTTTGTCTATGTACATCAGAATTCTTAAACTTAGCTCAGTGAGGGAGTACATTTTTTGTCACACTGCACTGAATAGTCTACTAAACTGCTAAAATTGCAAATTACCATGCAAACACAGATGAAAGTCCCACAGAAAGATGCAACTCTGAATGATATGTTCCAAAAATGTTTAGAATAACATCTGCTGCATGAAACCATGGTTTTAATGAAGGGCCAGTCACTAACAACTAAAATAAAATTAAAGTTCTTAGGTGGGCTGACTATTCCACTAATCTTTAAATGTCTGAATGGATTTTAGGACCCCAAAAGACTGTAACATTATACTGAGTGGTTTTAAATCAATCCAGGAGGTAGCTTACAATGCAACTGAGCAGTAGCAACCTATATTTACCTTTTGAGTGACAAAAAATGTCTCAGTGGCCCTCCCCAACTAGGAATCCAAATTAGTTTGATACTTAAATTTGTCAATTAAAATTACACTTAATGTAGTTTGTCAAGTAAGCACATATATAATGCTATGCAAGTATGGAGCTTATAGATACTGCTCTACCTAGTAAAGTACTTCAGAGTACTTCAGGACACAGGATTGTTGTCAGTCAAGGAAGTCTCTTTTTAGCTTAAGTATGGTCAAACCTAGTAATCATCATACTTGTAGCCAAAGGAATGCTTAAGTATATAACTACAGCCAATATACTTCCTTGCATGTTTTTTTAAATAATACCTGTAATACAGCAATACTCATATATGAAGTTCCAGTTAACCAGAATTTGGAATAAGTTGTAAAGGGTTGTAATGGATTCTCCACCCTAGCAATTTTTAAATCTATATTAGATGCTTCTTTTGCAAGCAGTTCATGTTCAAACAAAGCCCTATGGTCCCTTTTGACCTCATCTATTTATTTTATTACTTTGCCAGCCCCTAGTCTAACCTTTTGCTACTGCGGGCCACTGCCTAAGACCCAGCCCCACCACACACCATAGTCCCATGCCTCCCAACAATACAAAGATTTTGCAAAGGGACTAGATAAAGGCAGGCACTAAGACCGCTTGGGATGCTGCCTCTGTGGCAGCAGTAGGAATAAACTGAACACAGAAGGTGCTAGGACCCAAGGAACAGCTCCTTTGCAGGTATGGCTGGAGCATGCTGCCAATTCCCTAAGCCACTGTGGGGTACAGGCCCACCTAACTTGCAGCAAGAAAAAGCAATTTTTACAGCGTGGTCTCTGCCTAGAGCCAATTTCACTGTCATTTTGCTGCAGCCTTGCCCCTCAGCAGTGATCAGTAGAGAGGCCCTGGATGGAAGCAGGACAAAGCCATTTTGACTGCTGGCTGCCCTTTGTGCTGTCTCAAGCTGGCACCTTCCCTTCCTGGGCAGGCTGCAAGGCAAGGCCCTAGTAGCAGGGAGGACTGCTTGCTTCCACTGGTGACCCAACTTTATTTTGGGAGGGGGGGCGGGATTTGGTTGATTTCCTGAAAAATTGCAGCCAATGACATTTTTCATGGTTTCCACAAAAATCACAAAACCACGATTTAAATAGGTCCCTAACTATGGGTCACATTCAGTTTCCTGTAGGCCATACATAGGCTGCCAACCCCAGCTTTAGAATGGACAATTCTCTAATGGCCTCACCTTTGCCACTTAAAATTCAGCATATGGACACTTATTTATGGCCTATTGTGTTCTGAAATAAATTTTGTATAACAACAAACCCTAAAGTTGTAAAATCAAAATATGAACTGAAACCATATAGAAATATCACTTCTTCAAAGTATATTAAACCTACCTTCAGTATATCAACCAGTACTGAGAAAGCCACTGATGCTTTCAAAGGTTTTGCTAGACCCTGATTATGGCTGAAATTCCTCACTTGATTACTTGATCTCCATGTTCTCTTTGTTTCAAGTTCATCCCTTTCCTTCCATACCCCAATTACGCTGCAAGCAAGGACAGTATCCACCCTCTGCTTTTTTCTTTATTTTTTTTTTTAAATATGGCACGCGTCAAACAGCACCAGCTGCATGGAATTGTAATTTGGATACATAACTGGTGCAGCAGGTCCAACATGCTATTGGACCTGAAAAAGATAATGGGCCTACTTTTGAAACTTGTGCAGTTATGCAAAGAAGTGTTATGTAACACTACCAAATCAGAGCACATTTCAAGCCCCTGATGCAAAAAAACTTTAAGAATGCAAATAGTATATCCAATGCTTGTCTGAAGCTGCTGATGGCACAAAATAAGATGTGACATTTCCCATTCATGTGAATTTTGAAATCACCTGCCCAATGGTATGGTCACTATGCAGAGATATGGCCAGTAAACCCCCATGTGAAGTTAATATGCTAGACACTGGCTGCCTTCATTTGATCTGATGCAAGTACACTAGGTGGTGGAGAATCAGACTCTGTCTCAGCACCCCAAATCTTTATATTGATGAGCTCATCACAAAGGAACCAACAAAGTTCAGCCACTTGCATGCTGGCGCTTTGAAGCTATGGATAAAGACATTCCCAAATAGGGCTGAAAAGATTAAAGCTAAAGGAGACTTATTTTTCAAGTGGAAAGTTAAATCAGAACAGTGAGACAGCATAGGTTGGTTCACTTATCTCCCTCACTCCCTTAGTTAGGGAGCACTTGGACTCTATTCAGCATGAAACAAACTAGTGTTGATAGCTCTAGGTATAATAAAGGGCTTTTGGCATAACAAGGGGTAGAGGATAAAAGTCCCTTCCTGTCTAGCCAAAGGAAAAGTAATGTATGGGAGCTATGCCTGTCTGGGATGAGGGAAGGGTGGTGGAGAGAGATAGGAAAGGAGGGATTAATCTAAGTTGGGAAAGATTCTTACTTTTCTAGTCAGCAAAAAGTAAAAACTTGAGAGGAAGAAACTTAACAAGATTACACTTAGCTGTTTTAGAGGAGAGTATAGATTAATTATCTTCTTCAGAATGCAGTAGCTTAAAAAAAATGGCACAACCAATACTCTGCCTCTTACCAAAAGGAGTGCCAAACTATTTGCATAGTTAATTATTATTCTAACAATGCAACTGGAAAGCTGCAATACAAATTATGCTATTTTAATAGGTACATTTCCTAAAATCCATCCTCAGAGCTTGCTCCTTCCCCTCTCAACTTCCAGTATTGACAAGAATGCAAATGTGCCTTCCCCACTAAGAAAATAAGTATGCTCCAACCCTAGCTGATAACTTCTCTGTGTTCAAGTGGGTTCAAACACCAGACCTGAGTGGGAGCTTCCTCTGTCCTCTCAATAATGTCCCCTTACCTTAGTAGTGCACAAACATGAGGGTTAAGAAGTCCATTCTGAATGAAGGAATGAGGGGGCAGAGGAGGAGATGGAAACTGGAAAGGCACACACTGGGAGCCAGTGAACAAAGCAGAAAATACTTGAGCTTGGGTAGAGAAGGTCAGTCTAAATTAGGGGTGCTCAACCCCCAGCTCGTGGACCAAATACGCCTCATAGAACCATTGCATCTGGCCTGTGGGCTTCACCGTGGGTCAGGAAATTTGGTGTCAGGGCCATTAATATCACCAGAACTGAGACTGCTGGAAAGAGAAACGAAAGGAGTGGACCCAGTTCAGCTGAAGAGAATAGGACCAAGACATAATACCATAAAAGAAAAGACAGGACTGTCACCAAATGGAAGAGATCGGGCAAAAGGGAGTTAGTTGCCCACCAGAAGCTGGAATGGAAACAAAGATTACCAAATTTTGGTACTTCTCTACTGTCAGCAAATTTATGAAACTCAGCGAGATGGTATCCTATCCTTTGTACTGGTCCAAAGAATTACAACAGACTATTTAATTCAGTTACTTTAAATAAAAGTGTTAAGTGATGGATCCAAAGGTTTCAGTTCTATTAATGAACCATGTGGTTTCAATATGGCTCATTTCCCCATTAGTTTTTTTTTAAAACAAAGAAAATGACATATAAAGGACAATGCTTACAAGAACATTAATGTTGAAAATCAAGCACTCAAAGGTTCTGAACTACCAGAATTATGTGATGCACAATCCAAATTCAATTCCTTGTTTAATCAATCTTTAATTCCAACAACTACACATTTTCACAGGCCTGGCCTCAGTTTCTGCAGACCAGAGATTAATCAGTGCTGTGTAGTAAGAGGCAGTTATCTATAGGAACCCTGCTTTATTTGTTACAGAGATTGGTCTGTACTGAAAAAGAGTGTTTTACAGTTAAAACTACTGAGTACTGCCTTGGAGAACTGAGTTTTACTCTTGCCTCTGCCCCAAACCTGCTTTTTCACCAGTTCCCATTCTAATATTATAAAAGCCTAAGTCTGTCAGTCACGCTTTATTCACACTTCGATAGGCTGATGGAAACAGCCAATCAAAGTGCTCCAAGTCTGGTGGGGAGCACTGCCATGATTCCGAAGCTGCACCAAGGACCAGGCAGAGGGAGGGCCTCGGCTCTCCCACCCCACTCCCTGCAAGAGGCAGGATAGTGGCATTAGGTGGCAGCACTCCATTCCAGCCCCCTCTACCCCCCCCAACTTCTTGAAGGGCAATTGGCTAGTATTATAATGAAATGTAAAGGAATGTGTGCCAAAATAGTGGTAATCCCTATTTATGCAAGAGCAAGTGTGGCTGAAACTACACATACAATTACTTCATTTTGAGGAAGGAATTAGCAATTCTGTCACTGTTTTACAAAAGGTTGGAGGCACAACTACCCTCAGAGAAGTTAGAATTGCCTCTGTTGGGAAAAAAAAGTATTCTTTGGAAATGGCTTCAAGTCAAGGAGTTTTCAGCTCTAGGAAGGAAAAATGAAGGGAAAAAGGAAGAGGTGTCTAAGTAACAGCATCTCTCCACTGTGAGAAGTTACAGATGGGAGTGCAATAAAACATGATGAGCAGTAGCACCTATGAGTCTCACAATTTCAGTATTTTTTAATTTATAAGGGTGCACATATAAAGATTTTTTTGTCCGAAATCAATGGCTGATTATTAACCAGACATATCAGCTGATACCAATCAAACTGCCGATATGTAGGCTGGCAATTTGAAGGAGAGGTACACTGATGCATCGGTCTGATATCAGACTGACACCAATATAAAGAAAATTGACTATATTTGAATTCAGACTGAAGTGGCTGATAAACGCCCATGCATGTGTGCAGCTGCAGTGCAGCATGCAGGCAGAGAGCAGCACAGCTTGACAGCCTGGAGAGCTGCCTCCAGCTGGTAAGCCTGTTGAAGTGGAAGGTGAGGGAAGAGGCATAGGGAGGCAGATCAATGTCCCCCACTGAGGGAGGGAGTGGGGCTGGGTTAGGTGCTGCCCAGGCAGGGCGAGGCAGGTGGCTCCCACAGCTGTGCACCACTTGTCCAAAAGGTCAGGGGGCTACAGCCACCCCAAATTTTGCTGTAGCCCTCTCCCAGCACTGCCCCAGCCCACAGCTGCTGCCTGCTCCACACAGATCTGCAGGCACCCCGCTGCCCCGCCCCCCAGAAGAAGAGCACACAGTGGTGGGAGCCACCCCACCTGGACAAGCCTTGGCTATGTCCCATGCCCGCCCTGTCTGGGCAGCCTTTACCCGTGCCCCACTCTGTCCCTCATCACAGGGCGTGTTAATCTGCCCCTCCACACCCCTTCCCTCCCTTCTCCCATTCCACCATAACAGACTTATCAGTTCCATGCAGCTGTATCAGAAATCAGGTGGGTATCAGCCAGTATGTCTCCTTAAAATTCTGCTATTAGTATTGGCCCCCAAAATCCTAGTTTGGAGACCAGAATCTGGCCAATAAGTCTGTGGTGGGGGCAGAATGAGACCCCCATGGCGTAGCCGGGGAGGGGCCTCTATCAGAGCATGAGATAGAGTCATTGGTGGCTCATCCAGGGAAGGTGGGAAGAAAAGGGCAGCTCTCTGATACAGCACACACCCCAGGGGAGGTAGGCAGGTTGAGGGTGAGCTGCCTGCTGCAGGCTCAGGGGGACTGTGCCAGCCTTTTTCGAGAAAGGGGGTTGGGCCAGGGCTGTACTTGTGGTGGGTGGCAAAACTGGGAAGGGAGTTTCCGGGGGGGCACTAGTCACCCCAAAATTCCCAGTAGCCCTGCCTCCCAGAACCGCTGTCACCCACCTCACCCCCATCCACCCCAAGCACTGGGAAAAGGTCAGCACAGCCTCTGAGCCCACAGCAAGCAGCCTGCCCTTACTCTGTGTATAAATCCATGGGGCATGTGCAGCAACAGTGAGCTAACCCCTGCTCCCAACCCTCCTGGATGAGCTGCCCATGGGTTCATCTCACACCCTGCCCTGGTCCACCTGGGCAGCACCGACCCCGGCCCCACTCCCTTCCTCAGCATGGGATGCCTTGATCCGTCATCCCCGTCACAGACTTACCAGCCAGATGCTGCTCCCTATGCTGCTAGGCAGCACTCCTGGCTGTGAGCACACAGCATTTATCAGTGACATTATTGGCTACACTGTCCAAGAACAGCCAACGCCCGATAATGTAAATTTTCCTTTTATCGGTGCCAATCCAACTGGGACCGATAAAGCAATGCACCTGTTTTCTTGAAGTCCTAATTACCAAAGTGGTATGTAAAAGGAGGGAGGGAAGAGAGGCGGTTACATCTTTTTTTAATTTGAAAAATGCTCAACTTTTTTATTCAGTCACTGGGGGGAGGGGGGGGGAGAGCCAAAAACCATGATTCAACTGAACCCTGAAAACACTAAGCCAGCAGCTCTCAAGCTACCCCTAGGAAAATGTCACCTTTTAGTTTTCACTTGTTCTTTTTTATTTTCGTTTATTTCTTACTACAGAGAAACAATTGGGCAATTCTCTTGCAAGGCCCTAAGACGGCCACGCAGCAGGTCCGAAGGTCAGTGACACTGCGGGGTCCTGCTCCAAATCTCTGGGGTCATCTCGTGCTCATGGGCCTGCCAGTGTCACTGCTCCACACCACCAGAGAATCGCGCAGTACCCCAGGAAGACCCGGGCTGAGCGTCCTACTTGGCACCCCGCAGGCCGGTAGGCGAGCTGAAACCCGGATGTTTCCAAAGCAGAAGGGTGCAGTTTGGGCCTGGCTCAGACTGGAAGCATCAGGACTAGAGGCCAAAGGAGCCTCCTGCGAGGCCGCGGGTGAGAGGGCCGCAAAGGCCCGGCTCCTCCTGACGGGCCGTGGCGGCACCGCACGAAGGGCCCAGCTCGGGAGCCGGACCACACCCCAGGCCCGGGGGCGGCGCTGGCCGCCGAGGTCGAGCCGAGCGAGGCCACGACCCGAAGCTGCTGCCGCCCCAGGCGAGAGGGACCCCCGCGGCAGGCCCCGGCCCCGGCCCCGGCCCCGCTACTCACGTGAGGGCCCGCGTCTCTCGGAAATCGTGGCCGCCTCCGCCTACACGGCACAATGGCGGCGGTGCCGAGCGGCAACAGCTGTGGTCGCCGCCCGGCAACCCCGCCCCCGGCGCGGCTCTCGCGAGAACGGGGCGGGCCGGCGGAGTATCAAGGCGCCGCCAGTCGTGTAATGCTCTCGTCTTGCACCCCGCGTGTTGCTGCGCGAGAGGAAAAAAGTCCCTGCCCCGCCGCAGCGGAGGGGGCTGGGCAGCAGTTGTCCGCCGTCTTCCGCCACCTTCAGCCCCGCGGAGAGGCTGTGAGGGAAGCAGGGGTTGTGCCTGCCCCTTTCCAGGCCCAGGAGAACTCCTCCTGGCGGCTCCACCCCCGGCTCCTCCCAGGGGCCCCCTGCAGCCTGGCACGAATTGGGGGAAGCCTCTGGCCTCTTCTCAGCCCCTGTGATTGTAGCCCCCAGCCCTGAGACGGAGCTCCTCTTCCCTCGGGTCCTGCGCAGGAGGGAGGGTGTTAAAAGAGGGATAGCAGAGTAGCCACGTCCCAAGCAGCAGTGCAGATGCTGCTTCAAAACAGCCTTTGCTGTGCCCTCCCAGGCCTCTCTGTTCTCACTTGGGCCCTGCGCACTTCACCATCGCGCTCGCCTGCGTTTGGGCCGCGAACGGGGCCCGTTGCCTCTGCCCCTGCCCCACAGACGCATGCAAAGGAGAGGATCGCCCAGGTGGTGTAGACTGGAGAAAGGGAACTGAGAAAGGAAGGATCCCAGAAAAGCAGAGAAAGAGCAACAGGTCACATGATACTGCTGCAGGGAAAAATGCTCAGGGAGAAAATGCTCTTAAAAGGAGGAGTGTTGAAGAAAATAAAGCCAACCTCTCAGTAGGTTGAAAATAAGTATGGGGAAATGAACTGGAAAGTTAAAAATAGAGCTGGAGTGAGAAGAAAGGAAGGAAAGGAGTGGAATATAGTAACTGTTTATTGAGAGAGTGTTGACTTAGGTGGATAACCAGTGTTTTGGGGTTGTTGGGGGGGGGGGTTTGCCATTTCTAGCAACAACACAATTCTGAGCTTTTGTTCTGGTTCTGAACAGCAAATTATGCTGTATTACGATTCAAACCCCTTTGCAAGAGGTAGATCACACCTGTTTTCCTTTTCAGAGAATTTTGTAGATAGCATATAGTGACCTCTGACCTGCATCTCATTCCTGTTTGATAGAATGACATAATAGGCCTAGAACAGCAATTCTCAGCCAGGATTTTGCAGCATGAGGTGTGAGGACATAAGCAAATAAGTGAAGGCTTAGGTATGTCCCTGTCTGGCTGATTCCCCACCCCCACTGCCTCATCCTTCTGCAAGGAGGTAAACAGTGATATATATTATATAGACTGTAATCTGTATCTAGCATACTTACCCAAATCCAAAAGTGCTCTGTATTTAAAGGGTCCCCCCCCCCCAGTAATTAGACTCTATATGTGGAAAAAATACGAATTTATTATCATTTTCCACGTATAAAATTAGAGGGTCAACTTCTAATTGTTACCAGCCCCACCACTGCGGCAGAGAAAGAGGTGGGAGGCGGGGGCAGGTTACTGGGCAGAGGTAGGGCCAGAGCAACCACATGCTAGAGCTGGAGCCAGGGGGTAAGCAGCAGGAAGAGGGGTGGAGGTGGTAGCAGAGGGAGGCAAGAGGCAGTGGGGGAGGCAGGCTGCAACTGCAGCCCTGACTCCAGGTCAGAGCTGAAGTCAGAGCTGTAGCAGGTCTCCCTCCCTCCCTCCCTCCCTGCCCCAACACTTTGTACTTAAATCCAAGACAAACTGCTTTTTTCCCCCATATTAAATGGGAAAAAACCCTCAGTTTGGATTTGAGTAAATACAGTAAATTAGTTTTTGAAGTTCACAAAAGTTATGGAGGGGTTCCTTGAGTCCAATGTAGAGTGCCTCAAGTCCAAAAAGGTTGGCCTAGAAGGAATCTCATGCTTCATGAAGCCCAAGTCCCTGTCAAAAACAACTGCATTTTACACAACCTCTGATAAAATGGTCAAGCTCCATCTTAAAACTAGTTAATCTTTTGCCTCTAGTTTTTTGTTCTGAATCTCAGTTCTGTGATGGCTAGAAACTTTTTGCCAATTTGCAGCCTGTATCTATGCACAGCTGGTTTATGTCTATTTGGTTTTGTGCCAATATTGTCCATTAGCTTGATTCATTTTTTTCCTAGGTATTTACCCCCTGGGTGTATTTATAGACAACTTTTTTCCTTGCAGCTAATTAAGTCAAGTTTTTTCCAGTATCTTTTCACAAGATATAACATCCACTTCCCAAATTATTTTAGTATACCTTCTCTGTACCTGATCAAATTTGAATTTATTTCTTCTATAACGTGCATGACCACAATTGTACATAGTATTCTAAATGATGTCTCGCAGGACCTGGTATGATGCTATTAATACTTTGCTACCTGTCCTGGGAATACCTCACCTCTTACGTCTTAGAATCACGTTTGCTTTTTTTCATGGCTGTTACATTCATAGACAACTTGTGATTGACCAGTACACATGCAGGTCTTATGTTTTCTCTATAATTTCCAAAAGATGAGCTCTCAAACTGATAGCTCAGTATTTTGCTATTAGTTCCCCAAATGCCTGACCTTATACTACCAAACTTTCTATTGCAAGCTTTCAAGGTTGCCCAGTTCCTCCCATATGGTACTTTTACCCTTCTCATCATTGACAGTGCCTCCCAATTTTTTGTCATCAGCACATTTAATCAGTAGATTACTTTCTGTGCCAAGGTCATTAATTAAAATATTAAACAAGATTGGTCCCAAAGCTGATCTTTGAGGAATTCCACTATTAAATGTCAGTCAGCAAGATAGTTCTTTTTCAAAGATGAACTGTTGTCATCTCCTTTTTGACCGGTTTTAAGTCATTTAATAATCTTCATCTTCTCCAGTTTAAACTAATAACTTTTCATGTGGAACTGTAAGAATGATTTTAATGAAGTCTAGACATATTAAATCAATTGCATCTCCTTTTATCAAACAAACAGATTGGATTAGTGTAGTGTAAATCTACTTTTGGTAGATTTATGTTGTATTTTATCCTTTTTTTTATTTGTTTTCATGCCTTTACTTATCTTTCCCTTTAAAATTTACCTAATGTTATAGTCAAATCAGTGGGGTTGTAATTCCCCAGATCCTCTTTTTTCCCCACAATTTAAGTGCCATATCAAGTATCAGTACTATAGTAGCTATTCTGCAATAACACAAGGCTCAATAGGTTTATTAAAAATCCTTGCTACCTGACCTGTGATTTAATGTGCTAGTTTATTCCAGTACTGGCAGGGATATTATCCCATTCCACCTACTTCTCTCTAGTTAAGCATATAAGGTTCAGCCAGTTTTGTTTTTGCTTCTGATGGGGTCATTTCCATTCCATCATTGTAATTTTCCATCCTACGTTTGCTCCTGTGATGGACTGTGTGCTTTTTAGTTTATAAAAATATCACAGTATTCACATTGTTGTTATAATATTGTATGGCTCCGTTTACCTTTTTAGCCTGTGCACAGAGAAAGGATTTAAGTGCCAAAGCTGGCCACAGAAGAGAAGACATGGCCCTTTAGCATCTGCAGTTGGGAATGGCTGTATTGGCTAATCAACACAGGTGAGATGGCCCATACCCAGAAGTGCGAGGGCAGATAAACATGGCAAAAGGGAGAACAGGCTGGAAAAAGTAGCCTGGCAACTCTTGGACCAAGAGTCTGGGGGGATGAGAGAAGCTGGAAGAGCAAAGGGGAGCTGGAAAAGACTGGAAGGGAATAGCTAAGTATCTTTGGCGGTGGTCAAGCTGTGCAGGCTAGATCAGGAGTGGAGAGACTTTGGAGCTAGAGGGACCTTGGCTGGCTTGCCCTTGTCTCAGTACTGAAGAGACTATTTTGTGCTACTTGGAATGGTGAGTTACACTGGGTCACCCCAAGAGGTGGTGAAGTTTTGTCTCTTGGAAGCAGAACTGTATTCTAGTTCCTTGAATAAGGGTTACAGAGAACCTGGGAGGCTAAGGAATCGCATGGCCAGTGTCACAGAATGGGAAGGTGCTCAGGCTCCCCCATTATTCTAGAAACCAAGGTTGGGCTAGCTTAAAGGTATACTCTTAGAGACCAGACAGGACTTCCTGAGCAAGGACCCCCCAGCACTCCATGACAGCATCAGTCTAATTTTCCATCCAGCCTTTGCCCCAATATATAGCATCACCCTTCTTAAAAAGGTAGGCAAAACATTTTGGTTTTTTGGCCATTCTAATACTGTCATTTTAATTTCAGTACCATCACCACTATAAAGCCACTCTTTCATCTTTCTTTGCTCACTTTTTTTTTTTATTTATATGCCTGAAAAATATTTTGCCATTTTTTTTAATCTGCAGTTTGTAACTCAGCTTGGCTTTTGGCACTTCTTACTTTTTTTCCCCCTGACATTTTCTAACCTGTAACAAAAAGCTATCTCTGCTGATCAACAGGGATCCAGATGTTACATATCCCACAGAAAAACATGGATTTTACCCTTTGAAGTGGGAAACTGTGAGTTTCCCCTTGCAGGCTGGCAGAGTTCTAGCCTGCAAAGAGCTGTCTGCAGCTGGGAGAAGTGAGAGGGAAGGTGATCGGAGGTAGGGGGCACCACGTGCGTGTGAGCATGCATACACATGTGGGCAACAATACAACAGGCAGGGTGGTGGGAGCAGCCCTAGCAGCTAGATACAGGTAAATCTATGGGATAGGGTGTGGTTGGAGGGCCAGAGTTAGGGGATTGTCCCTTTGCCATCAGGGCCAGGGGCTGAGCTCTGGGAAGTCTGATCTGGCCTTGCACCATCAGGGGGCTCCCTGATGGCACAAGGGCAGTCTGGGCACACCACAGTTTGGTGTACAGTTCTGATGGCACAAGGCCAGTCCAAGCCATCAGAAGCCAAGCTCTGGCAAGCCCAAACTGGCCCTGCACCACTGGGGCAACCTGGACATGCCCATTGGCAAGGTTTTAGAAGGGTCATGGGAGGGCAGACACACATTCCCCCAGTTTTTTGCACCAACAGCAGGGCATGGGGCTGCAGCCTGGCCAAACCAACATTGTGCAGGAGTCACCTCCAGGGCCCAGTGAGCAGGACCCACACAGGAGGGCAAAACAGGGCAGGGAAACTCGGTGCTGCCGCCACTGGGTGCCCTGCATCAGCCATGCTGGCATGGTAAGTCACCCTCTGTTGTCCTAGCACTGGTGGTGCCAGCACTGAGTCTCTCTGCCCTGCTCCACCCTCCTGTGCCGGGTCCCACCTGCTGGGCCATGGAAGCAGCTCCTGCCGAATACTGATCTGGCCAGGCTTCAGCTCCGTGTCCTGTTGTCAGCATAGAAATCTGGGGATGGGGAATGTGCCCCCCATGATCCCTCTGACGCATCACCAACGGACATGCCTGGATGCCAGTTTGGGCTTGGCCCGATGCCCTGGACTTGCAACACACCATCAGGAAGCTCCCTGATGGCACAGGGCGGTGGTCCAGGAGCACCAGAGCTTGGTGCACAGCTCCAATGGCATGGGGCCACTCCAGACTATCAGGCTCTGACATGTCTGGACTAGCCCTGTGCCACTAGGGCAGGGGTCAAGCTCCAGAAATCACCACACACCCCTGCCCCACGCACACCTTTCCCTACACACTGGGGGGTGGGGGGGCAGCTGTGGTTCCCCTCTGGCAGGGCTTTGGAAGGCAGGAGGCTGAGGGTTGGAATGAGGGGCACTGGCAGGGTTTCTCCCAGCTCTCTGCCTCCTCCTCCACTCCTGCCCAAGCTGAGGTGGGGCCCTACTCTGGGTTGCCATGATGCCTGCCCTCTCCCCCCCACCTCAGTGCTCTGAGCAGTTGCTCTCACTGCCCACCCCTAAGGCCAGGGCTGATGGTGGCAGAGCAGGGGGGTGTAGGTCACACTGGTAGGGCTGTGGCTTGAGAGTAAAGTGCACCAGTATATCAGGGCTGCTGAGCACCACAAAGCAGCAGGTGGAACAGCCACAGCTGGACCAGTGTCCTGGTGAGCACAGGGGCCAGTGGGAACTCTGATTTTCCATGATAAAAAAACCAAAATCAAATGCCAAAATATATAGGTATTTAGAATTCATTTTAATTACAATGATAGAGGCACTGGGAAGCTTCCAAATGGATTAAAAATTGAAAATATATTGATAAGCATTGTATCTAATTGATACCTATATATAAGTGGCACTTTATTTTAATCATGGAAAAATTTGGATTTTGGGGATTTTTTAATCAGAGAATTTTGGATTTATTTTTTTTAAAATCAGAGAAGACCAGGATCCTTGCTGACCAATCACTTTTTATTCTATACATGATAGCCCATCTGCTTATTTCGGATACTTTTTTCATCCAGTTAGGATTAGAAATACAATTGTTTTCTCTTTGCTTGAGATGCAAGTTCAAAATAGTTTTTGTATTTTTGACTTAAGAAATTCCAAGCCTCCTTCATATGACCGGTTTCCTTTATTTCTCAGTTCAGCATTTTGAAATTAAAAATGTTAGTTACAAGTCAGCTTTATCTTTTAATTTTAACAGAATCAGCTTGTATTAACATAGTACAAGGTGATTTTTTTTTGTTAACAGTTCATCTGTGATGGTTTCATTACTTATCAAAGCTGAATTTAAAAGAGAATCATCTCTTATTGTTTCAGTGGCAATTTATTAAAGAAATTAGTCATATATCACTTGCAGAAAGAACTGAGATCCCTAATATTATCAATAATATTCAATCTTCAGTCCATATGGCTACCTACAGATGGTCAAAAATCCCAAGGCTGAATCAATTCTGTCTTTGCAGGTTAGTTTAAACTGGGTAGATTGAATCAATAAGCAAGAAAACATTCATTTTTGATTCTGGAAATGCAGCCACATGCTTGCAGTAACTCAGCTCAGAAACCAGAGGATGCTAGAGCACACCTCTGTGCCCTAGAGCAGACAGCACAGCAAGGGACAGAAGTTACACATAAACTAGTTTAAGTGTTCAGAAACTTGTTTAAACCTGTAACATAACAGAAGTTCAGTGTACGTAAACCAGTTTCAAAATGGCTGAAACTGGTTTAAGATGAACCTGGTTGAATGTAGTATCAGACTTAACTGATTTAGATCAAACAGATTTATGACACTTCTGTCCTGGTTCAAGTTACACCACACTCCCCAGCATCCAAGTATGCTTTGCAGTAGTGGGAAAGCCAGCTGGAGACTGCAGCAAGGTCTGGGAAAGGGGGCAGCCCCTGCTAGACTTTTCCCCACTGGAGGAGGCAGGGATATAGGGTGGGCCATGAGGCAGGGGGAGAAGCCTGGGAGGGACTGCCCCTCCCCCCAGCAAACCCCGGCTGAGGGCCAGGGGCGGGGTTTAAACTCCCTTTCCCAGCTCAGTGTGTGGAGCCCAAGCTGGGACGTGCCCACATCCCCTGCTTTCCACTCAAGTGGGGAGGGGCGGCAATAGCCCAGCGAGGACTTCCCCCCACCACCCTGAGGCAAACCCGAGCTGACAGCCTGACGGCTCGGGGGAAGAGCCAGGTCTGCCTGCTCATCTTGCTAGGCAGCAGGGGGAGTGTATGAGTGTGCGTGGCTGTGGGGCAGGGGTGGCAGTGGTGACCTGAGAGTGGCAGAGAATGGAACTGAGCCCTGTGCCTCACTGGCAGCATGAGGGACATGCAGCTTGCAGGGAAGGCAGCATGGGGCAGCCTGTGCATGAAGCAACTCTGTGGCATCAGGTTCTGGGGGCCCCAGCACATGCAGGTGGTGGCTGGTCAGGCAGTGGCGCAGAGGCAAAGCTGCTGCAGCTATGGGCAGGTGTCTTGGCAGCTGGACTGGCCATGTAGGATGAGCCCTTCATGTCCATGGCTGCCCGGCTGACTCAGAGGCCCATGGACACGAAGGCAGCAGCAGCAGGCACAAAGGGCTTGTCTTGCACAGCCAGTCCAGCCATCAGGGCACCTGCCCAGACCTGCAGCAGTGTTGCCCCCACACTGCTGCCTAGCCAGCTGCTGCCTGTGTGCATTGGGGTCCCAGGACCATTAGGGCATGGGCCTTGCTCTTCCTCTTCAACCTCCTGCTTCCACAGAGCTGCTTTATGTACAGGTTGCCCCACACTGCTTCCCCTGGCAGCTGCAGGTTCCTCATGCTGCCAGCTAGGCACGGGGCTTGCTCCAGCTTTCTGTCCCTCGCAAGTCACTGTTGCCATCCCCACCCCCAGTCAGGCACATATATCCACCCCCACCCCAGCTGGACCAGCAGGTGGACCCAGCTCTTCCCCTGGAACTATTAGTCTGTCAGCTGGGGCTTGTCTGGGAGAAGCAGTCCCTCCCATACTGTTACCGCCCCCCCCCCCCATGCACTCCCCACTCAAACCCTGCAGCAGACCTGACGGCTGCTGGCCAATGCCCAGGAGCGCATCCATGTGCACACCATCAGCACCACCTTTATGGTGCTCAGGAAGCAAGTACAGTGCCTGCACCTGCACACCTACCACTGCGTGCATGTGCGTGTACATACATCCCCCAGATACGCATGTGTGCACATACACAAACCCCTCCAGACCCATGCTTGGAAACATGCATGTGCACATGCAAATGCATACACACTCCTCTTCAGACCCTTGCACAGATGTGCACACATACAAACAAATACACCCACACATACCCCACATGCACACACATGCAACCTCTGTGCTCCCCCACACCCCTCCACATATGCACACATACTCCCTGCACACACACCCACTGCCCCCCCCCACACACACATACTGCCTAAATCCTCCCTTGCCTAATCATGCACGGATTGAGCGTTCCCCACAGCCCATCTCCCCCTGCCTCCTTTCTGCTCCCTCCCCACCCCATGTGATGCTTCCCTTCAAAGCAGAAAATGAAGTGGGTCTGATTAGCTGCCCACTCCCTTTTCAGGGAGGTTGGCAGCCTAGGCTTTGCTGGCTGCCTCTGCAAGAGATCTACTTACCCCTTTCCTCTCATCTTTGCCAGCCTCAAGCCTCCTTAGGCCAGGTAAGGCTGATAAAGTGGTGCTGATGGGACAGAGGCTGAGCCTGGCTGACTCAGAGCACCTGGACCAGGCTGAAAATGATCTTCCTCACACTTCCCCCTTCAGCCAAAAGGTCGCCAGAGAGCTTGGGTGTAAGATTTAGCATTGCAGTAGCTAGCAACAGTCATTTGATTGGGAAAGAAGCGGGGAGAACAGAGGTGGTGAACTGTGCAGGGGAGGGGCAGCTAGTGTCTTGATAGCTCAGGCTTTGGGACTCAGGCTGGGGTCTCATGCAGGCGATGGTGGGGGGTTAAAAGCATCTGGCTACACCGTGTGACAGGAGTATTGTTATCGGAGCCTTTCTAAGAGTGACTCTGCCCTCCTGTTATGGGCCAACTGCCTGCTTACTCACCTGCCATGCCTTGATCTTAATTGATCGATGTAATAAGCAGGAGGCTGCCCATTTTATGCGCCCCGGTGCCAGGGAGCACTACCTGTGGCTCCTTCTTCTCCCCTACACTGCAGCCCAAGCCTCGCAGGTGGTACTGACAAGGTTTGACCTGGGCCCTGTTATGCCTTGCCCCTCTCCTTTACTTCTGGGGCGCCTCACTGCCCCCCCTCTCACTCTGGGGCTGGGTTGATGCCCCCCCAAGCGCTGTGTCCTCTCTGGCGCCAGGGGCCCCATGCTACTGTGGAACTTGTATGAGGCCTCCTCCAACCCCTAATAGCCTCACCCAGTCCTCTGGTCAAAACAGTAAACACAAGAACACAAAGCCCCTGGGCTACAACATAAAAGCTAGATTGTCCAGTCAAACAAGATTCAATGCCTACCAGAGAGAGAGCACCCCAACCCCAGCAGCGATCAGGGGATGTTCCCACCATCAGAGTTCATCCCTTCATCCATACTAGCCAAGTTCCTCCTCCCTCAGCTGCCAGAGGGGAACTGCTCTCCTGGCCTGGTGCCTGGGCTTAAGAAGGGCTAAGCCTTGCCCCTTTCTGTCAGCTGGTTTCACTGGTTGCCCTAGCAACCAGCACCTGTGCAGCCCTGGTGACTGGCAGCTGAGCCTCCCCTTCCCACCACTGGGGTCTCTCCCGAGCCATTTCTGCTTTCAGGCGCAGGGCACCTGAGTATTCTGCGACACACCCCCTCTACCCCAGCAGGGAATGGGGAAAAGCTTTGGAGTTTCAGTCCCTTCCCTTTGGCAGTATCTGGCAGGCTGGGATGTGTGCTTTACTGCCCCCAGCTTCTGGCCTGAGCCACTGCAGGCATGTAGCTGTATTTCCTGAATCAAAAGTGAATGTCTGTTTGCTTCTCAATTTCTCTCTGCAGCTTTGATTAATCTGCAAAGACTGAATCAGTTCATCCTTGACTCTGCATTTAGCCCTTGAGCTAAGGCTAACCCACCTACCCTGCGAAGGGGGGCAGGGTCTTGCAAAGCATCTTGGGATGCTGGGGGCCTGTGAGTTAACTTAAAGCTGGAGGGGATCTGGGACAGAAATTCAATAAATTTTTGACCTAAATCAGTTGAGTCGATACTACATCCATTCAGGTTATCTTAAAGTGGTTTCAGCCATTTTGAAAACAGCTTATGTGCACTGAACTTCTGTTGTGTTACATATCTGACCCAGTTTCTGATCACTTATATTGGTTTATATGTAATTTCTGTCCTTAGCCTATATTTTTGCCTCCTTAAATAGCAATATCTGGTAGTATGAATTTCTCTGGAAATCTTACAGAAATCTCCCCATATACAAATCCAGCAGATTGGATTTCTATATGAAGAATCTCTAAATGACCTCAATCCTACCACAGTAGAACCACTTTCCTTCTTCAAAATGATTTTGAGCCCAAGAGTTGCTGTTTTATCATACTCTTTCTTGGCACTGCCAGTCTTATTTTTGGCAATCTTGCATACAATGAATATACAATGCTACTCCATCACTTTTATCTTTTCCTTTCTTTGCTGTGCAGTGCATACTCTTCAATACTACTGTTGTATTCATGATTGCTATTTCACTATCTTGGTTATTTTTATAATACCTGGTTTCATATCCCACATCAATATTTCCATTCCCTTCATTTTGTCATTCTTCTTTAGGATAGCAGAAGAGGTGATAACCAAGGTACAAATAACAAGGTCCAGATTAATAAGCAAGTGTATAGTTCTAGAAGTAGCTTAGTATGTGTCTGAGATACCATTTGCCAGTGATCAAAGCAACAATTTACAGTGTAGTCTGTAGTTTGCAACTCGTATTAACAGTCACACTGTGCATTGTTTCTCATCTTCCAGAGATTGTAGAGTGAAATTTGATGAAGTTCTGAAATGGTTTGCTGAAGAGTGTCTTGTTGCCCAAGCTTCTTGAATAAGTTTACAACCCTTTTAGTTATTTCTCAATGATCAAATGCAATTGCCTAGTTGGATTAGGCTCAATCCTTCCAGTAACTGTTTTGCATCTACTTACTACTTTTATCAATACTAGTAGTCTAATTCAGTGGTAGGCAATTCCTGGCATGGGTGCCAGAGTTTGGTGCTCAGAGGCATTTTGCTTGGTACACACACATTGAGGCAGATAAGGGGAAGGAGCCAGGGCTGCACTGCCACAACAAGGATTGGGCCTCTCATGGCTCCCCCACCGTTTGCCCCTGGCACGCCAGCATCTTCCAAGTCAAAATTGTGGGAGTTTTTGGCACTCTGCTCAAATGTTGCTGACCCCTGATCTAATCTTTCTGTCTATTCAACCTCCTGCCCTTTAGTGTTCCTCCATCTGGCTATCATCTATATGTACCTACTCAACTTTATTCCAATTTTCTTCCTCTATTTCCTGGTTTAAAGCTCTTACCATTTTTTCACTCTTGATTTTGCATAACAAGTACCCTGTGTTCTCAGTTGGAGCCCATCTGTTAATGTTCAAATATTCCAAAATCTCTCTCTCAGCCCTAATCCTTGAGACTTCTGTTGACCATGGTTTTGTCACTCCTTTACTCTCCTTCTTTAGGGACAAGAAAATTCTACTAAAGATCACATGAGCTTCTAAGGTTATGACCTTTGTAAGTTTATCCAATGGAACAAGTTTATCTCTTGTAATATTGTTAGGTATAATAAAACATTAGCATACCTATGGCATACCAACATATTACAATAGAAACATCAGGACTCCAAGTGGAAAGGTAAAATTTAATATTGTTCTATTATTATATCACTACATTGCACCAAAATTTTATTACCTTTTGAATCATCATTGTGGGATGATGTTTCATATACCTATATCTTATTTAGGGTCTGGTCCAAGAATAACACCAGAAATAGTGGGTTGCTTTTAAGTGAAGTCATAAAAAAGCCTAAAGTAGCATTATGCTTTTAAGTTGGTAAATGACAAGTGAGGAGTACTTCCATCCCCTCACTTTCTTTAAAGGTCTTTGCTACAAATTTACTTGTAATAAGTATATGGAAGTAGCCATTTTCTCAACAGATTTTTTTTATGTCTGTCTCATGCTGTAAGCATTTTTAGTAGAGGGCACTCAGCCTCCATCCCTTTTATGAATTTTGGAATGTTTACATATCCACCCTACATTTCAAATAAATATTAATTTTGGGGCTTACCCTCCAGGTCCAGTAAGTGATGGCAGTAATTTGGGCCCCAGTACAGAAACAATTATGAATATGCTTAACTTCATATATAAGTAGCCCCACTGACTTCACTATATAAATCTTGTGTAAAGTTAAGCCTATACAAGAACAGGAACTTAATAAACAGCAGGTAGCATAGCCTAGGGATAAGTGGATGCAACTTCCATCCATAGTGCAACCTGTTCAGCCTCTTAATGTGCAACTCTGAACCAGCTAAAGTCCCTGGTGCACGCTCCCAGCTCCATGTGTGTGTGAGGAAGCAAGCTGAAGGTTTTGTAAGAACAGCCAAAATCTTGATGACTCAAATATCAGTTAAGCCTTAAATATTCCCTTTTATTTTCATTTTGCTTTATAAAAGTCTTACTTAAGGTTACATATGAATGTGTGTTATCAGTTCAAATATAGGCTGTCATTGTGACCAGTAATAATAAAAATAATTAGAAACAAAATAATTTACAGCAGCAGTGGCCTTTAAGGAACCGTGATGTTGCTAGCAAGACATGTTACATAATCCCAATGGAAATAAATCGCTTATATCAAAAAGGTCTGTCTTGACTCAAATTCTATATCTAGCATTTTACTACTAAAACATTTGTATATAAGAATTTTTAGTAAAGTCAAAGTTGCTGCTTCCAAGCTTTAGCTCTTAACTAATGTTGCTGTAGCAGGCTTGGGACCTAACATCTTGAAAAATTTATCAAACTCAAGATGATCTAATTTTTTCCAATAAATCTTCTGGGATAAAGCATTGTAATGAGCACCTACTTTACTGAAACTTCTACTTAAGATTTGCTCTAGCTTACATCGCTCTCTTTCCTTTGCAGCATCTGGAAAAATTATAACTCAGTATTGCTGATAATGTTTAGAATCACCTTCAAAATACTTATTTCAGTCTGGTTAAAAGTAACCAGAAATATTCTACACATTTTTTCTTCTCAATGCCCCTTTTTACTATAGAGAAGTATAAGGAAGAGGTCATTTAAAAGCACATTATATTTTTAATAGTGGATCTAACTAGTCACTTCATAATTCTTCAGCTAAGGAGCAGAAGGATCATCCACATCTGCAGGTTCTTTACACCTTAAATAATGATGTTTGGAGACTATGAATATAGCCTCTGGGGACCTGAAACCTATGAGGTAATAAAGGGTTATCTTAACATGCTTTATAACATCTTACATTTGTTCATATAAATCTTAATATATGTCCTGCACTTTTTAAAGAAAATAGTTTCCTTTTCATTGGTTATATTATTGTTTCTAGGTTTTATTAATAATTGGGAGAATGGCCAAATATTTAATAATCTTTTTTTAAAACCCCATGTAAAGTTTTTAATGTTACATCCATTTCCCTTAAGCTACATGCAGGATGGTTCAATCTGCTCATGATGCAGATTGGAGTCCCTAGCAATATTTCATTCACCAAGGAATCGTTACTGATCATTTTAAATTAAATATTTTAATCAAATTTCTCCTGTTTCTCTTTTTTCTCAGGTGACCTGTATTGTCTTCGACTCATTTTTTCCAAGATAACTAGCATTCCCTGTACATCTAATACAAATCTAAAACAACCTGCAAATGGACTTAAGCAACACACACTAAAAAAAAAAATATTTAGAACCTGGAAAATCTCACAACAGGAAAAAGAAATCTTGTAGGCTTCCCCCCAGATAATTATATATCAAATAAAAGTTAAACACAATTATACAAAATCTTTCTATTCTAGTAAATAGACCAATATAAGATATATAAGAATGTATTTATAACATTAACAACTAAAAGTAGTAAACTATCAAGAAGAAAATAAGGTTTGCTGACATACCAGTCTTCTCTTTCAACCATTTTTCCCTGGTGATGTCTTAAATAAGCAGACAGTGCTCTTCAACATAGGTGTACACCAGGTCAGTTTGTAGTGCTGTTCTCACAGCAGAGTCCTCTACATAATAACCTCCTTCATCTTGTAACATCCTCAAGAAGGGGACAGTGATCTCAGCTGTAGATTGAGAAAAGCCCCAGTGGCAGTCAAGTTGTATTATTTAACTCACACTTGAAAAATGTAAACTGCTCTTTTGAAATTGAAAATCTCCTTGCCTTTTTTTAGTCAGGAATTTGGCCTACCCTTAAGTATCCAATCTGACTTAAAGGGGTTGAAACAACTCCACAGTTTTTAAAAACTTGACATCCATGAAGAAGAGTTTCCTAGTGGTATTGGGAAAAGCATATATAATTATAAACAAAAAAATTCTGGATGTGCTCAATAGCAATACAGGATTTTGGTAGAGTTTTATTTTGAGCCTTGCAATTTGCCATTATGTAAGAAGGTGGAAAACACAACACATTGGTGTATTTTCCAATGGCAGAATAATGATTGTTGCTTTGTTTATAGTGAATGGTCTAAAATTTGGACTTGAAGGAGATCAGGAAGAGAGAGAAGCAAGGCTTCAGGAATTACTTGTTGTATTTACATTCAATTTTTCCTGCAACTGACATACTGTAGTGTCTGCAGCTGTACAATAAAAATGCTTTGATTTTTTTTCCTTTCATTTATATTCTGTCTATCATTCTGATATCGGGGCAAAAATTACTAAAATTACAATCAATAGGTGTTTCTAACAATTGATATATATCATGCTTGCCGCTAGTTTTTACCCCTCATACCTGATGACAAGATAATTCTTCTTGCTAGAGACTCAAAAAAGAAAAAGTCAAAGTGGACAAATGTGACCTGCTTGCTTTTCAAAAATCAAAATAATGGAATGTGCCAGTTGTTCTTGTATGTGGCACACTTAAAAAATCAAATATTAAGGGAGTTAGGTTTTATAGACTGAACACAGGACTGTGCAAGTAGTGTTAACTTCTAATCTTAGCCATGTTACAGATTACGTGACACCCTTGGGCAAATCATTTAACCTTTCCATGAGCTGTCTGCTGCTTTTACCTCTACAAGGCCAGAGTAATGCAAAACTAGCCTGTTATTTAAATGATGCATTTAGGAAATGCAAATCACATCAGATGTAACTAGAGTTTTTTTATTCTAACCTGTCTAGATTGTACCAATTTGAAAGTGAATAGATATTTACTTTCAACTCAGGAAATGCAGGCACATGCCTGTAGTGGCTCAGGTTGGAAGTTGGGGATGCTACAGCATGCCCTTGGCTGCAAGAAAGCTGCACTGGGTGGGAGTGGGGGAGGGCTGGCCAGGGAGAGGTGTTAATTACCCCAGCACGGACCCAGGCTGGGGTCTGCCTTGTGCTCCCCACTCACTGCTGAAGGGGTGGGGGCATGTTCAGACACGACCCAGCATGGCCCCCTGAGGGAAAGGGGGCAAGGAGGGGGTTATTCTCCCCTCTGCCTCAACTGCCCCCAAGGGACCTCCCTGGCCAGATCACTCCAGGCTACTGCTGGGCCTGGCCACACCCTGTACCTCCCCAGTGCAGCTTTCCTGCAGCCAAGGCCACGCTGTTATACCTCCAACCTGAGCCACTGCAGGCATGTGCCTGCATTTCCTGAGTTAAAAGTGAATATCTATTCACTTTCAAATTAGTACAATCTAGACAGGTTAGACTAGATGGCTTTTTGAATGTCTGTCCCTAGTCATTGTGAAATCTCATAAAGCCAAATCAAGATGTAAACCATGCAAGTTTGGGGAGAATTTGGCCCTAACACTATGCAATACATTGGGGGTGCTCAACCCCTGGCTGGTAGTCCAGATGTGGCCCGCAGCGTCCTCAGATCTGGCCTGTAGAGTACCCTAGGGTTCAGGAAATTTGGCAGCAGGGGAGCAGTGGCAATAAATGTGGCCACCCTCCCCCTTGCCAAATTCCCAAACCCTGCACAGCTGGTTGGAGCCTGGCCCCATCTCCTTCCCTGCATGGGGCTGAACTAAGCCCTCCCCCCTTGCAGCTGGATAGGGGCCTGTGAGGCTGGGTTGGGGCCAGATCATGTTCCCTCCCCTGCCTACCCCCCTGGCTGGGTTGAGGCTGGGCCATACCCTTTTCCCCCATGGGAGCAGTTGGGGCTAGGCTGCCTCTCTTCACATGGCTGGATGGTTCCTGTCACGTTTGGCCTGGATGCCAGATTGGGACCATTGGCTGGATTTGGCCCATAGATGGACCAGGCACTCCCCATTCAGTCCGCCGGGGAAAAATACTGATAAAAAAAAAACCCAGCTTTCAATCAGGTTTATCTCAAACTGGTTAAGCCATTTTGAAACTGATTTATTTGCACTGAATTTCTGTTCTGTTGCAGTTTTAAATCAGTCTCTGGTCACTTAAACCAGTTTATGCGTAACTTCGGTCCCTAGCCCATGTATTGATGTCACAGACAAATGTCAGAATTTGAATTCAGAAACTCTATGCTCTCTAGTCTGAAAAACAAACCAGCTTTCTGCTGTATCCATGCTATACTGGGCTCATCAGAGGAAGGGCAGGATTTCAGGGAGATTACTATGGCTCTTTTATCCTTGTACAATTCAGAGCTGCCTAGAAGCTATGCTACATTACACCAATCGTATATGGTTTCAGCACCAGGATCCCAACCATACTTTGTCCATGCATCACCCTCCGAAGTCCAGGTATGTGTTCCATATCTGAAATGCAGGTTCATCTCTTTGCATCTGCTTTCAAGCTCTCAGTCTTCAATGAGCCTGAGCATGGCTGCTGGGGATGAGCCTGGAGCAGCCTTGGAGAACTTTTGGAGTTGAAGCAAGTCTACATATTTGGGTGACTTGGCTTGTGCCCAAGTGCTGGTAAGCACTGCTGTTTCAGTCTAGACAAGGTCCAAAATCCAGTGGAGGTTGTGGATGTGTGGAGAGCTTTGTGCTCTATTTCCCTTAAAATACTCTTTCTTTGGCATTTCCACTAAAAAGGAGCTGGGTTAGTTGGCTCTACACCTACTGAGAAACATTTTACTAGGGTTATTCCTAGCTGGAATTTTCTTGGAAGTTAGTATCAGCCTCTTGTTGGCTCAGATCAAGTGTCTCCAGAGCATGCAGTAGGAGCAGAGCAGGCCAAAGACTCTACCATATTGTGTCTCTGAATGTAAAGATGAGCACGAATGGCTAGTTAAAACAGAAGCCTGCTGTTCTTGTTGGGTTTTTTTAGCATTACTGCACTGCAGAGCACATACAAGGCACTTTTACACTATTTCCAATAGAGAAACACTTGAAATACTGGAAAGGTGGCAATTTTACAGTGTCTTGTGTTATTCAAGGGTACTGCCATGCTTGTTCAGTACAATTTTTTCATTTTTTTGGAGAGAAGTACATGTGATTGTGGACGATGGAAAGAAAAAGAGTCCTTACAGACTGCTGAAATGTTGGGTCATTGCCAGTGTTGGGGAGACAGAATTTATTTATGTGGTTTTCTGAAATGTGCTAATCACAAGTCTTTCGATGCATGTGCACGACTTAAAATAATAATTAAAACATTCAAATTGGCTCTATGTCAACAAATAATTCTTAGCTGTCAGCTCTAAAACACAACTTGGGAATTTATCCCTACAGATAGAAACCTGGGAAAATGGACTTGCAGCATACTGTAAAAGGTCAAAAAATGTAGATTCTGGCAAATGGGGTAGAGAAGTGAATTCTAGAATCAAAGACTCACCATGAACATATTGGGTGAATCACTTCAGGAGGGAGGCAGTCACTAATCAGACACAGGCAATTTAGTTTAGGGTAGTGATTCTCAGCCAGGGTGTTGTGGTACCCCGGGATACCTTAAGATCTTTTCAAGGGTGCCAGAGGGTGCCATGCAGTATTAACGCTCTTAGGTATTTGTCCCGGGACACAAGGCATGAAAGAGGACTCACCAGCGATTCAGGAGGCAGCACATGAGGAGCGGAAGGCAGAACCCGTGCGGCTCATCAGCTGCCTGTTTATCCAGCTGCGGCTGGCCAGTGACATCAGTGCTGAACGCTGGCCGGCATGGATAAAAATGGCAGCGCATGCTGCGGAGCCAGCCAGGAGGGAGAGAACACAGCCACGGAGGTCCCCGCAGCCAAGACAAGCTGAGACACAGAACCAGAGGAGCAGTAGCAGCCAGGACGGAAGCAAGAAGGAAGAAGAGGATCATTTTGGTGACACTGCAGATAAGACAGCGGAGGGAAACCAAGATTGCCTCGTAAGGACGACGGGAGGTACATCTGAAGAAATCCGCCCCGGGAGAGAGGGAGTGTGAGGAATCCAGGAAGAGTTGCAGTGGGAGAGAGCATTGCCGCTGGATCAGGAGGTGCCTTAGAGTAGGTAGAGAGATGAGTGCCTAAAGAGTTGAGGCAGCCAGTGTCCCATTGAAGTGCAGGAAGGGAGAGGGGGTAGTTAAAGGGGCAGTACACCTGGTTTTGTGTTGGAGCTTCTTTCTCTTTTTCCTTTTGATTTTGTTTTTCCCCGAGCTCCAGGGGTATCTGAGGGCAGCAGACCCTCATGTAGGTTAGGTAGTGTTGAGGGGGCCTGAGTAGGACCTGGTCGAGGGTCCCAGGAGTGAGATGCTGACCAGCTTGATACCGCTACACAGGAGACGTGAGGCCAGGGTGTAGGGGTGGCAGAGCCCCGTGAGTAACCACCGGGAGGAACCTCGGGTCTACGAGCACGCCCGATGAACAGCCCCGGACTCTGAGGTCAACAAGTCATGGCAGGAGAGCACGAGGTTAAGGATTCGGGTGGAGGTCACCAGCTCAGACAGAGGCGCAAGCCCGTGAGGTGTGTAACATCAGTCACCCAAGTGAGAGTGGCATGAGAGCGAGTGGTTGAGGCCCAGCGGCTACAGTATTGTCACAGGGAGGATACAGGGGACAGACCCCAAGGGGCCCAGGGGGAACCCCGGGGGCCAGAATATACCAGGGAACGTGAGGAGAGAGAGAAAAAAATGAAGAATCCCTTACCTGCAGCTGACACCGTGGTGAAACCGGAAGTGGCAGCGGGACCCACGCAGCTTGTTAGCCACGTCTTTTTAAAACTGCAGCCAGCTGTGGGGAAGAACAAGCAGAGCCGGCATGGGAAGATAAAAGGCGGCATGGGCAAAGGAGAACGGGGAAGAACAGGAGGAGAGTCGACAGGGAAGGTATCCCTGGAACCCCAATTAGGGGTAAGAGGAGTCAGGACTGCCTCCCATGGGGCAGAAGGCTGCCTTGAAGCCCACCGGAGGGAGGACACCAGCATCAGCACGGAGGGAGAAAAGGCGGATGTATCTCATCCAGACGAAGGAGTTGAGGGAGAGGATCCAAGGTTTCAGGGCAAAGAAGCTGACAGCAGAGATTGTCTTGAAGAGGAGGAGAGAGTGAAGAAACTCAAGTTGTTGACCCAGGTGGGATTGGTACGGGTTTGGGAAGGCTCCAGGAGCAAACCCGGATGGGGAACGGAGAGCCTAAGCAGCAAGAGGGGCTGCAGAAGACAAGCTCCTAGAGCTGCCTGGCAGGGGACAGAGTGGGTGGAACTAGAGGGACCATCAAGGGTCCAGCTGACATGCAGGGGATCTGCAGTGTAGAAAGGAGTGTGTGTTAACCACCAGGCGTATGTGTACTCAGGACAGGGCCAGCTAGAAATTCTCGGGGCTAGGTTAGCCCATTTTGTGTGTAGTCAGGAATTTACTGGCAGTGTTTCTCCTTTTGTTTCTTTCTGTTTCCCACTTTTGGTGGGGGTTGGAAGGCCTGTCACATAGGGCCCTAGAGTTGGCTCAATCAAGGGTTGGGTTAGACCTCGTACATCTCCAGAGTGCTCAGAACACTACTAGGCGAGGGTCGGGTCAAGAGACAAAAGCAAGTTGTCGAGGCTGGGTATCAGGGTGAGGTGTAGGGAAGATTGGAGCCTCACAGAAGACTGCCGTCTAGAGATTCCAGATGAGCCCCAGTAGTTGGACCCCACCACTGAAGGAACAAGCAAAGTCATGGCAGGCGAGATTGGGGTGGAGGCTACCCCGGGGCGGGATGTCCGTGCAGTACAATCACAGGGACAGAACAATGAGCAGTCCTACACACCCAAAGCTGGGTGGCACGGGACCAGATGATCGAAGCCCGATAAGTGCAGGTATGTAAACCTGATTCACAAGATAGACCTGCAGATTTAAAAAAGGAATTCACAGTGTTTAAAATATTCTGACCTGTTGTAGTATTTCTGAGTTTTTTGCAACAGAAGAAGTGTTCTTTATTTTTCCATAGTCAAAAAACAAATTAAAAGTAAGCTGGAATTTCCCAGGAAGTGCCTTGAGTCTAATTGAGGGTACCTCAACTTTAAAAAGGTTGAGAAGCACTGATTTATGGCTGTGTAGTTTAGATCCAGTGCTTGAAAATTCACTCATAAATCACTTGTTAGTTAATACTGATTACGGAGCATAGGAGTAAAAAGGGCTAATGTGTAATGTGACGGCCAGCTTATTAATTAGATGGAGTTTCTGCATGGTTTTAAAATCCAGCCCCACCTAGAGCATATGATAGCAATTCAGTTAAGATTACAAGAGCATAAATGGTCCTATTAAGGCCTGAGTATAAAATTTTAAAAACCCAGTCTTGTAAGTGTTTAGTTAGGAAGTTATTAAAAGCATGCTTGGTGAGCATGGCTACACATATCTGACCTGACCTTCTAGTTTTGTGTAACAAACAACAGATATTTTGCTATTCTAAACATCCTACTCTGCATAAGTATCTGCAGTGTGGTTAGACAGTAGCCAGGTCTCTCAACCACACCTGCTGGGCATGAACGATGAAGATATAAAACTGTACGTTTATCTGTGTACTGCAGTTCATGTCTGTTTGCTAACCTTCTATATGGAGGGGAATGGTCCTGTAGATTTGTCCTTGAAGTAAGTGTTCAATCTTGCTGGAGGATGTTTGAGTGAGGGAATGGAAATGTTGAGTAAAGAGAAGCTAGCATTTAGTCACAGTAACACATTAGTAGAAATTCTAGGTGCATTTTCTTTGTTAATTAAAAATGAGTTATGTTTCCACACAGGGCTGTATTTTAAAGCAGATTGGGGAAGTCACTCACTCACATGGCCCTAACGGCCCTGCGCACATATTGAATAAAAGTGGAGACAGCTTAGGACTTTGCCAACAGTGATATTGCTCATTTCTTCCAGAGGGAATCTGAAAATTTCCAAGTTAGATTCCATTGAGGAGAAATCTCTCGCAGCGATAACATAGCTATTCAAAAGAGAGACATCTGCACCATGAACTCTGGGACATGCCAGATCATAACTCCATTCTGTTGCAGATTCCTTTTTATTTTTAGCCTAGCAAATTAAACAAGCCTGCCGCAAATATCCAGTCTTAAGAGGTGCTGATTTCCTACAGTTCCCATTGGCTTCATTGAAAAAAATGACTTGGGGTCAGATCCAAAAAAGTAGCACCTACAGTGCAGATTGAATATTTTTTAGACACTTGAAATTCAAAAGTACAATCCACAAACACCCTGCTGAACCTTTAAGATGCCAGAGAAACTTCAGGCATCTGAGGACAGATCTACCCTGCAGCAGTGGTATGCCGTGGCCTGGAAGCAACTGAGCACACCCAATCCACAGGCACACTCCAAACATGGAATACACCAGTGAGGCCACCTGAGAGCATCCCTGGTTGCTCCTGTGGACTTGAGTACAGCCATTGAGAAGAACACTGTTGTGACCTCATTAGCATGTTTCCAGGATTGGAGGCCAGTCACAACTGCTCTCTATGCTAGACGCTAGAACTGTCATCAATACTAGAACTGCCATCTCCTAGTGTCTGGGTGGACTGAGATCTCTCAGGAGTAGCCTCCAGCCCATTGAGCAGATGCAGACAGAAAAGTGGGGAATAATCAGTTGTGCTGTCTTGGGCTCATCAGAAAGCTGTGGTAGAGTCCTTGTCCTCCCAGCGAAAAAAACCTTTCCTGGATTTCCACTCCAGGTCTCCAAAATGCTGTGCATTCCTCACTGCAGCAAATGGCTATTGAGTACATAGGCATTAGCTGCAGTGTGTACTCAATAGGCATTAGCTGCAAGTGAGGAATGTGCAGCATTTTGGAGACTGGATTGTCTATTGAGTACAATCCAGTCTTACACATTTGACACAGTGATCCAGAGGGGTATGCTAAAAACCATTCCCCTTAGAGCAGGGATTGTCAGCCGGGGGTACGTGTACCCCGGGGGTACTTTGAAAGGTCCTAGGGGGTACGCAGGAGAGAGTAAGAATGGAGCTCTGCTGCCCCGCAGCACTGCCTCACAGGAGCAGGGTAAGGGTCAGGGTGAGGTAAGAGCAGGGCTGCACAGACGCTGTGCTGGCCGCTTGGCCACTTGCCACACCTCCACTCGGCATCCGGCCACTCACCATGTGCCCCCCTCCAGCTCGGTGTCTGCCCACTCGCCCGCCCAGGGGTACACTTACTAAAAAGGGGGCTGCCAGGGGTACACTTATTAAAAAAGGTTGAAAACTCCTGCCTTAGAGGATAAGACCCTGTCATTTGTAAATCATTAATTGGTAGGCTCTTCTATTTCATATGGTTCTTTATTATTTAAAACTTTATTTTCCAAATCATTTTTTTCGGAAAATCAACTCTGTGATTGCTTGTCTCCTACTGTTCGCTTTTATTTTCTCTATTGTTTGTTTTAGTTTTTACATACCAGATATAATTTTAAATACTTTATTTAGATAATGTACAATTATTGTACATTTCTTCATTTACGTTTCTTACAGATTCTCTGCTAAATTTCCTGTACAGTCTACATGGTTAACATAATTAATATATAACTTTAACAAAAATACTAATAATCAGGTGTTACATTTTTATATTCTTATTTATCTTATTTTATCTATTTATTAAATTATATGTTCAGTGCTTAACATAGATTATTTCCTAATATAATAAAGAGTAGGTCTAGATGCAAGCTGTGTAAATAAGAAATTACCACATCTAGAAATAGCTGTTTTTTCTGTAAATGTTTGTTGGGCAGATGGGAAGAGGTTTACTCAAATGTTAGAGAAACAGTCACATTTTTCAAGCTACTATTCAAATTATTCTTATTGTTAACATAAAAACTGTTAGTGTTTTGACTGTTGACTTATCTGTGCTTGGCAGAAAGCCACAAAAAGAAAATACACAACAGACTATTAGCATTTTTGCTCCTCATTAAAAGATTTAAAAGAAAAAAAACCTTAAAATGTAGTTAGTAACACTTTACTCTTAAAACAACCAAATGTGGGAGAAAAGGCTCCTACAATAGGCAAGTCTCACACTTTGAATAGAAGCTTGTAGAGGCCTATTTAGAAAACTTTTGTGCAATTACTATGCCGAGCAAAATGTGGAATTTAAGCTGTTGTTAAATGCAGATAAAGGTCAGAGAGCAGGATCTCCACAAACCATCATTTGCAATATTACTAACTTCCTTTATGCACTAAAGGAATGCGCAGTGCAAAAAAAGTAAGAGAATCAATGAAAACGAAGGTATTCCTGGCAACCATGAGGTATTTACTGCTTTTAACAAAGACCAGCATATAAATGTGTTTGAAACTCAGATGCAGACAACTGCTGGAAAAGAATCCCAGAATAGTATTCATCTGATGTCAACTTGCTGTTAGTGAAAAGGATATAATCTATGTCATTTTTATTTAGGAAGTTGTCTTTTTTACTCTACTACAATGTTTTTCCTTACTGATTCATGCTTAGAGTATGTAAGCTATATTGTTAATTAAAAACGCACGTAGTTTTAAATAATGCAAGAGACTATTCTTTATATATGTTTACAGTCCTGTCCCATTTACTCTTATTATGGCACAGAAAATGTATGAAGGCATTTCTTGCCTAAATCAGTAGGGAAATAGAATAGCAATACTACTACATATTTATCAGATCATATTAAAATGCACATATGAATTATGTTTTCTGTTAAATTTATATGCTAGCTTTATATCTATACACACTCTGGCATGAATCACAGAAATGCTTTTACTTTTTTTCTGTTTTCCAAATCTCACACCCACTCTTCAATTTTCAGTGAAAACCTAGCATTATTTATAGAGTTTGCTGGTGGAATGATTGTTATTATTTGGGATTGATCCTATAACCCCCACTCCAGGGAGTATGTCTCATAATCCTGTTAGATCTCTCATGTAAATAAAGGCTGCAGATTTTTCAGCCAGCCATATTTATCATTTGCTTAATTTTTCTTGAGTTTATAGGAAGTGTTCCTTTCACTGTGGATTTTAACTCTTGAAACTAAATAGCTGATTAACTGAAAAATTAATATCAAACTTGATGAGTGTTAAATATTTTCTATTTATGTGAACACAGTAGATAATCTACCGTTACATGGATCTCATGTGTACAGACATTACTTGTTACGTACTGCAGTTTTGTATGAAGAGTCTGTTAATTACAGATAGTGTACTTGGTCATCCCTGTTTCACATACACTCAACTCAATGGGACTTTTCAGAGTCCATAAAAATAAAAAATGTGAAAATATCTGTAGGATCAGGGCCTATTTTTGCAAAATTTAAGAATAGTATTAAAGTTATACATAGTTATTAACGCATTTTTGTTGCGCAAGTAGCATATGTAGGTCCTCAGTACTTCTGAAAACAAGGCCCTCAGTATTTTGCATGAAAGAAAGTATGGAAAAAAATTGAACCGTTACTCTAAATGACTATTTGAAATATTTTATATCTTGAAAATATTAAGCAGCCTGTATTTTAATTACTTGTGGGTTTTTTCCTCCAAAAAGAACTGTACAAAATTGGAATATACTTCGCATTCTTTTAAAAAAGAAAACCCAGTCTTTTCAAAGTTGATGTGTAAAACTACAAAAGCTTAGATCTAATTTACATACATTTTAACATATGTATGAAACAAAAACGTAGCTAATGATCCCAGGCTCCTTTGGAGGCTTTCAAAGGGACATTTATGCTAAGAAAGGCAATCTGCACAGGATTAACTCATGATTGTGATGATAATTTAAACCTATTAAAATATAAATATATATAAAAAGAACTTTATGCATGCGTGTGCATGAACATACACATGCAAAAATAAACTTTCTTTTCCATACTGTAAAGCATACCATTAAATTGGAGTTCAGCTATTGCATCCTTTAACCTTATCCACAGCAAGGCAAGATTGACTTCAGCTTTGAATTTCCCTTGTGTTGAAATGCCCTGTATTTGCATCACATAGCACTTTCAAAGGCCACTGGAAGCAAGATAGACAAAAAAATTCTCTCTTACGTTAGTTACAGGCCAGCAGAAACTCCCTTGACTTCAATATTGTTACAGTAACATGAAACTCTTGTAGCAAAATAGAAAATCATACCCCTGTGTTGGATCTTCCTTGGAAGCTAGTCTCACTATTGGGTATGCGAGAAATGGATGTGTCTAACCAACTTCTGCTCCAGGGCAGATTGGAATTTCAGCTTTTAGCAGCTGATGTGGTTAAACTGATGGGGAGTCCCCAACTTCCATTTTACCATAGTTGACACTCTCTTAATGCAGTTCAACTTTTCTTAAGCCTCAAGGCTCACTACTAGGACCTTGTCACACAGGATATTTAGCACATTTTATTTACATTCTATTACTATGCCATTTTAAAAGTTAGAATAGGTTCTGAACAGTCACATGGTAACACTTACTATGATCTCAAGTCTGCTCTGGACAGGGCTGGACCCAGCTGTGCCCCCACCAACAGTGACCCTGGCACTAGGCGGTACAGCTTGCCCATCAGCCTGTGAGGATGTGCAACCCTCACACCAGGAGCCAAGGCCCTCCCCATTCCATGCTGAACAGGGGCAAGCTGGGTCCCTGCCACTGGCGGTAGGTGGAAGGAGTCACGGGGAGCTGAGCCCAGGAGAGGGTGCTGCTCCATGAAAAATCAACATTGCTTTCTCTTGGGTAAAATAGCTTGTGTAACAATTTATTTAAATTGTTTGGGTTGGATTTTGTCCTCAGACAGGTCTCTTTAGATAAGTAAGAGGCAAGGATTTTTGTGAGTGATATAATTTATTGGACCAGACGCATGGTTGGAACAGACTTAGGCAAGCTTTCAAACATAGTGCATTTTTCTTCAGGTAGGTAATCCCATTGATTTCAGTGGAGTTGCTCCCTGTTTGTATCAGCTTAAGTGAAAGCCCTCAGACTCCATATTTATCTAGATAGCCTTGAACTTGAATATAAATGTAATCTTGAATAGGTCCATAAGTGAAATTGCTTTCAGAACTAGGTGCAAATTTGCAATGAGATGGTTCCAAGGGTTATCTGCCTGCAGTAAATATCTTCTACGTCAAGAAATAAATGAGAAGTGAACCAGAACTGAATATGAAACTGAGAACTAAATATCATTGTGAGCAGGTTGGAGTCATCACCTCTTTTCCGTTTACTCCCTACACAAACTATAGGGCCTTGTGCAAACACCTGCTCCTTCCTGCCATTTGCTTTTATTTCTAAATTAAGTCAGAAAGGTCCAAAACAGCACTGTACTTACAATCAAAATATGGTTCATCAAGGTTTGTGGTCCTACCTGACAGATCCCCATGTTGAATTTACAGTAACCTACTTGAACTGGCTGTCAGAATGTGTTTTACTATACCCTTGTACATTTTTATAAATTGCTGATGTCAACACTTATACTCAGTCATATTTGCTAAAAAGATAGAATTAAAAAAATGAAAAAGCGAAGAACCACAACAGATTATTTCTCTTCATACCTCATCCACATAGACATGCTTAAATACAATATGTAGGAGAAATAATAACTACAATTTTTTTCATATTTTCTTTTTTTTCCTCTGTCCTCCTAGAGCAGAGGTCAGCAAGCCCCAGTACACATGCTGCCAGAGCACGGGACATGAGGCCATTTTGCTCGGCATACCACAGCCAGCCTGGGCTCTGTGCAGCTGCCACCAGCTACAGAGCCCAGGCTGCATGTAGCAGGCAGCAGGAAGGCTGCAAGTCCTGCTGCAAGTATCCTGGGCCCTATGGCAGACAGAAGCTGCCCAGAGCCAGGGCCAGCTGTGGCAGGCACCCAGGAGGCTACAGCTGGTGTACCTGGATCTGAAGCCCTGACCTGGCTCTGTGGCAGTGGCAGTGGCAATGGCAATGGCAATGGCAGCTGCACGCATGCCTCAGGGCACACATTGGGAAAGGGATCTGGGTAGCACAACCCTTCCCTGCTGTGCACCCCAAGACATGAATGCAGCTGCCACTGCCATGGAGCCAAGGGGGGCTCCAGACCCTCATGCAGGTGTTTGCAGCCTGCCCACCGCCTGCTGTAAACAGCCTGGGCTTGGTGGCACAAGCCTGCGCAGACCCTGGGTTGCTCATAACAGGCATGTGTTCGTACCATTTCATGTGTTCGTAGCAGGCAGCTGCGAGGCTGCAAGCAGCTGCACCAGGGTCTGGAGCCCAGGCCTGGCTCGTTGGCAGCAGCTGCACGCACACCTTAGGGAGCACAGCAGGAAAGGGGCCAGGGCTACACCACCACAACAAGTATTGAGCTCCTCATGGCTCCCCTGGCGTGCCAACATCTTCCAAGGTGAAGTTGTCAGGTTTTAATTTACTCAGCCCAAAAATGTTGCCACCCCCTGTCCTAAAGATCCACACTGAGGTCCTTGAGAAAATACTAATATGGTACATCCACCATCAGAAAACAGTGCTTTACTAAGGGCAAACAAGCTAGACTCAGGACACGTACAGATATTCAGTTTCCACGGAAGAGTCACTGATCTTCCAGTCGAAACTATGAGTGTATAGGCATTCATGATTTTTCTCCCAGACCAAAAATGTTTGCTTGATGAGGAAAATAACCTGGGAACAACCAAGCTTAAATCACTCCTGGGAGAGTCTCCCCCAGGAAAGCAAATATTTATACACTTACTCTTCCAAGTCTTCAAGCATTCCAGCGTGCTTTGCTCTCAGCCAATCCCCCACCACACATATGCAGGCAGGGGGTGCCTTGCTATGGCAGTGCAGGGCTTGTGGCAATGGCACCAAGCTTCCCCACTCCACTCTGCCCTGCCGCACCAGGTCTCACCCTCTGGGCTGTGGAGGCCCTAGGAGGAGGGCAGCAGGGCAAGAAGCCAAAGCGGGCAGCCCACACCCACCCTGCACACAGATCTGGGGGGCACATGCCCCCTGCCCCCCCAGGAGTGCGCACAGCAGTGGGGAGCCAGTCTGTCTGCTGCTCCTCAGACAAGCCACCCGCAGCTCCATCCCACTCCCCACTTGGGCCCTGCCACCATGCATTCTGGCATACACCGCCCTGGCTGGGCAGCAGCTCCAGCCCCAGCCCTGTCCAACTTCCTCCCTCACTATGTGGGGGCCAAAATTACCTCCCCCACACCAGATTTACCTGTGGGGAGCTGCTCTCCAGGCTACCTGGCTGCTGTGTACCTGTATAAGAACACGTGCACATGGTGCCCCCTGCCTGATCACACTTCTGCTCTCCACAGTCCCTTGCAGGCTGGAACTCTGCCAACCTACAAGGGGAAACCCATTTTTTCCAGTGTTTTTCTCCCTTAAAGGAGAAAATCTGGGTTTTTCTCTTTAAAATGAGAAAATCCAGGTTTTACTGTGTTTTTCCATTGCAAATGGAAAAACTGGATCCCTGAACATCACCAAGATGTGGTTCAAGGCTGCAGGGAGACAAGATGCCAAGGCAGCTGTGTTCCGTATATGTAACCCTGATCAGTCTGAGTTACCTAGTCCAAGCTGCCCTGTGCATTCTAACAACTGTTTCCAGGCATACAGGGGAGCCTGAAGAGCTTATAGCAACGTCTGTATGGGTTTTCAGGCTCTCTGCTCCTTAGCAGCTCAGGTCTTCTCATGTCTGTATGGAGCTATCCAGGTAAGTTTTTTCTACTGGGAAAAGCCAAGAGAATTTTCTCAGATCATTTGAATGCGAGTATGGAGCCTCAGAAACCCAAAAGGGCATGGCACGAGAAGAACTCTTTGAGATGCATGTCATGGAACACCAGCATCCCAGCGGTTCAGAGGGTGTAGATAGAGAAGATGTAGGAAAAGTGCTGAGAGTGACTGCCAGATGGGAAAGAACTGGCAAGGATGACAATTAAAAATTAAACCTTAAGTTATTACAATCATAGAACTAGGTAAGTAGCTTGATAAGACTTGTCCAAAATGCAATACACAGATTCATTGCTGTTTTCAGACGTCAGCATCAGTAACAGCTACCAGACTGATTTAACAACTCAAGGGACCTGTCTGATCCCACCAAAATGCATGAACAATTTACTTATCAATCTGGCTTTTGTAAAACAATTAGTTGCATTAAGTGAATTATACAAACTACCTTTGAGACTCTTTGTAGTACTGAAGAGCATGAAATGTTAACGAGCTAGCACCATTGTGCAAGTCTACATGGATTCATTTATCGGTGTTCAGGGAACCTGAGCAGTTTTGATTTTAGATATTATATGACCCAACTTTAAAAGTGTGGTAAGTTCTAGGGTTTTAGACATGTGCAGAACTCTTTATTGATTTGTGCTGTTGTTTAGTGCTAGGACACAGCATGGAAGTACAAAGTTGGTCTATTTATGCCACTTCATCAAGGTAGGTGCATTAGTTTCGATCCATTCATGTAAAAGGATCTCAGTATCTATCTGAGGTAAAAAGAACTAAGGACAGGAATGATGTAGTTAATGAGGAAAAAGAATTCTAAAAATAGCCAAACTCAGAAGAAAATGTAGGCAAACACTTACATTTTGTGTTTGAGTTGACTGAATAGGAATACCAGAAAGAAAGAAAGTTGGGTCAGTCCAGTGGGGCATGCCAGGCCAGCCAGGCAGCAGGACCCATCTGGGTCCAGCACGTGGTCCCTACGTGCTGCGCCAGGTCCTGCTGCCATTGGCCTGGCCCAGCCAGGCAGCAGAGAGGCCCTGAGGGCAGCAGGACCCGGCTGGGCCCAGCACACGGTCCTCATGCGCCACGCTGGGTCCTGCCACCAAGAGCCCAGCCAAGCCCAGCTGGCCAGAAGAGGGACCCCAAGGGTGGCAGGTCCTGCCACCAAGGGCCCAGCCTGGCCAGGCAGCAGAGAGGCCCCAGGACCCAGCTGGGCCCAGCATGAAGTCCCCATGTGCCACACCAGGTCCTGCCACCAAAGGCCCAGCCCAGCCGGGTGGCAGACTGTCTCCAGGACCTGGCTAGGCCCAGCACGCAGTCCCCACGTTCTGCACCGGGTCCTGCTGCCATGGCTCAGAGCGCCCCACTCCCACTACTGCTGCTGGTAAGTTATGGGCCCTGGGCGGGGGGGGGAGGCTGTGGCACTCCACGGTGCCTGAGACCTGGGGCAGGTGGGCTGTGGCCCTCCAGGGGGGAGCTGGGACCCTGGGTAGGGGAGAGGCTGCACCCTGTGGGGACCTGGGGACCCATCCCTCCTGAGCAGCCCCCCCAAGGTCCCACACACCCATAATCCCTCTAGCAATTGCCCCACACCAACCCACATCCTTCCACACACACCTTCCTGGAAACACCACATCCCCCCCACCATCACATACAAAGAAATCCAAAAGTACACATCAACACATATAGGTATTTAGAATTTATTTTATCATGATGATAGAGACACTGGTAGGCTTCTACATTGCTGTAACATTGTAAATATACCAATAAAGCATTGCTCAACTGGTCCATGTCGACTGTGGATTTGGGGGTATTTTTAAAAATGGATTTAGGATGCTGCTGCAACAGTCCAGCTGGCACAAGAGGTAGTGTCCCCAAGTAACAAGTGGCTGAGCCCCAGAAGCACCTGAGAGTGAATAGCCCTGAGCTGCTCACCAGGGCAGCTTTTTGTATGGATGGGGTCAGGACAGGGTAGCTTTTTATACTGCTGGGGACAGCATAGATGCTCCCCCTGGCTGCATATCCAGGAGGAGCCAGGCAGGATTATTTTGCCCCAAGTGGCACAATTGCTCCACAATGAAGTACATGTCTGAGCATGTGCACTGAGGCAAAAAGCCCTGGCTCAAGTTTGCACTGCTTCTATTTCAGCTGCTGCAAGTGCACATGCTTGCATGTGTAGACATGCCCCTAGAGTTCCATTTCTTCCCAGAAACGGTCTTCTTGACCAGGCTGTATAACTCAGTGCCCGTCTCACCTCTTAGTCTGTTAATTAGCCAAAATTAGGGATTTGGCCTAAGCCCCCTGAGGAACCTAGTCTGCTTGGTGTGCTCTGAATGGAGTGAGTTCTGCACAAATCATTGCAACTGCTTTCTTTCAAAAATACCTGCTGGCAGGTGCTCTCCTTTTACATAATTGTAATTGTCACCTAGAACAAGGGAGACAGGGCTTGTATGGCCTCCTGAGCCCTACAGGTTTAAGGAGGACATCTGCTACCACTTAGGGGAATACCATCTATATCCAGGTGGGTGGGTATTAGAATGGGATACACTTTCTACTTTTTATATATTTTGCATTTAACAGTAATTGGATACAACACATGAATAGTCCTGGAAGCAGGGGCTGGAAAGTGAGTGGGTGCCTTAATTATTGAATTATAGCGTTGTTTTGCTCTATTTCTACATCCCTTAGCCTTGTTTTGTTTGATGCATGGTGGCCCAGACTGAAGAGAAGTGGAGAAGACCTCTACCCAGTAACATACTATGCATCTCTGGTGCCCAGGGGCCAATGCTTGCATTTGCACTCCCCTCCCCAGGTCCTTCTTGTAGCAATACTTAAAGTCACATTGCGCAGTAAAAACTCTGAAGGGCCTGGCTGGCACCCGGGGACCGTGGCCTCCTCCCCACTGTTGATCCGCCACTGCCTCTACCAATCTATAGCCTATAACCTCATGATTATAAGACACTCTGGGTGGCAAGAGATGTTGTTTGAATACCTTCAGACTGAGGTTGACACTGTATCATCGTCTCCCACTTCTGGAGAAGTTCTCAGCCACTAAGCCCTTGACCTCCAACCCCTTGTTTGTAGGACAAAATGTTGCCTGCAAGACTTCCTATGTCTATGAACAACATCAGAGAATTAAAGCTGAAGTTCAGAGATAGGAAAATATGATATTGGTTCCAGCTTCTAGTGTGCTCAATATTGTACGCTGGTACCATCATGACATTTTAAAAGAAAGAGTGAACCAGTCTTATGTGCCTGGAAGGAATGTAGGTCTCTACATTTAGGGAAGATTAAGGGGTAGGACTCCTGACCTAATGTAGATGCCTAGTTCAAGCCTGCAGAGGGATTCCCGTTTCCAGACAATCCCTCTCTTCAACATTTTCCATTGGCTAGTTTAGTATGCTGGCTGTTGGAATTCCCTTCGAGACCCTGATTCTTCTCCATTCCTTATGGGCCTCACTCCAGGAAACAGCCACCTAGAAATAGTGAGTTGCAATACTTAGTGCTATAACACCTGAATCGCATTGTGTTTATTATGTACATGTTAATTTTTATACTAAATATTAGGCGTGTTAGCTTGCAAGATATTTTTCTACTCCTTAGGCAGTGGTTTTTAGGCCTCCTTAGGCAGTGGTTTTTAGAGTCTACGCACCAATTAAAGTTGTGTTTCTAGTTGTTAGAAATGGAATATTGTTAGAAATGGAGTATTGTTAGAAATGCACAGCTTGCATCTTGCACCCGATAAGAAAGAAACACTGCCAAGGACTTTGTTCCTTTCCTAGCCTTGCCACAGCTTTTCTTATACTAAATCACAGACTCTCCCCCAGCTTCTCCCTAGCCTTTCTCATACAGATTACAGAAGCTGGAATTCAACTGACTGTGTCCTTGAAAGGCGGGGGGGTTTGCACTCTTGGTGACCTATAGTAGTCTCTGAGCATGCTTAATTAGCTGATGCATATTTACCTCTCCACCCTGCATACTTAAGTAGTTAATTATACTATACATGCGATGCATGTAGTGATGTAACCACATGTATGCTTGTATGAAACGGAAGTGAGCTGTAAGAGTTCCTGTTTCTGCACACGTGTCCAGGAGGGAAAAGATAAATACAGCCTGCAAAATTCCTTGGTGGGTTCAGAGTAATCTGAGTTTTTGACTCTGCTCTGACCCTATCTGCAAATACACCTTTTGTGCCATCTAATGAGTGTGTGTCTGTGATTTTTGTTTCCTCCAGAGAAATGAACCGCTTTATGCATCAATCTGACACCGGCAGATGGGATGTCTCTGGATCACCTCGGGGCTCAGTGACAAGATCATCTCTACCACCACGGGGAGTGCACACTGAGCCGCCTTTTTGGGCTCGCCCAGGGGGTTTGAGACGTGAGTCGGGGTACCCGAGAGATTAAAGGCTCCTGTGCAAAATTTTTGGTTTCTGAGGATGCCAGACACACATTCCAGCTTTCTGATCGAGATCTCTGGGTTATCTGAGTGAGTATATGAATTCCTTTGCCCAATTTGGTCTGGATCCGGGAACAAAGACGCATTCGATTTGGTTTAATACTGGGAAATTTTCGGCCTGGTATATGCGAACCGTCTGTAACTAGGATCTTTTGGTATTTGGTGTGCGTTGGGCGCACTTTTGTGGGCATATGGGTGCGGGTCGCTCCCGTGTAGAAAACTCGGATACGCCTTTAAGTTATAGATTACAAAACTTCAGTAAATTTGCAAAGCAGGCAGATTATGGAGTGAAGATGAAAAAGGGTAATTTAATTAAGTTTTGTCAACTCGAGTGGCCAACATTTGGGGTCCACTGGACCCCGAAAGGATCCTTTGTAGTAAAAGAAGTGATAGCTATCCATGAAATTGATTCCAATATCCGTTCTGCATAACTATTTCCTTATATCGATTGTTGGTTGTGGGTGGTTCAAAATCAGCCACCTTGGATTAAGAAATGCTTAGTAAAGTCTCATGTGATGGTTGTTAAAGGAAAGACTCGAGGAGGACCGCCTGTACTCCCTGAGTCTAACGAGGGGGGGAATTCTGAATTGGCTGAGTATCGGACCCGCTCTCCGGTCACCCTGTCAGGTAGCGAGGATGAATCAGACACCTCCTTGGGATCCAGTCCCTCTGCACCACTGCTCCCTCCCTCAGGGAAACCACCATACCGGCGTATCAAAGCATACCTAATGATTCAGAGTGTGAGCCTGAGCCAAGTGCCCCATCTGAATCAGGGAATAAGGGCTATTATTTGCGCAAGACTGTAGAATCACAGCCAGTGCTGAATTGCCTGATGCGAGAGGTTATTGGAGAGGGGGGCAATGCAACTTTTGTCTACACCCCATTTAGTACTTCAGATTTATTTAACTGAAAGAATCAGAGACCCTGTTTTCGTGAAGACCCTGAGAAGATGAGGGACCTGTTTCGATCTATTGGGCAAACCCATCGACCCACTTGGGCTGATGTCCAGATAATGCTCCAAACCTTCCTGACCCCGGAGGAGAGAAGATTAGTGTTGGGAACGGCAGAGCCCATTGCAGCAGCCAGGGTAGAAGCGGAGGGAGCTGCTGGTCGTACCTTGCGTGATACCTGCCCTGTTGAGGAACCGAGACGGGATAATCATACTGCAGAAGGAAGAGAGCTGAATGCACGGTATCTGGGGATTATAGTGGAAGCAATGGGGAAGGCAGTGCCTCGGGTTACTAATCTGTCTAAATTGTATGAAGTGAGACAGGGAAGAGAAGAGGATCTCTCAGCTTTCCTCGGGAGGCTGTACGAGGCGTTCTGCAGGTTTTCGGACCTAGATCCAGAAGCCCCAGATAATCAACGCATGGTAAATCTTATGTTTATTGGTCAATCCACTGCTGATATTCGTAAGAAGTTACAGAAAACTGAAGGAGGTACTGGGAAACCGATTTCAGAGCTGGTGGAAATTGCATATAAGGTATATGGGAATCGTGAGCATATGCAGGAGCGCAAGGAGGATAAAAAGGCTCAGCGACAGATGGCAGTGCTGGCAGCTGCTATAACTGGAGGTAACCCTGGAAAGGCTGGGATGCAGAAAGGGAAAGGAGAAAGAGTGGGAGCAGACGTTTGTGCTTACTGCAGGGAGAAAGGACACTGGAAGAGGGAATGCCCAAAGTTGAAGGAGAAGAGAGAGGGTGAACCAAGAGGTCACCTCATGTGGGCAGAGGAAAAGGGTGAGGACACAGAATGAAGGGGGCGGGGATCTAAGACCACTACCCTTTGGGTTGGAGCCCGAGAAGATCCCATGGTAACCATTAGGGTTGGTGGCAAAAACTTTGAAGCCTTGGTGGATACTGGAGCTACATTTTCAATGATTCCAGAAAACCCCCCCTGTGCAGGAACTAGTGAACAGCATGTTCTTGTGGAAGGGATTGAGGGAACACAATCCTGACTCCCTGTTTGTAAGCCACTTCTCACCAAAGTGGGGGACCATTTGCTCAACCACTCCTTTGTATATTCTCCAAGTTGCCTTGCACTACTTGGGCGGGACCTACTCACAAAACTGCAAGCTGAGATATTTTTCAGAGACGACCAGATGGTGGTCCAGCTACCTGTCAAGCAGAGCTCGAACTATCAGATGGCTCTCCTGGAGGACCGACGCCCTGCAGTAAGTTCTGAAGATCACATGACTGGAATAGACCCTTCGGTATGGGCTGATGGAACCCCTGCGCGAGCTAAGTCGGTCTCCCCGGTAAGGATCATACTCAAGGATGGGGAGGGGCCCATTCGGGTAAAGCAGTATCCACTCAGCCGAGCGGCCAGAGCTGGACTCAAGCCGTTAATAGAGAAATACAAGAAGTGCGGATGGCTAGTGGAAGGGTCCTCACCATATAATACCCCCATTCTTGGAGTGCCAAAGGCAGATGGGGTCTCATACAGACTGGTCCAAGACCTGCGAGCAGTAAATAAGAAGGTCCTTTCAGACCATCCTGTAGTCCCGAACCCACACATGATTTTGACACAAGTACTGGGGGAAGCTGAAATATTTTCAGTGCTAGATTTGAAAGATGCTTTCTTTTCCATTCCCCTTCACCGAGAGAGTCAAAAATTGTTTGCTTTTGAATGGGAGGATCCAGATACTTTCCATAAAGCCCAACTCATGTGGACAGTTCTTCCACAAGGATTCATAGCAGCCCCCCATATTTTCGGACTTGCCCTTCAGAAGGACTTGGAGGAGTGGAAGGGATCACACCCCGCAGTGACTCTCCTCCAGTATGTGGATGACCTGCTAGTTGCAAGCCCAAACTTGCAACTCTGCAAGGAAGCCACCAGGTCACTGTTAAACACTCTAGGGGAAAAAGGATATAAAGTCTCTAGAAAGAAAGCCCAAATATGTCAGCCTCAAGTTACATTTTTGGGATATAAGCTCTCAAAAGGAGTCAGAGCCCTGAGTGAGGATCGCATACAGGCAATCCAAGGTCTAACCTCACCTAAGTCACCCAAGGAGCTGCGGGCATTCCTAGGGCTAACTGGGTTCTGTCGACTATGGATACCAGATTATGGTGGGAAGGCTAGACCACTGTATGACTCCCTGACTAAGGAGAGTCTCACTGAATGGAAATGGACTAAAGAAATGCAGCACGCCTTTGATCTGCTTAAGGCAGCATTAACCCAGCCCCCTGCCCTGGCCATCCCAAATAGTAAAAAGCCATATCGACTGTATGTTCATGAGAATCGAGGGGTCGCATCAGGGGTGCTGACACAGCCATCAGGCCCAACCTGGAGACCCATGGGATATTACTCAAAGGTTCTAGATCCAGTTGCACTCGGGTGGCCAGCCTGTCTTCGGGCTGTGGCAGCCACAGCAGTGGTTGTTGAAGAAGCCCAGAAGATAGTCATGGGTGCGGATATGGAAATACACACCCCACATGGAGTTCCCCAGATTCTAGGGACTGAGGGAGGAAAGTTTCTCAACCCCTCCAGACAATCACGGTATGAGATATTTTTGCTCTCTAATCCAGGACTTACTTTCAAACATACTACAGCCTTGAACCCTGCAACCTTGCTGCCGGCGCCAGGGAAACTGACACATGACTGCCTTGAGGTCCTGAATCAAACCACACAGGTGCGGCCTGATCTTGCTGAGGACCCAATTGAAGACCCAGATGCTGAATACTTCGTAGACGGCTCCAGCTCATAGATGGAAAAAGACGAACAGGATGTGCAGTGGTAACCTTGGATAAGGTAGTATGGAGGGAGTCATTGCCGAGCTCATGGTCGGCACAGGCCGCGGAACTCACTGCGCTCACCTGAGCATTACAGCTGGGGACAGGCCAGCGGGTTAATGTATACACTGATTCTCGCTATGCTTTTTCTATGGTCCATGCGCACGGACTATTGTGGAAAGAAAGGGGTTTCATTACGGCTTCTGGGAATAAAATTGCTAACGGCCCTCAGATTATCAAGCTACTAGAGGCACTCCACCAGCCTAAAGAGGTAGCAGTCATTCATGTGCGGGCCCATGGGAAGTGCTGCATCAGCTTCATGCAAGAACCCATATGGGAGGCTTGGCTATGAGTGATCTAGTGATCCGCCAAGCAGTAGCCCCAGGGCTATATGTAGAAGCTCAGCGTATTGCTACCAGGTGCATCACATGCCAGAAAGTAAACCCTCAAAAGAAACCCCCTGTGCCAATGGGAGGTAGACCCTGGGCAGCGTACCCTGGACAAGCATGGCAGATTGATTTTGCCGAGCTCCCACGGTCCGGACGTCATGGGTTTTTACTTGTCATGGTAGACCAGCTCTCTGGTTGGGTCGAGGCGTGGCCCACCAGGACTGCCACTGCGGCTACAGTAGTGAAGTATTTGTTGCAGGAGATCATTCCCCGGTATTCTCTGCCTGAATCCATCGAGTCGGATCAAGGACAATACTTTGTGGGAAAGGTAGTTCAAGAAGTCGCACAAGCTCTCAAGATCACTTGGAAACTACACACACCATGGAGACCACAAAGTTCAGGACAAGTGGAACGCATGAATAGGACCTTAAAGACTCTACTTACCAAAATCTGTATTGAAGCACGCCTTAAGTGGCCTCAAGCATTGCCGCTATCTCTTACTTGCATTTGAAACACTCCCCGATGGGGCATTAAATTAACCCCATATGAAATTATGTTTGGCAAGCCCCCTCGAGTCTTACCCCCAGGGATGCGAGAAAATGTAACTTTTGAATTAGGTAATAGCGAGCTTCATATGTACGTTATTGCTTTGCAGTCTGTCTTGTCTTCTCTTCACAGGTATGCAGCCTCCTTTCAGCGTCTGCCTTTAGACGTACCGGTACATGACTTCTGCCCGGGAGACTGGGTCTTGGTGCAGCGGTGGAAAAAGGAGCCTTTGACTGAGAGGTGGAGTGGCCCTTTCCAGGTACTTCTAACAACCCACACCGCTGTAAAGATTGCTGGCCATGACCGTTGGATACACCATACCCGTGTGAAACGACATCCATGAGCGTCAGAGGACACCAACTCCCAGGACGAACTCACTCCGGAAGCTGAGTCGTCCTCGGAACAAGAAGCCAGCAAGTGGAGCTGTGAACCCACTGGTGATCTCCAAGTGCGCCTGAGACGGCTTAATCAAAGTTCAGAAAATTAGACAAGAAAGTAAAAAGAAAAAGTTTAGGCTGTATTTGATCTCAAGAAAGGGAGAATATGGTGGGAATCTTAATATGCCTTGTTGTTATCTATGTAGTAAGAGAAGCAGAATTGAGCAGCCCTAGCCGCCAGCCTATATCCCCACTTCCCCCAATTGCTCCCCCAGGGACAAATTTGTATGTTGACATGATGGAAAGAATTGCAGGTACCTTCGATCTCACCAACTGCTGGGCCTGTGGGGGACTCCGAGAGGCTGGAGAACAGTGGCCTTGGAGGGCTTTTCCTTTGGCCCCAAAATGGTTGGTAAGTGATAAGGCGGATGTTAAGAGTACTGGTCAAGAATGGGATGAGAACCGCAGCTGGGATCTTTCCCAAGTGGCATTAGGAGAGTACTGTATTAACAATAATGGTACAGGGAGGAGTTTGGGACATAGCCAGTGTACATGGACATTGAAATGGGTCCGAACATGCACTACCTGTTATGCCCTTAATTGCAGCAAGTATGCAGGTCAATGGAATTCTACTGCTGTTAAGCTCCCAAACTCCACATGGATGAAATGTAACCCATCCACTCCACAATCATCCCCATATGATGAAGACCCTGCTTCAAAAAGATTGATAACCACCACAGTTGAAGGGATGCAAGTTGTAGCAGTCCCCCTCAAAGCGCAGACTGTAGCAAAAGTCATTGTACTCAGAAAAATTCCTCGTAATTATCTTGATCTGCCTAAATGAAAACGGTGAGCAGAAAGCATCTTGAGGGGGGAATATTGTTAGAAATGGAATATTGTTAGAAATGGAGTATTGTTAGAAATGCACAGCTTGCATCTTGCACCCGATAAGAAAGAAACACTGCCAAGGACTTTGTTCCTTTCCTAGCCTTGCCACAGCTTTTCTTATACTAAATCGCAGACTATACTAAATCCAGCTTCTCCCTAGCCTTTCTCATACAGATTACAGAAGCTGGAATTCAACTGACTGTGTCCTTGAAAGCGGGGTGGATTTGAACTCTTGGTGACCTATAGTAGTCTCTGAGCATGCTTAATTAGCTGATGCATATTTACCTCTCTGCCCTGCATACTTAAGTAGTTAAATATACTATACATGCGATGTATGTAGTGATGTAACCACATGTATGCTTGTATGAAACGGAAGTGAGCTGTAAGAGTTCCTGTTTCTGCACACGTGCCCAGGAGGGAAAAGATAAATACAGCCTGCAAAATTCCTTGGTGGGTTCAGAGTAATCTGAGTTTTTGACTCTGCTCTGACTCTATTTGCAAATACACCTTTTGTGCCATCTAATGAGTGTGTGTCTGTGATTTTTGTGGCCTCCAGAGAAATGAACCGCTTTATGCATCATAGTGTTGCATAACTGTGCAAATTTAATCTAGCTAGGACTTCCAAGTTTTTTAGACAGTACTGTAAAGGTCTTGTCATAGCCCCCTTAATCATTAGAAATTAATCACAGACTAGAAATATAGCATGGAAATAGATCTTTAGTTGGAAATATGGTTTTTGGTGTTCTGGTAGAAACAGGTTTAGGCCACATACAGATATTCTATTTTTGCTGGGAGAAAAGCCTCTCTCCTAGGACAGAAAGGACACACAGACATTCAAGGGCTTTCTTGTATAAGAAAAATGGCTCTTCTGAAAGAAGTTAGTTTTTTTTAGCTATGAGAAAGACCTCCTTCCTCCCTATCTAAATTGAAGGGCTGTACGCTTCTGGCTGTTGAGGGCACTTGGTATCCCACAGTCCTTTGCTCTCCCTCCCTCTCTCCAAGGGAAGGAAGCAGAAGGAGAGAGGGAGAAGGGAGGATATTGTCTTGAGGTGGGAGCACTTCCAAAGCCTCCAGAGGGTTCCCATCACAGGAAAAGAACCCCCACCCAGTGCACTCTTCTGGTTCAACACAGAGGAGTAGAGCAGGAAGCAGGTACAGGGCTAGAGCTCTTCTGGAGCCCTGGGCAAATGCTCTCTTCCCAGCTGACTGGCAGGACTGACAGGAGAGACCATTCTCCTGTGGCAGAAACCCTCCTAGAGCCCTGGAAAGGCTCTCTCTGCAGGAGAAGAGCCCCCACCTAATGCACCCTGGTTCCACATGGAGGCATGCAGGGGAGCAGAGGACACTTCTCCCATACTTGGGCAGCCTTGCAGCCATAGAATCATCTCCCACCTCCATATATGCCTCTTGGTGGAATTTCAGGTATGCCACAAGTGAGAGAGTTGTTCCATTGCTGCAAGGATGTGCAGTTCACAACTCCTGGGCTTTTAAATGCCACCCCTGCCTTTCAGTTAAGTGGTGAGGCAAGGATTGAAAAGCCCCCAGAGCCTGTGTTTTAAATTGCTCTGTGTGCAGCCCAAATGGGATGATTTTAAGCTGCTGGCACAAGGAAATAGAACTGGAGACAGCTCCTGACCCCCAAGCTTTTAAATTGCTGCATGTACCACCCAGCTGGACAGTACAGTACAGCACAGCACAGCACTTAAAGTTTGCAGGAGGCTCCCTATTGACAGCCTGCCCCCTTCCCAGGCAGGGGAAAGAATAGACTGTCAAGTAATGGCTTTCTAAGGGTGGGGGTGACCCAGGGAATAGCCCTGTAATGCCCTCCTGGCCTAGAGGGCTGGATTGCCTATACCCTCTACCTCTCAGGTTGTTTTTATACTGGTAAAAATTTCTCCAAACTTGTTATCAGTAGAAGTTAACATCTATACATAGCCTTAAACAGATTGCAAAGTTATAATGTGTTGGTGAGCAGTAGTTTTAAAAATTTTAAAAAGGATTTTTTAAATACTTACCTCTGTTATGTGCCAAAGAGGTCTATCATCCAGTGCCTGATCCCAAACTAAATAAAGACAATGAAAGACTTTAGTTGATAAAACTGGATTTTGAACTCTGTGGGAGTTCAGAATACTCACATGAGTGGCTTCCCTGCAGTATTCTGGGATGCATACTAAATTAAAAGGTATCCCCCTATCATTTAAACTTGTTTAATGATTAGGAAATAATATTTAAGTCTCCCATAGCCCATCTACTTCCTTTAAAAGAATATTAAGTCTCCCACCCTGCACACACTGTTCAAGAAATACCAAATTTAAAGTTTCACATTTACTAAAATATAGTTATGAATATTAATTAGGTGGGAGGCTGCTCATTCCCTGCCCTGATGTCAGGGGGCACTATCTGCAGCGCCATACCTCCCCTACATCACAGCCTATGCCTTACAGTTGGCATCTAGCTGTTAACATCTCCAGCCCCACACTGGGTCCAGAATCCTCTAGTCAGGACCCCTCTAAGAAAGGCAGCAAGAAGGCACAGCAGCCCTCCTGGCTCTCCAGGGACCTAGCAGACCTCCTGCAGCTAAACAGGAAAGCCTACAAAGGATGGAGAACAGGATTCACCTCCAAGGAGGATTATTCTGCACTGATCCGGTCCTGCAAGGAGCAAACCAGGAAAGCCAAGGCTGCAACTGAACTCCAACAAGCTTCAGGCATCAAGGACAACAAAAAGTCCTTTTTCAGATATGTGGGGAGCTGGAGGAAAAGCAAGGGCAACATTGGACCCCTGCTAAACCAGATGGGGCAACTGACAACTGACGCCCAGGAAAAAGCCAACCTATTAAATAGGTACTTTGAGTCATTCTTTCATCAGTCCCATGGGACACCCATGCCTGCTATGGGACAGGGAGATCCAGGTGATGGGGATCCCCTACCCTGCATAAATGCTGACCTCATGAAGGAAAATCTTGATAAGCTGGATACCTTCAAGTCGGCCGGCCCTGACAATCTGTACCCCAGGGTACTCAAGGAGCTGGCGAGTGTCATAGCCCAGCCCCTGGCACGGATCTTTGAAAACTCCTGGCACTCTGGTGTAGTGCCCGAAGACTGGAAGAAGGCCAATGTGCTGCCGATCTTCAAGAAAGGGAGGAGAGTGGATCCGGCTAACTACAGGCCCATTAGTCTGACTTCTATCCTGGGGAAGATCTTAGAAAAGTTTATTAAGGAGGCCATCCTTGAGGGACTGGCCCAGGCTAACATTCTAAGGGATAGCCAGCACGGGTCTGTTGTGGGTAGGTCTTGTTTGACCAATCTCATTTCCTTCTATGACCAGGTGACCTATCACCTGGACAAGGGAGAAGAGATTGATGTCATATATCTTGACTTCAAAAAAGCTTTTGATCTGGTATCCCATGATCACCTCTTGGCCAAACTGGCCAGTTGTGGCCTTGGCTCCACCACGATCCGCTGGCTGGGAAATTGGCTCCGTGGTCCGACCCAGAGGGTTGTAATTGATGGCAGTCACTCATCGTGGTGCCCTGTGACCAGTGGGGTCCCTCAAGGCTCTGTCCTTGGACCCATACTGTTCAACATTTTCATTAATGATGTGGACACTGGAGTCAGGAGTGGACTGGCCAAGTTCACCGATGACACCAAACTTTGGGGCAAAGCATCCACGCCAGAAGATAGGGGGATGATCCAGGCTGACCTGGACAAGCTCAGCAAATGGGCAGACGAGAACCTCATGGTGTTTAACACCAAAAAATGCAAGGTTCTCCACCTTGGGAGGAAAAATCTGCAGCATCCTTATAGGCTCGGCAGTGCTACATTGGATAGCACTACAGAAGAAAGAGACTTGGGGGTCATCATTGACCAGAAGATGAACATGAGCCTGCAATGCGATGCTGCGGCTAGTAAAGCGACCAAAACGCTGGCTTGCATCCATAGATGCTTCTCGAGCAAATCCCGGGACGTCATTCTCCCCTTGTACTCGGCCTTGGTGAGGCCGCAGCTGGAGTACTGCGTCCAGTTTTGGGCTCCACAATTCAAAAAGGATGTGGAGAAGCTTGAGAGAGTCCAGAGGAGAGCCACGGGCATGATCAGAGGTCAGGAAAACAGATCTTACAATGATAGGCTGAGAGACATGGGACTCTTTAGCCTGGAAAAGCATAGGCTCAGGGGTGATCTGATGGCCACCTACAAGTTTATCAGGGGTGACCACCAGGATCTGGGGGAACATCTGTTCACCAGAGCGCCCCATGGGATGACGAGGTCGAACGGTCACAAACTCTTGCAAGACCGTTTCAGGCTGGACATAAGGAAGAATTTCCTTACTGTCCAAGCCCCCAAGGTCTGGAACAGTCTGCCAGCAGAGGTGGTTCAAGCACCTACATTGAACACCTTCAAGAGTAAATTGGATGCTTATCTTGCTGGGATCCTATGACCCCAGCTGACTTCCTGCCCTTTGGGCAGGGGACTGGACTCAATCTCCTGAGGTCCCTTCCAGCCCTGATGCCCATGAAATCTATGAAATCCCTCCATTCAGGCAGCCTACTCAGTCTTTATTCAGGGCTGCCTAGCTCCTTGATCTGTTCCCCTTTATGGGTGTGGTGCCCCTGGGACTTTTGGCTACACTGGCCTTGGCCTCACCTCCAGGCCAATCAGCACCCCAAACCCTCAGCTCTGGGCATCCCTCGTGGTGGGCCCCGGGCCCTTCAACCCTTCTAGTTCTGGCCCCAGCACTGACCAGTCAGGGAATTTCAAGACAGGTTCTGAGTCTAGAGCCCCACTCCATCTCCAGAGTCCACCTTCCAGACCCTACAAGCAGGTAACCCAGCTGGTTGTGAGAGCTGGGGTTATTAAGGCACCCCAACCCACCTTTCACTGGGGGGAGTAACTGGCCTGGCATTTCCTGAAGTCTCCCACCCTACTGAGAGCCCAACCAGGCCACCCACTCCTGGCAGGATGCAGTTTTAGTTCATGCTCAGGGCCAGGAGCCTCCTAGCCATCTCCTACAGCTCCTCCCTTACCTCCAGGATGATACACGTAACCTTGCAAACCAGATAACATTATTATTATTATTATTATTATTATTATTATTATTATTACTATTACTACTACTACTACTACTACCACTACCACCACCACCACCTCTCAGCAAAATGCCCTGCTTATATAGGCAGCCCTGAATCTAAAATGGCTGCCACAATCAGGCACCTGCTGGCTGCTTGGCTTAGGTATAAAAGTGGCAGGCACAAATAGTGCCCTACCACAGATACCTTTTATTAGATCAACTAAATAGTGGGGGGGAAAGCTCTTTGCAAGCTTTCAGGCACAACCACCCTTCTTCAGGCAATGGGAAACTCTACTGATGTTATGAGTTCTCCAAGGTAGGCAAGAAGAATTATCTGAGGTTGCTTTTCATCAGTTTGATGGCTTTTCTCTCTTCATCAAGGGTTAGAGGCATAGATGACTGGTAGGGAAGGCATAGGGGGTATGTGTTCCCCCAGCAATTGGCTGGTGGTGCTGCTGCTGCTGGCTTCTGCAGGTGGCTGCCATTTGCCACCCCCCAGCATGGGCTTCTGTGGGTGGTTTTAACTCACTACCCTGCTACTGACACTGCTGCCCACAAACTCTGCCCTCCCCCTCCCCCCAGTCTCAGGAGGCACCAGTCACCCATGGTTGGAGAGATTCTGAGATCATCTCTGGCTGGGTGTTACAGGATGGAGTTCAGAACACTGTTGTCAACAGCAGTCTTGATTTGAGAAGGTCTTCAAAATGTTCCTTCCAATGGGCACTGATGGCTCTGCTTTCCTTGATCAGGTCTTCTGCATCCTTAGGTCTCAAAGGGGTTGGTTCCTGAGTGCTCAGACTGTGGATGGCTTTGGTAGCACTGAAGAAACTGTACATATCATGGATGACAGCTAAATGTTGAACCTCCTTAAATATGTCTTCCCACCATTTGTTCTTCATATCATGTGTCCACCTTTGGACCTCTCCCTTGGCTTGTTGGAGATTCAATTTCTTTTGCTTGGAGTTGGTGTCATTTTGCTAAGCACAAAAGGCCTTGCACTTGTGATCAAGAAGTTCTTGCATGTCATGGCTGTTCTCATAAAACCAGTCTTAATGTTTTCTGGTAGAGAATCCAAGTGTCTCTTCACGGATACTGCTGTCCACAGGTCTGGGTTTTCTGTTTCCCATGGAAAATAGGAGTAAACTGCAAATTTTACCTTTTACTGGAGGCAAACAGATTTCTCATTTTACCAGATTAACCTGTGGATTTTGCAGTTTTGTGATGTGTTCCACCCTGCAGGGGGCTGGGAGGGAGCAGGAAGAAGGTGGTGAGGCAGGGGGTGCCATGTGCATGTATATGCATGTGGCCCCAGGCAAACTGGAGAGCAGCTCCCACAGCTAAGTTGGCAGGGGGGAATTGAGGCCCCCATAGGGAGGGAGGCAGGGAGTTGAGTGGGCCTGGGGCTGGGGCTGGAGCTGCTGCCCAGCCAGGCAGTGCTGGGGCCTTGAGACCCAGAGCTGTAGTGCGCACCGGCAGGGAGCAGGATGGCAGGGGGGTTGTGGCAGAATGATGGGGGGTTGTATTGGGGGAGCGGGACTGGCTCCCCACTGCTGCACACACTCCCAGGGGGGTAGGGGGGATCTGCACCCCCCCAGATCTGTGTACGGGGCAGGGCAAGGCAGGTTGTGTGCTGCAGGCTAAGGCGGGGTGGGGGGGACTTCTCCCTGTGGCAGCGTGCACTCCTGGGGGACAGGCCATGCTCCCCAGATCTGTTCACAGAGTAAGGGCTGTGTGCTGCCCACTTCAAGCTCATGTTCCTCACTCTGCTGCCCTCCCCCTGGGTCTCCACAGCCCGTCGTGTGCACCTGGGTGCTGCAGGGAACAGCGGAGCCAAACAGGAAGCTGCCTGCTGCTGTGAGCTCTGCACTGCCCATGTCCCCTGCACACCACCCCATGCTGCTGCCCCCACTGCAGCCATGCAAGCATGGGATTCCTCTCCAGGACAGCATGGAGCTTGCAGCAGTAGGAAGCTTCATGGCTCTGCTGTTCTCTCCACATTGAGCTGCAGAGGCACCAGGGGAGGTCAGCAGGGCTGGAGCCCACAGTGGATAGTGTGCAGCCCCCACCCTGCGCACAGATCTGGGGGGCATGGATCCCTCTGCCCCCCAGGAGTGCATGGTACAGTGGGAAGCAGCCCCTCCACCTGAGCCCACAGCAGGCAGCAGTGGGGGGAGCCAGGCTTTGCTCTGCTGCAGCAACCACCACCTCCTGCCAGAGACAGAGAACTGTGGACTTAGGTCCCTGGCCCGGCAGCCCTTCTGGCATGGCTGGGGGAGCAGGAGCTTTGGGTGGGAGGTGAAGGGCACCAGCAGAGCTGAGGGTTGTGTGGGGAAGTGAGGGGTACCAACAGGGCCAAGGGGCTGTGGGACAGGAGTGAATGGCACCAGCAGGGCTGAGGAGCTATGGGTGGGGGGAAGTGAGGGGCACCAGCAGAGACAGGAGGCTGTGGGGAGGGACTGAGGGGCATGACCGGGGGGGGGGGGCTGCGAGGGGTACCAGCAGGACCAGGGGAGCTGTTTTGGGGGGGGGGGACTTTTCATTTTAATCATGGATTTGGGGGGTTTTATCAGAGAATTTGCAATTTTTTTTTATCAGGGAAAACCAGGATCCCTGCTGATGACAGTGGCATTGAGGGCACCCCACATGCTGCTGACATTCTCCCATTGTCGTTGATTGGAATGCACCAGTTTTTCATTGAGACATTGGTGGAAGAAGTCTTGCTTGCTTGGGACCTTGCGTCCGTCAATGTTGATCTTCCGTCAACATTGCTTCTGCTGCAGCTGTCCTTGGGAGCCGTTTTGAATGACATAACAAAAAGGATGAGTCGGTGATCAGTCCAGCAACCATCAGCTCCTAGCATAGCTCAGGTGATGTGGACATCTTTGCGATCCTGTGCACAGATGATGACACAGTCAATCAGGTGCCAATTCTTAAATTGTGTGTGTTGCCATGACTGTGTTTCTGGCAGAACGGGGTATTGGTGATGGTGAGTCCATGTGGCTCATTCACTTTGTACTTCCCAGTCCATTCGCTACGGATTTGCTCCAAAATCCACTAAATAAAAATATTTCTTGCAAAAGCTTGTGTTTCTCTTTTGCTGATTTATACAATTCCCGTTAATGGGAAGAAATAATATTTGGCAGATTGTTTCAATAAAGCGTAAGAAACAGATGATTATTCGAGTCACATAATATTGTAATATTATATGTGTGTCTTGTATACATTCTTACAATATGTATAATATATCATAAGATTGTTTACTCGGTGGGGTTTATATTGGTTTGTAGTGAGGCAAGAAGCGTGCAAAAATATCTCTATTATCAAAATACCTAGGAGCTGACTGGTTCAGGACTTGTGTGCTAGGCATTGTACAAATACAGAACAAAGAGTGAGCCCCAGCCCTGAAGAGTTTACAACCTAAGGATTTAATGAGATCACAGGTGAATACAGAGAGAGACAGCTATATAAAATGATAAAAGTATTGGCCAGGAAAATAGATAGAGAGCTCAGAAATATCTGTAGTTGTCTAAATAAAGTCTACATCTAGATGCAAAAGGGAGCAGGGTTAGGCTTGAGCATATGTCCTTAATTTTGATTTTTCTGACTTAGAGCATTTCACTTGGTGATCTTCACACTCAATCCAGTTATTTTGTCAAATAAATTCTTTATGTATGGTGGTGATTCAGCAGATGGCACTCTTTCTCTGATTCACCACAGAACAAATGCCAAGCATCATTATTAGGGGGCAGTGTGATACTGGAGGTGTTTTCTTTCAAGTTAAACATAAAATCAAGGTCCTGACCACTTATAATTAAATATATGAGTTCATCTTTGTAAGAGATGAGATATTGATCCCAACATTCTGGTCATATCCCTGTTTGAGCAGTTCAGTCTTCCTTCTTAATTCTTGCAATTTAATCTTTGAAAATGTGCTTTACTTCCTGCCTTATGTGTTGTTTTGCTATAGCTTATTAAAAAGTTATTGAGTTCCACCCCAGTGGTGGCTACATTTCATTGTTGGAGGATGGGATCCCTTTGTTCAGTTTGAATATCAGCCTATTACATTTATAAATGCTTTAGGAGCCTACAGGATGAAAAGCACTAGATCAATAGAAGGTCATTATGTTATATTAGAGATATTTAATCAGGAGGCATCTCTAAAATATATTTGCTTTTAAATTCTGAAATATATTGTATTTGCATGCATAAAAATAAAATAAAGATTGTAGATTAATACAATTCAGAAGAAGGTTCTGAATGTGTAGATTCTCAAATGAGTATACACTGTGCAGATTTTAAACTCAAGGCCACTAGATGGGGTTGTAAACAATACAGTATTTGTTATAATTTCAGCAAAGCATAAGAAACATATACTACCAAAAATGTAATTCCTTGAAAAGAAAGAAAACAATAATTCATCAATAAAGCAGAAGTAAGGCTTTAATAGTAAATCATTTTAACTTGAAAATACTGGTGCTTAAATAAAGATTTAAAAAAAGAAGTGTTCATAGTTGAAAACAAAATATTCCATACTCAATAACCCTATTGTGAAACCACACAATACCATTTGGATGTCTTTCTTTTTGTTTTCCAATATCCATTTTCCTTGCTGTTATGGCATGTTTTCACCTTTATTGCAGTAGCTGATTAGCACCTATTGAAACAGTAACACAGAGTGGTGAAATAAAAACCTAATCCAGCAGTGAAAATTCATTTAAATTTACTGTCTCTGCTGATCTTTATTTTTCTTAGGAGAAAAATATTCAGCTGAATGGTCCTTTCTTTTGCATATCTAGCTATCTAAACAATTTTATATCTGGATTTTATATCTTATTAACAGTGCTGTATGTTGTACGAAGAGCGGGCAAAACCACAGAAGACAAAAAGTACACCAAACCAGTGCTAATACTATGAAGCTGCTTTTAAATACCTTCTTGAGAAATTGCTTTGTTGCAAAACATTATGCTGCTGTGTTGTGTAATTTATGCATTCTTTTTTAATGTAAGCTGAGAAGCACAAGGTCACTTTTTACACCACTGGAATGATTGAGTGTATATTCTGGGGTTAAGACACTCTCCTTAGATCTTGAGAGTGTCCAGGCTTGTGTCTTTTAATAAATCTATTTTTTCCTTTGTCTGTCTTGCAAATAAAACTTGTATTCATCTAGCTGAAGGTAAATACAGCAGTTCATTGTTTATGTGTCATTATCAATGTCAAAAAATTTCTTTACTGTGCAGTAGGGACTTTCTATCCAGGAAAAATCTTGATGGTTGACATTATTTTCTTTTTTGCCTTCTGGGTCTCAATCAATTAAGCACTGGCTGGCTTTGAAATCCGTCATAGGTTTTTCAATTGTCCACTGCTTCATCCTCAAGATCATCAGTCTTTCTCAGCTCAGGCTATAATAAAAGAGCTTAGCATATTGCTGATCAAGTAATATTTGTCTGGAATTTAAATAATGTGTTATCCAGTAAGAAAAATACTTTGTGTTTGAGGATGACTGGATTGAAATGTGGATTATTGCTTATCTGTAAAGTGTAAAACCCTGGGTCAAATCTAGCTCAGGAAGAAAAAAATAAGAGCACGAGACAATGAAGCTTATATCTTAATTTAAGTATGCAACATTATTCAGCGTGTTTACATATACTCCAAGAATAAATATAATTCATGTTCTAAAATATTTGAGTTTTTACAATTTATATTTCTACATTGTCCATTTAAATATAACATTTATTTGGTTCTGAATGTGTGGTGTATGTTGTTTGCATTGTTATCACTTATGAAGGTAAAGAACAAGTGTGATAATTAATGTGTAGTCATTATTTCAGCTACGTTCACAATATTGGTTTTAATAATGTAATATGGGACTAAAGTTATGGGTTTGTTTCAATAAACAAGTATGACTGTCTTCTTGTGAAGAAGATAAGACAGGGAAAAGATAACTCAGTATTATTGTTCCATCTGTACCTCAGACTATGGGTTGTAAGTGAGCTAAAATCAGGGGTGAATATAAATATATTGCTGGGAGTGGTTTTTTTTTTTAAATCAAACTGCATGGATTATTGTCAGTTCTGAAATGAACTTAGTACAAAGCTCATTTTATGATGAACAGTTTTATTAACCAAATAGAAAATATATGATTAACTTTCTCCATGAGCCTGATTTTTCCAATAGTTACTTTAAAATAGTCTATGAGAATAAGGGAATTTAGTTCTCATAATATGGAAGACAATGACTTTTTTCAAGGAAAACAATTGGCTACTTTAGGCCAAACTCTTTTAAGGCATATAGGCACTTAAAGATGCAGATAGGTACCCAATTTACTTAATTCTGGCCCTTTGGAACCCAAATTCCAGTCACTGAAATAACTAGAACCCTACAACCCAAGTCTCTTTTGAAAATGGGATTTCAGTGCTTAAGAAATCTTTACCCAAAATCTTAAACTAAGTATGTTCCTTTCGGTTATCTGTGCTGTATCAGGAGTTTGGTAACAACAGCAAGCCTTGCTACTGAGGCCCAAATACAACCTTGAATGTGGGACTGCCAAGAGCCATCTTAGTAATAAGCATTGTCTCTCTGTTGTTTCCTTTCCATAGAGGGATGGTTACCATCTTGTGCTGAGACACTTGTGTTAGTTACCTACAAAACTGCAGCTTTGTACTTACTCTGTGCTCACCTTCAGTTGTCATTTACGTTGTCAGATCTTAGCATGTAAACTTCTGCAATGTAAGGTAAGCCCACTGACTAAGGACACCTAATGCCTATGATGTTCACTGTCTGTCAGGACTTCCTTTCCTTCATGAAAGAAGAGGTGACATATGACACAGGAAAATTAATTACTAATACAGTAATTCAGTTAGTGATTGTACTTCAAGTGCATTTCCCTTGTAGAGGTTGGAGAGTGTTGTGTTCTTGTATTGTTTTATTCTCCAGTGCTGTGTGTGTGTCATTGGTTGGTCTGGAAGTTCTCTGAATATGGTAGAACTTTATACTAAGCTATTTTAATATCACTTTTGACTAACCATTTATTTGGTTGTCTTTGTTAGCACCTAAATGCATAGTGCTCAGAAAGTGTATTGCTCTATCAGAATTTCCTCTGCAAATGGGAAAAAGGTAAATTACAAAACAAACATTTAAAATGCAGCCAGCAAGCTAGGACTGGTAAGTAAATCTGATTATTGCAATGGTATCGTAAAAAATGGTCTTCTCTAATAAATAGTATGAATGTCAAATATCTAGAGGATAAATTAAAAATATAAAGGAGAGGCCATAATACCTTGAACAGACCATTCTTTATTTTAAAATAAAAATGTACGGATAATACAAATTTTAAAGCATTATGTATCCCAGCCCTATCCGCCACACTATTAACATGCAGAGAGGGAAATTTGTAATAACTCCTGGAGGAGTCCTGGACGCTGATCTTACAAAGACAAAGCACCTGATTTCAGTGGAACTGCTCACAAGTTGTTTGTTTGTTTGTTTGTTTGTTTGTTTATCTATTAAGTTAAAGAAACACAGCAAGTCTTGTAAAGAAAAAAAAGGGGTAATCATATTTAATTTGATGTATTTTGTTGTTAGCTTATTTTAAAACAATTTCTGACTTGAGTATTCTTTACTAGCATCCATGAAGTGTTTTCTTTAAATCAGTTGTTTTACACATTATATTTTTCCTGTCCCATCTTCATATTTAAATGTCTCTTCTGGAGCAACTGGAAGAAAGACTATAAAAATACTCAGGCCCAGAGGTATAATAGAGCAGCTCCACGCCCTGGGCAGCAGCTCTGCATGGGGCAGTGCTGGCTGCCATGCTGCTGGTGGCAGTAGTATTAACCCCGGGGTGACTTAACTATAGAGTGATTGTTAAAGGTCTGTTTTCCTGATCAGTTTAATTCTACACTATGTCTTTGCTCAGTGTAGTCAGTCTATTAACTGACACCCACATCCCAGTGGCAAAGCATTGTAATAGTGCTTACTACAGGCAACTAGCTCAGGAAACAGGCCTTGTATCTACTCCTCATTGCTAAATAAATGTACTATAGGTAAAATCCAGGGAAAATCATTTCAGAGTAATTGTGTTATGTCCATCCCCTCTGTTACAGTTGTATGATGGCTGCTCTAAACTACTGGGCCTGGCTGGAATGGCCCCTTAAAGTATTGTCTGGTAGGTGTGGATTGTTAGATCCCAGTATATTCTGGCCATGCTTCCACTCACCATCCTCAATTAGACCTTGGTGATGCAACACATTTTAGTGGAAATGCAGTTTTCAATTTGATAATTTAATTTAAAAACACCACATTCCAGGGTTTTTTTCTTACCCAAAAACTTAAAAATGCAGAAAATCTAACCAAGGTTTATAGGCACCTTGTGTCTCTCATCCAGTATACTCTTTTTGTAATGTACCCTGTTTTGTTAAAATATTTATAGGGAAAAATAATAGAGGCCTCCTGCACAAAAGCCTACAAAGAAGAACAAATAAATAAAAAAAACCACCCTGCATTCATTTAACAAGTATGGATGCAAAGCACTCAGAATGCAGGGCCCAGAACATCATGAGATGCCGGTGAGCTACAAGGATCTAAGCCTTAGCTTCACAAATCCCTTCCCACATTCTCCTCCTGGTTCTCTCTCACCCGTTCATCAGTGTGAGAACAGGGCTATACTACTGACAGCTGAGCTTAGCTGGAGCTCTCCCTCTCTAGGTGTCACTAAAAAGTTGGGCAGCATATTTTCACCTGTACTCTGCAGGAGTGAACTTTCTTTTTAGTTCCTTTTTACTATCTCTGGTCCCACCACTTCTTTCATGGAGTCTAGTGGCCTTGATGGTATCAGAAGAGGAGAAAGCGGGAAAAGCAGGGGTGAGAGCAGTATTCCAAGACAGCTTTCACTTCAGGCCTGTTCTCCTTTGCTACACAGAGCAAGCTCAGCAAAGGGAAGCATATGCAATTCTCCGATTGTACAATTTGGTTATTTCTTGACCATTTTTTTCTGAAATAAGTGAAAGGCTGTTGTTCTAATTTGGAACTAAGTTTATGTAACACTAAAGTTTTAAATAAGTGGTTTAATATAATGTAAATTAAATAAGATATGGACAACGTTTTTAAAACTCAATATTTTTAATTAATTGTTGTATTGTAGATGGAGCACAAAAATCACCTTCAGACTGAAAAGCATGGGAAATATTTTTTCCCAAAATGCCAGCAACCTGAAACCAGGGATTTTTAATGAAAATACGTCTCCAGCCATAAATCTCAAATTATCACTTCCACACTAAAATTTCAGCAATGGCAATACACATCAGTTTACAAGGAGATATTGTAAGTAATACTTTATGTGCTTACAGTGTCCTCTAAAGGCAGGTCAAGGTCAAATTTGCTATTATTCAGCATATTGAATCCACCACAGAAATAATTTTGCATGTTATACGTAACATTTGTTCAAGAGTTTTAATGTGCTCTGGAAGTGCACAGACCAGGATATGTTAGACTTTCTGAAGTGTTTCTATTTAATGTCTGTTGTCCATGCTACCACTGACTCTTAAATCCATCTGTTGCCCTGCCTAAAAGAAATAAGAAGAAAGCTATAAAACCAGATTGTGATGAGCAACTGCTGGGGTGCACAAAATGAAGACAGTACAGAAGATTCCATTGCTTACACTGTAGTGATAAACACCGTAAAAAAGCCCAAGCAGAAGTAAATAACTCCATCTTCAGACATGGGCTTTAGTAGCAGCTGCAAATATGGGCTTGTCTACACATGAACATTAATCCAGAAAAGGGACTATGTAAATTTCAAATTGCTTAAGCTACTACATTTTGTTTTCTCTGTGTTGCTCATTCTGCAGTCCGAGGCCCTGGAGAAGTGGACCCCAACCCAGAGCCATGCTGTGGGTGCCAGCCAAGCTCTGCCTGGCAGGATCGCCAGAGCTGCAAACTCAGGAGGCCACCAAAACCCTGGGTAAGGCTGCTGGGGCCAGCCCAGTGCTGGCCCCACCCCAGCCTCCCCTAACCCCGCTTGGGTAACTTGCTGTGTGCAAAAGCATGTGTGGCATGGTTGTTCCCTGGGGACAGCTAACTGCGGCATGAGGTGTGCTGCTGCTACTTGTCCCTGGGGAGCCAAACATCTGCACTTGTCTCGACGCGGACATATAGTGCTGCAGCCAACATTATGATTTGTTCTCCTTGTTGATCTCAATTTTAGCTTTTTAATTTCCTGTAGTTGAGAGCATCATGTTACACATTAGCCATGGGCTGGGGACCACTGCCTTAGGGTTTATCTACATGGGGATTTATTCCAGAATTGCTATTCCTGAACAAGTTTATATATGGCTATTCTTATTCTAGAGTGATCAGGAACGTATATATGACCTAAGGGGAAAGGAGTTATTGCCAAGTGTTACTGGTTACTAATGGACTTTTGGTGCTTTGATTTATAGTGGACCCTGAACCACACTTGCCTAGACCCAAGATCAGGAGGGTCACATTATTCCCCTTCCTTAGTTCCTGAGCTGAGCACAAATACCAAGGGATTTGCCCAAAGAATACAAATGCTAACCAAATATCTTCTGGCTATTAGTATTCAGAATTATCAAAGCAGATACAGTGTCAAGAAAAGTAATATTATTCACCAAAAACGTAAAGGATAAATAAATTACTTTGGTAACTTTTTCCGCTTCACACCAATGGAAGGAAATCATCAAGGTTTGCAGGCCTGATCTAATGTGCTTCTCATGTGAGAACCAAAATACAGAACTGTTTTATCTGATTTGTTCACTTAGACTGTGTGAAAAATATTTGTAGAAACCAAAGCAAAGTTCAAGGACTTAGACAAGGAGCATATCCTTTTGTACATTGTGAGCTGGAAAATTTATACCCAATGACAATGAGGTCAGAATATTCAGTGTTTCCTTAATAAACATGTTTCCTTCATAAATGTGCTGTGAAGGAAGAGAAGGACTCTGAGGATTTAGTTACTGTTAGAGCGCAAATATAACAACAAGAATTCCATGATAGCAGTTCTCCTTTCTGCTATCATAGTTGGCCTAGGAGCTCTTTTCTGTGATTTTCCCTTGATTCTCCTTCTGGCTCTCCACTATAATTATGCTTATCTTGTATAACTCCCTCCTGTGTGCCTGCCTATATGTATAAGAATCATTTTTTTCACTCTGATTTACAGTAAGAAAATGACTCACTGTTGATAGTTTGTCCTTACTTTCGAACTTTAAGCTTTAAAAAAGTGGTAATTTTTTTCTAATGCAGACCAGGCCTCCATTTTATAAAGCTAGGGATATATACTTAGACTAGCTTATTGATACATATGGTGGTCTTTTAACTGGGATTTTAGGTGACAGAAGCAAGTTCACCTAATTTGTTGAGCATTGCTTTAAACTTACCCCCCCAGCAAAATAGCTGTGTTAAGTTCTCAGTCCAAACTGTGCCTTGATGACTGCTCCTTTTTGCTATCTGCTTTAACTGCTCTTCATCTCTATGGCGCTCCTCCTACACATTTTTTAAGTTTTTACATTGAAGATGTTACTTGAGAGTTACCCTGCACCTTCCAGACAGATTCTGTACATCACTCAACAGCTTCTCTACATTTGACACCTGCATTCAGGGTTCAGACAAAAGAGCATATACAGAATTTACTGTATTAAAATGCATCTCTTTCTATGAGTCAATAGGTGAGACAGAAAGGTAGCAGTTGTGCAATTCCCCACTCAAGCAGGCATGATCCTGCTCTCATTTAAAGTAATGTTTACACTAATGTAATCACATTGATTTAATTGAAAATACTTTTGAGGTACAGTAAAGTGGTCAGATGTTAACTAAAGTGAAGCATGGTAGGCCTGGGCAGGCAGGGTAAATAAAATCCATATTCAAGAGGAGCTACATAGTTAGGTCAACTTACTGGGTTCTTCAGAGGGGCTTTAAGTGTAACCCTCATCTGAATTATTTATTTAAACAAAGATCCTGGTTTTACGTCTTCCCCCCTCCTTTATGATGCCTTCATCTTTTTCAGAGCTTTCTTTCATTCTGGGTTCAGATAGTTGGATTGTAGGTTTGCAGTGTCAGCCTTTCCTACTATTATTGCAAATAAATGGTCTGCTGTGTGCGTCTAGTGAGGCTACTGTGAGATGTCTGTGTTAAGTTGCAAGTTCATCAGTTTCAAAGGCAGTTGTTTCCTATGTGATGTTCTGATTTCAGTTCCTGATCAGTGCTGCATTATGCTTATGTTAAGATTTCCTTGTTGCAGAACTGGTTTCCCCTAAACTTTCTTCTGTTTCTGCTCCCAGCTGAATACCTGACAAATTTACCTTATATGGAGTTGTCATAGAACAAATCTTTCTTTTATTTACACCTCTGTTAGCTTTTATAGTAGTCCAGATTTGGGCATATGTGAATGTGGGAGAAGAGGTGGCTAAGACTGCTTCTACCAAGGGACCTTGGGGGGCACAACTGGAACACAGAGACCACTTCCTTGACCACTACGTGTTTGCCTTTCCAGAATAATCTTAAACAGGAATTGAGAAATAGGGGTCCCCAGTATTGGGGGTTTTTTTTCAGTTTTACGTACATTCCCTACAGCAAGAAATCAAATGGTGTCTGACTTTGGTCCAAGGTCCGTAAATCTGGTAAAATTAGACCAGAGCTGCCAATTCTAGGAATTAACTCTGTATTGTATTTGATTAACCACTGAAAGTACTTTCCTTGTTTTTGTGTATCCATAAAAAGCTGTATTTATGTTAAAAAGCACTTAGATACTACAATAAGCATTATTGTAAAGGGGTGGGAAACATAATAATGCATCAAGATAGCAAACATATAAAAGTAAAAAATAATCCTCTACACACCCATGTTAATTTATATTAGCTAAATAAGATCCAATACTGAAATCCAAGTCTAGACGTTTGGACTCAGTGCATGACCTGTTTCTTTTTCATAACAATTTTGTAAGCGTATTTAAATGAATAATGACATCATAGACATTAAACAAATTTTAATTGGTTGCTTTCTCCCCTTTCAATCAAAGTGTGATCAGAAAGGTTATTTTTAGAAGCTAAAATTTGGATTGGCATGCTTAATTTCAGGACAATACCCATTATAGTCATAAAAAGTTCAAACATGAGATAATTTTTCCTATTTGTGAGGGTTCCTATGATTTCACAGAACCACAGATTAGTTGTTATTCCATGCCAGAAAATGCTTTAGGCAAGGTTTTGTCACAAAGACTTGCCAAAAGCTCTCTATGGGGGATAGTAATGAATTTATGCAGTTTAAAATACAACTTGCAACAAAGGAAGTTAATTAAAATAGATTTTGTAGAATGGGTGGAGGGGAAGGGAGGAGGCATGTGAGCAGGTCAAGACTGCATATGTACATTTCAGTTCTACTTTTTGTGTTACTGTAAGTAGCCTTTTGTTATAGCTGTTTGTTTAGAAGATACTAGAATACCTAAAAATAAACCTAAATTGTTCCACCTGATATGTATGACATTCTTCCAAACTTAGTTGGGAAATGGTCCTGTTCACATTTGTTTTAAAACAAAAAGAGATCTAGATTTGAAAAGACAAACAATGCTTAGTAAGTTTTCCAACCCTTTTGGTAACAGCATGAAAATAATACAAGGTACAATAGCTGCAGCAGGTAAAAAGTTAACGCTCTAGTTGAAGGTTCTTGAACCTTGAGAGAAATTTAAGCAGGAGATAAGAAACATCATTGTACATGATGCTGTTCTGAGGATTCTAAATGAATATAAAGAGTTGAGAAATCAAGCTGATGGTGCAGAAAACGTGCTCAGATTAAGAAATAGCAGATTGGCAAGAGTTCTTAAAGGTGTGGAGATAGGATGGGGTTTTTTTTCTAGTTTTGCAATAGATTGCAATAGATCTGGGGAGGAATACTTTTGAACATCTTACATAAACAGTGTTGTTATAAATGTAAATCCCTAGGAAAAACAAGTTTTAGAATGAGTAAGTAATGTTTAAAGTCACATAGACAACAACATTTTCTTAATATTTCTTTCATGGAGCATTTTGTTCAGTGAGTTGATCATTGAATTGTATGAGATTTGAAAACAAAATATTCTACCTTCTAATCCAAGTTCTGTTGTTTTGGAAAATCATGTAACCTCTGTGCCCCAGTTTCCTAGTTTGTAAAATGGGTATAATAAACATGTGCCTTATAGGAGAGTTTGGATGAATAGCAATTTAACTTTTATAAAGCAATAGAAGATTAAAAATAAGTGCTACTCTTAGTACTGTTAGTTAAATTAATTTTGATTCCAGTCTTGTTTTCTGGCTTTGATATTATGACTGTTAGAACAGACATGCAAAATTGGTTTATTCTGTTATGTTGAGGGTGTGCTCTGGAAGCAAGATCTATGTTGTCCCATTTACCTTTAATTTAATGTAATGGTATTTTTGGATAAGAAGGGGACACTTTATATCAAGTGGTTGAAGAAATAAATTGGAGCCCTTTTACATATAGGATGCTTTATCTTAGGTTAACTGCCTGTTTTTCTCTAGTTGTCACTGATACAGCATTTAAAAGAGTTTATGGTATTTGCAGAGAACTGAGGGAAGTAATGTGGCTCAGCCCCTCTCTGGGCTGGGGGTGAATTAGTGATAGGGATGAATGGTTTGGCTGAATGATTCCACAGATTAATTTGGTCAAATCCTATCTGTACATTGGGTGTAAGCTATCTCGAGTATTTTTTTTCTTATCCATTTTATTTCAGAATCCTGGATTTGCCTATTTTTCCCCACAAAGTCATCTTTCTTCCTCTAAGTGACATATTTCTATTGTGCAAATAGAAAGTGAAGTTTTCAAAAGGCCAAATTCATCTACCAAGATTTTGGTCATGCAAAAACTTTCTCATGTAAACATAAGCCATACAAACTCTAGAACTGGTAGAAATTTAATATCAGAACAGAGTGTACAAATTCAAGCTTTTGATTAAATCAAATATGGGATGTAATACCTTAAAAGCAGAAAACTCAAGGTGCAGTTTTAGCAACATCTTCAGAAAATATACCTGTATAGATAGTATCTCCAATGTACTTTAAGATGGAATACTGAATAAGAGAAAATATTGCACTCTATTTTATGTACTAAAACAGGGGTCATCAACCTCCAGCCCACAGAGTCATGTCATGGCTCCCTGTGACTGAAAATCTGGCAGCCGGGAAGTAGTGGCACCACACCACACAGCACCACCGCTGCAAAATTTGCAGTCCCATGAGGGGCCTTGCAGGCCAGGTAGCGGGGGCTCTACATGGTAGACGGGGCACACAGGATTGATCGGGGGCAGCGCAGGGAGACACAGGGCTATTGAGGAAGCATTGTGTCAGTCTGGGTGGTGTAGGGCTGATTGGGATGACACAGGGTAGTGTGGAGCTGATTGAGATGGCATGGAGCAGATCAGGATGACAAGGCTGACCAGGGCAGCATGAGGCTGATCTTGGCAGCACACAGCTGATTGGGGTGGTGTAGGGCTGATCTAGGCAGCACAGGGCAGCGTGGAGCTGATTGGGATAGCCCAGGGCTGATCCTGGCGACACATAGTTGATCAAGGCAGTGTGGGACAAATCCAGTCAGTGCAGAGCAGTGCAGAACTCACTGGGGTGGCTTAGAGCCCATTGGGGTAGCATGGGACCTGATCCTGGGTGCAGGGCTGGGAAGAGGTGCTCCAGGGCCCAGTCCTGGTGCGCTGGACCCAGTCCAGCCCACAGACTGGCACTGCACCACTTACTTGGCCTGCGGGGCCAAAATGTTGTGTATCACTGTACTAGCATATTTGATAGAGAGGTAATACCTAGTTTTGTCATAACATTAAAGGTAGCCAACAATTATTTAGGAGGTACTGATACAAAATGATCTTTTATAAAATAGTCCAAGTGGATCTTTAACATACATATACGGCTGGAATATTTTACTTGATTTTGTTTTAACTGTAGCAATACTATGTGTATGCTTTAAAACTGAGATTCTATTCACTGGCAATTATCAAAGAGCCTGTTGAACTTTCTGCAAGAGTAGACTTGTTAATCTTGGTGACCGGGCCAAACTCCAGGTTAGTTAATTAGTATATTTACTTGAATCCAAGATGAGGGTCTGCCCCACATTCAACACAGGGAAAAAGAAACTTTGTCTTGGATTTAAATACAGCCCAGAGTGGGCAGCTGCTATGGTTCCAGCTCCAACTCTGGCCATGACCCAGGGGAGATCATGCCATGTGCCAGGAAAGGTCACATGATATAGGGTGGGAGAAGTGCAGGGAGGACTACACAGTGTAGGGGGGAGTGTGGGGGAGATTGCATAGTGGGGGAGAGACTGTGTAGCAATAGGGGAACTGCTGTAGCTCTGGTTACAGCCTCCAGCCAGGGCCAGGACCTGAGCTGCTGCTGCTACTGCTACTGCTGTCTGGCCTAGACTGGAGCCACTGTTTGTGCTCTGTGCCCTGGGCTACAGCCAGGACCAGAGCTTCCTCATAGAGGAAGCAGCAGCAGAGAAAAGTAGGCAGAGGGGAATGGCGAGGGGGCAAGTGCCTGGGGCAGCATGCACCAAGGGGGAAAATAGTGGGGGTACAGGCACTGGGAGGGAAAGTGGTTGCGGGGGCATGGAAAAAAGGTAGCACAGGGGAGACAAAGTGGCAGGTGGTAAGGGAATAATCACTGGGGTGGAAAGTGGGAAATAGGTGGGGGTGGTGGGGGGAAGGAGGCAGCCTGCTTGTTGCTTTTGCCCCTGCCACTGGTTTCCCTGCTGCAGTGAGGGAGAGGGAATGATTAATTTAAAATAATCCTCCTATAATTAGATTCTATACATGGAAAATTATGACAAATGTATAATTTTTCATGTATAGAATCTAATTATTAGGGGTCATCTTAAATTCAAAGTCATCTTGTATTCAGGTACCTACGACGTATGCTATTACTTCCTCTTTAGTTTTAATTTCATAAAGTATTCCTTCCTTCCTAATTTGTAGTCGTAATGTATTCATACATTAGCTGTTGCATCCCACCCCAGATGTACCTTCATTTCACTTGTGGATAGTAATACAGTATAGGAAAGGGCCACTTTAAATTTACAGCTGGGCTTTCATTAAAAGCCTTGCACTGTTTTTTGCTCTTAAAAAGATTCAACAACTGTTGACAAGAGTTTCAACCTTGGTCTTAGGTCATAAGAGAATTCTTTTGGAAAACTGAATCAAACCAACCAGAACTTTTTATGAAGCATTTTTAGAGTTAGAGCAGTGAAAATGCAGAATATATCTAAACAGCCAAAAGTGCCTAAACTTTGTTGGGAATCTAAACATGAATAATACTTGGATTTGTGAAATAATATCACTTCCCAATTCTTATTTATTTTCAGTATCTAGTGCATAAGCTAGATTTAAACAAAGTTGGTCTACAATTGTTAAAGCTATTGAAGTTTTCTGGGTGGGAGGTTGCAATCTCACTGGTTCTATGTGGGCTACCATAGTATTAAAAGAATCTGATAGTGACTGAGCCAACAGCCTATTACTATTAATAAAACCCTGAAGTGAGCAAGGTGATTTTCTAATTGCTGATAGTAGAATCACAAATGGTCTAATCTTCCTCTCACTGGAGTTTTTGTGCAACTGGAGCTTTCAATTACTTATTTCTGAGTTGTAGCAGTGCTCAGAATCAGGCCTTAGGTCTTTGTCCCACAGCTTAAAATAGAAAGTCCTGATCCTGTATGGAGACTGGCGCAATCATTGTAATTCTTAATGCAAAACTAAGGCCATGGACAGGTATTAAATTTGTAGCAAGAAATACAGCCTTTTAGCCCTGAAGAAAGTGAATGTACAACTGCTCAAGTGGTTTGTCACAGGAAAAAACAGTAGTTTTGTGATGAAATGCTAAATTTTCCAACAGCACCTTCGCAACAACACAATGATTTCTAGCATCATGCTTAAACCTGTGTTGCTACATATAGTACCATGGGATTTAGCTCAATCCTTTAGCATTTCAGAAGATTGTCTTGCCCCACCCCGTCCCCCTGCCCTCCAACACCAGGGAGCCTGTTGTTCCTATTGCACTCTACTGCCCCAGGGAGGTGGAGCCAGGACTTGCTGCTAGCCATGTCTGTCTTTTTGAACAAGAAAAAATCCTGCTGTAGGGGTGGCCCTGGCTGAGTGGCTGCACTGGGATGGGACCCATGTGCTGCACACTCAGCAGGTGTCTCACTCTCCTGCTCTCAAATCTTGCCTGCCGTGACTTGGTGTAGTTGAAGGGAGGTAATACCTGCCTAGCGCAGGTATGGTCAGCATGAGTCAATACCAGGGTCTTCTGTGGGGCTCCTTCCTCCCCTTCACCCCACCCATTTCCTCTCAGGGTGCTAGTTGATGCTGAGTAAGCATATCCAGTTGCTGTGAATGACTGCCTTGCCAGTAGATAGAAAATGAAGCTGCAGAGCTGTTTGGAGTTGGTGTGGTTCTAGCCTCAATTGCTAGATCCAGTCACCAGTTCTGAGGTTCATTGGGCATATATATAAGGAGGTAAATAAATTAATAATAATTCAAATTGCGGGGCCACAGGCTCTTCTTTAGCCCTATGGGCATGCTGGCCATCTTGCTTCGGGCAGGACCAGTCTCCCAGGGGTTGCCCTGTGCTGGCTGAGTCTATATGGGCCTGCCAGTCCCCAGCGGACCCCTGGGGTAATGTGGGGCCAGGGGTGGCACAAACTGTGGCTTAGCCCTGAGTGGTGCCTGGTCACTCTGCATCATACAGTGATCCAGCATCAGTTTGGAGGGTTTTAGAGTTCTATGTCTCAGGCTCCTGAACTCCTGTCTCCAGGGAAAACACAGTGAGTGTCCTTATTCATCTGTGTGTTCCCCCCAGCCCTGCAACTGCCATGTCCTTATGTGGGAGTTTCCAGGTTGGCCTGGGCCAGTCAAGTTCCTTGTTCACCCCTACATGGCTGCCAGCTGTAGGCAGGTGCTAGGAGCTCCTAAGAGGCTCATTACCATCCGCAGCTGTTGCCTCTGACCCTCAGGCAGTACTCTGTGCACTGGTTGCTGGCTCCCTCTTGGGGCTGCTGCCCAAACCCAGGTGGAGCTGGGCTTCTGGTCCCTGCCACAATCCAGGTGTGGGGCCTGGGGAATGCCTGCAACATGCCGGCTGCCTGTCCAGCAGCACAGTGGGGCCTGCCCCAGGAATGCAGGCTCATTGTTTCATCATGCTCCCTGCTGGGGATGTGCTGTCTGTGGCACGTGCCTGCTGCCCCACAACCCAGTGAGTATACGGCTTGGTGCGACCCATGCTACACCTGCCCAAAAAACACCCTTCCAAACTCTTCTGCCATGCAAAAAATATGTCTTCCTGTTGCACCAGCATCTTTGGCATTATCTACAAGCCAAGGAAGGGCACCAAGCAGGGACTCGTGGGTAACGAGCTCTTGTCTGGGTACTTTAAAAGTCTGCTCTCAGCTTTTACAATTGGTAAATGCCGTGGCCAGGGCAAACCAAGGACTCTTCAGTGCCTCTCTTGAAGCAGAGGGCGCACCAGAGACTTGTGGGGTGGTGCTGTGAGCAGTGTGGTTGGAAGGTTATATGAGCTTTATGTGGTAATTAGCTACTGTACTGCAAAGGCCACAGCTGGTTCAAAAGGGAAGCTGGTCACTCTCCTCTTGGAGCCAAGGGAATGTCAGAACTCTGTAGGGGCAATGCGAGGCGCATGGGTGTGTACTGTAGTGACTGGCTCTTATAATTTACAATTTGCAAAGGCCATTCTTGAGGGGAAAATGTAGACTCCACAGCCCACTTCCAGTGTCAGATAGCCAAGGGCACCACCTTTATTGCTTCTCCCCCAGTTAGACTGATTTTTATTAGTAGATATTTAGGATCATGAATCCGAAAAAGATGACACAGCCAGTAGGGAAATACATATCGTCGGAGCGAGGGACTAACATTAGAGGGATGGGGGTAAGGAGGGGAACGTAACTAGGTTACAGGAGATACAATGTTAGCCAGCTGAGCCCGGGGGTGGGGAGAAGGGGAAAAGGGGAAAGAGGAAGGGGAGGGTGGGGGTTCGCAACACTGAGAGAGAAAGGAGATAGATACATACAAACCCGTTACAATGGTCCGCAATGGTGGAAGCAGTGGTTTGAAGAAAGTGTCTCAGTCCATATAGAGTCTTATCACAGGGGTCCTCTTTGGGTGGAGTGGGGTCGTCCATTGCTGAAGAATCCTCTAAAAGTGACGGTCCATCTGGTGCAGGGGGGGTTCAGGCGGTCCCCTTTGGGTCCGGTCTGGCTAAACTGGTGGCAAACCAGAAACTGGTGCTAAACTGGTGGGCAAACCAGAAACAGCATAGTAAGGGCCTTGGTTGTGTCTGCATGGCCATACATGGCACTGCACATCAACCTGCAATGGAGCCAAACAAACTGGCTGAAGAAGTAGTGTCAGGCCTTCACTCTGTGCTGACAGGAATATGGCACACACTGGACCTGCTGACAGTTGGGAGCTCCTGGGTGGCATGGCCAGAGTGGAGCCTATGGGGAGCGGCGGCGGGTGCAGGCTGCCTGCAGTAGGCTTGGGCTCCCTGCCCTGCTGCCCCTACACACTCCATAGTCCAGTGGGTCCTCAATAGCCCAACGGGTGAGACCCAGTGCAGCAGGGAAAAGCAGAGCCAGGTGCGGAAGTTTGTTGCCACCACTGGGAGCTCCATCCCTCTATGACAAGGTGCCCCCTGCCTACACAGCAGCAGCAAGGGGCCAACTCTGTGCTGCCACCCTGCTGCTGCCAGGTGAACAGGAGGCACTTTGCCAGGGTGGTGCGAGGCTTGCAGCTGTAAAGAGTGTCCCTGCCAGGCCCCACTCGCTGGGCTGTGGAGGCCTTGCAGGGGAAGGCAGCAGGATGTACAATTGGGGGGGGGCACATGCCACCCCTGCCCTCCCAGGAGTGTATGCAGTGGTGGGGAGCCACCCCCCCCCCATGAGCTGCCCATAGCCCCATCTTGCTCCCTGCTGGGGCCCTGTGGTCTCTCATTCTGGCCCTGGATCCCAAGCCCCATGCACTGCCCAGGATAGGCAGTAGCCTCCGCCTTAGCCCTGCCCAATTCACTCCCTTCGTATGGAGGCTTCAATCCCCTCTCCCCCACTTGTCAGACTTACCTGCAGATTCTGCTCTCCAGGCTGCCTTGGCTCTGTGTGTGTGTGTGTGTGTGTGTGTGTGTGTGTGTGTGTGTGTGTGTGTGTGCGCGCGATTGCCCTGATTGCCCCCGATTGTTGGAATTCTGCCAGCCCACAGAGAGCTCTTTGCAAAAGTGGGAAATCCATGTTTCTCCATTATTAGCAAAATCATAAATCTGCAGTTTTTTGTTTTCCTGTGGGAAACTGAACACCCAGATCCCTGTTTATGAGTATATGCAGTTTAGAAAATACAGAAAAGAAAATGTTACTGTTTTTGAAACTACAGACCACCTCAGTCAGATGCTGTTCATGGAATAATTGTAAAAAGGCATGAAGACCTCATCACTAAGAGCACTGAACTGAGAGATTTCCCTTATTATTGGGTAGTCATAGGCTGGTAAAGAAAATATGGATCTCCTGCGGGGTTTTAATGTGGCTTGGCCCATCCCCATAAGGAGATCAAACAAAGTTACACACAGTGGTACAGTGTATTACCAGTTACAACAGCAGTACACAGTGTTACCACTATTACAGTTATAGTAGTTTCAACCAAAGAAACCACATAAAATAAATGTGGACCAAATTTCTGCTACAGACTAGACTATCACAAGGGCTCACAAGGCTGGACATATAAGCAGAACATGATTTTTCCAGACTTTTTAGGAAACAGACAGAGTGTTAAGCTCTTGGGGACAGACAGCATCTTGTTGCATTTTTATATAGTGCCTAACTACTGCAAGATACTGGCTAATATTGATTTAAATTACATTACAAAATCAAAAGTGTAGCATGTACATAAATAACATAGTTTCATAGTCCTTTATGGCCCTGTAGGTGCAGGTGTTACATTTAAATGGACCTAACCATGGGAGACGCCATGCAGTGTTGGACTGGGAAGGGCTGTGACAAGAGCAGGTGCTCCTGCCTGCTTTAGGCTTATCAGATTACCTCAATACAGACAGCAAATCTTCCCTGTCTGGCTCTGCACAAGACATATGGGGCAGTTGCACCCAATTATACTGGCAGTGGAGGCAGTGAAAGTGGTGGCAGCATCCATGCCGTGGCACTCCCTGAAAGGTTCTTGTGGCACCCGGGGTACTGCAGCATCCACACTGAAAATGACTGATCTTCTGGCAGCACAACTGAGTACTGCATGTTTACTGTGTTAATTGAAGATATCTTTAATAATCTTGGCCACTGTGGATGAGATTTATTTAATGCCTTGGAGGCTACTTTTCTAGCATTTGGTTCTACATGCAAAGTTGGAATCCAGAGCTGTTCTGATTCTTTAGAGATTCCATTTTTGACCCTTGGGTGCTATCTTCCCACTTGGCAAGATAGGGTGTTTGGCAGCCACAGAATCACTGTTTGCATCACCCCAGCAAATTTTGCTTCAGAGGAGGGGCAGCAACAGATTGATCTCTAGCAATGAAACCAGAATTCCTCAGAGCCAGCAATTCACAATGATCAACAATACATCAATCCAGCTGCAAAGCTATTAATGTTATGCTTTACACTGTATGTAAACTGCATTGTGTTTGTAAAGATTCCCTGGCTTTGTGTCTTTCTAAACTCTTTGATTATAGTGAAAAGTAGATTCTAATTCATCTGACTACTCTAGGGTGACAACATAAAATAGGGGTGTAAAAGCATAAAGCCAGGAATACTTAGACATGTTAAACTGTATAAATAGCACTCAGAGAGTGATAGCATAAGCTCTGCTGTGCCAACAAGTATCTGTGATAAGAATAAACCCCTTAAACCCAGAGTAAATTTTCTGAACACAGAGAGGCTGTACTTTTCAACTGGTTTCCACTGTACTATTATGTTTAAACATAATGTTTTAAAATATAGGTTCCACATTATAATTGAATTAAATATTTAGTATTTTATTAAATCAACCCTCTTTTTTATTAATGCACGCTTTTCATATTAACGCTTCTATCCCTTTTCTCAGGTATTGCCAGCAATATCAACATTTCAGAAAGGGGTTTTTTGTTGTTGTTTATGATTCCTTACTGAACCTTACTACATGTAACAGTTTTTAAAAAAAATTTAGTACTAGACATATATGCTTTGGAACATCATTGTGCACTCTGGGAATAGGCCAGTGCTATGGAAAGTATAGGTCCTGACCTCTGCAGTGAATTCTTGATGAGCAGACTGTTATACTCATGTCCATCCTCACTGAAATCTTTGTCTTCACCAGAGCGCTGTGTGGGTGCAAGGGTCTCCACAGGCAAACCTCACTGTAGAACTAGGAAGGTCTAGGTGTGGGTATAACTTAATTCATGTAAGTAGTTTCACTGAAGCATCTGGCCTTGACCTTTCAAACACTGATGCATGCCTTTATCTTTAAGCATGCAAATAGTCCAAGTTACTCAAAGGTGTAAAGTTACATTTTTGTCTAAGTGTTTGTAGTACTGGAGTCTTGGATTGCTGCATTACTGTCTTTTAGTTGTTTCCAGTGAAGTTTGTGACCATTTCCAATATTGCATAAATTTATGATGCAAGTATCTAAAGAATTATTGATGATAAAGTTAATGAGCATGGAGAAAGAGGCAAAGGGGACTAAAAAACCCCCAGTGTTCTGAGATGCTGTTCTGCTTTTTTCAAATGAACTGAAATTTGGAACCTAAAAAGGATGTTAAGGCTCCTGCATTTTTTTTATTAGTGAGTCATGCAAGAAAACAAGCAGAAGAAACTAGAGTCTTATTTTTATTGTATATGTGGTAAAGTTTCAATTTGCATATATTTTTGTTGAGAACTAAAGTTTAAATACTGACTTGGGAAAACCGGCCAAATGTTTAAGCTATGAACCTTTTTGATTTAATACTTAATCATTTTGAATGCATCAATAGGATCCTATAACAACAGCTTCCATTGAGTAAGCAAATTAAAAGAATTTCTAATACTTTTATGAAACTAGTGAAGTTTGCACTAGTAAAACTGGTTTCCTTGTGACTATTCTTACAACAGGTGAGCTATCACTACTTTTACATTTTGCTGTAGAATACAAAGTACTATCTAGTGACCTAATAATCTTTTAAACTGCTAATTGAAGCCAAACTCAGTACTTAGCTTTCCAGAACTTTATAAAGTGCCCTGTTTAAATCTTCAACAACAAATAATTCCCAATGGCTCAAACATGAATATTTTGCTAAACTTTATTTGAACACAGGAAATATGGCATAGAAATTAAGGTTCTGTATTCAAAATGTTTAAATTCCATGGCTGTGGACACTATAAAAAGTTGAGATAGATAGATAACATCACAAAATACCAGTGTTCTGCTTTGTCTTGATGTTCTGGCACACTAAAAATTCTAAGTGAATCATTCTTTGTAGTTGTGCTAATAATAATAGATATTAGGATTTATATCACATGTTAATGGAAGAGATATATTAAATACCTGCATCACAGCTAGTAAATTTCATACTGAGTTGTCTAAATCCATTGTTTATTTCCATGTTTTTTTAAATTCTATTATCTCTGGAGTGATAATATTTGTTGTCTTAGAAATATATGAGTTTTTGATGAATAACATTAGGAGTGAAACATCTCTTTTAGTGTATCCAGACTTAAATTTTTATCCCACATTTTTCTTCAAGAACATTATTAGTAAATTTTGAGGTTAGAGAAGTACTGACCCAATCAAACATGTACAGAGCTTGGCCTCTGAGTTAATTAAATATGGGTTAATAACATATTATAAGGAAATCATTGTCCTTATTACAGTTATTAGGTAGTTAGTCAAATTATAGCTTCAAAGGAATGCAGAGCATGGAGAACTCGGGATTAAATTATGCATTTGAACCTTAGGCCAGCTTTTACTGTTGAGACAGTTTGCTACTAAGAGAAATTGTGTGTCATTGAAATTAAATGCTTTTCTGGGGATGGAAGGTTCCAGTTTTTAATGAAATTACTGAGTGTGGTGTAGTGAAATGATTAAAATCTGTATTCCGGGAATGTGGCAGTGAAAAAATCAATAAATGCTAGCAAAGCTTTGCTGCTGGATGTGAATCCTGGGAATGAAATAAACTAGTACAAAAATAATAATTAAAAACATATCAGCACATTAATTTATTTAGCATCAGTCTCTTGAGACATCATCTTCACTAATTTTTAGCATACATTTTACTGTGTAATGAGAGGAGCTTTCTTTTCACATATCCCTATTAGACAGGCAGTATTTTTGCCCTTCCCCCAATGTTCCTGCATTGCAATCATTGTGCTTGCACTTATTATGTTACAAATGACCGAGGTAAGGCTGACATTCTCATTGCATGCAAAAAGACCTAGTCTGCCAAGCTTTTTTTTTTTCTAATGAAGCAGCTTTGTGAAATCTCCCCATGTGTTAATACTAATGAAGATCCTCCAGCACAATTAAAATCACAGCCAGTGGCTGAAGAAGAAACACAAAACAATGGCATCTCTCTACATATACGTATTTCTTTATGTTTCAAGCAGCTACATTTAGATGCAATTTTGAAATGATTTTTAGAATATCAAATGATTTTCTGTAGTGTTACTTGTGAAGCAGTCAGACATATTTTTGAAATAAAAGATGCTTTATAGGAGACACCACAGTGAAAAGAATTAATTTATTTTTCTACCTTCTGCGTGGGATTTTATTATAACTTAAAATCTTTATTTTCATAGTCTGGAGGAAGCAATTCTTTGTTTTTTGTGTACTTTAACCCCGGCCTAGCTTGACTCTTTGCCAGGGAGAGAGAGAAACCACGTGTGTAGTTAAAGGGTTAGAGTAGGGAGGTGCAAGTATTTTTGCTCTTCTTCTACAAAAGAATCTATTAACTCAGTTGTTTCAGCTAGAGCAGGAATTTCCAGTAGACAAAATAAAATGCTAATGTTTCCAGACATAGTGCAAAGCACTTAAAAAAAAAAAAAACAACCTTAGCAAATAGTTCTTTTTGAACATATGAATATTTATACACCTTGTATTTTTTTTAGATTTTTGTTTCTATTTTGTTGAATTTGTTTCCATTTGCAGTGTTTCTCTTCAGAGACCTGGCCACCACATCCAGTGTGACTTTCTGATGCGTTTGGTCTCTCGCTGCGTGGACTCCTGGTCCTTTGGCAGCAGGCTGCCACTTGCACCCTGCGATCTTCTGGGGATGTAGGAGAGCTGCATGTTTCAGTCTCGAACAGAGCAGAAGCCATCATTCAGGACGTTTCAGGTAGCTGTGCCTTCACCTCCCCGTGTGTGTTAGCTGCCTTCAGATCCTCCCGAGTGGATATCAAAATGCGTTGGGCTTTTTAAAACACTCCAACTTTTCTGCAACTTTCCCTAGCCCAGAGCCCCTTCACCGAGCGTGCGTGCACGGGGGGGACCAGGAATGCAGCGCTTCCCCCCACTTCTTGCAGGGGCTGATAGGTCATTTATTACCGGGGCTGGAGCGAGATAAACAAGCCTCTCTCTTTTTGCCCCTCGTTAACAGCAACTTTCATTGTTGGAGCGAGAAGAGCCTTCTCGGTTGACGTCACTTTTGGTTCGCGAAGCCTTCGCCTGCAAGTGAGGCTGAATAAACCTCGAGGAGTGCAGCAGCTCCGCGCGGGCGCTGCTGGCAGGGGCGAGGGCGAGGCGGCCGCACCCGCACCCCGGCAGGGTCACGCCGCAGCCCCCAGCCCGCCCCGGCGCTTCTCGGGGCAGTGGGCAGCCCGCCTGCCCGCACCTGGCGAAGGGCAGCTCTGCCAGCCGCGAAGGTGAGTGGCAGCCTCCCCGCGGCGCGCGGGTGGGGGCGGGGTGGGGGTGCGCCCGGCCCGGTCCGGCTGAGGGGTCCCGGCCGCCGCCCCCCTTTGTTGCGCGGGGGCGGGAGAGCGGCGTGGCTGCCGCCCTGCGAGGGACCCCCGCCCTACGAGGGGCCCCGACCTCGCTCTAAACTTTATGTATGGCTGCGGGCGGCCGCTGCCTCCGCCGGGGTCGCCGCTTTGTGCGGGCTGAGGGCGGCGGGGAAGGTAAGAGGAGCCGGCTCCGCGCCGGCCCGGCCCTTCCTCGGGGATGCGGCCGGGCCGGGCCGGGCCGGGCCGGGCCGGGGGAGTTGCCCCGAGCTCCGCCGAGGAGAGGAGCGGCGCGGCGAGGCGAGGCGAGGCGGCTCCCGCTGCCGGGGCTGCCTCGCGCTCTGCCGCTCTCCTTTGTGCGCGCCCGGCTCCCTCGCGCAGAGCCAGAAGCGGCTGCAGCCCTTGGCCGAGTTGTTGAAATTTATCCCTTTGTGTATATTACAATATCCTCCATTTTTCTGCCCTCTAAACAACAAGCCTTTCGCCATCTTGGGCAAATTTGGGTGGCCCGGCGCGGCGCGGCGCGGCACAGCTCTGCGGGGCGCGGGGCAGCTGCAGCGGGAGCCGCGGGGAAGGCGCAAAGTTGAGGCGGGTCTAGGGCCCGACTGTGACGTCACCTGAAGTTGGAGGGGCATTTTTCCAGGAGCCCGGCGCGGTGCCCAGGGCGGGCTCCCTCAGCGCGCGGGGCGGCCGCCCTTGACGTGCACAGGTTGGTAGTGGGTCCGACTCCGCCGTCTCCGGGGCTGCAAGAGGCGCCTCCTCCTCCACTGTGGGTTTTTTTTTTTTTTTTTTTTTGGTAACAGGTGGAGGAATATCTTTGCGTGACTCCCACTTTTATTCCAGCCTTGGGGCCTTTCGCACAGAAATATTAATGTAGCCCTTTAAACGTCCAGAGTTGTGGCACAACATGAACTAGTACATCAAGTGGGGATCAGCCATGCTACCATTTACAAGCAGTTACCTGCACCTCTTACTAAAATTTGCACAAGATGTTTAGTCCAGTTTTCCCCCTAAAGTAGTGAGTGCCTGTCCTCTGGTTGGGTGTGAGATGGGGGTTGGGAAATGTGCTTTTTTTTTTTTTTTTTTTTTAAGTGCTCATTACTCAGATATATATTTGCAACAAATTAAATTCTTTTAATGTAGTGCTGGCTAAACGTTTCCTTTTGGAAAGTACCTGTAGATATTACATGTACTTCAGAGGATATTCCAGATGCTGGATTCTGTGGCTAGCAAAATGTAGTTGGTGTGCTAAATTGAATTTTTCTTAATACTGATTACCTCTGGGTCTAAGCTTTCATGTCAGCTGTTGCAAACAGGGAAACAATAAAAGGTATTGTTCTTTTAAATTACTTCTCAGTGATGCTCTCTTCATCTCATAGAAGTTCGCTTGGTCACGTGGCAAAACTTAGGCAAACCCTGACTACTTGATAAATAACAAGTACCATAAATAGAATGTTATATTTGAATTCCATTTCCCGCATCAGTTTTATTTTTTACAGAGTAAATACAGTCATGCCAACAAGAACATGAAACTGCCCGTGTTTAATTTGCATTCCTTTTGTCTTCAGGGTTGGTAAAAACATTGACTACAATTAACATGGAGACTAACAGGAACACTTCCTAGTACATCAAGATGTTTTTTAGCAAACTCAAAATTCAGTGATATATTTAACAGTTTTTATTGTTGCATAGAAAGTAGGTTTTTATGTTAATAAATGTCAGCTGCTCACCTTAGCATGTTCTTTAAAAATGCTTTAGAAAGCCTGGTTGAATTAAATGTCTGCCAGTTATGTGAATCTTAGGTAGATGAAAATGTTTAAATAGTTAAAAGCACGTAGAACAGATGGTTCTAAATTATACATGCAGCAAAGGCCTGGAAGATTTGGCAGATTATAAATGGTGAGCAACAGAGGATAAGCAGTTTTAAGAAAATGGTAGTTAAGTATATTTGATGTCTCACACCTATTGTAAACTGTGCACACATTTTTGTCACAATGCTACATGAACAATTTCCAGGGAACATCAAGCAAATTGTATTTGTATTTGAAACCATTTTCAATATTGGCAGTATGTACAAATTGTAAGTATTAAAGAGGGACTTCTTTGGTGTCCAAGTAATTATAAGTCTAATTTGGCAAGCAGGAACCTTTTAAAAAATTAATAGGACTTACTGATTCTTTTAAAAAAACTATAGCCTATAAAATGAGACATTGTTAAAGTTATATGTGAATGTACGTACATTGGAGAGCAAAAAATTCTTTAGAGAATCAAGTTATGGTTTCTTGCTATTTATTGACTTGCTGCTATTTTGAATTAAAGGCATGATTAAGCTTCCTGTGAGTAACTGCATTGACAATAAGCTGTTGAACTGTACTACTCATATTTCTGATTAAATTTAAATAAATACCGGTCTGTGGAGTTAGCTACATGAGAATAACCCAACAAAATGGCATTTGCTTAAGCTCACAATTAAGGTCACAGTTTATATTGCAAATTAGTATGGAAAGCTGTTTTTGGTAATAAAGTTTACTAAATATATGTCTGTTAATTTTGCTTATAATATGTAGTTTCTTAACCCTGCCATCTTTACCTCTGCAGATAACAAGAAAAAGGAACAGTGATTTTTGTATTACACAGTGTAAAAACATGGGTACATTTAGTATGCTGTCCTTATGGCAAAGTAAAATATGTTGCAAGACTAAAAATTTTGGGGGGGTTGTATAAGACCTTTATTTAAAATACACATAAGAAAGTAAGACCAATGTTAGATTTTTGGTGTGCACTGCCCTTTTTCTCATTTCTTTGTTTGCATGTTTATTATAGAACTGCAGTGTAAAGGAGCAGATGTTTTGCCAAACATCCTGATGTGTTGCTTTTTCTTATGGGAGTGCCTAACTGTTCCTTCTGATGCATCGACTTGACAGCTGGTTGATTTCATGGAGCTGCTAAGAAGCCATTAGTGGTGTCATTGAATTGAAACAGAACAGTCACTCCCAGCTTGAACCTCAATTGTTAATGTCTTTGTTGCTACTTTTGTGTTCTACACAAGATGTGGAATATCACAGTTGCAAGAAAGTGCATGCTTTTGTGTGATCTCTCTGAATTAGTGAAAGGATGTGTTAATTTTTTACTGCTTTTAGATGTACAATATCCTTATTATGGCATATCTGGGATTAGGATATTTGAGTTACTGACCTAGACTTAGCAAAACTAGAATTGCAATTTACTGTGCAAGCTGGCATGGAAATGCTAGTCCAAAACTGAAGTTATATATCAAGATTTATTCCTAGTCCACAAGGGGTGTTAAATTCTAAAAGCACTAAAGGCAAAGTAACTACCCCCTTACCCCCAAAAAAGCCTCATAAAAACTAGGATCTTTTGTAATAAAATATGTGTTTATGGCTACATGATATTATAAGATATTATTGATTTCAGTAGAGATTTAATCCTAAAAAAACAGTATAATAGGAAAAAAGACCTGTACATATATTTGTTTCTTTTTTTAAATGCATGACTTTAATATAATAAATGCCTGACAAAGAGTAGTTTTTGTCTCACTCAGGTGAGTTGGCCAAATGAAGTCAATAGGATGACTGCCTAAAGCCAATAGGGTGTGCCCCTGAATGTAAACTGAACCTCAAATTTCATTGTACTTTTCTATAGTTAATTTCAGTCAATGATATTAAATGGTTTTATAAGCAAGTCTGTGACCTTTTTTAATACTGTGAGGGAGCAGTCAAGAGCAGCACTGGCAAAGTTAATGAGAAGAGAGACAACAGTATATTTCAGAATTATCTTGTAGAATGGAACAGTCTGAACACTGACATAACAATGTAATGCAAATAAATTACACTCTTTAAAGTGTATACAGGACAATGCAGATCCTTAAATACCAGTACAGAGCATAACTAAAACTGATTTTTCCTCTCCTCCCCCCAAAAACAATTATAGAAATGATCACAAACTTTATTCAGCATAAATTATGTTCCTAGTTTGTAAAATTCCAATTATACTAATATTTTTCCCTACATATGATTCTATTCTGGTTAATGTTGTGGTAGTTATAAATGGAAATGCTGCTTTGATGTCATTACTTAAGTGGGTTGTAGGTGTCTGGACTTCTTTCATGTTTACTTTTAAGGTTAAGTCATGGAAACAGTAATAGAAAAGCAGTCAGATCAGCTTGGAAAAATTAAATCTTTTCTATTTTGTTACCTAGTTTTTCTCATGCAATCAGGAACAGCAAAGGAGTCACCAATGGGTTGTGTGAGAAAAATGCTGTTGTAAATTAGATTTAATACTTCACACACTTTTTAGCTTGGCTTTTGAGAGCTTTATGAAGCTGTTTTACAGACAGGGAAAACTGAGGCACAGAGAAGTTAAATGACTCATCCAAGGCCATTGCAGTAAGTCAGTGGCAGAATTGAGGAAAAGAACCACTTCAGCGTGGGGGTCATGTTTCTCTTAGAAATTAAAGGCTTGCATGTTATCTAGCATGCTTGTTATGTGTAAAGTCAAGATTATGCACAACTCTTTGAAGGATTGAGGTTATAGCCTACATACAGTCTCTTTATAATGCCCAATGTAAGTGGGATATTTTGATTATTCTGAATATTTTTTTCTTACAGTTTTAATCTAAAATGTTCATATCCAGCATCAATGACTGTTATAAAATAATGTGCAATATATGAAGTGTCGTGAAAATACTAGACAAGTCTTTTTTTTGTTAGTGGCTCTCCATATGTGTATGTGTGCAATAATTTGTTTTGGGTGTGGGTTGGGGTGATTGGTTTAGTCAAGGGCAGTTTATAATTAGTGTTGTTGGATAATGAAATATAAATTGACTTTCTGCATTACATACAAGTGTTCTCTGAAACGTCATTGTAGGCAGAGCATGAGTAGCTTCAATTTTCTTGCGTTTTCTTTAAACGGATGAGAATTCTAAAATGCCAGTCTTTTTTTATATTGCTAGTGAGACCAACAGTTTAAATGAACTATGGCTGAAAAATCCCCTCCCCCCATATAACTATAAGAAACATGTTTAGGTACTTGTAAATGAACATTATTTCTCTAATCTCTTCTTCTTTTAACTTTATGTTTACTAAAGTAAGTCCCTTCTCTTGTTCATATGGGATTTTTCAAACAGCAGCTAGAAAAAAAAATATTTTGGCAAGAGGACTCCCAGGGAGATGTTGTTTCTGAAACTACCTTAAAAAAACTAGGTTTTGAAATTCACAAAGTTCCTTTTAATTCTCACAGAAGGTAGGTTCTAGTTTCTGTTAGTGTGTAAACTCTCGCATTGCTTGTCAAGATTTCCTGGTTCCTAGTTGGACAAGACATAAAACTCCCTATTCATTTGATTTAGGTCATACAGTGAAAACAGCTGAATGGGTTAAGCCTGAATAGCTTAGATCCATGTGCAGAAATGTTTCTGACTTCTGTGAGGGAATGGCGCTGATCATAAAACTTAAACTAAAAATCTGAGGGCACTACCCAAAATTTGGACTCAATCCAAGCCAATGGGATTTCTCCCAGTTGTGAAGCTGATGTGGACTTCCACAGTAGTGTTCGCATGATAAAACGCTTGTGTGTGCATTTTTAAAAACAAACAAACCTCAAATTGTTGGGCTAAAGAAATGCTTAAATGCATTCTAAAATAAAACTTTGCTTAAAAACAACTGGGTAATCTATCCATCAAACAAGTCTATATATTCTTTTTGTTTCCCCTGCCTCCCTTCCCCTGGGTTTTCCATGTTGGATATATTTCTGACCTTATTATCGCTTGATTTGTTGCAAATAGTTTTCAGTATTCAGATACTAAAATAAAATTTACTATAAAATATGTCGTTGTTAAAGTTAAACTCTAAGGAATTGTAGTTTTGTAGTATTGGATTGGGTTAGGAATATTTTTATTTTTCATTAACGATTATATAGTGACATTTAGGAAGGGAGGGCAGACTAGTTCAGTTGGTTTTGAGCTTTTGAATCATTAGACTTGGGTGTGAATATAAACCTAAAAAAAGACATTGCTTAGATAATTTAAATCACTTTGCATATGTTTAGAACAATCAGAAGTTATACACTTATTTAGATAGTGACTCTGTTATGTTGAATTTTAACATTTTTGCTTTAATGCTTTTTTCAAGATGACATTTGCATTTAATAGAATACAATGTTAAGAGATTAGTATAATGGTAGAATGTATTAAATTAATATACATAATACAAAAAGCCTCATTCCTCTCTTGTAAAAGAGAAATCTTGCTTGAAGATAATTATTTCATAGGTCCAGTGGATGTGTAGAGACATAATTGTGTGTTTTTTACCCTGTTTTCTGTTCTTACACTTTTCCACAAGCATGCACTCATTAATCAAAGACGTTGCACTCCTGCTGAGGGCAGAGAGGTTCATCAAATTGGCAGCCGGTTTGGTGTAAAGAACGGTGTACTGAAGCTCTTAACGCGCTGGGACATAAATAAATCTAAGGTCTTTGTATGCAAACCCTGGAGGTTAATACTGTATAATTCAATGTCCTGTCTTTGTTTTTATGATTGATGTTTTTAAATGTTTGAAGCTTGATGCAAGCCTTCTAGTAGGTCAGGGCTGACAATCTGATTGGCTGAAGCAAAAAAGCATTAGGTTGACAGAGGGACTTTGAGTACGCTGCAGAGATTTTGATTTTTTTTCTGGGAGATCATTGTCATATTGCCTAAGCTGTTATAGGAATGTTCCAGTGATTGACATCCCCTGCTGTGATAATGGACCTAGTGCATGAAATGCCAATAGTTTGGTCTTATTTGTTCTGAAGCTTACTGCTATTTGTATCCTTAACAGAGCTAACATGTAGAACAAGCAAAAACTACTGGGATTTCTCTGTAGAAATAGCACTGGGATTTGGCTTTAACATGAATTGGTTGCATATTCATAATTTAAGAACAGCTGGTTACAGCAAGCACATAGTCATTTGCAAGCTATTATAAACCATTCCACTCACACATGGAGCCTGTGCTTGAGCTCCCTTTTTATTGATCTACCTGCATTTAAAATCTGGTCACTGCTACCACAGAGGCCTTTCATTTTAGCTGTGCTTGCAACATAGAACATCTTCAATTTTAAATATTTAACTAAATGCTGAATAAAATGATAAAGTATGGGCTTTGAAGACACAAACTGTAAGGGTCAGCAATGAGACAAATCTTAAATGCAAAATCTTACTTATGTAAAGCAGCCTGAAAAATACATCATGCGACCTTGGTAGTCCTTTGATTACTTTCCTTCTTTGAAATAAGAAACCTTTGCTAGATTTAGTCAATGTCATGCTATTGAGAACAAGCTTGGCTTTTCAGAGGAGACTCCAAAATTATAAAATAAATTCTATTAAACTTTATCATTACTGTGTGATAAAACAGCAATAAATACCTTGTGATTTATAATAATCTTGACAAGTACAGGAGGCAACATTTGAGAGACAGGTTAGAGATTGCTTTACTGTTTTCATGTCTCAGAAGTAGGTGGTCTTGCTTTTTGTTGTGTTGACAGTATGTGTGCTTGATAATAACAGCCAGCAGTGGCATCTGAGCTGCGCCAATAAATATGAAATTCCTTTTTAGAGACAAAGGATCTTGCTTTTCCATGGTTGGGAATAAAGTGGAGATTAACATTATGCTAGTTTTACAACTCTCCCTAATCTTTGCTTGCCTTAAAACCTAGGAGCTGGAGCTCCTAGAAATGTAAGTCTTTTCCTGTTGCTAAATAAAAGGTATTTCTTTTTTTAGGTATTGAGCATCCTGTTATAGCAAGTGAGGCACTAGTCATTATCACACAAGTTCAAATTCAGTATGACGTGAGCTAGAAGCTCCCAATATAGTGTGGAAGACTGAAAAGATTGTTAAATGCTTGCTGGATGTGAGTAGACCTAGAACGATGGGATACTTTGCATAGGAAGGTTGTTTAATATGTTAATTGGGTACAGCACTTTTTAAAAGGTTAAGCACTACAGGACATGCAAAGTAGTATTTGTTTGTTTATTTGTTTATTTATTTATTTATTTATTATTATTCACAGTTCCAGCTGCTTAAAGATTTACCTCTAGCATCCTATTGTTTCCTATTGAGCTGATGAGGGTACAACTAGTATGGTTCATAGGGATCAGTTGCCGTGGTTTCTTTAGCAGGTGCAGAAGTGGAAGGTGTTCTCTTTCTCTCTTTTTTTAATCCATCCTATAATATACCCATAGTACAAAAATAAATTAATTCTAGCACATTCATTTGGGCCTTCAATGTAAAGAGAATGATTTTACTTTTTCTTGGTGGAAATAAGAAAGAGTCCATTATGGTTCCTTTAAGAAATCTTTAAGTGTATGGGAGTTAAAAAAAAAGAATTTTTTTTGGTTGATAGTTAAAATTATTGAATGGGAATAGAATATTCAGCTGCAACATTTGTTGGTATTTTTTCAGTTAGCAACAGGCCACGAGTCAAATTTTGTCAACTTCTTTTTAAGACAGATAGTGCTAAAAGGTTACTGTGTGGCTGAGGAAGGTGTCACTGCAAACATGACTGTGTCAGGAACTTGGCAGAGGTAGTCTTGTTTTCAGTTTTTGAGCCATTTTTTGTTTTTTGTTTTAACATGTTTGAACCAGAGTAGATTAGAGTCCTGTTGGGTGGGTTACAGATTAAGAATGTTATTGACTGCACAAAAGGGTATTAAATGGCGTGACTACCATTTCATTTGGTAGCAAAATTACGACAGCACATTGTTGGAAAGATATAATAATTGCCCAGGCGTGGTGAAGAAAGCATTCATGCGTATTTTCATGTCTTGAGCCTGTCAGACATTTGGAGTGGATGGTTGCCACGTGGAGTAGAGGTGAAATGATTACTTGGGACCTTGGTTGGCATAGTAGAAAGGGTCTAGAGCTGCCTTGTGCTTGGCTAGAGCTCTACATGAGCTTGCCAAAAACCACTAGAGAAAAGATGTGGAGTAAAAGAACATGCAGTCTGTTTGCTACTCAGTTACATGCAGGAGGATATAGGAAAATAAATTTATGAAAAGTTTGAATATATTCCTAAAACAGCAGCAAACTATTACAAGTTGCAGTTTGGTCATTTGCCTTTTGACAGTGATGTAGGCAGTCAGTTTCATTGTTTTTGCTTTTTTTTTTTTTTTTTGGCCTAGCTTTCTTCAGTAGCTCTTACAAGAGTTAGGTGGTATTTTTCTGCCCAAAGCTTAAAAAGATAGCAGGAATCAATGTTTTCCTCACCCTTGACTAAATGTTTTCAGGATGTGCTGGGAAGAAGGAAGAAGTCGCCAGCGTTCACTTTTGGCATGTCCCAAGGTTTAGTTCTGGAATGCTATCTTTTGTGCGTGTGTGAATACATATATTCACCATTGAAACGTAAACTAGACTGAAAGCTGGGATGGGAGAAGGAAATCCAGTGGAACTGATTGATGCAAGCTTTTTGTTAGTGTACGTAATGTTCACTTCCATTTACAATGCGCTTGCAGAAACCTTTCTGGCTGAATTCTGTAGAAAATAGCTATTCTGACAATGTCCTCCCCACCCCCCCTTTACAACTTCAGGTATATATTTAGCACATTATAACCCCCCCCCCCAACTTTCCCCCCATTTTGTGGCGCAATGAATTATTTTCTTGATGTAGCTTCCTGTATTTTTTCCTATGTGCCTTTTTTTTCTTAAGACACAACGTTTAATTTTTTTTTTTACCAGTCATACACAACCGTTGGAAAGCATAATTTAAAAGAAAAGACTATAAAACTTATTTAGGGATCAGTTTAAGTGGCCCATAAATGCCAGTATTTTCATTATTACTTGGTGTGATACTTAGAACACAGCACGTTAAGTATACCTAACATTTGTCCAAGACATCTGAGGGCAAGCATAGAATCATTACTTCTCATACAAATAGTTGTTGTAGACTAGCATTCAGATATAACATCATATTATATATTTTAAATCATAGGAAGTAATAGCATAATTTAGGAAAGTACCGTGTGATCATAAAGACTGCACCATAAGGGAACAAATTTAATATTGTTCTTACAACCATGTCTTTGATATTTAATGATTTCTGAGTGTTCAAGTGCCAACTTTAATGTTCTCTCTGTTCACTTATACTTTTCATGCTTACAAATAATGAATTTTTCGTGAAGTATTTTTAATTATCTGTAATGATTTGTCTGGACCCCAGCATTCCATATATTATACATTTTAGGAGACAAATGGAAGGGAGCACATTTCCTGCACAGCCTTGGAGCTCTACAGCACTGCTGTTGGAGTTCTTAATATGCATTTGAGTGGGATTTTCTCGGCTGCAGTTTCAGAGGCTGTGGATCCCTTCCATATTGAGTATATCATAATTGGTCCACTTCACATGCATCTTAGACTTGTGAGGACTGAGGAAAGGCTCTCAATGAGCCCTCTCTTCAGTCATCTTCAGCAATATAGATGAAAAGGCAGTTGACCACTGGCTTATTTAGGTTAGCAGAAACAGTGTCATGTTATTTGGCTGTGCACTTTAAGCTTGGAACACCCCCTTTTAAATGACTATGCGCAGTCAATACCTTATATTCAAAGTTTCATAACTTAGCACAATCAAGTTTAGTTTTCTTCAGGAGAAATTTTTTGCCACTTTTTAAGGAGGGCTATGTCAGTGCCAACGTGCAAGTGTTAACTTACTGGGTGTTTTTTGTTTTTTTTTTTAAGTTACAATAACTTTTTAATAATGTGAGAGGGTATAACCTTCCCTGTATATCCATATTCTCCTCTTAGCCAAGTATGGATGGGCCATTTGTTCAAACTTCCTGCAGAGACCAAGTAGGGAGAACATAGCCCCAAAAGATAGAAATATTATTCAGTTATAAAAGTAGCTGCAAAACATCATGGTCTATAAATTGTCACCTGTTGATTAGCATGAACTGTAGTGATTAAACATTAGGGCAGTGCAGTTTTTACACAGATCAAAATTAGTTTTTAAAAACTGAACTTCTAACTTATTAGCTCTCAATATTTAATATTTAGAAAAATGGCAGTTTGCCTTAGGGAGGCATTGATTGGTTTACAGATGTATATATGATTTTGGAGTACAGGATAAGATTTTGGCAAGTAACATTTTGGTGAATTGTCCATTGCTTAGGACGAATAAAGGAAGAAAAGGGAAAGTTGTTAAGACTTGCTTCTGTTTTCTGAGGGGTTAGATCAGGGGTGCACAAAATGGTGGATTGGCCATTTCCCAGTCTCTGCTAGCACTGCTTGGGCTGGTCTGCATGGGAACCCTAGCCCCACACAGTCATGGTCCTGTCGTTCCTGGGATCTCCATAGAAACCTGCTAGAGTGATGCAGGCAGAGGCTGCTGGTAAATGGAGTTGGTTGTGGGCCTGATGTGGCCCATGGGCTGGACTTTGCCATCCCTGGGTTAGAAGGACAGAAATAGGTTTGTATTTTTGAATATTTTAATGTTGGTTGTAAAATAGTAGAAGATTATGCTAAAGGTAGTTTGGGTGCCATGGCCTACTTATGAGATGGGTGTGACTAATTCTCACGTTATTTCACACGTCATCTAATCCCAGATATAGTAGTAGTACACTTGAGAAATTATGACAACAGGTAACCTCAGGTTTTGACCCAAATCAGGGTTGTGGGGCTCTCCTGGCAAATGGTCCACGTGGCTGTTACGTTGCTGCCCCCTGCAATCCCAGCTCAGCCCGGGCTTTGCCAGTCAGCGGCGGGGGTTGTGACCCGGATTTAGGATTGCAGCAAAAAAAGGTTGGGAGCCACTGAACTAATGCTATGTCAGAAGTCTGCTTGGGCGCTTGCTTCAGGTTCTGAGTCTATTAATCAAGACTTTCAAAGTAACACCAAAAACTAAGCTATTCTTCTAACTCAAGGGTGTCAAACAGAGTTCATGGTATGTATCCAGTTCACAGACTCATTCTGTCTGGCCTGCTGGTAGTCTGGTGGGCTACTGGAAGTTGGGTGATGTGGCCAGTGGGACATGCCGCACTGCAGAATTTTGGGGTCCTTGGATTCGGATGGGAATGGCCACTGTTGGCACAGGGCAAGCAAGGGCCTTGAAGATAAACCATTCACTTGCTCTGCTGCCATCTGATCCCCAGTCTACAGTACTCCTTGCCTCCAGACCTGTGCTGTCACCTGAATGTCCTGTGCTGTCAGCTGAATGTGGACTTCTGACCCACTGCAGCTTCTGCTGTCTCTGCATCTGGCTTGGGAAGAGCCCCCAAAGTTTAGATATGGTCTTGGGCCTGAGGTGATTTTGACATCTCTGCTCTAACTAAAGCAGGTTGTAGGGTCTCAGAAGCCTTTTCCCCTTGTGCCTCTCCCTCTGCTCCAGTGATACTCACAGGAGCCAACTTGTTTCACCTGACCTCTCCTAAGCTTTCTAGGAGCCACTTGAATCCTTTTTAGCTGATCGAGTAATCAAACAGAGCTGGTTGACCCTAAGATCCTTGGGCCCTGAAAGGGTTAGATCTCCCTGTTATGGAGTTATAGATTGAGATATTATTAGGTTCTTGACCATCTGTTTAAGAAGCTAAATGGTGGCAAGAAGTATGAAGCTATTGAGGCTAAAAAAGATGTAAAATCAACTTCACGTGGAAAGAATATTTGGTATTAGGTGTGACACAGGAACAGCATCTGACGTTATTTCACCCATATGCCACTTACAGAAGTAAGAAAATTACATTTTCACTGTGCATTTACAGAATACTGTATAGAGTTTGATTTAGTGGCCTCCTGATAAGAGATTTGTTTATGAAACTGTCATGTGGATCTTCAGTTTATGGCAGTCAAATGTGGGCTGGGAAGTTATCCAGGAATCCAAGAATAGTTAGACCTTTCAGAAAGTGTCAGAATTCACAAGTCCCGGGCTGGGTTTTGAAATCTGCCTTCTGATTTTGGGTTGGCTGTTCTTGTGATTTGTCTCTCCTGAATTTGTGCAGGTTTAGTTGTTTTTTTTTTTCCACCCCCATGCATGTAAAGTAAGTTTATTTACATGGGTGTAAGCGGCTGTGCCGTGTTCAGGTTTGCTGCTGAGGTCTAGGGCTCCAATCTGTCAAGCGTCAGTTCTTGGGGCCTGACAGCTTAATCTTGCTGGCTCTATCTTGCCCACCATGTCTTGATATTTTTTAGATGAGTAGGGAGGGCCCTTGATGTTTTACATTTGCCCTCATGAGTGCCTCGCTATCTCTCGGGGCTCTGCCTCCCCATAACCTGTCCTTGCACCAACCTGGTCTTATGGTCTGGTCAGGCCAAATGCCATCGGATGGTAAAATGGCATCATCCTCACAGTTGGTCTAATCTTTCTCTCAATATTTAGTTGGCCATTTGTCTCACAGTTCTGTGGGCTTTGATGGGTATGCCCGTCAGGATTAGTTCATTACATATCCTTAATTTTCCTTGTGTGACATTGCTGCCCTCTCAACCTGACCACGGGAGACCTTGCCTCTCCAGAACAAACTCAGTTTGTCCCTCCTGTCAGTCCTGCCAAGTATCCTGTGTTTGCTGTCACCTCTGTTCTGTGCCGGCAACTCCTCCGCAGTGTGAAGCTGGTCCAACAGTGTTGAGGGCCTTCCAATCAGAAGAGCTACCTCTTTTCTTCTCTTTGTTCTTCTTGTGCTGGAGGACACTCAGGTTTGGGTTGGCTCTCCAACAGCCATGCTCCCAGGTCTGTGTTCTGGCCTCAGCCATCACGGGGTGCACCTTTATGACGTCCTTTGCAGTGTACCGGCCGACCTGGATCGAGCAGGAGCTTCTAAAGCAGGGTGGATGTGGCACCGGGAACACCCCAGACCAGCATCTTCTTAGGTAAGTTTCTGCTCCTGGAAAGAATGTCTGCCTCGGTTTCCCAGGCTCAGGGGCCAGTGGGGTGTTCCTTAGGGTTCTGTCCCCCCAACAGGAGTCGGCAAGGTACTCCCTGCTACAGCAATGGGTATTAAGACATGATCAGTGTAGTTTCTTTTGATTACCTTCAAAAATAAATGTTGCCATGATTACTGCAATAATCTTTATAAAAGGGGCAGACTGAATACAAACACATTTATTAGGGGGATGCAAAATGGGCCATATTTGATTCGGACTTGGCCCGCATTGGGGACAGTGATTCAAGTCGTTGATTCGGATCACTGTCCCCAATTCGATTCAGCTTTAAATGCTTTTTCTATGTACGTTGAGGTACCAGGTGCAGTTTGTGAATGCTGCAATGCTGGGGGGATGAAGCGTTCCACAGGACATTTAATGATGTGTCTGTATCCAAATTGCCGAATCTCTGAATCGGTTCGGAGAGACTATAGGGTCTCTTGATTTGATTTGGATTTGGAGATTTGGCCTCTGAATCGGGCCGAATCGAATCGGGGAATGAAGCTTTGCACAGCCCTAAGATTTATGCTCTGTCTGTGGAGATTTTGGACGTAGTCTGCATAAGATGTAGGACTCTCCAGCAAAGTGGAGAAAAATGAAAAGCAGGACACTGAAGCATGGGAAGATATTCCTTGAGAGGTGGAATTGTGACTGTGTTTTGATGTACAGCTCAACCTAGTAGATCTTTCTTCCCTTGCCCATTGGTAACTGTTACCTACTGGAGTATGTTAGTTTTTAGTCTGTCCTTTAAAATTCAAATTGCTGTTGTAAACTAAAAACTAATTGTTTTTGTTGTTTAGACCTGATGTGCAACTCAAAGATCTGTTTAAACCTGTAACTGCTAGGAGATTTTAATATCTTTCCCTGAGTCAAGTGTTTCTGAAACTTTTATACAAATCCTTAGCTTTTTTTCCCCAAGCATCTTTTGAATCACTCTTGAATGGCTTCTTACCATGTTGTGGCTGCCAGGATTAGCTGACCAAATGAACTCTTATGTCCTCAAAAACACAGCCCCAAACTATAGTGTAAAATAAAGCAGAATTTTGTTTTACTTGGGTGTAAAAAATAGAAAGACCCAATACACATGTGAACAAGTAACTAAGGTAATATGCCTGTTTTATTTGTAATTAGTTGTCTTGATTGCATATTAAGATGCTACTATATTAAATAGTCACACTTCAACTAGAAAAAATCATGTCAAGGCTATAGTCAGATCAGATGCTTATGGATTTTGGTCATTATTTTAGTTGTATGTTTATGTTTAGTCATATTTTCCTGTAACTTTATTATGAAATCCTGACCTTTTTGTACTTGCTTGGTAACCTGTAATTTCTACATCAGTTTGGGCAACTGTTTTGATGTCTTCCATCTTCTGCATATCCCAACACTGAGCTAAGTGTAACCAAATACTCTTTAGTTTTGGATGCACCTGGGGCACTTTGATTGTGTTTTTTTCTCGGTGTCTGTTTCTGCAGCACAGGCAGCAGCTGTCATATAAAGGATTTGGGGGGGGGAGTGGGGGGAAGGGAATTGTCTTTGAGACAGAGATACTTTCTGTCAAAATTGCATTCAAGACACTTTCTAGGGACAAAGACTGTGGGGTGCCTGACTGAGAGAGTCTTCTCTGTAATATGACTTTGAGGGCCTGTGCCTTCTGATGGCCCCTCCTGCTCATGCATAGTAAAATAAGTCTGTTAAGAGTAGTTCATGAGAGATTGGGAACCAGGTGTAGGGAACAAGAACTCTGCACAATTGAGGAGAATGGGTAATGGATGGTGCATGGGTAGGGGATGTGCCCCACATCTCAAAATACAGTGAAGATTTGATTACAGTAAACCTGTCATTCTGTCAGCAGCCTGTTATTGGTTGCTCCCGAGCCAATGCCTTTAACCACTACTGGATAGTGCAAAACACTAGTATTTACTTTGTTTTTGGCAGCTGAAGCATAAATTTGCTTGGAAAGAACAGTGAAGGAGAGAAATGGTGTTGTTTTTAATGCTGGGACATGCTCATTTATTAATGTACCCTGGCCCACGTTAGCATCTGGATGATAAATATGTGCACAGGAGCGCATGCATGTGTGTCTCACAGGTGTATAGAAAAATATGAAAAATGTTGCTGACTAATGATGAGTCTTCTCATGCTTCTTCTATGAATTGGGGGCCCAGTACTTCAAGCCATACTTTTGGGAATATCCCTAATGAAGGACTACTTGTTTAAAGTCTGGGACCATGCCTCTAACTTAGTAACTTAAGTTTACTAACATTTAAGTACAAGGGTCATTTTTCCCAAAGTAGCCTTTTCTGCCCTCAGCTGTTGTTTATGCCTTAGATTTGTTTTTCCTGATGCTACATCAGTTGTCATGGAAACAGGAGTGGAACTGGGGAACGCAGCTAGCAACTGAAATTGAAAAGCTTCTGGCTGTTCAACCTGTTTCTGCTTCTCTTTCCATGGAAACAGATGTCTTACTGGGGAAAATAAGGTAAATGCTTAAATACTATGAAAACTTTCACTTACTTGCTTATTGTTGATCTGACCTCCAAAAGACGGTTGAGAATGAAATCAACACAAAAAAAATTCAGCAACTGGCTGTGAGTAGAGAGTCTCCAGTTGCCTGAAAATACTTAAGTAATCAAAAGGCTCCTGAAGTTTACATAATAAAATGAAGTCTTGGTTTAAAAAACATTGTATATTTTTCAATTAAAGACTTAAACTGGCATTTTTCATTTAAACTTCAACTATAATGCACATCTCAAAGGGTGCTTACGTTGTGCTGGTAGCTGCGTGGATATGTGAGCAATATGCAGTGGTGCTGCCTGTTAGACTGTATGTGGAGTTTGGTTAGTGGCAGGTGACACTTCGTACAAACTACAAGATATCTTGACCAACAAGTAATGGGATGCCATGATTTCTGGCAAGCAAGAGAAAGTGACGCTAGTTTTAAGTGGAATACGAATGTATCAATATAGATGGCATGTTTTTGAAGCAGTTGCTCTTCATTTAAACAGTATTCAGACAAGGAACTGGATTCACTCAGGCCTAGATCATTACATAATTTCTAGATATTGTTTTATCCACCTCAGAGCAGTGGCCATATTGTATGCTTTGTGGTTCCACCTCCCTGCCAGCTTGGCTGAAGCCACCTCCCCTGGATCAGAGCAGTTAACTGCCTTTTTGCGGTGCTCCCATTGCCTGTTCACAGATGTTTCTTGCCCTGTCTTTGCTCTTGCTGTTTTGCAGAACTGATTCCCAGGTACTGGTTTTACCTACTTGTGCTACTGAGTGTAGATCTATTTTTCGGCTGTTATCTGTTGCCAGGGCTCAGTTACCTTTCAATTAAGTTACTCTATGGCTTGGCCTATATGAGTAAAGTTTTTTAGTGTCTATGTGAAACCCCTGTTAGTGTAAGTACAGCTTCTATGAGTAAAAGAGGTGCTTTTGCTTGTGTATCTTAAAATTAGTTCCCCAAGTAAAATGAACCATACTGACACGCATCCTTTTTTGCCAGTATAACTGTGCCTTCACTAGGACTTTTCCTGTTTATAGAAATGTCATAAAACATAACACTGCACAATAACATTTTTTGGTAGTTGCCATTGTCCAGGTTTGTACTTGATACAAGGCCATTTTAATTGGCATTACAAGTTCCCCCACAGAAACGGTCTCCTAGACTGGGATGCTACTGTGATTAACTCTCAGCTTGCAGTTGGTGCAAACTCATTGCTGTTATTAGCCTGAATTTTAAAAAGTAAATAGGTGGGACCCAGTAGGGGCATTCAGATATTCAGCTGAAGTGTAGGACCCCTGAAAGGTAAGTATTTAATAGTACTGTACTTGTGTAGCTTTGTGAAGTATATGCTTTGTAAAAAGGATATTTCAGATGAACAGCTTTGGTTCTTAAGATTTCTATTAATCCCAGTTGCTTTGAGTACCAGTACAGAGATTTTTTTTTATTTTCCTTAATTTTAGCACTATCACATTCAAATGAGCTTGGTTTTTTTTCCCCCGTTGAACTTGTAAGTCTGTATATAAATGCACTAGTTGCTGGCCAGTTCAAATTAGGAAAACAATGAACTGCAAAGTGCATGGGGGAGAGAAGCCATGTCACTTCAATGGCACATGGTATTAGTGATCTCCATAAAATTCAGGTATTGGAAAAAGTGCAGCTTACAATTTTAGTAATTTGTCATTTAAAGGTAAATACAGCAGCCAAGCTCTCTTTCTGCAATAAACTTATTTCACTAACTATATTAATTTCTTGGAAAGGTAGTTTTGCTTTTTTGTGCATACATAATAGATTGTATGCTTTTAGATGGGTTCATGATTGTCAAAATGAAGCTAGCAGACCAAAATATGTTACTTTATGTAGACAAGGAAATGCAGAAGCCTGGTAATGTTTTACAGCTGTGGGCTGAAATGGAAAAATATTTGCCTGAAGAAACTTCCTTTAACTTGGAAAGTTATTTATTATTCATAACCCTCTGCTTGTTTTTCTAAATCTAAGGCACCACTTTAAAAACATATTTTACAAGGTTAAAAAAACAGAAACTTTAGATTCCTTTTTTGAGGGATGTTGCATTTAAATGGGTATTGTAGTAGTGAAATGTTTTCCTTTCTCAGCAGGATCTTATCTTAATGGATTTTTAAGACAATTTAAAATAACCACAGTAAGTTTGGACCAAAAGGTACAAAAAATAAATCTGTTACCTAGATCTATTATAGATCTATTTAAATCTATTAAATACTTTTATCCCCCAGTAAAAGAGAGTTAATTCATGGTCACTTACGCTGCAGTTCCATGCTCTTACTCCATGGATTAGCTTTCATTTACTGTGGGGTGTAAGGATGTTTATGGACAGTTACTGTAGAAGGGTTGATGTGTAGTGAAGTCCTGCCCTTGGTTTACTTTGTGATAAGTTTCCCATGTCTCTATGCACTGAGACATACTTTAGACGGTCAGACGCTTATGTACTAGTTTCAGGTTAAGCATGTAGTTAACAAGTGCTTTGAATTTGGGTCTTGGTCCACTGAAATGGATCTTCAACATTGTATAAACCTTTTGTGATCCCACCTTTAATCCAAATACTGTCAACGTGCCCTAAGTAGGTACATTTATTAGGCCTACAACAGAATAGCAGTAGTTTGGGGATTTTTTTTAATACAAAGGGGCTAATTATGTATGGTTCTGCAGGACCAGAGCCTTAGATTGAACTAGTCACACCAGTAAAAATTTCTTGGATAAGGATGCGAGAGGTAAGGACTTTTTTGAGGGGTGGCATATCTTACTTGACCACATGTTTAATTGGGAGGAATATAGACAAGCTTTTGGATACCAAGCACCTTTCTTGGGTCCTTTGGATAAGGATGTTTTTTTCATTATTAAGTCTTAGAGGTTAATATTTTACAACTGATTAATACATATTGTTAATACTTACTTCTTAAAAGTGTGCACTTTTGAAAGAAGATGCACACTGTTCAGGGCCTGTCAGATTCCAGTGAATCTGCAAGTTCTACTAAATACCTTGTCACAAGGATACAGAAAAGTTTTTCTTTTTGTTGCACAACCTTACTGATATCTTCTGTTGTGCATGCTTAGTAGCTTATTTTTAGTTGCTGATAATAAAATCATTCACATGCTTTTGTTTCTCATACTTGTTTATGGACATTGTCCTTCGTGAAAGCTACATGCAGACTAGCAGTATTTTAGTTAAGTATTGCGGAGCAAAGGGTTTCTTTTTTCTTTTGTTTTTACATATGGCAAAACATAACCTTCCCCCAGAATTAAAGCAATCTGAAGGATTCTGTTCAGACTTTCAACAACAATGATTCACTTTTGGACAGATATAGAGCATGAACATTTTCAACATTAATTAAGACTTGTGGGGTTGTTTTTTGGTTTTCGTTTAGTTTTTTAAGAAAGTTGTGGCACTTACAGCAACAACAGGGGGTTGCCATAATTGGGTACTAAGCCCATTGTGATTTAACAGTAAGATACATGTATTGCTTTTATACTTAATATCACTTTTAGATAAGTGTACTACTTTTGTAGTGTGACTTATTAAGGATGTGGACTAAAATTCCTAGTAAGCATACACTGGGCATTTGGAGTGGTTCTGCTTAAAAAAACCTAAATATACATTAGGCCATTTTGGTTCTGCCAGGCAATGTGTATTTTAAAACTTCCTTAAGCATGTATTTTCTTGAGGTTTATAGCTATATCAGTCTTCTTCAGAATCTTAAGCATTTATGCAATTTCTGTTAAAAAAAACAACCAGTGGATACAACTAGTTTTTATTTAAATATTACAAACCATCTTGTATGAAACCTTGTAAAGCCACAGATAAAGTAATACTTTCGTGGGAGTGCCAAGTTATGTGGCTTAGATGCTGCAGTTGGCCATTTGTTCTTAAATTATGTTGAACTATTGTTGTTCTTCCTGCACAATCTCTGTTCTCTTTTTATCTTGTCATTCTATAATAGTACTGTATTGGAATTGTAAAATGGTAAGCATGCTGTATTAACTGTTTAGCTTTTTGTACTCCCCCTACACACACACACACACATGCTCCCCTTTTTAATATGTGGGTTTGTACGTAATGGGAAAGGCAATTATTGAATGCTAAAGATGCAGAGAGTGAGTTGTTTCTGTTACTTGTTTATCTTCCACCCTAAAATAAAACTTTCTATGATGTCTAAAGGAAAACAAACTTGAGTAATTCATTACCAATATCTTGCCAATTACATATTTAGGTATATGTAATATTTAATTATAATCATATACATAGTAAATCATAACTTTCCTGTTACTATTTTGCTTCTCCAGGAGAAAACTAAAGAACAAAATACACTGATGGCAGAAATTTGCCATACTGTCATGAAATTAGCAAATACAATAGGCATTTCTCTAGAACTTTAATTTTAGTTTAGACTCGAGAGTTAAAAATTGGGTTGCCTAGGAATGTCTTGTAAAACTTTGTATGCATGGCTACTATATGCACAGCTGATCATGATTTTGCTAATGAAAGTAGAATTTTTCATTTGACTCCATTGCACTTAATTCAAATGAAAACCATAGTGTTTCTTCTCTGAATCCTTTCCCTTTTATGGCTATTCGTTTTAATGCAAGTAAAGATGTTTTAAGATCTTGGCAGGATTACATTGATTAAATGGATTTTACTTTATTTACTTACTTATTTTTATCTGTGAACTAGATTAGCAAGATTCAGACTTGTCTGACAGATTTAAACAAGCTTTTAACAACTGATGCTTTATTCTCATTGAAATCATACTACTACTACTACTACTACTACTACTACTACTACCTACATGAACCAGTCTACTTTTGCTAACATTAGGAAAGCATCAGTATACCATTCTAACTGCTGAAAAACAGTCATGAGATAGATTAGGGCTAACTTCTACACTGGCATTTAGCCCTGTGTTGCACCCTGGCCAGGCCATGTGCTTTAGGGATGGGCCCCCAGGGATCTGTCCACGTCACACGGGCTATACCTGTAGCACAAAGGTCCTTCTGCTGTGTGGGCAGCACTGGCAGTACACAGCCCAGCTTCCCAGGCAACACTGGTGGATCCTGCTCCTTGCTGTATGGGCTGTACCAGTGGCACATTCCCCTCCTCAAGTCCTCCTCTGCTGTGCAGCAGTGGCAGCGGCAGTTGCTTCTCGTGGGCTATTAACCACTTGAAGGCTGCATATGGTTCATTGCACAGTCCTGAAATAGAATGAATTCTATTTTCACAAGAACTTTCTCATTGTTTGGCAAATCCTGTGTGCCTTTGAGAAGCAAAATTGTGAGAGTTGGACTGGTAATTCTTTGGAATTTTTATAACTTGAAAGTCTTTATACAGTAGTGTGTAAATCAGTCATTTTTGAAGTAATACGTTTTCTGTTGTTTGCACTTTCTAATGTTACATTTAACTAAGCAATGGCTTTTTCTAAATGAAATCTTTGTTTATGGGATATGTTTGTTTAAGAGCCAATAATGCATGTGCTATAAAACCAAGGGTTCGGGACAGATTTTCCCCAGATGTCTTTGGTCTTCTGAAGCCTCTACTATGTAGTCCAGTGATGCTCAACCTGTGGGCTGGACCTTGCATCCAGGATGACTGGATCCACCTCGCAATGGGGGGGATAGGTGGCAAACAGTTTGGCCTGGCAAGTCCCTTCCCTTGCCCTTTGCTGTGCTGCAGATCCTTTCTCCCCCTCTAGGGCAAGCACTGTGTACTCTCTCCCTCCCTTTCTCCCATCTTTTCCTCCTTTATGGCAGGTACTGTTTACTAAAGGAAAGCTCTCTTCTTTTCTCCCTCTGACATTGGCAGCCATCTCCTCCTGCCCTACCAGAGGTGAGTGGTGGTGGCTAGGTTACAAGCACCTGGTTCACAGCTCTAAAAGTTTGAGCTCCATTGATTTTTTATCCATATCAGTACTTGGTCTAAAATGGTACATTGCATATTTTTAATCTTTAAAAATGCAATCAGTGTCAAGATAACTAATAATTATGTTACTATATAAAATACCTTTTGCAATAGATACATCTGTTATGCAAAGTTTAATTTTGCTGATGTTTCTAGAGTGTACTTGGAACCTCATGCACAAGAGGCTACAAAATGTTAAATACTGTCAACAGAAATATTTGGATATGATATTTATGCAGATGGAAATTTTAATGCTATGTGTTTAATTGACAACATTTATGACCAAGCGAGAGAATTATTTTTTGGGGGGTTTGCAGAACTTTTAAAATTATTTTCAAACTCCAGGGAATGTGTAAGAACTGTCTGAGACTACTCTGTATTAATTTTGAGGTACTGGCTTATGAGGTCATCTTTTCCTCAGATTCTTGCTTCTCTGTTCTTTTCCGTCATGGACATATTCCCAAAATGATATCAGCTATGAGTCTTCTATGATTTAATTTTTACCACTTATGGAAGTCTCTTGCATTGTTACCTTTTCTCCCCTCTGTAACTGGTTTCAGAATAATTTTCTAAAAGCCCCTAGTCTTTCTTGCTTCTGAAGTTATTTTAAATTTTACTGCCTCTTTATGCAGATGTCAGCCTTTAAATGAAGATAATTCCCAGCCCACTTCTCTCTCTGAGTAGAAGAAAACTTGTTAATAGAACCATTCCATAACATAGCAACAGATTTTATCTTCCTTTTTATTTGTTTACAAAGGAAGTGAGATCCTGTTTTAGCAGATCTTTTCATGGCTGCAGTTTTCCTATATAAAATTTTAAGGTATGAACATATATTTAGGGTAAGACTCTAAAAGTGTTCAGCCTTGCCTTTGAAGTCAACAGTAAAACTTCACTGAATTCATTGGGAACAGAATGAGTTCAAGACTGAGCAGTTTTGAAAATGATGTACTTTTATTTTGCCATTTGCATCAGGAGGTGGAGGGGAGAGGCTATTCTAGCAGGTAATGCTACATATAGACTGTGTGGTCACATCCAGATGAGTGCTACCTGCCGTATGTGGTGCTGCAGACTTGTCACCAAAAAAAACCTGCAAGGGGGGTGGGAAAAGCAGAGCAGTGCACACGGGCAGCATGTGTTGTTCAGAACTGAAGCTGGGCTGGCCAGAGCCATGCTCTGCTGATGGCCAGGCTCTGCGCAGCAGGATTGCTGCTGCTGCAGCCCTGGGAGGTCCCCAGGACCCCAAGTGAGGCTGCTGGGCCCAACACAGTGCTGACCCCAGCCTCCCCTACATCACCAGGGTAACTTGCCACATGCCAGAGGGGACATGGCACAGGCGTTCCCCGGGGACAACTAGCCGTGGCACAAAGTGCACTGCTGCTACTTGTTCCTAAGGAATCAAACGTCCACACACATGTGGACGTGGCATATAAGTGCAAAATCTCACTTCTGAGTGAAGTTCTGCATTGACTCCTTTCTGTTTCATTTTTTTCCAGTGTGCTTTAAATTCAATTTTTAAAATACTGGTTAGTCTTTATTTTAGAAAATACTCGAGTCAAGACTGCTTGTATTCTGAATCTGGACAACTACAGATTTTTGGGTAAAAATAAGTATAAAAATAAACACAACACCCCCCCCGCACACACATGCACACACAAGCAGAGTAGAATTTTCTTTTAATAAATAGACACTGATAAAGTCTGCAAACTTTCTGTAACCCAAGCTTTTACTTGCTCGCAACCATAATCAAAGGCATATGCTAGGTAGGGCCTTTGTCATCTTGCTCAGGCAGTAAGTTAAAAATGTGTAATCAGTTTGAGGTTGAATTTCATGGTTATTACTGCTGTTTAGTTTGCTTATAGTTTGTTTCATATGTTTGTCTAGTTCACCTCTTTCTCTTCTGCCCACCTTATTAGTGAGACGTAGTATCGAAGACTTACATCATTGCTGCTCCAAGAATTAGATCCTAGGAAAGGAGGAGGTGGTACAAAACAATGTCCATCCTGGCAGCTGATAAACTCGTGCCAAATTCTTTACTTCTGCTGGCTAGGGGAACTGAAGTCCTCTACTTATTTTTCAGTTTCAGTTTCTAGAGATGTTAAATGCTCTGTTCCCTGCGTGCCACAAAACTGTCAATAGTATTGTTTGCTGATAATACTGTATGATCAATTCTTCCAGTGCTGTGTGAAACATTTTACATGTTTGGTTCCTATAACTTTGAATACATTACTAGCATAATCTTTTTATGCCTCAGGAAAATTATAAATTGCAAATAGAAATGTAATTGGTATCTTTGTCAAAGGGAAGAGGTGAATGTATCTGAAACACATAGCATTCTTTGTTCAGATATACCTTCCCAAAAAAGGCAATCTCAGACAGTTTTAATAAAGCAAAAATTATTCATCTACATAAAGTCTAAACCAGGGTCTGCATGAGGCAGCAACAGAATAAAAGTCCCACTCTGTAGATTATAAAATCCTGTATCATAGGATCACACTCTTCTGTGTTCCAAGGAAGGTAGGGTGGGCATCTTACTGAAGCCCTACACCCTATAACATTGCTTCTAAGATAGAAACATATTCATTATTGGGTAAAAGCATTCCTCTCTTGGGCATGAGCATACTGTCTCTGATTACACTGGTAATTGGACACTGGGACCAGAAATCAAATCCAGGTCTCCGAGATGGTAGTATGAAACATATACCTCAAGCGATTTAGCTGCTATTCTCTTTCTCTCTCTCTCCCTCTTTCTCGATGCCACCTAGCTGCTCTGCCAAGGTATTTCCTCAGAGAACTTTCAAAATTGCCTCTCCTCCTGCCCATTGCACATTTGTGCTGTCTTTTGGGAATCCCTCCTGATCTAGATTATCTTCTTTTAATTTGCTTTTCTCTTCCTCCCCCTTTTTTATTTACAGTTTTTACCCTTCTTGTCTCAGCATCCCCTATGCGCACACTCTTCCTTGCTGAATCAGAACTAATGCTTTATCAGCCTCTTCTCTGTCCCAGTCTTTCCTGCTCTCCTTATTTTAGGATTTTTGTGGTTATCACATTATTTCTCTTCTCTTTTTGCCTTATCCTCTACTTTCTTTTTGCACAGACCCCCTCCCACTGAACTGTATGGCTATTCTTTAGTGGTCAGAGAGCTCTTTTGTTTAAACATTTCATTTTCCAGCTCTAACAGCCAGAGGTCTATGAATTTCTTAAGAGCCCATGGCCTGCAGCTTCTTACTTTTGACAGTCATGGAGCAGAGGAATTCAGTCTGCAGTTGGGAAGCCAGTGGGCATGTCACAACGTCATGTATACTCTCTGGGTTAACAGTGCTCATGATTTTCTTAAGCTCCCCCGGCTTTGTGGAAAAAGGCATCACGATTGGGAGTGTTTTTGTCACTGTTTTGGCTTTGTTAATTTGGCTATTAAAGTCATACCGTCCATGTCATCTGGTGAGACAGGCAATCCAGGAAGTTTTTGGAGCGTGTTGGAGACAGTTTCCGGAGTGACTGCTGGAGCAGTCAGCTATGGGCTGTGCTCTTCTTGACCTGCTGCTCATAAACAGGGAAGAATTGGTGGGGAATGTAGTAGGGGATGGCAGCTTGGGCACCAGCAACCACAAGATAATTGAGTTCAGGATCCTGAGGAAAGGAAGGATGGAGAGAAGCAGAGTAAGGAACCTGGACTTCAGAAAAGCAGACCTTGACTCAGGGAACTCATGAGCAAGATCCCCTGGGAAGCCAATCTGGGAAGGAGAGGAGTCCAGGAGAGCTGGCTATACTTTAAAGCAACCTCACTGAGACTGCAGGAACAAATCATCCCGATGTGCAGGAAGACTAGCAAGTATGGCAGAAGATCAACTTGGCTTAGCAGGGAAATTTTCAGTGAGCTAAATCACAAAAAGGAAGCTTATAAGAAGTGGAAACTTAGACAAACAACTAGGGAGGGAGTATAAGAGTATTGCTTGGGCATGCAGGGATGAAGTCAGGAAAGCCAAAGCGCAGCTGAAATTGTAGCTAGCAAGGGACATGAAGGTTTTCTACAAGTATGACAGTAACAGGAGGAGGATCAGGGAAAGTATGGGTCCGTTATTGAATGGGGGAGGCAACCTAGTGACAGAGGATGCAGAAAGGCTGAAGTACTCAGTGCCTTTTTCACCTCAGTCTTCACAGGCAAGGTTAGCTCCTAGGCTACTGCACCAGGCAGCACAGGTTGGGGAGGAGGCGAGTAGCCAACTGTGGCAAAAGAACAGGTTGTATACATCTAGCCTTTTTCTAAATAGTCCACAAGTCTATGGGGCTGGAGGGGATGCACTTGAGGGTGCTGAGATGTTGACAGATGTGATTGCAGAGCCACTGGCTGTCATCTTTGAAAATTCATGGTGATCAGGAGAAATCCAAGATGATTGGAAAAGGGTAAATATAGTGCTGATATTTAAGAGAGGGGGAAAAAGGAGGCTTCAGGGAACTACAGACCAGTCAGCCTCACCTCAGTCCCTGGAAAAATCCTGGAGCAGATCTTCAAGGAATCCATTTCTAAGCACTTGGAGGAGAAGGAACAGATTAGGAACAGTCAGCATAGATTCACCAAGGGCAGGCCATGCCCGACCAATCTGATTGCCTTCTGTGATGAGATAACTGGCTCTGTGGATGTAGGGATACCAGTGGATGTGGTATACCTTTATTTTATTTTAGCGAGGCTTTTGATACATTTTCCCACAATATTCTTACAGGCAAGCTAAGGATATGTGGGTTGGATGAACAGACTGTAAGGTGGATAGAAAACTGGCTGGAGCATTGGGCTCAGAGGGTAGTAGTCAGTGGCTCTGTCTGGTTGGCAGCCAGTATCAAGTGAAGCAGTCCAGGGCTCAGTCCTGGGGCCAGTTTTGTTCAATATCTTCATCAGTGACTTGGAAGATGGCATAGAGTGCACCCACAACAAGTTTTACAGATAACACCAAGCTGGGAGGAATAGTAGATATGCTGGAGGGTAGGTTTAGAATCCAGAATGACCTTGACAAGTTGGAGGACTGGACCAAAGAAATCTCATGAGGTTCATTAAGGACAAGTGCGAAGTCCTGCATTTAGGGTGGAACAGTCTCATGCCACTGGTACAGGCTGGGGACTGACTGGCTGGGCAGCAGCTCTGCAGGGAAGGGCGTGGGGGTTACAGTGGACAATAAGCTGAATATGAACCAGCAATGTGCCCTTGTTGCCAAAAAGGCTAACTGTACTGGGTTGTATTGGTAGGAGTGTTGCCAGCAAATCAAGGGAAGTCATTCTTCCCCTCCTATTCAGCGCTGGTGAGGCCACGTCTGGAGTACTGTGTCTACTTTTGGGCCCTCCACTACAGAAAGAATGTGGACAAATTGGAGAGAGTCTAGCAGAGGGCAAAAAAGATGGTTAGGTGGCACATGACTTCTGAGGTAAGGCTGAGGGAACTGGGCCTATCTAGTCTGGGCAAGAGAAGACTTGGGTGGGGTTTAAAAGCAGCCTTCAACTACCTGAAGGATGGTTCCAAAGAAGATGGAGTTCAGCTGTTCTCAGTGGTGGCAAATGACAGAACAGGGTGTAACAGTCTCCAGTTGCAGTGAGGGAAGTTTAGGTTAGATATTATGAAAAAACTTTCTCAGTAGGAGGGTAGTAAAACACTGGAACAGCTTACCCAGAGAGGTTGTGGAATCTTCATCTGTGTAGGTTTTTATAATTCAGCTAGATCAAGCCTTGGTTGGGATGGTCCTATTTTGAGCAAGGGGTTGGACTGGATGATCCCGAGGTCCTTTTCAACCCTAATTTTCTTTGATTCTGTGTTCCCCATATCTCAGTGATGAAAAGGTAGCTGAGGATGTGGCTCACTCAGGTAAGATAACAAGCTCTCACTTGACTGTAAAGCCCCTGAGTTCAAGCATGTCCTGTCCTTCTGGAGGTGGGTGTTTACCATCCTAAAAGATAGGGGGAAATCTCTGGAAACCACCCTATGTATGATACCAGCTGGGTCAGCAGCCATACAAGTTATCGCTCTCCATGAAAGAAATGACATTTTCGGTGCGGGATTCCTGCTCACGTGGCTGGTCAGTGCTTGGTGAAGAAGCCAGGCTATGGGAAAGACAGCTTCCCCATAAGGTAGAGGTAGGACAACCCTACCCCAACCTGGGATGAGGGACAGAATGGAGGAACTGGGCCTCCCACCCAGTGGACCTGTGTCTTTTCTGGGGGATGGTCAGCACCCCTTACGGTGAGGGAGGGGACAGGGGCAGGGACAGGTGCTGCCTGGGTAGGGGGTGGGGAAGGTGGCTCTTGCTGCTGCTTGCACCCTGGAAGGGCACTGGGAGTGGGGAGGCATGTGCTGCCTGGATTGCGGGGCGGGGCACGCTGCAGCTGGGGCTGTGCAAGGCTCTTCTCGGCAAGGGCTGGGCTCAGAGGAGATGCTGGCGGTACTGGGAGGGTGCTGTATCCATCCCAGATTTCGCTACCGCTCCACTCCTAGTGCTCCCAGTGCAGTCTTGGCTCAACACTGCCTCCACCTACATGCTGGGAAGAGCTGGGGCTGCTCCAGGCGACTGGTGGTGGTGGCGCTGGGAGCGGAGCAGTGGCAAATGTTGGGGTGGATGCAGCATCCTCCTAGTGCTCCTGGGGCCTGCTCTGAGCCCTGCCCCATAGTAGATCTGGGGGGCACATGCACCCTTCCCCTCCTCAACCCCCCCCATGCCTGTCCGCTCCTGGGGTGTAAGCAGTGGCGAGGGCTGCCTCCTCTCCCCCCACCCCCCATGAGCCCTGGCTCTGGCTCTGCCCTGCCTGGGCAGCCCCTGCTCCCCCCCGCATTGATTTGCCCCCCTCCACCACACTGGACTTACCAGCTGGAGGCAGCTGTATCGGCAATTCATAGAATCATAGAATCAATGAGTTGGAAGGGACTTGGACAGATCATCTAGTCTGACCCCCTGCCATGGGCAGGAAGGAGCACTGGGGGTGGGAGGGGTCATAAGACCCCAGCCGGGTGCCTATCCAGCCTCCTCTTGAAGATTTCCAGGGAAGGTGAGAGCACCACCTCTCTCGGAAGCCTATTCCAGGCTCTGGCCACCCTTACCGTGAAGTAGTTCTTCCTAATATCTAACCTAAACCTATCCTCCCTCAGCTTGTGGCCGTTGTTCCTGGTGACTCCAAGGGGGGCCCTGGTGAACAGACTTTCCCCGATCCCTGCTGGTGGCCCTTGATAAGGTTGTAGGCAGCCGCAAGATCCCCCCTCAGTCTCCTCTTGCGGAGACTGAAGAGATTCAGGTCCCTCAGCCTTTCGTCATAGGGCTGGCCATGGAGGCCCTCAGCCATACGAGTGGCCCTCCTCTGGACCCTCTCCAAGTTCTCCATGTCCTTCTTGAAGTGCGGCGCCCAGAACTGGACACAGTACTCCAGCTGCGGCCTGACCAGCGCCGCATAGATGGGGAGCAAGACCTCTCTGGACCTGTTAGTAATGCCCCTGTTGATGCATGACGGTGCGGTTGGCTCTGCCTGTTGCTTTGTCGCATTGGCAACTCATATTCATCCTGGAGTCAATCCTGACTCCAAGATCCCTCTCTGCCTCTGTGCTGCTGAGAGCATCAGCCCCCAACCTGTAACTGTAATACTGGTTCCCTCTCCCCAGGAGCTGCACTCTGTGCTTGTCCTTGTTGAACTGCATCCTGTTCATATCTGCGCACTTCTCTAACCTATCCAGATCTGCCTGGATGCGGTCCCTGCCTGCTGGTGTATTCAGTTTACCCCACAGCTTGGTGTCATGAGCGAATTTGAACAGGGTGCACTCCACACCCTTGTCCAGGTCGCTAATGAAGATGTTGAACAGCATCGGCCCACGGACCAAGCCCTGGGGGACTCCACTGCCCACACCCTCCCAGGTTGACATCGACCCGTCCACCACCACCCTCTGGGTGTGCCCCTAGAGACAGTTTGCCACCCATGTGACTGTGCATTCATCAGTGCCGCAGTCCCTCAGCTTGCCCACCAGAATTGGGTGGGACACTGTGTTGAAGGCCTTCTGGAAGTCCAAGAAGATGACGTCGACTTCCTCCTTCACATCTAAGCTTTTTGTTACCTGGTTATAGAAAGAGACCAGGTTAGGCAGGATTGGCCTGGCACGAACCCATGCTAGTTACCCCTCAACATCACTTTGCCTGCAGGGCTCTCACAAATGTGGCCCTTGATAATTTTTTCAAAGACCTTCCCCACGATAGAAGTGAGGCTAACTGGCCTGTAGTTGCCAGGCTCTTCCTTCCTCCCCTTCTTGAAAATAGGGACCACATTGGCCCTTTTCCAGTCCTCAGGGACTTGGCCTGAGCACCAGGAGTCCTTGAACGGCTGTGCCAATGGCTCTGCCATGACACCAGCCAGTTCCCTCAACACCTGCGGATGAAGGTCATCAGGTCCTGCCAACTTGAACACATCTAAGCCCTCCAGGTAATCCTTAACTAGGTCTGAACTTACAGTCGGGGGACTCGCATCCTTCCTGGGCCTCTCTACACTATCACCCGAGAGCACCCCATTGTCAGTAGACAGGAACACGGAGGCAAAGAACTTGTTAAAGTGTTCTGCCTTCTCTCACGTGTCTGTCACCAACTGCCGTGCCCTGTCTTGTAGGGGTCCAGTGTTACCCCAAGACTTCTTCTTGCTACCTATATACTTGAAAAAGGACTTTTTTTATTATCCTTAATACCAGAAGCTAATCTAAGCTCCAGTGCTGCTTTAGCCTTCCTTACCAAATCCCTACAAGCTCAGGTCAGGGAGGTGTATTCCTCCTTTGTCCCTGTCCCCTGGTTCCACCGCCGGTACGCTTTTTTTCTTTGCCCACAGGCCAGCCTGGATATCTGCGCTCAGCCATGAAGGTTTCTTGGACCCTTTTCCCACCTTCCTGTGCAGAGGAATTGCATCCTGCTGTGCCCCAAGGATAGCCTCCTTGAGGAAGGACCACCTTTCCTGGACCCCCATACTAGCTACACCCTGGGCTCCGAGTGCCTCCCTGACTACTCCCCTGAGCACATTGAAGTTGGCTTTCCTAAAGTCAAGCATTTGCACGGTGCTAGTTACCCTCCCCACCTTTCTTTGAATAGCAAACTGGATCATTTCATGATCGCTATCCCCTAGCCTCCCTTGTACTGGCACCTCCACCACCAGGTTGTCCCCAGAGGCTAACACCAGATCCAGTATGGCATTTTCTGTAGTGGGGATGTGTACCTCCTGCATGAGGTGAAGGTCCTGTATGGACGTCAGGAACCTTCATGAGTGGCTAGACCTGGCCGACTGCTCCTCCTAGTTGATGTCAGGGTAATTTATATCACCCATGACCACAACATCCTTTGCACGTACGGCCTCCCCCAGCTGCCTGGAGAATTCCAGATCCAGCTCTTCCTCCTGATGTGGTGGCCTGTAGTAAACCCCTGCCACCAGATCCCTCTCCCCCCACCCTCCTTGAAATTTGACCCACAGGGTCTCAGTTAAGCCTTCCTCTGGTCCCATTTGGAAGGTAGAACTGGTATGTATACTGTTCCCTAACATAGAGCACAACCCCCCCACCTTTTTTCCCCTTCTTATGTCTTCTAAACAACCTATAGCCCTCTATGTTTACTGCCCAGTCAAAAGTTTCATCCCACCATGTCTCCACTAGGCCAGCCAGGTCGATTTTACTACTTGCAAGTAGGAGAGCAAGCTCCCTCTGCTTGTTCTCCATGCTTCTTGCATTAGTGAAGAGACACCTTAATCCCCCCGAGAGAGCCCTGGGCACCCCCCCTTCCTGAAAGACAACTGGTCCCTTGGTATATACCTGAGCTCTTACCTGGGCAGGTCCTACACCTGGTTGAGTTTTCTCTTGCTCCTGTGGATCCCCATCCCCCGACGAACTTAGTTTAAAGCCCACTGGAGGAGGTCAACTAGCCTGTAAGAAAACAAACTCTTACCTTTGGGGGAGAGATGGAGACCACCATGCCCCAGGACGTCCTCTGCTCTGAAGTGTGGGTCGTGGTCCAGGAAGCCAAATCCATTGTGACGAGACCAACTCCGGAGGCGCCAGTTCACCTCACGAATGCAGGTGCTCTGTCACTGGTGGCCTCCACTAACTGGGAGGAGGGATAAAAAGACCACCTGGGCCCCCAACTCTCTAAGCTTGGCCCCCAGAACCACATAGTCATCCATGATGTGGTCCGGACTACTCTGGGCCACATCATTGGTTCCCACATGGATGAGGACCATAGGATAGTAGTTGGAAGGCTGGATGAGGTCAGTGATCTTCCCTGTGACGTCCCCAATCTTGGCTCCTGGGAGACAGTACACTTCTTTCACATTGGGGTCCATGCGGCAGATGGGTCCCATCCAGATTGGATTGGTATTGGCCAATATGCCTCCTTAAATATCAGCTATTGGTATTGGCCCCAAAAATCTCTGTTGGTGCACCCCTACTACTGGTTCCAGTGGGCTGTCCTGTACCTACCCGCCAGCAAGGGAGGTCAGGACCTAATTAAGCTAGCAAGCAGGGTGGCTGCCTTCTGCCTGCAAACCTTTTGGTGTCTGCTCTTTGGTGGGGAGTGTCTCCTTGGGCAATGGCTGGTCTTCTCTTTCCTGCCTCGAGTGGAGAACCTTGACCTCAATTGGAAGCTTCCTGTTGGATCCCAGTTGCCTTGGCAGGAATACCCTGCTTTCCTTCTACCACACTTTTCTGAACCTGGAGGGCCTTCCTCCAGCTGAGACCCCAGGGCAGGTACCTGTGATTTCCAGAGTTGCTGCAGGAGTCCTGTGTCCATATCTCGGCTTTGCGGTAGGGGGCACCAGGCCTTGCCTCCTGAAGCCCCGTTGCTTCTTTGGTTTATTTGCATGCCATCTAGCTGACCCACATCTTTGACTTGGCTTGGCCTGCTTGGCTCTCAGCCAAAGTGTGGCTGACCAGCTGAGCCTGCACTGTTGTTTATTTTGTTCAGTGTTTCTTCCTGAAGTAAAAGCTGCCTTCTCTGCAGATGTGCTTGCTGCCCTAGAAGAGCATCTCTGCACGTCACATGACCTCCCCAATGTTAGCTTGCTAGACAGGCCCCCCCCCCCTTTTACTGCTAGTTTTTTGGGTGTGGACAGCAGTGAGAGTGGTGGGCCCAGCACTCTGCTATCCCTCCTCATGCCCACTGTCCCCGAGGACAATAGTGGGAATTTCCTTAAGATCCTGTCTGGGAAGGCACTGTACATGTGAACAAAATGCATCATGGCTGTGTCCTTGCTGGCTGCCCTGATATAACATGGAGGTGCCCAGTGGCAGGATCATCAAAACAAGTCTTCCTGGCCTGGTGTACCATGTACAAACTACCTATTGCCAAGATAACCGGCAACTTACAGTGATGTCTGTTGTGTGGGGCCCTGGCCACAGGCACCTTTGTCCACTATTTTGACTTGGCAGTGCTGGTGGCCCACCTTTCCAATGAGTAGCAGGTGGAGAAGACTCTCTTTCATGCCTTCCTGGACTGCCCCTGGCTGCAGCTGTTCTTAACTGCCCTCAGCACCCTCTTCAGCACACTGGACTTTGACTCCTCTGAGACTGCGTACATCCTCTATCACATACTGAGCAGTCAAGAGGATCCTGATCTGCCTGGCCAATTTCCTGCTGGGCCAGGCCAAGATGGCAACTCTGAAAAGCTGCAGGGGCCAGGTCTGATATGGCCCTCCAAATCTTCTGCTTCCCAGTATGGGCATGTGACATTTGATTTTGGACACTTTGCCTTGCAACAAAATGTGGACCAATTTGTGTGGGTCTGGGTCAGGCTTGTCCAACATATGGTCTGCAGGCTGCCATGCGGCCCACCAAGCCATTTTCTCTGGTCAGAGGTCCCTCGCTCAGGACAGGCGAGGAGCCCTGGCGCCTGCTCCGCGCTCCACAGTGGCAGTGGGGCAGCAGTGAGGCAAGGTGGGCAGGTCCAGCCTGCAGTCCCTAGCTGGCAGTGAGGGGAGGGGAGAGGAGCTGCTTACCCCTGTGGGGCCAGGCTCATCACGTGAGCTGTGTCTGGCTGCTGCTGCCCTGAGGGCTGTACAGCGCAGGACTGCCCCAGCCGCTCCTGACTGGACGAGCTGGGGACAGTGCCTGTGACTTCTCCTCTGGCTCCACCCCTTGCCCCGGCGTGCGGCCGGGGGAGCTGCAGCATGGCCCCTGCCTGCGTGCGTGGTGGATGGAAGCACCGGGTAAGGCCCCACGCGGAGCTGGGGGTGCCTCGGGGCCAGGCTGGGGCTGCAGGGCATGCGGTTGCCAGAGCTGGGCTGGGTGGGAGGCAGGAGGAGCCCAGCCCAGAGGTGCTTTATGTCTAGCTGCCTCCTTGGTGGTTCAGGTGGAGTAGTGTGTTCAAGACTGCAGGCTCAGTGTTTGCAAAGTTTCTGCCACAAGCAGAAAAGCGAAGAAATGTTTAAGGTGCTGTGGGTGGGGCGCTCCCCTGGGATCCTTTTTTTTATAACCCTTCATTGCCCTGCTCTCTCCTCCAGGAGGATGTGCTGCAGGTCTGTTTGTATTAAATAAGCCCAGACCTCTGACTAGATTTCAGTATTTTGATACCTTTGGTTGAAATCAAAATTCAGGATGTAGGTTAAGGAGTGGGTTAAGTCCTGCCCTGATTCCCCATCGGCATTTGAGGTTGCACTTGGCATATGATGGCAGCACCTTCATTTCATTCTTGCTTTTATACTGTTTTTATTTTGGATTTTAAACCAGATTTCCAAACCCACTTCATTGTCACTTCTTGCAACTTCATTGACGTCAAAGGTCACATGACCTCACTTCCTGATGTGATACCACTTCCTGTGAGGTCTTTGAATATGCCTCCCAGCCCACTGAGTGATAAAAAGTTTGTGATTGACCCCACATTCAAAAAAGTTGGACATCCCTGCTCCAGGCCTTTGGGGTGGGGGAGCTCTGCAAGGTGGAGGATGGATAGCTGGTTCTACATCTGTAAACCTCTATGGGGCATTGGGAAGTGCAGTTTAATCCCCAGTGACATGGTATTTTTTGTTGCTAACAAGTGTTTCATGCTTGGCCCCCAGGAGGGCCACACACCTTTGCACTTTCACCATTTGTTTTTAATATACATATAATAAAGGTTTAAAAGTCACTGTCTGTCATTGTCTTACATATTCTGATTCCTCTATTGGCTTTTTCTTGAAACTTTGTTCCTAGTTTGACTAACAAAGCTGGATTTTTTTGAAAGAAACTTCCTCTTTTTCTCTTCTGTTTTTTTTTTTTTCTCCCTCACTTTTGCTTTTTTAATATCTTGCTACAGCTATTGCTTGTCTTATCATTTCTGTAGTATTGTTTTGTCATTTATTTCCCCCATGTGTCTAGGTACAGTTTTCTCTCATATAATCTGTTCCCTGTTTAATCTTTTTGTTACGCATATAGGTATCTGTTCTAGGTATGTATTAATTTATATGTGTATCCCTCATACATCTTTATGTGCCCTTGAACAGTGGCTCAGCATGAGAGAGGAAGGGAAGTGTGAAGCTTACTTAGCTTGGCCTGCGAATAGCATAAAGTATGAACTGTCTTCATGTGGGTTTTATCTTGTGTTAGGGTCTGCCTTCATTAAGGAAAAGGTAGCTATCATGAAAAATATACTTTAAGTGGCCTGTTGAGTCACGTGTGGAAAGTCTTTTGCAAAGCCTGGAATTGAATTGAGCTTTTTTTGCTGGGGGAGTATTCCCATGTTAACCAGAAGAACAGACTGCTTTTCTTGCCTTTTCTCAGTTTCAGACTTGTACCTTACAGAACAAAAGAGGCATGATGTCCTGTTAGCCATATCTCAAATCCTGTATTTAAAAATTGGGCTGCTAAATCGTTTCTTAAAAGCTTGGTTTTCTGCATTAAGTTTTCAGGGTTGTACCAGACATTAAAAGAAGGCTGAAATAGTAGCTTGTGATCCCTGCATTTTTTTTCAAAAGCTTGAAGACCTGTCCTGTTATCAAACATGGTGGCAGTAGGAAGATTGGTATTACACCATTACTGGTATTAACAGTATTCTTCCTTTCATTTTGTACTACTGTGGCAATGGGAGTTGTTATTCGACAGGTCTCTTTTTGGTTTGAGGATGACTGACAGGATTCTTCTTTTCTACCCACTGTACACAAGTGACGCATGTGGAAAGTAACAGAGAACGTGATATTTCTTTTACTGTTATAAAACGTGCTTGGCAATCCCCTCGTGTGCCGAGTCAGAGAGAAATTCTATCATATCTGTGGAATTTTAAAGTCAGTGAGAACTGCGTTCAGTGATGCAAAAAGGCTTTCAACATTTGCAGGCTAGCTTTGCTGTAAGATCATTTTTCACAAGACTTGAATCCTGATCAAAATATCTAATCATGATGTAGACCTTCTTGTCATTGCTGACATCATTATTTTCATCCATCATAACAGTGAAAGGACCTGATCGGGCAAGGTTCATGGCTTGATGGTGTCTGATGTGCTGACAGAGCTTTGATGATGCACATAGCTTTTGTTCTTCCACAGGGAAATTCTTTTTTGAAAGCTGAATCTGGGAATGTTATCTGTCAAGTTTTGTGAAATGGTCAGCAAAGTGAATAAGGAACAATACTTCAGCATTTGTAACTTTTCCACTGAATGATTGTTGAGCTAGATTTTAAAAAGCATTAATACTTCACTGGTAAGATAATGGTGCTGTGTAACTGGCTTAATTTCCAGATGCTAAGTGTTTCTTCAGGTGGTTGATTCCAGCTCTGACAGTGCAAATATTCTGTAATATAACACCACATATTAGATCCATTGAGAGTTGTTCTTTTTACTGTTGAGACAAAATTCACCCCATTCTGGAAGAGACTCAGATAGACATCAACTTTAGGATCAGGGATTAGATTTTTCCTACTTATTTTTCCTGTGTAAAGCATTACCCCTAATTTGTATTCCAGCAGAATCCAAAACACCCTAAAAAGTGTTTTAAAGAGGACTGAGAGAGAAGATGAGTATTAAAACATGCTCATACTACTGAAAATACAGCTAACAGTCTAACTGTTACTTTTCATCATGGGTAATTTGCAATTCATAGATTCATAGATGCTAGGGGAGGAAGGATCCTTAACAGATCATCGAGTCTGACCCCTTATCTAGGCAGGAAAGAGTGCTGGGGTTAGATGACCCCAGCCAGATGCCTGTCCAGCCTTCTCTTAAAGACCCCCAAGGTAGGGAAGAGCACCACCTCCCTTGGAAGCCCATTCCAAATTTTGGCCACCTTTTACCATGAAGGATTTTTTCCTGATATCTAGCCTAAATCTGCTCTTTGTCAGTTTGTGACCATTGTTCCTTATTTGAAAGTTACTGGCACTCTATAATCTTAACATAAACTAATGGAAAAATATATCTAAAATAGTAAACGTATATCAAAGGCTATTGTAAAAGGCATTTTAGTTGTGATGTGGTGTTGATTTGTGTAGCTGGATCTTTTGGTCCAAGTGAACTGGGCTCCGTTATAGGCAGAACAATGAGCCATCTGCATAGATTAGATTGCTAAATTCTAAATTATACTTAAATAATTGCATGTAAGAGGCCAGAATCCTGCACATAGATCTGTCACAGCATCTTCTATACAGCTACCTTAAGGCTTATGTGATTGTATGCTCTTTTCAGTTGGAGCTGCACACTTGCCCTGTAACCTTCTATATTACTTCTAATTTCTCTTGCCCATTGAAAGAATAATCTCTATATTAAGCAGATGTGTAAATGAAGTTGCTGATCAAGAAGTTTGTGCACAGAAATGTGTGACTACTGATTTAGACAAAACCAGCTCAAGAACATTTTTTCTCAACACTGGCTTCTCAAATTTAGGAAGAATCTAAAAGTTTTCCACTGTTGGCTGTGGATTTATCAGCTGTATACTGTTCACCTTTTAGTCAGATCAGTAGAACTGACCCAGCTTTGTCATGGCTTTTCCTGATTTACCTTTGCCTACTTTCTCTTGATTCTTTTCCTCCTTGTCTTTCTGGGTTTTTTTTCCCTTTTCTTTGATTATTCTCTCTCCTGTTTCTTGACTCCTCTCTTATGTGGTGGTCTTTCAATATTACTAGACCAAAAATAACTGAGAACCAGAGATCTGGGTTTTCTGTTTGTTGGAGAAAAATGTGGATTTTCTCCTTTAAAGGAGAATAATGCAGGAAGCTGTGGGTTTCCCCGTACAGGCTGGCAGAGTTCCAGCCTGCAAGGGGCTACTTGGGGCTGGAGGGAGCGGGACTCGGGGAGTGCTGTGTGCATGTGCGTGCGCACACATGCACATGGCAGCCGGGCAGCAGTACAAAGCAGCTCCTGCACCTCCCTCCAGGTAAGCCTGTGAGGGTGGGGGGCATGGATGATATGTTGGGGGCAGGGGGGAGCACAGGCAACATGGCAGTTGGGGGTCACATGCCCCCTGAGATTTCTGCACTAACAGAGGGGTGAGGGGCTGCAGCTGTGCTGGACCAGCTCTGGGCAACAGCCATCTCAGTGGCCCAGTGGACAGGACCCAGTTTCAGAGGGAGCACTGGGCTGCCAGGGTGAGCACCCCTTCCTGCCTGGCAGTAGCAAGGAGTACAACTCTGCGCTGCTGCACCTCAACTTAGAGGCCATGGCAGTGTGACACTCCCTCTCATGCTGGGTCCTGCCTGCTGAGCCATGGAGGCGGCTCCTGCCCAGAGTTGGTCCAGCCTGGCTGCAGCCCAATGTCCCTCTGCATGCAGAAATCTCAGGAGGCACATGACCCCAACACGTTGCCTGTGCCCCCTCACATGGGACCTGTGCCCACACCCTCTCTTCCCCACGCACCCACCCCATTGGTCATACTAGGTGGCTGGAGGTTGGGTGGGTTGGGGGAGCGAGTTGGGAGTGAGGGGCCCTGGCAAGGCTGAGGGGGCTGTGGGACACAAGCGGGCACTGGCAGGGCTACAGGGCTACGGGTCAGAAGCAAGGGGCGCTGGCAGGGCCGGGGGCTGTGGATTGGGTGCATGGGGCACTGGCAGGGCTGGTGGGTGGCTGTGGGTTGAGAGTGAGGAGAAATGAGATGGGCAGGGCACTGGCACATAAGGGCTGCTCACTGACACAAAGCAGCAGGAGAGGAGAGGGGGCAGCTGTAGCTGGACCTTCTTCCTAGTGAGTGAAGGGAGTAGGGGGATCTCTGATTTTCCATGATAAAGCAAAATCAAACACCAAAATATATAGGTATTTATAATTTATTTTATTATAATGATTGATGCATTAGGAGGCTTCCAGATTGCTTTAAAAATGTAAACATTTGTGTTTAACTGATACAAATTTATATGTCATATAAAATGTCTTTTTTGGCTTTTTAAATCAGAATTTGGGATTTTTATCAGAATTTGTAATTTTTAAACCAGGATCCCTGCTGAATAGTTACTTAAGAGCTGTGTGAAGCATGTACTGTCAGGTTGAGTGGAGCTTATAGGGGTGCTTTGCTTACATTGCATCTATCGAGGAGAATCTAATCTGATTCGTATTTCAACCCCAACGTATACATGTTGCTATCAAAATATTTGAATTAGTCAGTGGTTCCATAATATGGAGAATTAAAGGTTTTCTCCTTGATGCTTTCTCACAAGTCCAATTTATTTACATCAGTGATATTTGTAGTTACATAACCAAATAGTTACCCATTTTCATTTTATTTTTCATGAAGTGGTACTACTATGAAACATGTAGCACAGCTTCTCTGTTTTCAGTACCATTTCTTAAAGGTAGCATTGGCTGCATTTTTTCTTAAATCCAAGTTGTTGTATTTACATTAACAAAAATAAATCCTGTATCCAACTCTCCCCATAGTGATCTTTCATCTTTTAAGTGCTGCTTCAAAGACCTGACCAAACACTGAAACCCCACTGAAACAAAACAACCCCTGCCAACATGAATAAAGAAATCTAGTTTTTCTTTAGTAAACTGGATTGAATATAAATAACGCTTTCTTAATTTCTATTAAGCCAGAGTTTCTTAAACTGTGATTTGCGGACCACCAGTGGTCCACGAGCTCCATTCAGATGGTTACGTAATAATCAAGAATATCAATACTTGTAATGTAAGACTACTGATATTAACATATGAGTTGTGCGCTTTGTTTTGTAGAACCAAAGAAAAGTTTATCAAGTAGTCCAGTGAGACCCTCAGCAATTTTCAAGTGGTCCATGGAAAAAAAAGTTCAAGAACCACTGTATTAAGCTATAAATATGTTGCCTCACTATGTATGTATCTGTCTACTTATTCTCCTTATAGCCTTGAACTTCTTGAACAGCTCAAATAGAACCCTGATTTCACTTCTGATTTTGTAAATCCAAAAGCTATAAATGGATGATTTGTCTCCAGGTTTGACCATCTCTAGTTTTTATCCCATATAGCTCAACAGGTCTGTGCATGCCTGTACATGAACAGCAAGTCTGTTCTGACATGTAATGAAGGTTGCCAACCCTTCCGGAGTCTACCAGAATCAGCATCACTCTCCTGGTGACTACTGAAAGTAATTGGGCAGACTGATATTGCGAACAGGTTGAACAGGCAGATCAGGGCCCCAGCGGTAACGGAGTGGGACAGGGGCAGGCGCTGCACAGCTGGGGTGGGTCACAGGACAGAGTTGTTAATGGCTTGTCTAGGGGGCACGGGGAGGAGGTGGCAGATCCTGCTGCTACATGCGGCCCAGGAGGGAATGGGGGTGTGTGCGCCCCAGATCTGCATGTAGGGTGGGGGTGGGTTGCCACTGTGGGTTGGGGATGGGGCAGTGGGGGTGCTTTGAGCTTGTTTGAGGTTTAGATAAAGCATCCCCACCACCATTTTGAAGTGCAGGGACTCTGATTCACAAGACACTCTGGGCACTTTGATCAGAATTGCTCTCAGAGCCACTGTAATTAGTGCTCTCTTCTCCCTCCCCCCTTGGCATGTGTATAAACGCCCTTAGCTTTTACAAGAACAGGTAAACTGATCCTCTCAGCCAAAGCAAATTAGGCATTTGGTAGGAGAACTTTCTCTGTTCAGAGTCAGTGGGCCCTAGGATGTGAAGTTGCAGTTGAACATATGAAATAAGAGAGAAAATGATTTTTGGGAAACTTGATCTTTTTCTAAGGATGAGATGCGCATTGAAATATGTTTGTAAAAGGGGCACCTGAGCACTTCACAGTTTGTTCACGTTTAGTTGTGACTCGGTTAGAAGGAATGATGGAATCTGTAAGGATTTACCAGTAAGTAACATTTCAAGCCAGTAACATGTGCCTGCAGGTCCTGCTATGTGTTTGAACATTCAACTAATCTTTGAATTGAAACAATTCAGTGAGGCGAATGGGGGCTGTTTGCCACTCTGGAGCTATATTGTTTTATTCTGTCTGACTACGGAACAAACGAGAAGAGATAGGGTAGTATTAATCCTATTGAACAAAGCCCTGATAAGATCTCATCTGGAATACAGTGTACATTTCTGTCACCCACATTCAAGAAAGATGAATTCAAACTGGAACAGGTGCAGAGAAGGACTCATAGGGTGATGGGGGGGAATGAAGAGTCTATTTTATGAAAGGAGACAAAGAGCTTGGTTTGTTTAGCCTGACAAAATGAATCCTGAGGGGAATAGGATTGCCTTTTTAAAAATACATCAAGAGTATAACGTGTATGGAGAACAAAGAAGTGTTTAAGCTAAAAGACAGTGTTGATACAGAACAAATGGGCATAAATTGGTTTTGTATCAATTTTAATCTGGAAATTAGAAAAGGGTTTATATGCACCAGTATTTAGAGGCTATTCCAGAAGCTCACTACAGAGGTAGTGGGGCAAAAGGCTGAGTGGGTTTAAGATAAAACTTAAGCCTTATATGAAAGGGATTGCATGGTATATTTGCCTGTTGTAGTAGTGGACTAGATTTAGTGACCTAGGATAGGGGTTTTCAACCTTTTTTTAGTGTACTCCTGGTGGACAGATGCTGAGTGTGGGAGGGGTATAGTGTGTGTGTGGCCAGACATGGAGCAGGGGGGCAGGGATGGTGGGTGGGGGGGGCAGAATGCTGCCCCCTCTCAGGGGCAGGGCAGGGAAGTTCACCGGGCTGGTGTGTGGCGGTGGCGGTTGCTGCATGCGAGCTTCTGTGCCCCAGCCCTGCTCCTGCTCCGTCCCTGCCCATGCGTACCCTCTAGAACCAGTCCAGGTACCCCCAAGGGTATGCATACCCCAGGTTGACAATCCCTGACATAGGAGATCCCTTCCAATCCCATGCTTGCAAGACAGCAAAGCACTGATTTATAAGGCAAACAGTGCAGACTTCCTGTGCTAGCCAGCAGTGCCCTGGATAGATCATCCTGTTTCCCTAATCAGGACCAGCAGACCTGTGTTTGTGTAGCACTGGGGGCTTGCTAATTAGTGTAGCATAGCTGCAGTGTTAGCTAGTATCCAGTGCTTCATGAATACAGCTATATCACCTGTTAGGGAGGTAGTGTGATGTGTTTTGAGACCACCCCTGTCTGGCACAGAAGGCTTGTACTGTAGACATGTCCCTAAAATGAGGGATTTGCAAGTAGAAAAAGGGTTTGTTCTGTTTTTTTTCCTGTGTCTTGCTCTTCTAAAACAGTTAAAAAAATCCCCAGTCCTAAATTTTGGAGGGTTAATACTTCCTTCACAGAATTAATTCCAGGATCATCCATACTTACTGAATTCTGATTCAGCCTTTTTCAAGAGTAGTATGCATGTTGTGGAAGTAGGTCTTCCATTGGGATGCCAAAGTGTGTTGCTGAATTCCCCTCAAGTAGTTTATTTCCAGGACCACAAAGAATAGTTTTGCTTTTTTGGTGTCCTCTATGTAAAACTGGCTCCACTGTTTCCAAGAAGAAAAGTGATCCAAGAGCTCTTATAGTAATATATCATTCAAAGACCTTTTCTGTATGGAGCTGAATTAATTTACATCTGCTAAATTGCCCTTAACATTTTACCATGCCTAAGATCCTCTTCATTATCCATACTGATTTCTCATTCACCGTTTACTGTTCTGTGTTGCTTTTCACAGGGTATGGTAGTTTTTCATATATTAACAGTTTGGGGGAGTCCATTATCTTTTTCTGCGGTCTTTCCTAGTCTCTTTTTTCCACTTACTGAAGAGTTCTTTGTGTTTTTTCAGATGCAAGATGACCGAGATGTATAGTTTTAATAATGGTCTGTTATGGAAACTCTTTTCCATTATATACTATCAGATATTTCATTGTTTTATATTATTATGTGTAGCACCACTTTTCTGGTTTACTTCTGTTTTATACTGTTACTTTTCATAGCTTTTCCTAAATTACTAGTTAAGCTAACATTTCTCAGATTCTGATTCAACTCAGAAGAAAATTATGTTAACTAAATCTGAGCACTTTTCAAATAGCTGAATTATAAACTTGTAAGGTGGCAGCTTCCCCTTCCCCTGGATTGGATGACTCCTTAAATTTGTTTTGTCTGTAAACCTCAAGTTGGCATATGAATAATCATGATTGAGGGTTACTGACTTGTTTATGAAACTTAGTGACTTTTTTTGGTTCACAAATATCACTAATGTCAAGTCTGGTCTTGTCAGGACATGAGCTGTTCTGTGTTATGAAACAAAGGCACTGACATTTTTAAAATTTTCCATGAACATCAGGCAGATGTTAACAAAATGTGTAACTGACTAAAATTTCATTCTCTCAGTCAGTTTTCAGTCCTTTATAATGCCATAATTTAATTATTTTTCCTGTCATTATATTCTTCTAGAGTTGGCAAGTCTTGAATTACTAATGTAAAAAACCCTCAAGAATGTAATTGAAAAAAACTCTGATATTATCAAGTTACCTTTATATAAGATTAAATGATAAAGGACACACTTTTTTAGGAAAAAATCTTTTGTTTGTATAAACCCACAGAACTAATTGTAGTTGTGAAAATAAATTTGCTGACCTAACAACTTAATGGAAAATCTGCAGTTTTTCCAGTTTTCTATAGTGTTTTGCAGGTTCTACTTTTTCATTTAATTGAGAAGATGCAGCTGTCACAGTATAAACAGTCGCTCAGAAACCCCCCCCAACAAAACAAAAAGCCTCCAGCCAAATGATAGCAACAACAAAGGTGGGAATTTGCCCCGCCCTTTCTTCCCACTCAAACTTCAAAGCTTAATTAGGACCATTTAAATGCTAATATTAAGCTCAGGGTATTTTTTTCTTTCTTTAGGGGAAAAAAAAAGGAAATAAAATTCATCAAAAATGTTTACGCAACATTAAGGTTACACAGTTAACTATAAAATCAGGAAATGCAAAAATTATGGTTCCAGCCACTGCATTAACACCCTCCCACTTTTTCTGTAATCCTATCGACAGTATGAACAATTCTGTGTCTTTGTAGAATCCTGTTAAAATTAATGGGGTTTGTTTTTTTACAGGTGTTCGCTCTGGCTCTGTATTAGTGAATCTGAATGTAAAATCAGGAGTTGAGTCCATTTTTTACACACTTATTTTTCTTCTCATGCTTTCTTTATTAAATATGAAGCTTAAGAAAAGTAGAATCCATAATGTGCTGTTTAGATTTTCAGTATTGATGGCCCTAAAGTAAAATCACTGTTAATTAATCGCCATAAAAAATAATGAGCTTAGTTGAAGCTGATATTAAAAATTTCAGCTAAACTCATTATTTTTTGATCTAACTCTTAAGATTTTGAACTTCCTGTATCTGCCCCAGTAGCTGTGAAATTTCAAGAGTTTCATGTTCCTGACTTTTTCATTTTATAATTGTAACAGTACCTTTACAATATCTTTGCGTTTAAGAGTCTGTTTGCTGTATAATTTATACTAATGAAACCTAAAAATAATGGTAAGGCATTCTTCTCCTAAGGTTCTATATAAGTATGTATGGACATGATAGAAGGGGGAAGAAGAAACTTGGTACAAAGACATATATGATTACGCAGCTATTGGATAGATAATAAAGTTCCACAGTAAAAAAAAAATGTATGTGTAATAGTATTCTCAAGCAGAAACTGTATTTAACTGCAAAGTCTTTGCATCTCTTACTAATATTTAATTGCATAAACATGTTGGTGTTGTGCAACTTCCTTAACTGCATGCCAGTTCACATCTTCACTGCTGAGTTTCAGTTCAGTCTCCACTAATTATAAAATCTGTCTACTGAAGTCACTGTTCAATCTGTACTTTGGACATTTGGACCAAAATCAAGCTGTTTTTTTAACCATTGCAAAAGAATAAATCATGGAACAGTAATGACCTATACTTTCCTGAAGTTAAGTTTCTATACGAGAAATTTCTTAAATGTGGTTTGCTATTTGGTAAATGATTTCTAATTGGAGTTTCAAACTGAAATATTCTTTGCTACCCTTAGTCTTTGCTTCTGTGCTGTGTCCGTGTGAACCCTTGTAGGGGAACATGCTTTATTACACACTACAGTTTGTTGGTGGGACTAGGAATGTCAGTAAAGTCAGATCAATTGTCCATTTTGCTGCCTCCTTTTTTAAATTTGTATTTGCATTTAAAAAAAAATTAAGGTTGCTCAGATATTTGATCTAACAACATATAAAAGCAATTTGGAATATGCTACATATATCTGAATCCAAGATAACTTTGAATTTAAGATGACCACCCCATAATAAATTCTATACGTGGAAAGTTATAAATTTGTTATAATTTATTATTTGTTTTCCATGTATAGAATGTGATTATTGGGAGTCTTCTGAAATTCATCCCTCCCATGCCTCTTACTGTCAGGGAAAGCAGTGGCCAGGGGTGAGTGGCCAGACCCCACCTCTTGCTCCCCTGCCCCCTTGTCCCCTCCTTGCCTGCCCCTCACTTCTTTCTTTCCTTACTTCTTGCTCCCCTCTGCAGCCTGCCCTCCCCACACTTTTCCCCCCTTCCCTTCCCTTGTGCTTCAGCTCTGCTCTTCTGGGGTAATCGGCAGCAGTGCAGTGGTCCTCACCTGTCTTCAGCCCAGCCCAGCCAGGGAGAAGTGGTGGCAGCTCCTGACCTGACTTGTTGGTGTTAGAGAGATGGGAGCTGGAGTGGAACATAAGGCTGGGGGGAGGGGAGCAGTGGGTGAAGGAGGTAAGGGGTGGGAGGGTGGATGCAGGCAAGTGGGGGGCAAGGGCTTTGTGGGGGAGGCTGCAGGTTTACCCCTGCCCCTATGTACGCCATCATCTTCCCTGAGTTCCCTTGGACATGTGCTCCTTCCATTGCCAAAAGCCATTCCGACCCAGAGCAGGTAGCAGTTCAGCTCTGGCTTCAGCCCTGAGCCTGGAGACACAGCAGAGCTGAGGTGCTGCCTGCCATGGGCTGGTACTCGATGCTCAGACAAGGTTTCCACCCCACCCACATGCTGATGATACAGGTAAATAGGGTATTAAGAAGTATGAAAATGACATAAGGTAAGGTACTTAAGGTACTTCTGTAAGGTACTTTACAGAAAATATATAGGGATGACAGTCCATGCATTTACTCAGAACACACAGAAATAACATAACATCATGACCTTTATTCTGATGCCCAAAATGTATTTAGGGAGTTTTTAAATGTACATTTTATTGCTGATGTATGCATCTTTCATAGAACTTTGTGTTTTATCAATGTATTTTCCTTCTGGCTTCTAAAGAGCTGATAACAACATACTGGTATTCAAGTTTTTTGAATATATGAAATTGTCAGTATTAGTTTGTTTTTTTAATCTATTTTGCATGGAGAAAAAGGAACAGTAAATATGATATTTTTTTCTTTCTGTTAAAACTGGTCTGTGCACAAAATTTTTCTGTAGACTTAGGTCTTTATAAAGTTTCAAGCATTAAAAATCTGTGCTTGTTCATACTGGAAAGATGATTGCATGAATTAAATTCATTTTGGTTGTTTTTTCTGGTGTTGGAGTTGAGATAAGAGTAGGAAGGTAGATTTCATTATTATTCTTATTTATTAATTAAACCTCCCCCCAGATGCCGAGATGCTTCACTCTGTCATTTGTTAGTTCAAAAATAACTTGAATACAAAACTTAAATCTTGGCATGGACATATTTTCCTCAAGGAATCCATCTTTTGCAGAGTGTGAAACAATTGAAGTAAATGATGTCTTCTCTAATTCATCCTGTAAACAGAAGCCTGTCTGTCTGTCTGCTTGGTACTCGCTACTCATACCTTTGTTCTTACAGTTTATTTTGCCATCAGAGCCTTCAATAAATATAGTCATTTTAAATACTCTCTTGATGCTTCCTTTTCATAAAAATTCTGACTTGTATTGGTTATAACACCAGTACAAACTTTTAAGTCACCTAATACAAATTATAAGTTTTTTTGGTGGGGGGGTATATTTGAGGTGAGAGACCTTGAATAGTGCAATATTGAGAGTAAGCAGGTGAACTCTGAAGGGAGTAACAGTTACATTTACAACAGTAAAAGTGGCTTTTTACTTATCAACTAGTGCATGTTTCTGATTGTAATAGGCAGTAGTTAGAAAAGTGTAGTAAACAGGCATCAGGCAAACTGCTGTATTGCATAATAATTTGTCTCCAACTACTGAAAATTAGAAGTGCACTGATAGACTGGCCGTCTATTGGATTGGAACTGATAAAAGGAAAATTAACTTAATTGGCAATTGGCTTTTTTTGGCTGGTATAGCCAGTCACTGAAACATACAGCCGCATGCATGGATGCAGCCAAGAATGCAGCAGGGCAGCTTAGAGAGTAATGTCCTGCTGATAAGACTAGGGGGGAAAAGTTCTTGGTGGGGTGTGGAGATGGGGCAAATTGAGGCCCTCATGGTGAGAGAGGGAGTGGGCTGCCTGGTCAGGGTGGTGAATGTAACCCAGGGTCCAGGAGTAGGATGGAGCTGCAGATAGCTCATTTGGGAGTGTGGGGAGGTTGGTAGGGGGGGCAGTGTAGATCCTTGTCACAGTGCACACCCCCAAAGGAGGTATGGGAGGCACGTGCCTCCTCTAGACTCATGCGTGGGGTGAGGATGGGCTGCTTGCTGTGGACTTGGAGTCAGGGGCTGCACCAACCTCTTTCTGGCAGGGGACCTGGGTTTGGAGCCAGTAGGAGCAGGGCAGATGGTGGTGGCAGTGCTAGGAGTGGGGGCTATGGGGAATTTTGAGGTGGCTATAGCCCCTAAACTTGCCTGGACAAACCACCTGTGACTCTGTGCCACTCCTGGCCCTGGGGTCACATTCAGCACCCTGCATGGGCAGCCCCTGCCCCACTCACTCACCTTGGGGACCTCAATCAGCACACCCCATGCCTTTCCCCCCCCCATACCCATTTCCCCTCTCCCCCTATAGATTTACTGGCAAGAAGCTGCTTTACAAGCTGCTGGGCTGCATTCTTGTAAATTGATGCAACACCGGGGCTCCTGGGGCCAGTCTAATTGTTGGCCCACTCACCTGCCGCAGGGCTAACCACCCACCTGTTCACCTTCCATGCCTTTGATGAAACCTACTGTAAGTTGTTAACCAGGTGGGAGGCTGCCCATTTAATTGCTAGGGGTGTATACACGGCTTTGAACGTCCCCATATGCTGTGTCGCATGCCTTGCAGCTGGCATCTACATCACTCCTGTGCCCTCACAGTGGGGCTTGTAATTCCCCACTCAATCCCATACACCCACACTGGAACCTCATCCCATGTGCCCCCACACTGGGGCTTCTCAATATCCCCACCCCCTTTTTGAGCCTCAGGCCTCATTGTGGACCTGGACATGGCATTGGGTCCTCTTCTACAGCCTGGGCCCTGCCTCAGGGCCCACCTAATGAACCTCGGCCCTGTGCTTTTATCTTTGGGGTGTGCTCCCCTAGCCTTTCCCTTACTCGGGGTAACCTGCAAGGCAGTGAGGGCAGGGGCTTTCTGGTGCCCCATACTCGCCCTTTGGTGGGGAGGCACAGTAGTGGCATTTCCTGAGGACTGCCCTGCCACTGGCAGCCCCACCACACCATCTAGCCCCAGCAGGGTGTAGTTTTAGGTCATGTCCTGGGACCAGGAGCCTCCACTATCTGCATAGCTCCTGCCCTGTACCCCAAGATGTTAAGAGCAGCAGCTCCAGCTGGGTGGTGTTCTCACGGTTGCTTGCAGCAAATTGCTGGCTCCACTGCTCAGGGCCTGTTTTTAACACAAACAGATGGGTCCTGTTCCCAATCAGGCAGTCTCCTGCTGGTCATATGCCTGATTGGGAGTGTAGCCACCTGCAGGCTGCTCTGCTACTTGCCCATGCCCCTTTCAGTGAAATGCATAGCTTGTGGGTGGGTATTGGCCACTATGGCTGGTTAATAATTGGCTATTGGTCTCAGCCAAGAAAATCTTTATTGGTGTGTTCCTAGTGAAAACATTAGCTGCCTGCCTTGGCCTGTTTCTGACAGCATACTACCTGTTCCTCTCATCTAATAGAGTGTAAAACAAATGTGAATGCTTACTGTTTACCTCAACTTGCTTTTTTGTTAAGAGGGCCCTGGCAGACAGGCCATACTTGTATGTGTACCTTTACTCTTTGTCTTTTGGTTGAATGGGCTGGCTTTGTGGCCATTTTTCTCTTGTAGCTCTTACTGCAGCTGCACACATGGCTACTGCAGTGTAATCAACTCCCTTCTGAACATGCAATCTGTAAGTGGGTTTCAGAGCCCTTGGTCTTCTTTATTTAGGTGCAAGGAAAGAAAGGAACTGTCTAGAACAGCAGTTCACATACTTAGGTTGTGTGCCACCAATTAAAAATGATACAACTTTAAGTACCACCAGCAAAAATTTCAGTTCAACCTTAAGTACCACCAGCATTTTTTGGTCATATAAAGTGTGACAAATATAATAAATCTGTTAATGTGTACCACTGACAGGTTGTCTGCATACCACTGGTGTTATGTGTACCATAGGTTGGGAACTGCTGGTCTAGAATAATACAACTATTACTAGATGTGGTGGGATGAAATGAAGAAAAGGAAACTGAAGTGAATATTGGGAAAAACTTCCTGACAGTTGGATCTTTAACAGCCTCAGGCTTAGATTAATCTGCTGCACCTTGTTTAGACATACTTTGAGCTAGCTTTCAACTACCTAGTTCAGATAATGCCAGTAGGGTAGCTGTGGCAGCAGACCACAATGTGGCAGGTCAGTGTGTATAACAACTCAAGTATTTAGCTTCTCATTTTGGTTTTGTACCCCATACTGAGCTGTGTGCTGTGATGTGAACAGTACCTCAGTTAGCAAATAAAGGTACTGAAGGTATTCAATACAGTGTCTACGGTGTAAATGTAACTTTTTGGGAGAATCTTATACTTGCAGAGGAGTGTATTAGAACAGTGTTCTTTAGGCTTAAGGAACACCTTGGAAAATGCTGGCTCTTTGCTATATTTTTTTCTTAAGTAAAAAAAGAGTGAAAGCTAAGATGTGAGACCACAATAGGTCAGAATGTTTTTAACACTATGGATTTTTATCTGAAACCTCTGCATTTCTTATGACTTAGGTGTTTGGACACTTAACAGTGCTAATATTACCCACACCCTTAAATGGATCTCATAACAACCCAGGGTGCCATGGCACCCTGGTTCAGAATCAATGTGTTGGACCATTTCATGGATTCTGTCCAGAATTTAATTTCTTTTGTAATCTAGGTAAGATGTCTTTATACAACGAACCAATCTCAAAAACAGCTGACTTACAAAAATATACTTATACCCACTCAATTTGTCAGGGAGATATAGTACTACATTGTACTACATTTGAGATGCTAAGGGTACTAGTAGAACCTGTTTCATATATGGTAGAGAAAAAGGAAAATGAATCTGATTACTTGTTACCTTTACTTGACTGACTGATTAGCATTAGGAATGTTAACCTAGCAATTGTAGGTATGACATCTTCTGAATGTTGCTGCCCATTAGAGGTGAATGCAAAACTACATGTTTGGGGGCCACTATAATGTCATTAAGGGAACACAGGTGTATTGTATTACTTATTTCCAGATACAGTGGTGAACTACATGGGTTTTGCTTCTGACATACCTCAAATTCTTCTGGAGCTAGTACCACAGGTAGGTTTAATTAAAAGTATAGGGTATGAGTCTCAATATGATACCCCTTCTTTGTGTATAGTTTGTTTGACATTTGTAGATAGAAGGAAAGCTAATGCAGCTCATGGTACAGGTTTCCCTCAATTTTATGCGGGTTCTTGATATGTGAATTCATTCTTATGCGGTGAGCATATTTAGACCCATAATTTATTATATGCAAGGTAAATTCACTCTTATGCGATCAGCACAGACGTTCCCCCCGCCCAAGCAGGTAAGTCTGTGGGGGGAAGGGAAAGGGCTATGGCCCACTCATGCCTTCCCATGCTGGAGCAGCCACAGAAGTGGCTGATACCAGCTGCCTGCAGCCACTGGGCTGCACCATGCCCTGGAGCAGGCAGCTGGTATCAGCTGGTCCTGAGACCGCTCCAGCATAGTCTGGGATGAGTGTGAACAAGCAGAGCCCCAGACAGCACGGGGCATGGCACTCACCCCAGCCCTGGGAGCAGCTTGGCTGCACCATACCCCAATCCATCACGGGGCTCTGCCTGTCCCCACTCACCCTTTCCTGTGCTGGAGCAGCCCCAGGAGCAGCTGATACCACCTTCCTGTAGCAGCTGGGCTGCATCATGCCCCAACCCCCACGGGGCTCTGCCAATCCCTACTCACCCTTTTCTGTGCTAGAGGGGGCTCAGGAGCAGCTGACTCCAGCTGCCTGTAGCAGCTGGGCTCCACCATGCATTGAAGCAGGTGGCTGGTGTCAGCTGGTCCTAGGGTTACTCCAGCACAGGGTGGGGTGAGTGGAGACCAACAGAGCCCAGTGGGGGTTGGGGCATGGTGCAACCCAGCTGCTCCAGGCAGCTGGTGTCAGCTGCTCCTGGGGCTAGTGTGAGTGCCATGCCCTGTGCTGCCTGAGGCTCCACTTGTTTGCACTCACCCCCGCCCATGCTGGAGTGTCCCCAGGCCACAATGTCACCCAGCAGCTGCAAGCAGCTGGTATCAGCTGCTCCTAGGGCTGGCTGGGGTGAGTGGGGACCAGCAGAGCCCCGGGGGGTTGGGGCATGGTGCAGCCCAGCTGCTATAGGTAGCTGGTGTTGGCTGTTCCTGGGGCCGGGGTGAGTGCCTCCCCTACTGCCATGGGAACCTATTCCTATTTGTTACATTATAAAGTGGGTTCGCCTTATGCGAATTCGATTTATATGTCATTCTCTGGGAGTGCATGCATCGCATAGATCGAGGGAGACCTGTATACTGTTACATAATATATATCACAATCTATGGTTTATTTTCTGTTCTTTGAAGGCTTTTTATTGTTTGTGAAACTTTTCTCAGATATATCAGATTTGTAGTAGTGGGGGAAGGAACCCTGGTTTATTATTAACAACAGTTTAACGTTTCCAGTTGGACTTCTTAAAAAAAATTGAACAGAACGGTTTTGCTTTTTTAAAGCACAAATCCAGCTGAAGGCTAACGTAGGTTTGGTGCTTATTTCTCCTTTTCACCTTTAATACCAAAATGTTACGTTAAGGAGTGAAACAAATTTGTATAAGTATTTACACACATCTGTGAGATGAGCATTAAATATGATGTTGCTTTTTAATGTGTTTTACCTTTCTGTAAGCAGTACCAAAACAATTTAAATATCCAGCGTAACATTCTTTTTACATTAACTAAGCTTAGCATCTTCATTTGGTTTCTGTCCTGTGCCGTCTTCATCTTTGAATATTTTTAAATTACCTCTTGAAGTAAGTGATCATTTTAGGAATAAAATGAAACTTGAACAGGTCTTTAGTATCTTCTAATATACGGGCGGGCAGTTATTTTGGGCGGAGGGCTGCTGAGTTTTGGCAAGCTGTCAAGGGCCGCATATTTTAATTTAATTAAAATGTACATTTTTGTCCTGATTTGTGTGCGTTTCTGCTGTACATGTAGAAGTGATTGCATAATAGCTCAAAATGCAGTCTTACTCTTGTATAGTGTGTGGGGTGTGCGGGGTGTTGGAGGTATGGGGGGTTTGTGGGGGTATGGTATTTGTGGGGTGTGTGATTGTGTGGGGGGGGGAGGGGAAGGGTTTGAGGGTATGTGGGGTGTGCATGGGAGCCCCCTCCATGTGCCCCCCTGAGCTGGTCAGCACCTGCCCCCCATCCTGCAACAGCCTGTGCCCTCCAGAATCCAAGTGCCCTACAGCACCTTCCTGCCACTGCCAACAGTGTGCAGTCCCAGCACACCCCATGCCTGCTCTGCACCGACTGGCTGCATGCAGTGGTAGCGGCAGGGACCTGCGCGTACAGCCATGACCCTGTGCTCCCTGCGTTGGCTCTTGGCTCCTCCATTAGGGCTGAGCAGAAGCGGCAGCAGAAACTGTGCAGAAACTGCTTGGCATGGGAGGAAGCAGAACTTTCCCCTCGCCACCACCGGGCAGTTTTTGCTGCGGCTGCCTTGAGCCTGCAGCATGCTAGGCTGTGGTGTGGCTCCTTCGCTGCCACCTCTGGGGTGCCCAGCATGGCGGGAGTGATGGAGCCGCACCACAGCCTAGCACAGTGTGGTGTGGGCTCTGGGCAGCCTCAGCAAAAGCTGCCTTGCAGCAGCAAAGAAAAAACACCACTTTTCCCATGCTGAGCAGCAGTTTCTGCACAGCTGCTGCCACTGCCTCTGCTCAGTCCTAGTGGCAGTTGGTGCTGGGTCCAGGCTCAGCAGCAGCAGCAGGAGCAGCATGGGACAAACTGCTGCTCGGTGTGCGGGAAAAGTGGCCTCCCCCCTTCCACTGCTCATACTTTCTGGTGCAGCTGGCCCAAGCCCTTGCGGGGCTCCCCTGTGTTTGCTCTGTGCTGCCGCTGCTGCCCCACAGGGTAGCCCAAACGTGGTGGTGGCGGCATGGTGGAGATGCAGGATGGCTGCAGTAGGAAGCGTCGGCCACTTTACCCCCATGCTGAGCAGCAGTTTGTCTCACGCCACTGCTGCTCAGTCCAAATGGGTAAGTGTGGGGTGCACAGGGTGTGGGGGCTGCATGTGCTGGTTCCTGCCTGTCACACAGGACTGGGGTGCAGAGGAGTGGGAGTGTGTGGGAGCATGGGAGCGCAGCGACAAGGGCTATGCCAGTGCTGGCAGGGCCCTGAGTCTGGTAGCAGAAATGCATGGTCCCAGCTGGCAGGAGCTCTGTGGAACCGGGTCAGTTCCCCTCTCCCTGCTGGTGCAGCCCAGCCCTGCTCCAGATGCTCTGTGCTCCTGCTGTCCCACTCTGGGACCTGCTGGTGCTGGCCCTGGGGCTGTGGTGAGGGTCCCGTGCTCCTGCTCGCTTCCAATCTACCAGCCCCCACCACTACTTTTACTACTTTCCTCCCACCCCTATGCTGCTTTGTACCACGTGGCTGCTGGTTGCATGGCCACAATGGCGGGACTCAGCAGTAGCCGGCCCAGCCCCAAGGACTGGGTAATCACCTGTGGTCCTCCCCTGGCCCCCCCAACCCCTTCTTACTTGAGTTTCCTGATCCAGCACAGGGAGGCATGAACAACCCTACAGTTCCAGATCAGAAACCTTTGCTAGACAGGGACTTGTGGCTGGGGGGGGCGAGACCAGGCAGGCCTTGCTGTTGCAAGGTCCTGCTATGGCTTCCCCTGGGTTCTACTGCTCCTGGCTCCTGTCATCTTTGACAGACAGCCAGGGGCAGATGAATATTAATTTTCTAAATTTTCTAGGGGCCCTGCGGACCAGATAAAATAGCCTGGTGGGCTGTATTTTGCACACCCCTCTTTTAATACATGACCTTACAATGTGTACTGTGTTTCTGGCAGGGGAGGGGGGATAAAGTGCAAAGAAGTTAACAGTGTTTAAGCACAACTGAAATGTTTCTTTAAAATGGAAAACATAGATGTGGTTTTAGAGGTATGAGACCATTTACTTAATACCTCTGGGTAGAAATAACAATATGGTATATTGAAGGGAGCTCTCTACAGTAACCAAATAAAGCTGTGAACAACAAAACCTATAGTCTCTGGAAAGAGAATAACAAATCCCAGTAATATGAGACCGTTAATTGGATCTGCTCTCCTGTTGTAGATAAAGAATGGACAACTGGCTTTTACTAACTAGATAACATGTTATAGATATGTGAAGCATATTATAGCATGATCCTAGGAAGTGTGTAATGTTTGAGAATAAGGAATGAATAAATCTCAAGATTTGGTCTAGTATGGATAATGAAATAACTAAGGTAAAAAAAAAACTTTGAGCTTTTACTCACCTTTGCAATAGTAAGACAGAGCTGTGTGGTTATTTCTTTTTCCCTGAAGAATGTCATCTGCTGCAGAGGATGTTCCTTGCCAGTTGCATGGTGGCCTTCTTGTGTCAAAAGAGGATGGATGACACTACAGTAGAGACCTTACTTGTTATCAGTCTCTAATTCAGGTAGCTGGAGGTCTCTAACTTTTTAATAGAGAGGTTCTGCCTCAGACGGTGGTGATGAGAGGATTTTTATATCATGCTCGTGGGGAAGCAAATTGTGTAAAATTACTGTTTTAATAAGTTTAAGAGTTACTGCTTTGTAAATATCAGAAATGACAATAAACACTACAAAAGTGTGCTTATTCTGTCTGGAGAAATGCGTGCAGCAACATAATTATATCTCTTTGTTTAGCAGGGTGTTCCCATACATAGTGCAAGTTTCTTTACCCTATCCAGAATGTGTTGTTGCTAGTGACTACATTTACCAAGCTAGGTGAATCAGTAAAATGCTAATATTAAAGGAAAATAACAGATATCCTGGTGTTTTCTGTGAGCAAGTGTACTTTTTCTGACTATTGACTATATAGTAACCAAATATCATAAGCATAGTCAATGCTTGTTTGCAGCAGTAGCTGGAAAAATTAATAATCGCTTACCGGAAACTTTCCCGTTAGAACACTTTCCATACCAAGTATTCAAAGACGCTGTCTGTAACGGCAATGGCTGTGTCTCTCAGGGTGCTATAGGATGTCAAACAATGGTAGCACAATTAGGTTTACAAGCATGATTCACAAGATTTAACCTTGAAAATTTAAATATAGTTGTGATCTTCCTGAATTTTTTGCAACAGAAAAACTGTTATTTCTGTAGTCAAAAAAAGGCTGAGAACTAATTTTCCCAGAGGTGACTCGAATCTAAAAATGTTGAGAACTACTATTTTCGAGTAACTTTTATTTATCCAAATCTTTTTTTCTAATAACATCTTATATTGGGAAAGTTGTATGCAAAGTTTGATATCAGTTTAATTTATTGATTAGTTAACTTTTTTTTTAATTCCTTAACGTGCCAAAACCTCATTCTTTGCAACCTTAATGTTGCAAAGAATGCTATTGTCACCTAAAACTAGCTTTCTGTATAGTACAGCAGCACTTGAAGTTGAGAAATGTGGTTTGTACTTTGAAGGTATTGGTTGCATGGGAAAATGGGCCAGTTAAAATTAGTTTTGGCTCCTGAGTAAATTAAAAAAAATAATTTTTTTGAAAGCGTGGCCAATCAAGTTTTCCAGTTGTTAAAGCTCCCTGGTTGTGATTTGGATTAAAATATGGATTAGGGAGGAAATATACTTTACAATTTATCTAAGGTAACCCAACAATCCTTATGCCACCTTATACAATATTGTTTAGTAAAGACCCAATTCTTGGCTGCATTTAGAGCACTCTCTGAATCCACCATTTGTCTTGCTGGCTTTCTTGATGGTATCATACAATACTTAGAACAGCTGATATATTATGTTTTATAGGTCTTTACCCAGTACCTTACAAAATATATCAATGGATTTGGGTTTGCATATCAAAACTGAATGAGGTTCCAAATGATTTCCTGACCATTTGAGAATTAAGTTTTATCCTTCTATCAAGGAGAGCTGAGAAGATATTGTACAATAGCTATTTCCATAACACATTTTTTATATTGTTCTCCATAGTAACTTGTGTACTATTTAAATAGTGAATAGGCTCAGACTCAAAAGTGCTCTGTTGAATTTCTAGCAGTGTCTCTTAAAACAGTTGTTCTTAACCTTTTTAGACTCAAGCCACTCATCAGAAAATGCCAGCTCTTGGTTTTCACTCATTTTGAACTAGAGAAAAATAATAGAGACATTCTTCCATTGCAAAGAGTTTGGGCCACAAGTCAGAATGTTTTTGACACTATGAATTCCTATTCGAAATGTCTGGATGTATCTTTTGAACTATATGTTTGCATACTTCAGTAGTGTTAATATTATGTGCCACTCCACAGCACCCTTAAAAGGACCTCGCGGTATTGAAGGGTGCTGCAGGACTCTGGTTAAGAATCACTGTATTCCTTTGTGTGTGTGCTGCCTCTGGAGAATTTGACTCTGAGAATCAGTTTTATTTGTGCAAAACAGAATGTAATATGCAGGCTCTAGAGTAAATTCAAGAAGGCTAGAGCAGGTTTACCTGGGTGGGACCTGAGACTATTGTCTGTCTTTATTTTCAGACTTGATGAAAAGTACTATCACTGCATGGGTTTTCTGTTGGTTTCCTGAGTGCTTGTACTAACTTATTTGAGAACCAGTTTTATGCAGCTGCCAAGGTTGTCAGGGCTGAACAGATTTTTTCCTACAGCGACTCCTTTTTGTGCACGAGAGGTAGCTGTAGTCTTGGCATCTGATGGTGGAAAGACTTCTTTTATTTTTTAATTTTATCTGCTTTCCGTGGCGGTACCCAGCATGGGCTGGAAAACACATGGAGGAGGAGGTGGCAACTAACAGAGGAGACATGCAGGAGGGAGGGAGCATCGTCTGGAATTAGGCTGGGCAGACGAGCTCCCCTGAGCCCCATCGCTCCATTTTTGTCCACCTCACTGGCCTTTCCTCTTGGAAGCCATTCGTTGGTTCCCTTTGTGTATGTGTGCCCCAGACTATACTCCAGTATGGTTTGGGTCTCCTGACATCTGGATGATTTCTTCCTCAGAACCAAGCTTCTCTGGTTCACTGAAATGAGTCAGGGTGAAGCTATTATAATGTAAGGTGTTCTGTCACTGATGGATGTATGGAAATATTATCTATAGTAGTGTTTCTCAACCCATGGGTTATGACCCAAAAGTGGGTTGCAAGAATATATAAAAGGGTTGTGCACATGGATCAACAAACTTTAAAAATGGATTCTCTTTTAAAGGAGAAAAACGTGGGAAACTGTGGCTTTTCCTTTGCAGGCTGGCAGAGTTCCAGCCTGTGAGGAGCTGCTGGGGGCCCCCTGACGCACTGCGGGGCTGGGGTGTGGGGAGGGTTGGCCAGGAGTGAAGGGTACTGGGTTAGGACTGGCCGTTGAAGTTTGGGTCCTGGTACAAGAAAAGGTTGAGAGTCACTAATGTATATAGCACATGGCAAGTAATGACTTGTGGTCACTTTCTGTTCCCTGTCAGTATCTTTCATATCTCATCTCAAATGTTTGCCCTGAGACTCTGGGTTTTGTAGGAGATCTCAGGCTAAAAGTATGCCTATCATTCAAGAAGGCTAGTGGTGTCACAAGTGCCACAACTAACTAGACCAGGAAGGCTAGAAAGGTTCTTCTGATCTTGGGGTTCATGTAATAGAGGGAAGGAACTGTTTACATCTTTAAACATAAGCACAATTTATTGTAAAATTTTGTTTCCCAAAAAATGGAGAAAACTCCAGGGTGCCAGGCAGCCAAGAGGAAAATCTCAGGCTTTTCAGTTTCCCAGAATAGTCAAGTATCTACTTCAATGTCTTCTCTTTTTGCTTTCCTTCCCCTATGTGCACCAGCTCTACTCCAATCTAGTTTATTTTCAGTAACCAGCCTGTTCCACCACTTCAGTTTTTTTCCCCTTGTTCTTACTCCAGGCTTCTCTGTTCTTTTACCTATGTTTAAGTAGAGCATGAGAAAAGGAGACCGAAAAGGGACTAATGTTTCTTAGCAGTGGTATAGAGAATGGAAGTTTTCTTGTGATGCAGGTTTTCCTCTTTAGGGTAACAAAGTGATTCCTTTCCTTCCGTGTGACTTGGCGTTTTGGGGACCAGTCAGAGCTGTATGAAACTAGGTATTATAACAACAGAGTATTAGTAAAAACAATTTTTTGGTCACCCAAGCAAAGCCTTGTTTATTCACACTGTAAGCAAGAAATCAGTCCAGTTCAAATCACTGTCCAGATTGACGGTACTTCTTAGTAAAAGAAACTCTTGACTAGATTAAGGGTTGACATTTTGACTATATGGCTGTTCCATTGCATTGGGTACATCTCCATGAGACACTAAATGCACAGTAGACTAATTCTACTTCATGTTGGCACGGCAGGGAAAATTGTGCTAATGCATAATCTAATTAGTCTAATGCACATCAGCGTCACCTAAAACATGTGCGCTGGCACATTAAGTTAGTACATGTTATTACTGATTTAAAGTGCTGTAATTATGGTGCATTAATGAATGTGTAGATGTGTGCCCATTCTGTCCTATTTTACATCCTTGTGAGTTGGGCTAGTTATATGCTGCTACTCCTTTGTAGCCAAAATGGTGCTTCATAGGGAAAATGGGATGCAATTGCAATACTTCTTTATGCCAAATAAGGTCCATAGTATGAAAGTTAAAATTACAGGGGTTCCTTTTTACTGAACTATGCTATGTAACACCTTTATTACTATTCACTTTTGGTCAATTTTAAATTTGACTATAGTTGTCTTTCAAAGGCATCTGAAATCTTACTGCAGTATTAAAAATAAAAAGTTTTCCACAAAATATTAAAGGGATCAAACTTGATCCTATATAAATGCACAGCTTCAACAAAGCAGAGACCCAATAGAAATGTTTCCATGGAATAAAAAAAAATTGAAAGCTGTGCTGCTTTAACAAGTAAGCATCCTCCCATGAAGTTTGCAACCCAGATCTTGTATCAGTTGTGCCAGTGCATGAGAAATTGAAAGTGAAATCAAGTGTAAGCATAAGTGAATCCAGCCTCTTTCTATTATTCAAAATTGAAAAAAAATGCAAAAAGTAACTTAAATCTGTTAAATTCTTTTAGTTACTAATTTGGATTTTGGTCTTCAGTGAGATCTGTGGGGATAGTTCCTGAGGCTCTTACAGAGCTGCCTCTCATTTTGTGAGCAGAATCTTGGGATGTTCTTGCTAAAGATTAGTATTCTGAACTATGAGGTTACATTTCTGACCCTGTTAAAGCTACTGGAATACGCCTGTTGATTTTTACTGGGGCAAGAATTTAATCCCTAGGCTTTAATGAAAGTATTCCTTTTAATAATGGACTCTATATCAAAGCTAAAACTGTTGCACTGCATGCTTCAAAATGCAGCAAAATTTTAGTAAAAGTGTGTGTTCTGTAAATTGAATACACGCAGAACAAACTTAAATTGATCATATAACACACGTATGTTACTTTTATTTCAACAACTTGCTTGAGATATTGCTGAGATATTTACGGTATCTTGTATGCCTTGCAAATATTTCATGCACCTTGTTTTTGACTATTTTTAAATATTCTATTTAATGCATTTTCATTTGTCCTTATAAAATTATTTGAGGATGAGTCAGCTGATTATTAACTCTATTTTCTGTTGCAGCTTGCAAAACAGCAATGTCACAGAACTGACCACATTTATCACAGTAAGTGAGCAATAGCAGTTTGCATTCTGATAATGTTCTGATCAGCATGAACTATACAGGGGAAAAGGAAATATTGTTTATACTTTATTTACTTTATAGATTATATATTGTATAATCATCCCAACCTAGGGCCAGTATCTGCTCATAGGCTTTGATTCAACAATATGCAGAAGCAGGTGTTTAAGCCTTTTAGACTCTTAGGGTGCCTATGCATGTGCTCTAACGTGTTCTGATTATAATGTTGGGAGCAGACTCGATTAAGCGAGGTTGCATGCTGCAGTGTCTCATGTATTCAGCACACTGTGTTTCAAAATGGCAGTAGGGGCGCTTTAATTAAGCTTGTTGAACGAGCTCTAGTTAAAGCAGTCTCATATGGCTATTTGTGAAACATGGGACGCTGAATATATGTGATGCTATGGCATTTTAATTAGAGCAGTTTTGAGCCACTTTAAAATGCACCCTCCTACCCTGGAGCATGTGTATAGGCACTCCTAGTCTCACTGAAAGAGTGCCTGTAAATGTAAATACTTTACTTAACAAAGCTTGAAGTCTTAAGTTATGCCATTTCACTGATGTTATTTACAGCAGAATTTGTCCTAAAGAATTGTTCATTATCATTCATATACAATAGAATCTGTACATTAATTCATCTTTTGCTCTTCTCTGTTTAATTTACATGTATAAATATTGGCCCTTGCCATTTCTCAGGAAATCTATACTCTCAGGTTTCATTGTCTTACTATTATGATTCACTTTGGGTATTTCATCATGGGTTATTCACAAATTTCAGTAATTCCATATAGTCTCCTCACACCAGTGCAAATTAGCAAGATTTTTTCCCGTTCTTCTTGCAACTAATTGGATGCTCCCTGCCATGGATTCCTTATTTATTGTGATAGGGGCTTAAAAATCAGTGTCTTGCAAATACTTACGCGGTGCAAGTAATTCTTTATCAGTTCACAGTTTTCTCAGTTTACTTAAAATTGAAAGTAAATTAAAGGGTGGTTACTCTGTGCTACAAATGTCCTAGTTATTGGTGGATTTACCATGCGTAATATTGATATACTGTTTGACTACAGAGTACTTACGGTGTTTTTCAGTTTCTGACTTTTTTTTTAAATCCTTTTCAGTTCAAGCGGTTAAGAGAAGATGGTTTTAAATATAGTAAGCATATAACTAGTATTTAACTAATTTTAGTATCTTTGGAATTTATTATTTGAAAAATTAATACAATGATGTAATGACTGTTGTAATGCTTTGCTGCTTATTGCTCATAGGCTATCTTAAATTATTAATAGCACACAGTTTGTTGGAATGTTCCAAACAGGAAGTGAAGTGTGTTGTGTTTTTTTAAGCTTAATTACTTTGCAGGATAATTAGATCACATTTCTAGGGGCTGCCTATATCTTATAATAATTGTTAACTATTAAAAATTATTAATTCATGCCTTGAAATAGGTGCTGAGGAAAATAGGAAAAAAAAATCCTGTTTGGCTACAGAGCACTTAACTTTTGGAACATTTTTTGTTAATCTTCATTTTGCTTGCTACCTGTTAGGAGCACATAATTAGTTTCAGACAGATTTCAAATGATTTTATAATTTAATTTTAGTACCTTCAGATGAACCATTAGTTCATTTTCTGTCTTCAGTGTATAGAGGTAAAAGCAGACACTTTATTTTGTACAGAAATATTTTAGCTGCGTGTCAGGCATTCTGGTCAGCAAAAGCTTCCTTTAGTGTCCAGAAAGAATATTTTACAATACAGTGCAGTCTTCTTCTATTTCAGTAGCGACCTTCATGCCTATATCCCAGGGGTGCTTTACAATCAGTAAAGTTAAAATTAGCATGGGTAGTACAAAAAATTGCTAAAACAATCATCTAAAAATGCTGACTAAAAATCATATTTAAGGTTACATTTAAAAGGCTAATAGTTGGGAGTATGTTCTGACTTCAACTGGCTCTGTGTAACTTAGCAGAAAGTGAAGCTGATAAAGGCCCTATTGTGACATCAAACAATATTTAGGAATAGTGAGACCACCAGCATCTGCTGACTTGAAAGAACGACCAGGTTCAGATGGAGAGAGCAGATCTATTAAATAGGAGGGAACAAGTGATTTAAAGGTCAAAAGAACAATTTTATAGTGAATACATTGCTTAGCAGGCAGCCAGTGATGCGATAGCAAAACAGGAGGGAGATGATAAGATAACCTACTATATGTAAGTGTGTGGGGAACAGCAATCTGAACCAACTGCAAAAAAATGCAAAAGCAGGCAACTCAGCAAGCAAGGTTGCAATAATAAATCCAGGCAAAAAGGAGGAAGAGTGTATGTAGTTTCCAACAAGGAGATTTACAGTTTTATTGCAAGCAGCAGGCACTAAAACTTGCTAGAGTATTGTAGGACTGTGTTTAAAGGTTTTGACAAAAGAACTCCTTTCTTGAACAGGCTTTCATCTGTAACCCTTTCCCTCCTTTAATAAAAGGGCTTTTTCTCTGTATTTGATATTTTGAATGGCTACTAATTCAATACCAAGAATCTCAAGTGAAAGTCTGTCTTTTACTCCATTCTTTTCTGAAGAGTGTCTTTAGATAGAGGAAGCTTCAGTTTTGGGTTTTCATTTCTTTTTTTGCTGGCATAAAATTGTCTTAAAATGGCCCTAGTTTTTGGACTGCACAAAGCTGACCTTTGGAGTCTTAAAAAGTCCACAATCTGCTGGCCCTCTTATCTGTGAAACCTATACATATCATGGCTAAGCTCAGTTTTACTTTGGAAAAATATCCTAGCTGTTTTCCTTTATAGATACTTAGATGTAGGGTCAGAGGGACCTGAGCAGATCATCAAGTCTGACCCCCTGCCCTGGGCAGGAATGAATGCTGGGCTTATATGACCCTTAGTAAGTTTAAGCTCATATGACCCCCAGCTAGGTGTTATCAAGCCTCCTTTTAAACACCCCTAAGGTAGGAGCCAGCACAACTTCCCTTGGAAGCTGGTTCCAGATCCTGGCTGCCCTGTGAAGTAGTGCCTCCTGATGTCTAGCCTGAACCTACTCTCAATCAACTTGTGGCCGTTATTCCTTGTTACTCTGGGAGGCAGTCGGGGGAACAGAGTCTCACCCATTCCCCTCTGGTCCCCCTTTGGTAAGTTTATAGATGGCCTCTAGATCCCCTCTCAGCCTTCTCTTGTGAAGACTGAACAGACTGACAGGTCCCGTAGCTTCTTGTAAGGCCTGCCCTGCTGCCCCCTGATCATGCAGGTGGCCCTCCTCTGGACCCTCTCGATGCTGGCCTCATCCCTCCTGAAGTGTGGCGCCCAGAACTAGATGCAGTACTCCAACTGTGGCCTAACTAGTGTCGCATAGAGGGGGAGGATTGCTTCCTTGGACCTGCTCGTGATGCATCTGTGGATGCATGACAAGCTGGGGTTAGCCTTGCTGACTGCGTCCTCACATTGGTCCCATGCTCATTTTAGAATCAGTAATGACTCCAAGATCTCTTTCTGCCACTGTGCTTTTGAGAAGGGAGTTCCCCAGCCTATAGGTATGCTGCTGGTTCTTTCTGCCCAAGTGCAGCACTCTGCACTTGTCAGTGTTGAATCCCATCCTATTCTCATTTGCCCATCCCTGTTACCTGTCCAGGTCCAGTTGTATCCTGTCCCTCCCTTCTAGTGTGCCCACCTTGCCCCAAATCTTGATGTCGTCATTGAATTTGAACATGGTGCTTTTCACCCCCTTGTCCAAGTTGCTACTAAAGAAGTTGAACAGTACAGGCCAGAGGACCGAGCCCTGGGAGACTCCACTGCTTCCAGGTTGAACATGCCCCATCTACCACCGCTCTCTGGGTGTGGCCCCCTAGCCAGTTTGCAACCCATCTGACTGTGTAGGCATCAATGCCACAGTCACCTAGCTTTTTAATGAGAATGGGATGGGAGACAGTGTCAAAGTCCTTTCTGAAGTCCAGAAAGACTACATCCACCGCAGCATCTGCATCCAGTGATTTTGTGATCTGATCGTAGAAAGCTATTATGTTGATCTAACAGGACCTGTCCTTAATGAGCCCATGCTGGTTTCCCTTGAGCATCTTCCCCCCTGCTGGTCCCTCACAGATGTGCTCCTGGATAATTTTCTCCAAGAGCTTCCCCAGAACCGAAGTAAGACTAACGGGCCTATAGTTGTCTGGGTCCTCCCTCCTCCCTTTTTTGAAAATGGGGACCACATTGGCCTTCTTCCAGTCTTCCGGCACCTGGTCAGAGCACCATAAGTGCTCGTAAAGCCGTGTTAGGGGCCCCGCAATGACCCCTGCCAATTCCCTCAGCACCCTAGGGTGGAGAGCATCTGGACCTGCTGATTTTGAACACGTCCAACCCCTCCAGAAGTACCTTAACTCAGTCCTCCCTGACTGTAGGCGTGCCGGAGTCACTCCTGAGTCCGTCCTGAATCCTGGTGGGGGAAAAGTCCTGGTCCCATGGAGGCAAAGAATTTGTTAAAAAGGTTTGCTTTTTCATCTGGTGCAACCAGCAGCTTGCCAAGTGTATCCTACAGGGGCCCCACGTTGCCTGGTGCCTTCTTTTTATTCCCTATTGTATTTAAAAAAAAGACTTTTTATTGTCCTTGATCCTTATTGCTAGCCCTAGTTCCATCTCCACCTTAGCCTTCCTAACAGCCACCCTACAGGCTCACACTATGGAGGTATAATCCTCTGTGGTGATAGCACCCCCACTTCCACTGGATGTATGCCTCCTTTTTGGCTTTCAGACGTTCCTGAGTGCCTTTGGTGAGTCAAGGGGGCTTTTGAGCACACTTGCCCCCTTTGACTCACATTGGGACTGTCATCCCTTAGGCTCAGAGGATCGTCTCCTTAAGGAATGACCACTTGTCTGGGACACCTAGCTGCCCTACTCTCCAGACTACAATGCCTCTCCTACCAATCTCTTCAACTCATTGAAGTCGGCCCTCCTGAAGTCAAGGGCTACTGCCTTGCCGCAGGCCCTTGACACCCTGCAGTGGATGGTGAATTCCAGTAGGCGATGATAGCTATCAGCCAGGTGGTCGAGAACCTGCAGTCCCCTCAGCAGGTTATTGCCTGTGGCCTGGACCAGGTCCAACAGGGCATTCCCTCTGGTGGGACTGTGCACCTCTCGGGTTAGGTGGAGGTCTTGTATCCCAGCAAGGAACCTATGCGAGCGGTCAGACCTGGCTGACTGCTCCTCCCAGCAAATGTCTGGGTAGTTTAGATCACCCATGACGACCACATCCCTTGACTTAACTGTCTCCGAGAGCTGACCCGAGAATTCCCAGTCCAGCTCTTCCCTCTGGTTGAGTGGTCTGTAGTAGACACCCACCAGATGGATTGCAGATTGGCTGAAAGGTCACACTCAGAGGGTGGTGGTGGATAGGTCATATTTGACCTGGGAAAAAGTGGGCAGTGGAGTCCCCCAGGCCTCGGTCCTTGGGCCCGTGCTGTTCAGCGATTTGGATGATGCGGTGAAAAGCACCCTGTTTAAATTCACTGATGATACTAAAACTCGGGGTGTGGTGAGCATGCTAGTAGGGAGGGAAAGGCTGCAGCAAGACTTGGATAGGTTACAGGGGTGGGCTAGCAAAAACAGGATGCGCTTCAACACTGACAAGTGCAGGGTGCTGCACTTGGGCAGTAGTAACCAGCAGCACACTTATAAGATGGGAAACTCCCTTCTTGAGAGCACAGAGGCAGAAAGGGATCTTGGAGTCATTACTGACTCCAAGATGAACATGAGCTGACAATGTGAAGTCACGGTTGGCAGGGCTAACCGGACCTTGTCGTGAATCCACAGGTGCATCTCTAGCAGGGACAAGGAGGTGATCCTCCCCCTCTATGCAGCACTGGTCAGGCCACAGCTGGAGTATTGTGTCCAGTTCTATGCTCCCCATTTCAGAAGGGAAGTGGACAACATTGCGAGGGTCCAGAGGAGGGCTACCCATATGATCCGGGGACTACAGGGCAGACCCTACAATGAGAGACTGCGGGACCTGAACCTATTCAGCCTTCACAAGAGAAGGCTGAGGGGGGAGCTGGTGACCATCTATAAACTCACTAGGGGGGACCAGAAGGGTTTGGGAGAGACCTTGTTTCCCCTAGCGCCCCCTGGCATAACAAGGAATAATGGCCACAAGTTGTTGGAGAGTAGGTTTACATTAGAGATCCGTAAGAACTACTTCACAGTTAGGGCCGCTAGGATCTGGAACCAGCTTCCAAGGGAAGTGGTGCTGGCTCCTACCCTGGGGGTCTTTAAGAGGAGGCTTGATGCCTACTTAGCTGGGATCATTTGAGCCCTTTTTTTTTTTTCTTCTGCCCTGGCAGGGGGTCAGAGTTGAAGATCTATAAGGTCCCTTCCGACCCTACTTCTATGATTCTATGATTAAGTCCCTTTCCCTGCAACCCCCTTGTATTCTGACCCAGAGCAGTTCAGCCTTCCCCTCCTCTGACCCTATCCTATTAGTTGAGGATGTGTATTGCTCTTTGATATAGAGTGCCACATCCCTGCCTTTCCTTCCTGTTCTGTCCTGCCTATAAAGTCTGTAGCACCTAATGTTTACTGCCTAATCATAGGTTGAATCCCACCAGGTTTCAGTGAGCCCTACTATGTCTGGGTTTGTACTAGCTATCCGGAGGGTGAGTCCTTCCTGCTTATTCCCCATACTTGGAGCATTAGTGTAAAGGAATTTAAGGCCTCCTGCCGGTGCATGCACCCCCCTCCCCCGATTTCTAGGACTGTCCGGACCCTTGTCACTTACCTGGGTACTTCTTGTACTTGTCACCTGTCTTGGTTGGGAGGTGTCCTCCTGTGGCCCCGTCCCCTGGCAAAACTAGTTTAAAGCATGCTGTATGAGGTCAGCCAACCTGGAAGAGAAGACACACTTGCCTTTAGGGAAGAGGTGAAGCCCATCCCACCCGAGCATGCCCCCTGCATGAAAATGCGGGTTGTTGTCCAGGAACCCGAGGCCTGCTTGGTGGCACCAACTCCAAAGCCTCCAGTTGACCTCATTGATGCAGGCCTCATGACGCTGTCTGTGTCTACTTACTGGGAGAATAGAGGAGAATACCACCTGTGCCCTCATCTCCTTGAATTGGCTCCCAAGGCCTTGAAGTCCTTTGTGATGCAGTCTGGGTTGCCCCAGCCGTGTCATTTGTTCCCACATGGATTAGGACCATGGGGTACTAGTCGAAAGTTCTAATGAAGGCTGGGATCCTCTGACATCCTGAATCCAAGCCCCAGGCAGGTAGCAGACCTCCTGTGCCATGGGGTCGGGTTGGCAGATAGGACCCTCCATTCCCCTCAGGATGGAATCTCCGATAACGAGGACTCGGCGTTTCTTCCTCCTGTTGCTCCCTCTCTGTGCCGTCTGTGTCATGCATGGAGTGGCACCATCCCCCCCGGAGACATCATCTTTGTCCTTCTCCAAGGCTGCCAGGGCCTCGTATCTGTTCCCGAGTCGGACCTGGGAAGCCTCCACCATGCTAGCCCGAGCAGCCCTGGATCTGGTTGGCACTTTCTGCCACTCCTCTGTTGTATGTCTCTCCTGGGGGGCCTGTACGCAGGACAATTGGTCCTGCAGTAACAAAAATATGTGTCAATCTCGTCCTTTGCAGCCCTGATCAGAGATCAGGAAAACAGAACTTACGATGACAGGCTGAGAGCCATGGGACTCTTTAGCCTGGAAAAGTGCAGGCTCAGGGGTGATCTGATGGCCACCTACAAGTTTATCAGGGGTGACCACCAGGATGTGGGGGAACATCTGTTCACCAGAGCGCCCCATGGGATGACGAGGTCGAACGGTCACAAATTCCTGCAAGACCGTTTCAGGCTGGACATAAGGAAGAATTTCTTTACTGTCCGATCCCCCAAGGTCTGGAACAGTCTGCCAGCGGAGGTGGTTCAAGCGCCTACACTGAACACCTTCAGGAGTAAATTGGATGCTTATCTTGCTGGGATCCTATGACCCCAGCTGACTTCCTGCCCTTTGGGCAGGGGGCTGGACTCGATGATCTCCCTAGGTCCTTTCCAGCCTTAATGTCTATGAAATCTATGATTCCCCTGTCGCCTGCTCACCTTAGCCTGGACCTCCCCCACCTCCGAAGTCGGGCACTGGAGGGGCAGGTGAGGGAGACACCAGACCTCTCTCCCACCACTGGCCTCTGTGTCCCTGCCAGGCCGCCCCCAGAGACGGGGATAGGAGGCTGCCAATCCCACCATGAGCTCCATCTGGGTGGAGGCCTCAGAGGAGCCCAGAGTAGGTGGTGCCACCAGGGTGGGACCCCTACCAGCTGCACTCCGTGTCCTTACCATGTCCATGGAGCTGTGTGCTCTCTCTCTTGCTGGAGGTTCCTTCCGGTTACTGCTGCATGCCTGCCTTGTGCAAACACCAGTGCATCATTTCAGAGCACGCCTGTTTGCATGCTCTGTTTGTGCGTGCAGCTTGGGAGCACAGCTTCCTGCCGGCTCAGATAAGAGGGGTCCAGAGGGCTCCCCCTCCAGATCCTCTACAGCTGTGCTGGTTCCCTTCTCCCCCCTGCACTTACCTGGATCAGCTGTACCAGCTGCTGTTGCCACCGCTGCCTCTGCTGCCAGTGAGTTGGGATGGCGGGCACACGTGCTGGTTGCACACGTGTGCCCGCTCTGCTCCCAAACCCTGACTGCTGAGGGCAAGGGCAAACTGCAGCTATTAAAGGGCTGCAGTTTGAATTTCCTGTGATCCCTCCCTCAGCCAATCAGGGCACCCCGGGCTTCCCTGGAAGTGCTTGCTGGCTGCTCCACCCCCTCCTGTGGGAGAGTCCTGGGTACCAGTACTGTTTACCTGGTTCCTGGGTTCCTGGGGGTGTCTGAAGCCCAACAGCCCTGGGAATCCCTTCTCCTCATGAGGAAGTGTCCCCCCCCAGCCTGCTCCCCTGCCTGCGCGATGCCCCCTGCCCACGCATGGCTTGGGAGTGCAGCCCCCTGCCAGCTCAGATAAGAGGGATCTGGGGCGGGCTCAGATAGGAGGGATACTCTACAGCTGTGATGGCTCCCTTCCCCCCCCGCACTCACCTGGATCAGCTGTATCAGCTGCTGTCACCGCTACCTCCTCCACTGCCGGTGAGTTGGGATGGGAGGCACATGTGTGCTGGTTGCACTGTGCTCCTGAGCCCCTTGCAAAGATATTGAAAATATCAAATCATTACTGAAGTTAAAAAATTGTCATTGACTTCTCATGAGTTCCCTTCAACGGTTAGCAGTGAGCCTACTCTTCTTTACCTTTGGACTCACTGCCTTTAGACCTGGTCCAGGGCTGTGAGGGGAAGGTGTCACCTCATTTGTTCATGGTTCTAGGCCTGCTGATGACTTTCTTGCAGCTAACTACCTGCGGCTGAGCTGCTGCTCTGTTGATCAGCCAGTTTCACCTTTGACCCTAAACAAGTACAACTCAATAGGATGAGAGGAAGACATGCTAATAAATGGTAAATTCGATGCACTGATTTCTTTCCTTTTAGCATATACCTGGAGAACATAAAAAGTCCTGTAAGTGTTTGTCATTTTTTTGAGAGCTTTCTTTAAGATTCTTAAAAATAGAGGAAGTGTAAAAGTATCCAAAAGCTTGCTTAGGTTCATTGTTGGGAGATGCTTTGTGCGAACTCAGCACAGGTATTTATTCTGTGCATGTAGATATGGTCATAGTGGAATTATTTGATCTCTTGGCAAAGAAGAATGATTACATCTAGGAAGAATATACTCTGTCAGCAGTAGGGCTGTGTGAAGCTTCGGTCCCTAATCCAATTCGGCGGAGATTCAGCCCGATTTCGTGGCCAAATCTCTGAATCCGAATTGGATCGGGAGACCCTTTAATCTCTCCAAATCGAATTGGAACCCTTCAAATTGATTTGGAGAGATTCGGAAAGATTCAGAGATTCAGACATAGACACAGCTTTAAATGTGTTTTCTGCATACCTCAAGAAACCAGGCGGCTCGTCAATGCTGTGATGGTGGGGCGGATGGAGCATCCCACAGGAGCGTGGGGAGCTCCCCAGCACACTTGGCAGCAGACTCTTCTGGTCCACTTCCAGGTCTGCTGGGGAGTGAGCAGGGCCCCCCCCCCCCCCGCCGCACCCTCCTGGCTCAGCAACTGGTGCCTCCTGGGTCTGGGGGGGCACTCGGGGTCCCTGCCACGGCTGATTGCCGAGTCATGGAGGTACGGGTGGGTCCCCTGTGTTCTCAGCAGCAGATCCGGACAAAACTTCTGGGTTTGCTGCAGAGCACGCAGGGGGCGCCCCATGCTCCTGTGGGACACTCCCTCCGCCCCAACATTACAACCTTCACAAGGTGCGTCTGGTACCTTGAGGTATGTAGAAAAAACATTCAAAGCTATGTCTGTCTAAATTGCTGATTCTCTGAATCAGCATTGACTCTTTAGATTCAGATTCAGCCAAGTCGAATCAGAGATGGTGATCCAAATCAACTAATCGAATCACTGTCTGAGATTCGGGCCAAATCCAAATTGAATACGGCCTGTTTCACCCACCTCTCTGCCTGCCATCTGACACCTCCATGGAAGGAATTCTACCTGATCAACACATCAAAGAGCTACTCAGCACAGCTCACAAAGACACCCTCATGGACCAAGAGGGACAGCTTTCCATCTTTAGCTCCCTCTGTGCAAAAATAAAGTTTATTTCCTACCTGTGGGGACTTCTTACCATCTTGTAACATCTATACTTTTCCCAGAGCCTGACGAAGGGACTTTGATTCCGAAAGCTTGCAGAAAAGGTCAGGTTTCTTGCCATTTTCCAGTTGGCCTAATAAAAGGTATCATTTTAGAACCAAGAGTTCTAATTTTTTGTATGTAAAAGTAAGATGGCACTTAATGAATCCTTATTTCTACATACATTGTGAAAAATTCCAATGTGCTATTTTGGAGTTGAAAATGAACTTAGGTCTTGATCATACCAATTTGCACCCAGCAAAAGCAGGTATTCCTTTTATCCCTAACCACTGCCTCCAAAGATTCGTGTGTTTTAAAGCTGCAGAGTGTAGGTGATTTGAAAGTGCTCTTGACTGGGTGTGTACAAGCATTATGGCTGCTGATAGATTTGGGGGGCAGGGAACGGAGACACAGGGACAAAGTGCTTTACCAAAAGAGAAAGTGCGTTAGTTTGACCTGGCTCCCTAGCACCTGTATAGATCAGGCACTTCAGCATGGCTTTCTGGCACTTTTATCTAATAGCTGGTTAAATCAGCTCTTAGATACAAGCACCAGAAAGCCCTGCTGAAGTGCTCGAGCTATACAGATGTGGGGCAAGCAACATCAGACTAACAGGATGCCTCTGCTGGACATGTGCTGCACTTGGTGTGTGGGTGTGCTAGGTTTTTTGTTTGTTTTTGTTTCCACATCTGTAAACAGCCTATGTTTCTATCAGCAGCATCGCTGTTCTCCCAGAACATACAAGTGTTCATGCTGTTTCTCACAGATGGAAAATGGTGGCTCCAGGAGAGAAATAATCTGCTTATAACCAGTTAGAAATTGCTTCTAAGGGAGTTTTTCTCTTTAGAGAATGGATGCTTGTACACTTCCCTGCAGCTTAACTCCTTCTGGGGACCAGGTCTAAATACAGACAGTCAAAAAGCTGGAGATTGAACCAATAAGCAAGTGAACAGACGCTCTCACTTTTTGATTCCAGATATGCAGCTACATACCTGCAGTGGCCCAGACTGGAAGTCAGGGGGCACTAGGGCACATTTCCTTGTTTGCCTGGAGCAGCCCACCCACCCTGCAAGGGAGAGGGGGAAGTTTCCCAGAGGTGCAAAGCATCCTGGGGGGAGGAGGGGGGACTGTGAGTTAACTTGGATCTTGAGGGTGGGGGATCTGGGATAGAAGTAATTAAACTGATTTAACTTAAATCAGTAAAGTTAGATATTACATCCATCAGGTTTATGTTAAAATGGTTTCGGCCATGTTGAAAATGATTTATGTGCACTGAACTTCTGTTGTGTTACAGATTTGAGCTGGTTTCCAGTCACTTGCACTGATTTATGTGTAATTTCTGTCCCTAGTCCAGGAGGAGTTGAGCTGTGGAGCGAGGCTCCTATGCCTTCTGGAGACATTTAAAGAAACCTGCTTGGGATGCATTGCAGCACCCAGACGTAAAGGGGGTAAAAAACCCTCAAACTGTGTCTGTGTAGCAACCATACAGTGTCTTTGAAAAGAAGGAAGTCTTTTGTGTCTGATATGCCAGACACCTTACCATAATTCACCATAGACAAAATACCAACTGGGGGGAAGGCTGTTGCAAGCTGAGACCAGAAACAAATATAAATATCAATGGTCTAGAAATGAGAGCAGTCTTAAAGTTCAAAGGACTACTGACAATGTGTACGCGCTAGGTCAGATACTCTACTGCACTCTCATCAAGAGACGAGCAGTTGTGAAGGGAAAATTTTCCCACTTTGCTTCTCTGGAAAGAATTAAAATTGATTTAGTGATAGCTGGACACATCCAGTCATTTCTTGAGCATTTAGTTTGAATGACAAGAATGTGCCCTAAAAGTTTTGTCACCAAATATTGTAAATTTGAAAGACCAGCTAAGTAGATTGTGATATAATACTTGGAGTAGATTGTTTCTAGATAATTGGTAGGCAACTGAGAGGACAGAAGAAGCTTTAGCATTCAACCACAGTTTTGAGCCCTATACACATTACCAGACAGACCTATACTGATGGGTGAATATTGCAGTCAGTATCAGATCCCATAAAGCTATTAGAGATAGAAGTTATGTATTCATTTTTTTGTTTTTTGTTTTTAAGCTTCAGAGCTATCAGATGAGATCTTGCCTGGGAATTCTAAAGTGAGGTTAAAGCTGGATTGTAAATAGATGTCTTAACTTGATTATATATTTTGGAGAAAATACTTTTTTTAACCAAAGCTCTATGGTCATGGATGGCTCTTTAGATATTAGATATTTCTGCCACCAGTCCAAATAAATTACCAAAGAAATTCCCTTTTTTCTACAGAGAAGCCATTGCTTTACCTGAGTCTATGCTGTTAACTCACTAGAGAACAGCAGAGTTACAAAAATATCTGAGGTGAATTAGATAAGCATTTCAGTATTCAACAACCAGCTATATATGGTTTCAAAATGTGCTGCAAAAATTCAGCAAAATAATGATGGGCAAATGCTGAATTAAGGCGATATTTAATATATGTGTTGGATTAGAATGAACTAGGAAGTATCTTAAAGTAGAAATGATGGATAAATGGTGGAGTAAAAAACATGAACACTAGGGAAAGAAGAGGAACCCTTTACTGCCCAGGTACTAGGAAGCTCTGCTACTGTTACCACAGCTTCTGTATAACATCCAGCCTCACAGCTACTGCACTGTCTTTCTTTTCTTAGAAGAGAGTGCAGCTATGTTGCTTTGCTTCCAGCTTCTGAATACCCCAATTAGAAGGGTGCAGAAAGTTCTTGTGAGGTTGTGCTTTGTGCTGCGGGAGGGATCTGCCTTCCTTTTGCACATTTCCAAATTGCCCCCTTCCACCTCAGGAAGGCATGGCACTGATTCCCTTAGTTTTGCAAAATATCTGTTTGCCTTTTCACAGGAAGAAAATGTACAATTTAATTAAACAAGGACATTTTGGAGACAAAAAATAGTGTTTCCAAAATAACTCATCCCAAAAGGAGCATAAGAATTCACCACCGTTGTACATGTACAGCACCTGCAGATATAATTACATCTTTACTTCAGCATAATAACAATAATTATAATTGACTGAGAAACTAAGAATAATAAGTTCTTTTAACACTGTTTTAAGTGTTTGTAATAAGCATACTTGCCTTAAATAGAAGGCAGAATGCAATTACATCTTTTAAAAATTAAGATTTTTTTCACCCTTTACCCATTCATGTTTGGTAAAACCTGCTTTGCTTTTAAAAAAAGTAAGTAAAAAGTAGTTGATTTGTCAGACTATATATTCTTTAACTGCAAAAAAAAAAAAAAAAAAAGGGAAAATATATGTACATTGTTGCTGAAAGATGCAAATTAACTTAAGAAAAAAACAGCAATGTGGGAAGAAACTGGAGAAATTCATTCATGTTTCATATGGTTTCGAGAAAATTTAAAATCTAAGTAGCTCTTTAGAGACTGCTTGGTTATCTGTGTTCCAGTGTGCTTTTTGCAATTAAGCATCTTTTTGTTGTGTTGTATGTGAAGGTGGGTGGGCATATTATTTTAAAGCAATAGTAATGTAAATATTGCTTTAAAATAGAGTAATTCCAAACTATGTTGATATCACTGTTGATAACCAGATTTAATAATGGCCATTTGCCTAAGAGGGTTAAGAACAGATTTTGATTGTGTATTGTCAGTCCATGATTAGCATCTGTTAGGAGGAATAAGTGGTTTATTAAGCTTTACTGTACAGATGGCAACTGGAAGGGTTCAGATGTAAACTGAATTTTCTGTAGTATCACTTTATTGTTAAGACCAGCTGGTTTTATCTCTTAAAAAGCGGTAATAAGTTTTAGGAAAAATAGAATTTCTATTAGTTACAGTTATTTGAAATGTCTGGAGTTCAGAAATCTTTCAGTACACAAAGACAGTAGTTAACCAATGACATGCTATACATTTTTAAGGAAAAGATGTGAAATATATAGCTGTAACATGACTTTAAAATTAATTTGCTCGCTTACAGGTTGGAAGTGGAAAGCTTCCCCTATCAAATTTTGGGACCTACACAATAAGCATCTACATAATTTAAACCTCCAGGTTAAAAATATGTGTCTAGTCCTCTGTAAAGGTAATCTTCCAAATGCAAACTGATGCAATGATATCTTCTTGAGTCTATGCACAGAGAGCTCCAGTAATGCTCCTGCTGCTAGTTACTTTAAGTTTTTTGTGCCTAGTTCTGCTTTCTCTGTTGTTAGGGGAGAGCTGTGTGCGATAGGAATTTGCCACAGACAAGTCCTCTCAGAAATACCACTGTCTTGGCAAGGGTTAGCCTGGCAGAGATTCGGAAAGTTCTGGGAGAGGTAAGGAAATATTGTTGGTGTTTTATTCAGTGCTGTCATCTTCCATACTTTACTGTATGTCTTGGAGTAGTTGATATGTTTAAAACTCTAGCTCCTGGAATCCTGCGACTAATTTCTGTTTCTAAAGCTTTTCTCTACAAGCATAAGGGTAGCAATTTATTTAAAAGGAAAAAATGTAATTTGAATGCAACCAATAAGGCTGACAAAGAAAAAGTAAATGGTTTTGGCTTGTGTTTTTTGTTGCATTTTGTTTTGTTTTAAAGTCCCGTTTAAAAGTTGTATCTTATGACTGGTAATTTTGTTCATTGGTTGCCAACTGGTACAAAAACGGAATTGTTTAAGCCATGTCTTGCAAAAGTTTGTTAAAAATCAGGAGGACTAGATTTTGCATTATAGCAGTGTTTCTCAAACTGCTTAGATTTGAGGTACCCCTTGGTAAATGTCAGATCTTAGTTTTTACTTTTGTTTGTTTATTTATTTTTACTACTACAGAAAGACGATAGAGAATTTTTCTGTTGCAGAGAACTCAAAAAAGATCATAATGAGCTAGATTTATTTTAATACTGTGGATCTTGTGACTGGTGTTTGCACACTGTACAGTGCTAACATTGGTACCTTGCAGCATGCTTGAAAGGTTTTCAAGGCTCCATGGTTAAGTGTCACTGCATTACAGGGTTGCCTCACATAGTGCTAGCAGTAGCTCAATCCCCAGTGTTTATTGTTCACAGGTCTAGTACTCTCTTTAGTAAACACTACATGCCTGAAACACTGTGTGTGAGTAAAAAAAAAAAATAAATACAAAAATGGAAAGTTACAGTATAATAAGTATTTGTGTTTGGCTGTGTTGGTGAGCAGAGCCTGAAGCTGTCCACAAGATGGAACATGGCTCAACAAGGAGGAATGCTTGTTGGTAACTGATCCAGTATTCCCAGCCTGGCAGCAACCAGCAAACCTCTGCATGTACAAGCTACCTTCTTTTATTTATATAATTTGCAGACCCATGTTATTATCAGCTGGGCAGGTGATAATGATGAAGAGAAGAGACAAAGGGAATGGGATTTGGAACCAGTTTGGGCAAAGGAATAGGAGGTTTTTGTTGGATGAGAGATGTGGTTAGTACATTCATCTGGTGCTTCTGTGGTATACTGGATTTGTGTGCATCCCATATGCAGAATCAGTAAGGGTAGTTGGGAACATACTATCTAGGCTGTCTTAGCCTGCCAGGTTAGCCTATGGCTGAATTAACATGTTTTTAGGGGAAAGCTCAAGATGAGGATGTGAAGGAAGGACATATTTCCTGGTGGGTTTGGAAAAAATGTTTACAGCTCTTTGGTATTGCATTTAGGTTGCCTTTGGTACTGCATTTAGTAGTAGTCCAGGTGAGAGAGAACAGTATGTAGAGGGCAAACGGGTAGGATAGGAACAACTTATCTACATATCAAATGTCTTTTGCCACTTTGTGCACATGCATGCATAGGTGAGAGAGTGCGACCTAGATATAAAGACATAAATTGTCTTTTAAGTTGAATGTAATTCTGTATAGTTCTGTGCTCTCAAATTTTTGAACCCACTGGAGTGATGAATTGAGGGTTCAGATGGCAACAGTTGGCCATCTAGCTACTCGATTCATGCCCTCAGACATATAATTGCTGCCCATATACCTGTAATTCACTGGAAGTCCAAACTAGCATTTTCAGGCTCAGTGATTACACCCCTGAAAAAAAGAATGAGGTTGAAACTGAATTTTGGGTTTTAAAAAGTAACTGCTGGCAAGAAATACATTCACTCAGGTGGATAACAGGAGGGTGTAGTGGACGTGCGTTTACTATGTTATGTCTGAGATGGGGAAATCTGTTTCTGTTTGGTTTTGATACTGTTTTTATATGAGGATCCAATCCTTCAGGCCTTACTGGGGCAAGGCAAAGTTTCTTTTGATAAAGATTCCAAGGTTAGGGTAGGTATTGTAAATGGGTCCAAGGATGTATACCTGGTGTAGGCAGCTATAACTCTGTTTATTTCAGTGAAGCTATACCAATTACTCTGAGGATAGGGCCCATAGGGAGGAACTCTCTTTTTAAATTTTAAAGACAAAACCAAAACAATGTACATATTTGTGTATAAACAATTTTAACGTGACAGCATTAAAATGTTAAATATAATTCTGTATTGCATTTTTTTGGCTTATGCATTCATTCATACTATTTGAAAGGACATGATATGCTTTTTTCCATTTTTTTTGAAGCTGTATAAATGCCACTCAAAAATGTAACAGACAAAGCAGCAAAAATTAGAGTGAATTTGCAGTTTTAAAATTATTGTTGCACAATTCAGTGAGAATAAAAAATGGTACATTAGAGGATAGCTTAAATGCCTATCAGCTGAATAAAGCATGGGCTTAGAGCTTGTAGAGGGGATGTATGTATCATCTGTTTTAGATGTATTACAGAGGTGATGTCAAGGTGAAAGCAGACTTGCAGAATGGTTGGAAATCATTGATATTCTGACTCTGAGGCTGTAAATGGCTCTGTGGCAGATGGAGTCTTTGTCAAGGAAGAAAAATGGCAGCTTTGGAGCATCATAGATGTTTTTGCTAGCAGCTCAGCTCACAGGCTGTGACCTTCTAGTGTTCAGGAGTTTTTCTTGTGCTTTAATAAATTGTCTTCCACTTTTATTCGCTAAAAGTAGATAAATAGTAGTCATCATAATTCAGTACAAATTGAGGTGTTTCATTATAAAGAAACATAAACATGTTTTATTACCCAGATTTTTTAAGTAAGCTTTTTAAGTATGCTTGCATTTCTGGATCAAGTGCCAGAAATATTTTATCTCAATACATTTTTTTATTACATTTAAAAGGTACAAACACACGACCTACTAAAATTTGTATACGTTTTGCTTGTTTACCAGAACTTGCCTGTGAAGTGCTCAAGAGACAAGAAATAAAGAAAGAATGTATGTTGAACAGTGTGTGACTGTTTCCATTTTGTTCATACAACAGGCCTGTACCTAACTAATTAACTCAAATAAAAATACAGCATTTTGGGCTATGCAGTTCATTTCTCACTAATCAGAAAAAATATATAGAATATTATTTTAGAATTGGTGTATTCACATTTTTCCTTACTATCTTTGTGGCTTAAAACCCAAGGATTCTGCAATGCATTGTTTGTTGTACTGGTAAAGATTTTACACCTTAGTACCTCTGGCTGTAAACCCTACAAAATGAGGAGTTCTTAGAACTCTTTCAAATGTAGTAACTTCAACCTTGTAGGATTGAATCCTTATTCAGAAAATTAGGGTTCAAGTTTCTTTTAACTGGTAAAATAATACATTTTGTTTCCTAACTTCACACTGAATATCTTTAACATTACCATGAGATTTGGTTACCTTGTTATCTAAAGTTTGATATAATATATTTAAGATGCAAACATAAATATTTAATCATTCATGTATTTGCATAAACTGGAATTGTATAATTTATACATACTGGATAACTGGATAATTTAGAATTTTCTTTTCAGCTAATTGTTTGAATTTGTATTTTTTTGTAGCACCCTCATATATTCTAAAGATTATATTATACCCTTGATCTCTGGTAGTACTTTTGGTGGTGGTGGATTCCTTATATGGCCTCAAGAGCATAAAACATGTAAAAGATGGTCGATTGGACAGTTGACCTATACTGCAGAGTAATAAGTTATTGTTAAAATTAAAAGTGCAAGCATTTCACAACTATAACCTGCCAGTGTTACTTTTAACCCACTTGACAACTGTAAAAATTATAGAAAGCAATCACTGTTCATCACTGCAAAAAATGACCCTGTGCTTTCCAGGGTCAAGGTTGTTGCATTAGAATATGTTCTCTTTCAACCCCTTAAGGTTGTAGTCTTTTTGCTTCAGAAGGTGAGCCTACTGAAATTAATTCTGGCTATACCTATTCAAATCCAGTCACCCTGAAATATGATGCATCTTAAAGTTCAGTGAGGAAATACTTAGAAGTGAGATTAACAATATTTGTGATAAAAGAGTCTTCTGAGTCACTCTATACCTTATCAGCATCTAATGGAATTTCAAGTTAGACTTTATAAAACAGTAAACTTCTTATAGACTGTTACATTCCTATAATAGGAAGAAAGAAAATGGAGGGAAAGATTGGGGCTTAATGATGCATTCTGTGAACACCCAAAACTTTTGGGGACTTCAAGAGGGGAGTATCTGTTGCATAAAAATGAAGGATTGTATTAGTTGTGTATGAAGTATGTTTATAGAATTTTTTTTTAATGCTTTCAATTGTTGAACTGTTGTGCCTTGGTCATGTGTCTGCTATTTTGATTGGTCTTCATTAGCAACTAAAAGAGTGAGTTGGTAGATAAGATTCAGAAATGTCCTTTGTTTCTTTTTTCAGATCTTTCAACACATTTGTTTGATGCCCTCTGGTTTTTCCTGTTTCTTTAGAGCCAAAGCAATTTTCCTTTCTAGGATTGCAGGGTGACTAGTTTATACGTTGAAGATGAAACCAAAACTTTATTTATGAAGTACACACATATATATTTTTTTCCTATTCCCAAAATCAAGATAGTTATGTGTACAGCTTTATTGTATTGAAAACCTGATTCTGTGAGTTAATTGACTATATACCCAAAGCAGTTTCAGTTGGGAGATGGTTTCAAGAGGAATATGTGAGTATATGCTTGTGTGTGTTAAATTAGTACTGTAATTTTAGCTGCTTTTTGTTAGTATTCAGTATGCTGCTTGATGCCAGATACTAGGGTATAATGAAAATAAAACAGGCTAACTTGATACAAATATTGCATCAACAGTGGACTATTAGTTGGTAGCACTTCAGCTACGTTAAAACATGGTTTGTGTGATCTGGCAGACAATGGTATAGATAGGTGGCATTTAGGCATCTTTACAGAAGTTTGGAGTAAATTATATACCAAAAAAGTAAAATATGGGTGGTTGTACTTTGTGATGTAAACAGTTTTTTAAAGATTTTTGTAATGCTTTGATCTTCTGTTTACAGTTGACTACAGCTGCAAAATGCATTGATCTCATTTCGTATTTTTATTTTTAGAATTCTACTTTTCAGATAAAGGTATGTGTGTAATTAATCCATAGCATATCTGCTCTCTCTAGATAATGTTTAAATTACTTTTTTTTAAAAGCTGTGACTTTAGAAATTAATCATGTAATTACTATTTCATTCATGTCATAGTTTTCAACTATGGCTATATTTAAACATTAGATAGTACAAAGCTAGTTCAAAAATTCATGTCCCCTCCCCCCCCTTGCATTAACTGGTAGCCAAACACTAGTCTAGTTATGAAAGTTTCTACATGGTTTATGTTCCAAGTGACACAATTTTTGTTAGATGTATTGCTACAGTTTTCCACAGAAATAAGCCTCCTTTGTCTCCTTAGCACCCATTGATTTTTTTTTTTTCCTTTCTTTTCCAAGGGTACATTAACAATGCTGATAAAACCTGTGTTGTTAGCATCTACATTTAACAAAAAATAAATGGGGTAAAATGAAATGTTGAATCTACAGTGTTAATAAAATATTATACAATATGCTGCACTTGAAGCAGTAAAAGCTGAAGGAGGACAAAATATTGAAAGGTCGAGAAAAATGAGAGAAAGAACAAACGATGCAAAAAGAAAATGACACTGAGGTCTTGGTTTAATACATATGTATTCCAGGTTGATGGCTGATTTCATTAGCAAATCTCATTGTTATGCAATGTCTGTTCTTCTGCAGCAAAATGAATATTGTATTCTCACAGGCTGTGTGTGCGTCTATTTTATGTTGCTAGAAAAATGAAAGGATATACATTTACAGATTTCTTCAGTCTTTTATATTTTTTCTAAAGACTATGCAGAGCCTTCATCATTTCTTTTGTTCTTCAAACCTTTCAGGGTGTATCTAATTTTGTGTATTAAAGGTTATCTGTTAATACAAAATAACCAAGAAAATTTACCTTAGTTTCTATAGTGAGATATTTTGTTTGTTAATCAGACCCGTTTCCATTGTCTTGAAAGGGAAGTGGTGTGGTTGCAAACCTGAAGGCTGTCAATTTGAGCATATAAATCTTAGTCAATGCTAAAAATATTATAAAAGGCACATTTTAGGCTGTGGAAATATTAGTAAAGAATCTCAAAATAAATAGCTGTGTTTTCAAGTCCAAGAGACAAGTGAAATTATATTCAACATTATGTAATTGAAAAACTAGGTATTAAATAGGTTTTCATAGCATGACTTGAATTTACTATAAAATGCTATATGCAGCAATTAGGGTATTTGGAAACTCAGAGAATTGGTACTGTATATGGCAGTTTCTGTTGTCTCTGGCTTCCAGTCCAAAATTTCAGGTCTAGATGAATTTGAAAATTTTTCCTGTTCAAAGGAGCAAAATGAGGGACATGCACCTTTGACAAGTTATTCATGGAGGAAAGTTAAAATGTTAAATATAAATATTTCTTTATGTTCTTAGTTCATAATTCTTATTTCACCAAAATTTTCAGTAGTAAAATAATAGGGGATCACTGATAACAGATTTTTTTGGGCCAATACAAATGGCCAGTTATTAACCAGCCATATCAGCCGATACCAATCCAATTGCTGATGTGAAGCCCAGCAGCTTGGAGAGCAGTGTCTGGCTGGCAAGTCTGTGGGGGGAAGGGGCATAGGGTGACACAGATTGAGGCCCCTGTGGTGAGGGAGGAAGTGGGGCTGGGACAGGAGCAGGTGCTGCCCAGCTGAGCTGGGGTGGGGTGCAGGACAGAACCATGGCTTGTCTGGAGGGAGTAGGGAGGGGTGGGTGACTTCTGTTGCTGCGCACAACCTGGGGGAGGCATGGGGGGCACATGCCCCGTGGATCTGTGTGCAGAGCAAGGGCAGGCTGTGCACTCAGAGCCAGGGGCTGCTTTTGGCCTCTTCCCAGCAGGGGGACTAGACCCAGGCTGTACTTGGGGCAGACAGTGGCAGCATTAGGAGAACTATGGGGGAGCTACAGCCACCCTAAAATTCACTATAGACTCCCTCCATAAAGCCCCTCTGTCATGGCCTGCCCCAAGTGCAGCCCCAGCCTCGAGTGTGCAGTGGTGGCCTACCCTTATCCCATGCACATATCCGGGGGGCACATGCCTGTAGGGGTGCACCGATAGAGATTTTGGGAGCTGATACTGATAGCCGATACCAATCTGATATCCGATACAGCTGCATCCAGGTGGTAAGTCTGTTGTAGTGGAAGGGAAGGGGGGAGGGAAAGGGTGTGGGGGCAGATTAATGTTCCCCCTGGTGAGGAAGGAGGCAGAGGCAGACGCTGTCCAGCCAGGGCAGGTGGGGGGAGCGCGGGGCGGAGGTGCGGCTCATGGGGAGGAGGCAGCTCCTGCTGCTGCTTGCATTCTGGGAGGAAGGGGTTGTGTGCCTCCTGGCCTTGCGCAGTGTGGGGCAAGCTGCAGCTGCGGGGTGCAGCTGGCACTGTACAGGGCTTTTCATGCTGGGGGCTGGGCTTGGAGTGAGCTCCGGCAGTGCTGCGAGGAGGCTGCAGCCACCCCAGATTTTGCCACAGCTCCACTCCCAGCCCTGTGCCACTGTCTGCTGCTGGGCACAGCCCTGGCTTTTCCCAGCACTTTGGAGGTGGGGTGTTCAGCCAGAGCTGTGGTGGGTGGCAGTGCAGGGCTGGGAGTGGAGCTGTGATGAAATCTGGGGTGGCTACAGCCTCTTCCCCATGCCACTGGAGCCCTCTCCAAGCGCAGCCCCTGGCAAGAAAGGCCCTGTGCAGCCCCACCTCCTGCTCTACCCCACAGCTGCTGTCCATGCCATGCAGGTCCAGAGGCAACCCCAACCCCCCCATCCTCCCAGGGTGTAGGCAGTGGCGGGAGCTGTCCCCTACCCCACGAGTTGTGGCTCTGTCCCATGTCTCCTCCCCCTCCTCCCTGCCCCGGCTGGGAAGGCCCTGCCCCCTCCCTCACCATGGGGGGCATTGACCTGCTCCCCCACTCCTTCCCTCCCCCTTCTGACTTACCAGCTGGAGGCAGCTCTCCATGCTGTTGGCTCTGCTCCATGCTGTGCTGTGCTGCTCCATCTGTCCCTCCTTCCCCCCTGGATGAGCCATGGCTCCGTCCCAAGCCCAGCCCTGTCCTGGCTGCGCAGCCCCTGCCCCAGTCCCACTCCCTCGATCATTGTGGGGTCCTCGATATGCCCCCCCTTGCCCTTTCCTTCCTTGCCTCCAGCAGACTTTCCCGCCAGATGCTACTCTCCAAGCTGCCAGGTCGCATTCCTGGCCACGTGCATGCTGTGGCTATGCACATGCACATGGCATTTATCAGTGACATAATTGGCCAAATCAGGCAAAGAAAGCTGATTGCTGATTTTAATGTCAATTTTCCTTTTATTGGTGCCAATATCATATGGACCAATGTATCAATGCACCTGTATAGAATAACTGAAATGTAGGCAATGGATGAAAATGCATGGTGCCTCACACATGAATGAAGACTATTTGATGAGTTTGAGACTGGGTTGTAGTTACAGGGCATTGTGGAGGAATTTGCACTGATCCTATTCCTGTAGCATTGGCGATGCATAGGAGGTGCACGTGCACGCCCTGAGACTTGCAGTGTATCCTCTGCAAAAAGCACTGCTGATGTTGCTGGCAGTACCTGCGGGTAGTTGTTGTTCATTACCCCCCTCCCCCACCGCCAACACTGCTGGCAGTGTCTGTGGGTGGTTGTCGACTGCCGCTCAGCGCTCACTACATTCCCCCACCACCAAGTGCTGCAGCCACTTGTGGGAGCTTCCTGCTTGGCCCACCCACAACGACACTGATGGGCTGCCTGCAGGAGCTCCCCACTTGCCTTTGGCACTGCCTGTGGGTAGTCACTGTGCCCCCCACAGGCAGGGGGCATGTGTCATTCATGCCCTGTAGAAAAATATTATGAATTTCTGGTCCCTTCTGTAAGGACTGAAATATCTTTGCACTCCTTCCCGCCCTCCCACCTTTTTTTAGTACAGTTATGCAGACAGTGTGGGCAAAGAACATTGAATTTGAGTGGTTTTTGCTAATCAGTATTTGTCATTTTAAACTTGTGTCTTCTGATTCCGAAGTACTAACTTAAGTATCAAATTAATAAGTGAAGTATCCATGCATTTAGGTTAAAAAGAGTAAGGGTTTGGGGTTTTTCAACTAAAAGCAAAGCAGTCATGAATGGTCAGAATGTTTTTTCTAGACCTCTTCTCGGAAGCAAAACACTTTGAAGGTTGCCCTGTCTTTTTTTCTGGTTTTTGCAAGAATCTTCACTAGCTCTTGATTAGCACTAAGACCAAGGCAAGGAGAGAAAATTCCATTGTTAGACAATCTGTAGATGGTCAGTAGGAGATTTGTCAGCTGATGGGTTCTAAAAGAATGGGTTCTGAGAAACTGTCTCAGGACTAGCGGGAGCTAAACTAAGGCAACAAAAGGGAATCGTTTTTTTGTTACATGCTGTTGCTTCATGTACCACCTTTTCCGAATAGGGTCCAGATTCTGACATGCATACTTCATGAATGGCTTCATTATAGGATTTCCTGTGGAGTGAAATGGTACTCAGCATAATGAAGGGTGCAGGCTCTGATCCACTGAGGGAATGAGTAGGACTTCCTGCTGTTACCAGGTTGCTTTGGAGGATGTTTGAGATTTTTGGCACAGACTGCACACTCCTTTCCATCCTCTTGTGGGTTGTGCTGGAGATGACTTGTTGTCAAGTTAAGAAGTAGTTTAAACTTCTAGTACTCCACCACATAAAATCCAGACATCCTGTCTTTGTCAGGAAAATATATCCACGCGGTTAATGTCATAAATATGCATGGAAACTGGATTTCTGCTTAATGATAAGCAGTGAAAGTTCTAATACGGACATTTCAAGTATTGTCATTTAACTTTCTGTTTTAATAGACCTTCATCTGTTTATCTAGAGAAGTTCACAGTTCAGAGCTGTTGTGTGATGTCTGTGTGCACACTCAGATGCTGCTGTATTAATCTGTTTATAGTCATGCGGCTATGTTGACAAGAATAGAAGCTGGAAAGATTTTGTTTTGTATTTAAATGAAAGATGGAGCATGGTATGGATTCTGCAGCAGATTTTGTGGTTAAGGAATTGTACAAAAAGCAAATCCTTGGCCTCAATACCCCTTCAGGATTACAGAGGATGCAGAGAGTGTAGCCATTTTTCTCTCAGGTGGGTCATGCTACAGAAATGGCCCATAACTTTTTACCTCTATCTTACGTACTACAGTGAACCTCAGAGCTGCTGTTAAGTCCAGCCTGAAAAGCTTATCCTAGCAGAGTTGCTTGATTTCTGATTAGTGTTGGAGAATGTCATGCTTACGTTTGGATCTCTTTTCTGGTTGGGTGTTTGCTTTTGGGTGTAATATATGATATTGATCTTGAATTAGGGGATTCAACTCTTGTGAGCAGCACTCTCCCTTGCCTTAGCCACCCTGGCCCTCATGAAAAGCCAGAGGGCCTGGGAAACGCTTACTGGTGCAAACTTATTTTGAAGACCTCGTGTCTGCCTCTCTTAACTGAGGAGCCCCAGCTGTGTAACTTTTTTGTGTTCACTGTACATCAAGGCTCAATATAAGACTTTTTAATCTTAATTTTTTAATATTTCTTTTAATATTTGATTTACATTACCATCTTATGCTTTGAATCTCTACTGTTAGAGGACACTTTAATTAATGTTTATACAGAAATTAGTTTAGAAATATTTTTGTAAACCAAAAAAACAAAGGGGTGTGGGCATATAGTGGGGCAGAAGGTGGTAAACTGCTCTGCTTTACGTGTGCAGCTCTGTGTGGGCCATCAAATGTGATTGCTGACAGCCAATTTTGGTAAGTAGTGAATACTTCTTTACACTACAATATATTGCATCTTCTCTGTATTTATAAAAACAGTATATCAATGCAACTTACCATCTACTGGAGTTCTTTGAGGGTGGTAAAACTGTATGGGCAAGGGGGATCCAGTTGACGTAATATATTTGGACTTTCAAAAAGCTTTTGACAAAGACTCTCACCAATGACTTTTAAAAATCTATGTTATCATGGGATTGGAGGGAAGGTTCTTTCACGGATTATGAGCTATTAAAAATAATATGGTTAAATCTAACTCAGGTTGGAGTTAGAGCACAAGAGAGTTTCACAAGGATCTGTGCTGGGTCCAATTTTATTCAGCAGTTTGAATGGTGTACAATGAAATTTTAAGGTTACAAATTATTCTGAGTAGTCAAATTCCAAGATGACAGGATTTATCTTACCAAAATGAGTACCTGCCAGCTAGCCCCACACTGTAGCACTCTCATGCCCAAGCCCACTGCAGCATGTTGAGTTGGGGTGGAGCAGCCCCAGGCTGGCAGACTAACACCCCAGACTCCTGCCAGCCAGGGCTGCTCTGGCCCAACATAATATGCTGCAGGCTCAGGTGCATATGTAAACTATGTGCCCAGGAACAATAAACTCTGGTGCAAACTGCACTGGAGTTTGTGCTAATTGCATGTGTAGATGTACCCACTGTGTAGTTAACTTGTGGAATTAATTGCTGAAGGAGGTGGTAGAAGCAGATAGCGTAGCCAGGATAAAAATGGGACTAGACCAGCTGTTCCCAAACTGTGGGTCGCAACCCCAAATGGAATTGCAACATCAGCAGATGGAATCGTGGGGGCGGAGCCTGTGATTTGGGAGAGAAGAGCCATGCTGAGGAAACGGTGTTATGCTGAGGAAAAAATTGGAAGGCACTGGACTAGGCAAATTTGTGGCTGATGAATCTAGTAACAGAACAGTTGGAGATATCAGGTTTTGTGCTATCTTTGTACAGCATCCACTTCTGCCACTGTCAGAGACAGGATACTAGGCTACAAGGATAATTGATATGACCCAGTATGGCATTTCTTATGCTCTAAGTCTTTAAGGTATTGGGAATGGTTTGCTCTTGGAGGGGAGTTTTTTGACAATATTATAGCAAAAGATTTTAGCCTTGATAAAATTAGTATAACTAATCAATCCAGTTCATTGAATTTATAGGTGGGTAGGGGTTTGGAGATGAAGGACCTGTAGTTGTAAAGGCAGGAAATAACCCCCACCTTTCCCCTTGTGTTAGTTTTTTAAGGCTGGGAGTGGGGTGAAATTGGTGTTTGGAAAATGGAATCTTCTGTTTTGGTGTTGATATCAGTATTCTTATCCATGTCCTTCTTTGTTCTGGATCTCATAGCAGAAAAACTTGACAACCATTTTTACACTGTGGGTAGTGTCAAGTGATTGATATTTTTAGGATTATTTCAATACACTTGCCTGTTATTATAGAATATACAGATTTTTATCCCCCGAGTCATACAAGATACTTTCAATTCACTGGGACTCTTTTTTATAAGTGTGGGCTTCTTGAATTAATAAAACTTCCAGGGTCAGGCCCTGGAGCCTAGCACAGAAGCCTTAGTGCATGATTTAGCTTCTAGTGAGGTCAGTAGCAAACTCCCAGTGATTTTTGGTGGGAATTGTGCTCTGCTTGAAAGGCATTTGTAAACTACTATAACTGGAGTTGTATTGAAGTCCTTCTTTTCTTAGTGTAAGTGTTTGGTCCCAGGCAGATGTTAAAACTAAGGTGTGATGGGCCTGTGTGGCAGGAAGCATGATGTTCTGGGTGGAGTGTAAAATTCCTTTGATCCCAATCATACCATTGCTGAGGTGCCCACAACCTTTTCCTGCAAATTGGGCAGGGGGGTGGCTCTGTTCCCCCACCCAGGGCTGTCCCCAGGCTTCAGTAGTTTCCAGACCCAGGGCTGTTGGGGCCTGGTCTGACAAAGCATGGTCCAGCTGAGCTTTGACAGTCTCAGGTCAATTCAAGACCAGTGCTGTTGGGGCCAGGTCTGACAGTCATTGGATTATCTGCCTGGCCCTGGGATAGCCAAGCTGCATGTGTGGCTTTTAGAAGTGTTGGGGTTGGGGGAGGGGTCACAGCAGGGCCTAGGTATCAGGGAGTCTCTCCCCCATCCTGGGATCATTCCTGTGAGACTGAAGACTGTGCATAACTCCCCACAACCCAGTCTTTTGAAGTGCTTTGGAAAGGCCACCAGACTGGGGTTGCAAGGTTACAAGTGACTGAAGCTGCTGTGCTCCCCACACCAGGGAACCTTGCTACTGTCCTAGCAGCTGGTTTTTGACATTGGGATCAGTGCTGCTCTGGTCCCAATGCTAACTCCTGCCCCTTGTCACATTCATATGGGGGGCACCTTGCAAATGAGCCACAAAGATGTTCCACGTATTTTATGGAATAACTTTGTGGCTGGCTTGCCAATTCATGATGCCATTTGTTGACTGTTGCACTGTTTGTGTGATTAAGGCATTAATTGTACCATGACTGTAACGTATGCCAGAGGCTTCCTATTTGAAGGTTTATTTTTACCTTGTTTGAGAAATTGTGATACTGCATATAGAGTCTCTCTCTCTCTCTCTTTCTTCCTCCCCCCTTTATTTAAATTACAAAAAACAGACTCCAGCAATATAGTTGTAGTGGAGGGATTAAGTTCTTCCTGTGTGTTATGAAAAATATGGCTTTGCAAATATTCTCAACCATCTATTGGTACATTTAGGCTGCTTGCAGACTTTGAAAAAACAAAACAAAAAAAAAGCACTTGAAACTCAGCCCGTTCCGGTGTCAAGCCCTGCAAATACCCAGAAGAGGCAGTGCCTTAGTTGCACCTGGTTCGCCCAACATCTGTAAAGATCGGGCATGTTAGTAGGGTCTTTTCGGTGCTTTCACCTATTAGTTGATTGAAGTGCCCAATCTATACAGATGCTGCAGAGTCAGATTGAAGTAATTCTCTGCTTCTTCCAATAAAGCGCTGTGTTTTTTGTTTTGTTTTTTTTAAACGTCTGCAAGCAGCCTTAGTCTAAAGTTAATTTTTAATATAATTTTTAAATAAACCAATTTCACTAGACACAGTTGTTCCTTTAAAATGTATTTTTGCTAAGATTACTAGTAGCATGATTATTGAGATCTTATTTTTATTTACAAATTCTAAAATCATGGGCTTAGTTTTATATCTCAACAGACAGAAACTTCAGCTGTCACATTTGTCAATAAAATGATGCCTGAAAAATTTATTTTTATTCTTTAATATCCATTGTGCCATAGGCTTTTGCAATCCCTTTTCCAGCTAACTAGAGAAGGGAAACATTCTGAATGTTTTAAAACAACATCAGAACGTACCAATCCAATATCTGTGTCAGTTCTGACCAGTATCAGGCTATCAGACCACAATTGCTTTCTTGCTCTGTATTGAAGAGGTTGCAAACTGATATATTTATCTAGCTGCAGGGTTTCTCAATGAGTTAATTGTGGTTGCTAATATTTTATAATGTGATTCATTATATCTTTAGAAAGTTCAAGTTCTATATTTTTTGGTTCCTTTCTCTTCTGAAAAAGTAAGTTTTGGTATAAAAACCTTAGACTGAGTAACTTTTTAATTTTGATTAATTTAATACTTTTCTTGGAATAGTCCTGTGGTTTAGTTTTTATCTTGAGCCCTGAGCTGCTTTCCCACTTAAAGAGGACTTCAGCAGCAGTTTCTTTTTTTATATGAGTGTATTTAAACTTCAGGTAACTTGCATGGTTCTTTTTTCTTTAGCTGCGTTTAAAAACAAAAATCAAGTAATACAGTATTGCTATTTACCCAATATTGGAAAAATAGATCTCCCTTTTTGTTTCACAGTTTTTTTATTGTTTCTGAAATGGCGTTGATTTAAGGTAGCACAATTATATGTTGGTTGCATCTGAAAACACATACTTTACCTGGGTTGGCTATGGTCACGTGAGCATGTGTTTACTAGTGATCTAAGTGCTCCACCTGCCTTTCAGTTTGTTTACCAGGAAATCAAGATGTGTAAACTGCAGGAAGTACTATTTGACCCTCTCCGACAGTATCTCATTACAATAATTGCTAATCTCTGAATAAGACAGCCATGTTTTGTGAGTAACAGAGAGAGAGAGGGTTTGTGTTAGATTTTAGATGTTTCCACAAATATAGCACTGTAAATGCTTGCTTGGATTATGTTTCCATGATAGCTTTTGATTACAGACATCTGGTGACCTTTGGGGTCAGCAGACAGGGGCACAATAGTATGTGTTCTTTCATTCTTCTTTAACTGAAAAAATATCCCGGCTTGTTGTTTTGGAGTGCTGTCACTGCTCTGTAGCGAAAGGATAATGGCTACTTCCTGATTAAACCACTATCCACAGTAAGCTCTTAATATTATATCTCTCATCTCCTCTAAAAGGCAAGAGTATTCGGTGCTTTTCTTCTCTGTTTCTTTTCCAAGGGATTTTTTTATCAGTTGTAAATGTTTTCATAAATATGCATTGAAGTAAAAGCCTGTAGTTAAAGGAGTAACTTCTCAGTTATTTTAATTTCCAATATAATCTTTTTTCTTGTTAAAGCAAGGAAGTTGCCTGGTCTTTTAATACTTGTTTGAAAAATGTTTAAATACAGACTTGACTGACTTGCGTTTAGATGTTAAATATTTTAATATTTTAAAATCTATTTAGGTGTTGGTCATATAATCAGTGTTTAACCTGATGGACAATTTAAAAAAATATTCAAATAAAAACCCCCAAAGATATAAACAATTAAAATAAAATATCCTTCAATAATATTAGGCACTGGTAATTTGTAGTTTACCATTTTATACTGTCTACAGAACTGTTTTATATTTAACATGAATTACTCAGCATTGAAATAAAATACAATCTGGAATATTTTGTTAGATTTATTTTGTATATGAGAGATTTACCTCTCTCTTTCTGTACTTGTAAGCGTTTAACTTTAGTTATTTTTTTCCTTGAGTCACTGTACTTCTTGAACCGTCTGCTGCGGTGCAAGCAGATGCAACTCTTGTCTTTTTTTGTTTGGGTCCACTTTTATATAGCCTTAAAACATTATTTTGAGGCATCATTTAGTCATTTAATACTAAAAAATGATGCGTTCCAAGAGACTGAGGTTCAAATTAATTTCTGTAAGTAAATCCAAAATAACACCACCAAAGTTGATAGTCATGCTAGTGTAATGGAAACAACATGTGGCACAGAGTACTGTATACCAAGATAAAGTTACTGAGCTCTGTACTAAATTAATATTAACGATTTTTCTCAACTATTTCAGGTAAATGTAGTTAGTTACCATAACAGTCTGTTTCAGCTCCAAAAAGTAAGTGTGAGGATATCAAAACAATATTGTGGTCCTGATACAGAGATCTGCTCCCTTCTTGCTCTTTCACCCTGGCATCAACTCTGTGCCAGGCTGTCAGAAATACACACTTTTTAAATGAAATGTATATATGTCTCTTTTAAAGTGCTGATATGTAATAAGAACCTATAAAGAATTCTGTATTAAAAATACCCACAAAAGAGGTTTCCAATAACATTATTTGACAATTAATGGAATCATCTTCTGTAAATCTGATTATTTTTTTCTGAGTTGTGCTTTTTAAATTTAACTGATATTAAGGCTGTCCATGTTGTTAAAAAATAGAATACCCCTCCTTTTAATGGGTGCACTTTCCACTCTTAACCAATTAGGCCAAGTATTCAGTGGGAAAATTTGTTGGCAGTCATCCCACAGTAACTCTTAGAACATGTTGTAAGAACTAGATTGCCATCAGACTGTTAAAATGGTATCCTTTGGTAATGGATACTGAGGCAGTCTGGGTAAGCTTTATGTACAATGCCCATGCGTTACCTGGCTTTTTGGAAGACATGTTGTTTAACCCGTTAATAAAACAGTAGTGATGATGTTTGCAGACCTTTGCATAGTTCTGTGAGATCGTCTAAATTAAAGCCCTGTGTAAAGCCAGGTGGCCTTGCTGTTATTTCAGTCAATTTAAAAAACTGCCAAAATGATAAACTTACTTTAAAACAAGTTCTGCTCTTTCTTACATAGTCATATTTCACTAATCTAGAAAAATCTTTGTTAAACATGTGCCTGTTAAGAGCTTTGAATCTAGATAAAAGTTCTAAAGCATGTTTTATACTTGATGCATATGAATAGTTTGCTTCCTTTCCAATGAGCAGGTGCAGAAAGAAAACTCACAGACCTTTGAGACGAAGTTTTATCTGCCTTTCACCCTCCTTTTCTGCATATGTAAATAACATTGAAATAAATGTAAGATTTGCATCTGTTTAAGATTGCAAGAATAGTATCATACTCTTCTTTTTATGTGTGTATGCATTAAATACTTTTTGTCTTCAGCAGTGGCAGTAGCTATTGTTGCTTCATATGAATTACCATGTAGTTAGGTATGGATTTCTTTGTTTCAGAAAATGGCAAACCTGTTGGGAAGGCAGGAAAAGGGGATTTTTGCAGGTTGATGGATGAAATCTTGCAGGCAAGATATATAAATCTTAACTTTAGATTATAAGGGCTTTGGGACAAGAACCATCTCTTTGCGATGTGTTTGCATATTACTTGTTCCATTCGGGTCCTGGCCCATGACAGGGGCTCCTTTGCACTATCTCCAAACAAATAGTAAAAGAAGATCTTGTCATTTATTTTCCCCTCAGATTTTCCAGTGAAACAGCCCTTCAGTGTCCTTATATGAAGAGACTCAGAACTCTGGGTGCCATGCACACAACCTGGGCTGAGCAGTTTGTGTTGTGAACTAGGTGTGTGGTGAAAATATGCCCACTCACAACTTTTGGATAGTTGATGGGACAGTTTTATTCACTTTTTGTTAGGCAGTGGTTTTCAACCTTTTCAGATTCAAGCCACCCCTTGTTAGACTCAAGGCAACCCTCAGAAAATGGCAGCTCTTTGTTTTCACTGGTTTTTTTGTTTTGTTTTGGGTTGGGTTTTTTTTTTTTGTTTTCCTACAAAAATAATAGAGCAATCCTTTTGTTGGAAAGAATTCAGAAACTGTAGCATGTTACAATATTTTTGACACTGTGGATTCCTATTTGAAAACTCCAGGTTTATCTTGGGAATTATATAAGTTTTTGCACACCTGATAGAGCTAATATTACACGGCACCCTGTGGCACCCTTAAAAGGATTTCATAGCATGTCAGGGTGCTGCAGCAACCTACAATGGTGCCAGATCCTTTTATGTATGCTGCAAGGTGTGAGGGAGGTAATTGGGTTAGTGCAGGCTCTGCCTTGTCCCTGCCTGGCCCTGCTGTGAGGAGGTAAGCACTTTTAAATTAGGTTCCATTCAACTGACAAAAGTTATGGAGAGATGCCTTGTGTCCAATGAAAGGTGCCTTCCGTTCAAAAAAGATTGAGAACCACTATATTAGACCATGTGGTGACTGATTTAGTGACCACATTGTAACTTCCCACCTGTGCATTTTTCCACCCCAATTCAGCTCTCCGGTAAGAAAGTATACATCCACTGATTCTGTTGGAGTGGCTCTTAATGCCAGTGATGATTTGGTTCTTATGAACATTTTAAGTCCTGGCAAAGAAAATATGAAGTACTGAATCTTGATATGGCAGAATACTGTCTTCTAATGTTGGTCTAGATACACTACCTGATGACTATTCAAATATACATTTACCATCTTCCTACTGAACAAGAGGGGAAGCACAGAATGAAACTACACAGGTCATAGAATCATAGAAAATTAGGGTTGGACGGGACAACCCTAATTTTCTATGATTCTATGACCTGTGTAGTTTCATTCTGCCTCAGGAGGTCATCTAGTCCAACCCCCTGCTCAAAACAGGACCACCCCCACTAGATCATCCCAGCCAAAGCTTTGTCTAGCTGAGTTTTAAAAGCTTCCAAAGATATGGAGAGTTCACAGCCTTTCTGGGTAACCTGTTCCAGTGTTTTACTACCCTTCTAGCGACAGAGTTCTTCCTAATATCTAACATAAACTTCCCTCGCTGCAGCTGGAGACTGTTGCTACATGTTCTGTCATCTCTGAGAACAGTCTAGGTCCATCTTCCTTCTAACCTGGCTTCAGCCTCTCCTCAGAAGGCATGTGCCCCAGGCCCCTCACCATTTTCATTGCCCTTGCCTGGACTCTGTTCAATTTGTCCACATCCTTTCTGTAGTGGGGGCCCCAAAACTGAACACAGTACTCCAGATGTGGCCTCACCAGTGCTGGATAGAGGGGAAGTTCAACTTCCCTTGACCTGCTGGCAGCACACCTACCAATTCAACCCAGTATGCCATTAGCCTTCTTGGCAACAAGGGCACACTGCTGGCTCATACTTAGCTTATTGTCCGCTGAAAATCCCTGGTCTTTCCAGCAGAGCTGCTGCCCAGCGGGTCAGCCCCCAGCCTGTACCAGTGGATGGGATTGTTCGGTCCTAAGTGTAGGACTTTGTGCTTGTCCTGGATGAATTTCATGAAATTTCTTTTGGCCCAGTCCTCCAACTTATCTAGGTCACTCGGAATCCTAGCCCTATCCTGCAGTGTATCTACTACTCCCGCCAGGTTGGTGTCATCTGCAGACTCACTTAGGGTGTTCTCTCTGCCATCTTCCAGGTCATTGATGAAGATACTGAATAAACCAGCCCCAGGACTGACCCCTGGGGCATTCCACTTGATGCTGGCTGCCAACTAGACATCTAGCCATAGATTACTACCCCCTGAACCCAATGGCTTCAGCCAGTTTCTTATCTACCTCATAGTTCATTCTTCCAATTCATACTTTCATAGCTTGCTTGAAAAAATGTTGTGGAAGACTGTATCAAAAGCCTTGCTAACATCAAGGTATCGTGCATCCACAGAGCCAGTCATCTCATCATAGAAGGCAATCGGGGTTGGTCAGGCATGACTTGCCCTTGATGAATGCTTGCTACTGTTCCTAATCACCTTTTTCTATTCCAGGTTCTTAGAAATGGATTCCTTGAGGATCTGTTCCATGATTTTTTCCAGGGACTAAGGTGAGGCTGACTGGCCTGTAGTTCCCTGGATCCTCCTTTTTCCCTCTTTTAAATATGGGCACTATGTTTGCCCTTTTCCAGTTATCTGGGACCTCTCCTGATTTGCCATGAGTTTTCAGAGATGATGGCCAGTGGCTCTGCTGTCACGTCAGCCACCTCCCTCAGCACCTTAACCTGTTTTGCCACCGTTAGCTGCTTGCCTCCTCCCCAAACTGCTGCCAGTTGCAGTAGTCTGGGAGCTGACCTTGCCTGTGAAGACAAGAGGTGAAAAAAGCATCAAATACTTCAGCCTTTCTGCATCTTCTGTCACTAGGTTGCCCCCGCCCTTCAGTTAGGGACCCACACTTTCCCTCACCATCTTGTTACTGACATATCTGTAGAAACGCTTCTTGTTTCCCTTCACATCCCCTGCTAGCTGCAAACCTAATTGCACTTTGGCCTTCCTGAATTCATCCCTGCGTGCCCGAGCAATGCTCTTATATTCTTCCCTAGTTGTTTGTCCAGGTTTCCACTTACAAGCTTCCTTTTTGTGATTTAGTTTACTGAAGAGTTCCTTGCTGAGCCAAGCTGGTCTTCTGCCATACTTGCTAGTCTTCCTGCATATCGGTATGGTTTGATCCTACACTCTCAGTAGGGCTTCTTTAAAGTACAGTCGGCTCTCCTAGACTCCTCTGCTCCTCAGACTGGCTGCCCAGGGGATCCTGCCCATGAGTTCCCTGAGCAAGTCAGTCTGCTTTTATGAAGTCCAGGGTCCTTACTTTGCTCTCCATCCTTCCTTTCCTCAGGATCCTAAACTCATTGCTGTCTCACAGGGTAATTGAAAAAGTGCAGGCAGATTGCTTTATTCTGTTTTGTTATAATGTAAACAGACTGCTAACATTAGAAATAATGGGACTGAACATTCTGGGCTGTTGATAAACTAAACCAGCCTACTTCAGAGTTGGGGCAGAATGGGCTCTACTAGTATAAATATAAACAATTTGCTAATACTTAAGTATTTAACTGATTTAAGATATAAGAACTCCCTATTTCAGTTCAGTGGACATTGATTGACTTTTTGCTGTTAGAGTGATTTCCCCCTCCCCCCCCAATAACATTTTCTAGAATATTTAAAAACGGATGAAGTTATCAAAAAGCTAGCTACTGCAACCCAAGAACTGTTAAGTGAAGTTATTTGTTTGACTATTATCTCCTTTTCCAATCTTTCAGAAGACTTGTCATTTTTTTTGTGCTTAGTGGGTTGATGGAGATAGGATGCTGCGGAGAGCTGCTTTCCTTCTATTTTGGTTTGGGGCCAGCCGTTGATAGTGTTCCACATTAAGCTGTGCTGTTGGGATTGTTCAGATTTGTTACAACACTTCTCAGGTCTTTTACCAATAAGGTATGCAGGATAGGAAGACTGTTGCCTGCACATATTCTCCACATTATACTTTATCATCTGTGATTTAAGTGCTTCAGAGCTCTCTGCTTGATTTTAGTCCTCTTAGGATTTTTCAGTAATGGGTCTGATCTGAGTCCTAATAGAAATTATTTTTCTCAAAATACATCTAATTAAATGTTTTGCACTTGCCTAATATGGAGATGTAATATTCAGACCTGGTGGTTGTGGGTTTTTGGTCCTTGGGGTAAGTAGCTGATGGAGTTCTTTGATATTTTTGTTTTGACCGCAGGAAACCAAATTGGTAGGAAAAGGAAAACAGAACCAAGATGTTAGCACATCATTTTATGTGAAGATATTTCACAATTTCAGTTACAGTTAAACTGGTCTAGATTGGGTGTAGACTTCTTTTTTATTATTGTAATAACTTCTTTACTAAGCATACTTTAGTTGAAACAGCATTCCATCATGGGAAGAAATACACTAACCTTATCTTTTAGTTCTTGTTCTCATACATACACTCACATACTGTGAACATACACTCTTATTTTTTACATATACGGTTGTCCTGTCTTGTTAGAGTACAAAGATATAATTTTATTATAGTTTTATGTACAATAATCAAAACAGATTACTGTACATTTAGGTATAGCGTAAATGTTATTGCCTATATTATTACTATCACATTATAACCTTCACAGTTTACGTGGATATTTCAGGTAGCTAAATAGCAAGGTGGTTTGTAGAATGTTGTTATAAAATATATATATTTTTGTGTGTGTGTGTGTGTGTAAACATAAAATTATATAGAGTTTGATTCCGTGTTTTACAGTCTAGTTCTAAATGAGTGACTATGAAAACAAATAATACAACTTCATATATCCTTTAAAAATTGGGATCTTTGTCTATCAAATCAAAATTTGGTATGGACCAATAAGCATACTTAAGTTTATATATACTACTACATTTGGTCATTTTAGTTTAGTGTTGTTTTCCCTGTTCCACCAAGGGAAGTGGCTTCTCCTAGCTTGTGTTATATTGCCAGACTCTAGAATATCTTTGAAAATGACAGCTTTGTTGACTCTTATTCTGGCTGTCAACAATGATAAGCTTGATATGGTGATTACTGTATTATATTGTGGCTAGCATACACATTGTATTGAAGTTCTACTAGTGTGTCTTGTTCTTCAAAACTTCTGGAACACCGAGGTGGCGGGGGGGGGGGTGGATAGGTGGAACCTAATTGTTAAGGCTCTCTGACACTGCCATTTTTAAGACCCTGGCCTATAACTGTAAAAAATTAAGCATTTGAGTCTGAAATTGTCTATGATGGGTGTTTTCTTCAGGTTAGCATTTTTGAAACATCAGTAAGGACAGTTCAGCTCTTTCAGGGAATGGGGCTCTGGCACTCTGTTGTTTTGGAGATGATGCTTGAAATTTGACAAGTTGACCTTTTGTAAGCTTTATTTAAAATTGCACCTTACAGATGTTCAAAGGAAGGCTTCTTGGATTTTATTACTAATTTCCCTGAAAATTCTGACACTGAGTAGGTCTGAAAACATGTAGGCGAGGGACAGACATTACATACAAACCAGTTTTAAGTGATCATAAACTGGTTTAAACCTGTAAAAGAACAAACATTTAGCGCATATAAGCTAGTTTGAAAATGGCTGAAACTGGGTTGAGAGAAACCTGGTTGAATGTAGTATCAGACTTAACTGATTTAGGTGAAACCTGTTTATACAGTATCTGTCCCAGACTTCTTCCTGGTATAACTTAGAGACCACTAGCATCCCAGATACTTTGTAGGTCTGGATGGGGCTCTCTGCTGTAGAGAGCTGGGCTGGCCCCTCCTTTCTGCTCCCTGGCTGGAGCTCCAGCAGAGACGGCAGGTACAGTAGTGTCTGCCTGGATTCTCTGTGTGCTGCCCCCCCCCGCCACTCCCTCCTCAAGCAGGGATCCCCCCTTCCCCTCTCCCAGCATGGACCATAGCCAGCATGAAGTATGCTAGCTAATGCTGACAGATATCGTAAAGCAGACAGGACAGTGTCTGCTGAGGGCTTTTTGGAGCTAATCAGCAGGTCCTTCCATTTCTTCATTTGAAAAAGTTGTTAAAGAAGAGCTTGAACTAATGAGAGAGGCTATTGTTTCCTTGATGGGGTGTTATCAACTGCCTGCTGGAGAGTTGCTAAATGCTCTGTTATCAATTCCCTGCTGGGATGCACAGGAACAGTGGTGGGGGAACACTTAAATAATCAGAGCATCCTGCCAGGGCCCAGACATGCCCCTCCACTCAGCTCAGCACTGCAGAAGGGAAGGGAGGGCTGCTCTAGCACCCCGAAACTTCTAGTCTGAGCCACTGCAGGCATGTGTCTTCATTTTCTTAGTCCAGAGGGTGATGCCTGTTCAGTTGCAAACCAGTTCAGCCGAGCCAGGTTAGATTAACCTGCAAAGATTGAATCAATTCAGGCTCAGACCTTTGGAATGTCTGTCCCTAGCCATACTGAATGCTTGCTTTGTGAGGAAAATGTTTGTTGAAGTATTGAGAAAAAGAACCTGATTTTTGTCAGGAAAAGCAATATTATAAGGATAAAATTCACTTGTAAATATGGCAAGAGACAAAATGTAACCACTTTTAAAGACAAGATTTTGCCCTGTAGTGACTGCTAATGAGTTAAGCACATTAATACATTCACGAGAAATACTTTTTAACTAGTTCCTGAGGCATTTCAGGGATTTTTCTTAAAACCTCTGAGGTAATTGCATGACTTTCTACTTGAGTCACCAGACATTTTAAAATTTGTTTTCCATTAGTTATAGAAGAATTCCTACTTATACCACAGAGAAAGATTCTGTATTTTTAATTAAAACAAATGTGCACTTTTAATAGTGTGAGTTTTTTTTTAATAGAATTTTAACAATGCTGACAAGTGCAGGGTGCTGCACTTAGACAGTAGAAACCAGCAGCACACTTACAGAATGGGAAACTCCCTTCTTGAGAGCATGGAGGCAGAAAGGGATCTTGGGAGTTATTATTGACTCCAATATGAACATGGGCTGACAATGCGAGGTCACGGTTGGCAGGGCTAACCGGACCTTGTCGTGCATCCACAGGTGCATCTCAAGTAGAGCCAAGGAGGTGATCCTCCCCCTCTATGCGACCTTGGTCAGGCCACAGCTGGAGTACTGCGTCCAGTTGTGTGCGCCTCACTTCAGGAGGGATGTGGACAACATTGAAAGGGTCTAGAGGTGGGCCACCTGCATGATCTGGGGACAGCAGGGCAGACCCTACAGTGAAAGACTGCGGAACCTGAACCTGTTCAGCCTTCACAAGAGAAGGCTGAGGGGGGACCTGGTGACTGTCTATAAACTCACTAGGGGAGACCAGAAGGGTTTGGGGGAGACGCTGTTTCCCCTAGCACCCCCTGGCATAACAAGGAATAATAGACACAAATTGTTGGAGAGTAGGTTTCGATTAGACATCCATAAGAACTACTTCACAGTTAGGGTGGCTAGGATCTGGAACCAACTTCCAAGGGAAGTGGTGCTGGCTCCTACCCTGGGGGTCTTTAAGAAGAGGCTTGATGCCTACCTGCCTGGAGTCATTTGAGTCCAGTTTTTCTCCCACCCAGGTGGGGGGTTGGACTTGAAGATCTGCAGGGTCCCTTCTGACCCTACTTCTGTGATTCTATGATTCTATGAACTGGGAATGAATTTCAGTAGGTTCAAAATAGTCACAGTTGTTGGATAGTTATAAGAAAACTTTGTAGTAATTTTTTTCGTGTGAGAACTTCTTTTAGTAGTAATTTTTTTCGTGTGAGAACTTCACAGAGGAAGACAGGAATATAGAAATGGGTGAGGAAACGATAGAAAAATTGCCTCATGGTCAAAATTACCAAGCACAATAAAATCCATCATACATTATATCATGACAAAATGTAGTACAAAATAAGGTTGCAGGTGAGATATTTAGATCTGTACGGCAGTTAATTATACCCGGTCAATATTGTCTCAATTCAGAGACCAGATTGAACTCAAGTCTGTTTCAGTTGCTTTTAGCCTCTTGCTTGTGTGAAACATTTGAATTACTTAGGCAGTTTGCTTTAATTGGTTTTTTTTCTGTTTATCTCATACTGACACACTCCTCTTAAGATTATTTAATGCTATATAACAAAAAATACCAGATTTTTCCAATTATTTTAGAACTACTGTTGTTAGGGCTTTGTATCTGTTTTTTTTCTATAGTGACTATTTTATGCTGCTTTTATTTTTTTTCACAATACTAATTGGTATATTTGAGAAAAAGTAAAGCACTAGAAGCAAAGTCCCATGCTGTATCTGACAGTGTAGTTCCAACATGAAGTGTAGCATGCTAGTTCACTATATCAAAAAAGGAGTTCCTGCTCCTCTTTCCACCCTTCAATTGAGATAGACCTCATAATCTTTGTCCATGTTCAAGTTGATACAATTTTTAAATTAATCAGGATAATATTGGTTAAATACAAGAGTAACAGAAACAATATTGTTGTGTGCTTAATATATTGGATTTGTGGTGTTTATATTGAACTTTCTCAGATAAGCTGGAAGTATAGAGACTGGTTGATAGTTGTGAGAAAACTGAAATTTCTGGGCATGGGGGTGATGGTATTGGTAATAACGGGGAGCAAAGAAAAATTAGTACATGTAGCGGGATTTTCAAATGAGAATAATGGACAAGGTTAACAAAAGCTTATCAAAGAATTACAAACTTCTGATGAACTTAGGCATCTCATTTTTAGTGCTCAAATAAAACTGACTCTGAAGAGAAAATAAAACTATGGCCTTGCAATTTTTATTTTTAAAGTGACAATTTTTTTCTCAAGCTTTGAGATAGGGCAGACTGATTTTAATATACTAGCATTAGTAACGGTTTCGAGGCTATTAACTAATTCTCTATTATGGTGTAATGATACCATCAGTGTAACTGGTGGGGTAAGAGACTTTCAGAATTGCCTGTAGGCATGACAGTTACTTTCAACTTGCTTAATTTTGGAAATCTTTGAGGTTTGATTAAATTGGATATTGTTTAATATCTACTTAGGTGACTGTAGTAAAGTAAAATTTTAGTACCCAGTTTCTACTAGGTGTGCACTGACAGAGATATTGGGGGCCGATATTGGTAGCCAATATTTAAGGAGGCGTATCAGCCGATACCAATCTGATACAGCTGCCATCAGGTGGTAAGTCTGGTATGGTGGTTTGGGAGGGGGGAGTGAAGGGGCGTAGGGCAGGTCAGTGCCCCCCCAAGGTGAGGGGGAGTGGCCAGGGGCAGGCACTGCCCAGCCAAGGAGGGGTGTGGGACAGAGGCATGGCTCATAGGGTGGGCGTGGTTCCTGCTGCTGCTTGTACCCTGGAAGGGCCAGGAGGCATGTGCCTCTGGATCTGCATGGTGTGGGGTGGGCTGCAGCCACAGGGTGGACTTTTCTTGCCAGGTGCTGGGTTTGAAGCAGGTGCCAGCGCTGCTGGGAGGAGGCTGTAGCCATCCCAAATTTAGCTGCAGCTCCACTTCCAGCCCCGCTGTCTTGCACAGCCCCAGCTTTTCCTGGCTCTTGGGTGGAGGTGGGGAATTCAGCCAGAGCTACTCCAAGTGGGCGGTGGCGTGGGTTTGGGAATGGAGCTGCAGCGAAATCTGAGGTGGCTGCAGCCTTCTTCCAGTACTGCTGGAGCCTGCTTTGAGCCTAGCCCTGCACAGCACTGGCTCCAGCTCCTCCCTGCAGCTGCAGCCTGTCCCACATGGCACAGATCTGTGGGCACACCACCCATGCTCCTGGGGTGCAAGCAGCAGTGGGAGCTACCCCCACCCCATGAGCTGTGCCAATGTCTTGTGAACCCCTGGGCAGCGCCTGCCCCTGCCCCCTCCCTTACCGCATGGGGCGTTATTGGTTTACCCCCCCATGCCCCTTCTCTCCCCCCTCCTCTTCCAACTTACCAGCTAGGGCAGCTCTCCTGTTGCTCTGTGCTGCGCGCAGCATGGGCATTTGTCACCCAAATTATCAGCCCCATCAGGCCGATAGTCGATATAGACAATTTTCTTTATATCATTACTGATCCAATGTCGGGCCAACTGTATCAGTGTACCTTTAGTTACTACTGGGCATGAACTTTAAAATTCACTAACTCAGAGTAATTTAGATGGTCAGTTACGAATAAATGTACTTAATACAGAGAGAGACATTTTAAAAGTTTTGCCATGGTAAAATAAAAATTAATTAGAAATGAGAAGACCAGTTTAGCACAGCAGATCAATAATCTAGTCTGTGCAATCTCTTCTTAAATGCTCATGTTTGTATTAAGCAGCAACGTTTTTATTTATCCTTCGGTCTGCTAAATCTAAATAATTTTCAGGATTATATGTATGGACACAAGTGCATCAAGTCTATACAGTATTTATTTAAAAATAGTTTATTCTGCTAAAATGTCATTTTTAATGAAAGTGCCTCCTTCTGAGAGCAGTGCAATTACTTTAATGTTTGAATCCTTTGACAGCTGCTATATTGCTGTGTAAGAAATGTCTGATGAAAATTATTTTATGTGGTTATAGAATAAAATGTTGACAATAATTTTTTTCACCTAACTATTTGTCTTGAGTAGTCAAATGAAAAATTACTACTAGTAACCTTTTCAAGTGATTTCTGCAACTGTAGGAAATTAGTTTTAGGTTACCATCATCTTATTCTATCATTTTATGTTATTTATTAACAGTAATCGGCAAATCTGGAAGAGCAGTTTTAACAAGAAATAAAATTTGTTTGATTCATTTTGTAGGAACTGCATGTGGTTTGCATTTTTTGCCAATTTAGTGACTTTAAATACAAATAGGTGGTGTAAGCTATCTAAATGTGACACTAAGTTGTATCTACTAACTATTTAGAAAGAGAGCTTTTAGTAAGATGTAATATGAGAACATTTAATAAGGTTCAGAATAAGAATCCATACTAGGCTCACTCTCAGTCTTAGCTGTATAACCTCTTCAAATAAATGCAGTTCAAACTAACACTTCCCTTTGGCCTTTGATGTACCTTTAAAACAATACCAACTCCACTATTTAGAATTTTATTTATATATATATGTATAGTATGTGGTAAGTTACACTTCAGAGGTTCAATTACTATTTTCATTAATTGTCCTCTGACTATGGTTGCCACTGTTATAGAGCTAGTTGCACCTCTTTCATTTGGTTCGGTTCTCTGGATGCGGTACTCCTGGTGTTTGCTCTTGTGCTTTCATATAGTCCCGAGTAGAATTTCAGTTTTCCCACTCTTGGACCAGACCCTGAACTACATCACCCTGGGTGCGTCTACACAAGACATTTTACTGAGCAATAGACTAATCTGTTGCGCAGTAAAGCATCACCATCTACACGTCTGTAATTTACTGTGCAGTAAAATAGTCTACTGCACAGTTAGCCAGTGCCTGTGTAAATGCAAGTACTAGCTTAACTGTGTAGTAGTTTCTGTACAGTAGCACTCATGTAGATGCTGACTGGGAGCAAACTTGCTCCTGGTCAGCCACGCCAGCAGGGAGCCACAGGAGATCAGGGAGTTTTCTGTGCCCAGTCCTGGTGCTGCTCAGCTCCCAGCTCCCCCCAGGAGCTGGGAGCCCTTCAGTCCTGGGACAGGGTTGCTTTTTGCACCCCTCTGTCCAGTGCTACTTGGCTTCTGGCTCCCCACAGGAACTGGGAGCTGAGCAGCACCAGGACTGGGGAGCTGTCTACTTTCCTGCTCAGCCAGGGGCTTGCTGGCAGCTGTCCTGTTTGTGGGGAGCTGCTGGCAAGCCCCTTGCCAGGTGGGGATTCCCTCTCCAGCAGGGGACTGGCCAGGACCTGTCCTGCTCCTGGGGTGGGAGCTGCCAGTGGCCCCCTGCTGGGCAGGGAAGCCCTGCTGGGCATGGGGCTTGCTGGCAGCTGTGTATCCTGATGTGCAAGGGGCCAGGAGAGCTTGGCTGGCTGCAGTGACAGCTGTCCGTCTCCTGTCCCCATGCACATCAGGACCCCTCCTAATGTGCACAGGGCCAGGAGACAGCTGCAGTTGGCTGCTGAAGGGGGGCAGAGCAGGGCAGGAGCAGCCCTGCATTGGAGGAGATTTCTTCCCAATAGGGTGCATGTGTAGATGAGTTCCTGGGGAAGGCTTATTGTCGTGCGCAGTAAGTCCACAGTATTTAACCAAGCAGTAAATCTATTCACATTAATAGCACATGTAGACACACCCCCTATGTATGAACTATTTTTAGTTAGCAGGTCTGAATGGATATAAAGATCTGCAAGTCTTCTGTTTAATAGTATGTACCTAGTGCTTTATAGCAGTCAGCAATCTTAAAACCAAAGTATTGTTATGTTAGGAACAAAATATTTATCGAAAAAATTGTTTAAAACACTAGTCTGTGTACAAGTCCTTACCAGGGATCCAGGTTTTCATTTTCCCATAGAAAAACACTGATTTCCCCCTTTACTGGAGGAAAACAGAGATTTTTCATTTTGATGGGAAAACCCATGGATTTTGCACTTTTGCAAAGAGTTCTCTTCAGGCTGGCAGAGTTCCAGCCTGCAAGGGGCTGGGGTTGGGGGAGCGGAAGGAGGGCAGTCGGGCAGGGGGCACCATGTGCATGTATATGTACATGGCCGCCAGGCAGCTTGGAGAGCAGCTCCTGAAGGTAAGTGGAGGGGGGGAAATTGAGGCCCCCATAGGGACGGAGTTGGGCAGGGCTGGGGTTCTGCCCAGCTGGAGGGGGTGTGTAGGATTTGGGGGCCAGAATGGGTGGCTTCAGGGACCCAGTGGGAAGTTGGTTGGAGCTGCAAAAAGTTCATCCGGAGGGTTGGGCCAGCTCCCTACCACTGCATATTCTCCCTGGGGGGCAGAGGGGGACCCATGTCCCCCAGATCTATGCATGGGGTGGGAATGGGTGTGGGCTTGGGCTCTCCACCCTGCTGCCCTCTCTTGGGGCCTCTGCAGCCCAGCAGGTTGTGCCTGGCACTGCTAGACAATGAGGCTGTGCGGAGAAGTTCCTTGCCACTGTGAACTCTGCACTGCCCTGGCAAGGCATCCCCTGCCTATACAGCAGCCACGTAGGCACCAGCGCAGGATTCTGCCTTTCACTGCTGCTGTGCAGGCAGGGATGCCTCACCAGAGCAGGATGGAGCTCTCAGTGGCAAGGAGTTTTCCCACGTGGCCCTGCTGTGCCCCACAGCACTGGATCGCACCTGCTAAGTTGCAGAGGTCCCAGGGGAGGGCAGCAGGATGGGGAGCCTGAGTCCATAGTGGGCAGCCTACCCTCACCCTGCACACAGATCTGGGGGGCATGGGTCCCCCCTGCTCCCCTGGAAGTGCGTGCAGTGGCAGGGAGCTGGCCCCACCTGCTACCTAAGCCTGCAGCAGGCAGGCAGAGAGGGGATGGGGAGTTAGGTTCCACTGCAGCAGCCAGGTCTTGGGTGCTCCTGTGGGGTTCAGAGGGCTGTGGACCTGAGTCCCTGGCCCTGTAGCTCTGGCAGCTGGGGACCCCCTCTGGGAGGGCTGGGGGGGAAGGGGTTTTTTTGGGGTGGGGGAGAGTGAGGAGTACTGGCAGAGCTGGGGGGATTGTGGCTTGGGAATGAGGGGCCTGGACCTGTGCTATGTGAGCTAAAGGGGAAGGGGGAGCTCTGATTTTCCACCATAACCCAAAATCAGATACCAGAATTTATAGGAGGATGTGTGTGTATCTGTGGTTTTCTCTTTTAAAGGAGAAAATCTGTTTTCTATGGCAAATGGAAAAATCTGTTTTCTATGGCAGATTGTGGTGACAGAATCAGTAATTTAGTCTTAAACTGGGAGGTTACACTTAAAAATGATTCAGAATGATGTCCTATGACTGAAACAGCTGAGTTGATTGGTCAGTATTTTCTAGAGATATAAAGAAAATTGAGTGCATCAGAAATCAGCCTGATGTGGCCGATAAATGCCTGTGCATGCGTGAAGCCACAGTGCAGCACATAGGGAGTGAGGAGCACAGCTTGGCAGTGTGGAGAGTAGCCAGGTCTAGCTGGTAAATCTGTTGTGAAGGAAGGGGTAATGGGGGGCAGATCAAGGCCTCCACAGTGGGGGAGGGAGTGGGGAGGAGCTGGGGCCGGAGCAGGCACAGGCATAGGCACAGGCACAGGATGGAACCGTGGTTTGTCCGGGGAGGAGTGGCTCCCACTGCTGCGCACACCCTGGGAGGGCATGGAGGGGCATGTGCCCCCAGATCTGCATGAGGGCAGGGTGGGCTGCAGCTGTAGGCTGGGACTGGGCTCTTCCTGGTGCAAGGAGGAGGGCTGGGTCAGGTTGCGCTTAGGGTGGGTGGTGGTGGTGCTGGGGGGGGCGCTGTGGGGGAGCTAAGGCAAATTTTGGGGTGGCTGCAGCTCCCCCCATAACCCCTTTCCCAGTGCCACCGCCACTTGCCCCAAGTGCAGCCTGGCCCAGTCCATGCTGGGAAGAGCCCTGTGCAGTTCTGGCCGCAGCTCACAGCAGCAGCAGCCTGCCCTGCCCTGCCCTGCCCTGCTGTGCGCAGATCTGGGGGCACATGCCCCCCTCCACATGCCCTCCCAGGGTGTGTGCAGTAGTGGGAGCCACCTCCCCATGTCCCCCAGACAAGCCACAGCTCCATCCCATGTCCTAACTCAGCTGGGCAGCGCCTACCCCAGCCCCACTCTCCCTCACCGCAGGGTCCTTGATCTGCCCTGCCATACTTCTTCCCTCCCCTTCCCTGCTATGGGTTCCAGAAAGAAATTGAACCTCACTATCTCAAATAACATCTGATTTAACATTAGAGTTGATTTCTGATGCCCCTCCTATGAGAGAGGCTGAGGGACCTGGGTTTATTTAGTCTGGAGAAGAGAAGACTAAGGTGGGGGGATTTCATAGACATCAGGGCTGGAAGGGACCTCGAAAGATTATCAAGTCCAGCCCCCTGCCCTAGGGGCAGGAAGTCAGCAGGGGTCATGGTAGCCTTAAACTCACAGAAGGGTAGTTCCAAAGAGGATGGAGCTAGACCATTCTCAGTGGTGGCAGATGCTAGAACAAGGAGTAACGGTCTCAAGTTGCAGCAAGGGGCATTTAGGTTAGATATTAAGAAAAACTTTCTCAGTAGGAGGGTAATAAAGCACTGGGACAGGCTACCCAGACAGGCTGTTGAATCTCTGCGGAGGTTTTTAAGACCGAGCTAAACAAAGCCTTGGCTGGGATGATCTAGGTGGGGATGGTCCTCCTTTGAGTAGGCGGGTTGGACTAGATGACCTCTGTTTTCCAACCCTAATTTTCTATGATTCTGTGATCCTATATGCTTTTACCATCGAGTATGATTTCTTTTCCCCTTGGAAGCTTCTAATAACTAGCACAATCTTGCTGTACCTCTCTTACTAGTAATTTTTTCTCATTGCAGATTTCTGCTGACATCTCTTCTCCTTTGCCAGACTTCTCTTAATTTTACTCTATTATTACCAGACTCAGGAGGCACCAGTTGCCCATGATTGGTTGCAGGAGACCCTCGCCATTCGTGGGTGATTACGTTCTGGAGATCTCTGTGAATGGTGAAATCTGCAAATACTGACAGGGCTCCCTGTCAGGCTGACGGGGCTCCCTGTCAGACTCCGCAGCTGCCCCCAGCTCCCCTGCATTGTTTGCGGGGCTCCCCTGCAGCACCTGAGAACTGACCCCTTTCCCCGCCAAGCGATGCCACCGCCACCACCCTCCCTGTCCCTGGGGCTCCCCCACAGCTCTTGGGGACTGACCCCTTCCCCCCCGAGCAATGCCGTGGCGGCCACCAGGGGAGAGGATGCTGCTGCCGTCACTGTCCACATCCCCAGCACTCGTTCTCTCCCCGCCTCCCAGCTCTGCCTCCCGTGCAAATGTTTGAATCGCGAATCTGAAGTTTGTGAATAGTGAGGGTTTCCTGCGTATGGAAAATGTTCTGTGTTAAATGCATTTGTTTGCAAAGTATACTCCTAACTGAAATAACAAAGGTAGTTCTTTATATATATTTTAATTGCTAAATAAATTTGCCTGTAAGCTGAAAATGCATATGAATCTGTTTAGAGCAAAGTTAATATTTATTGCTAAATTAGAAGTAAGGCCATAATTTTTGCAGGATAAACTTGCATAAATTTCATATAGCAGTATGTGGAGGGGGAAATGTGTTTTTATGGGAGGGTTACCAAACACGCTTGCAGCCAATGCAAAGAACGTGAACGATAACCTTTTACCATTGATGTAGCTTTACTGTTTCGCACTACCTCCTGAAAGTTGCTTTTGGAGGACAAGTTCCACTTGTTCTTTTCTAAAGAGCTCTAATTCCTCACCAAGTATATTTCCCTAATGGGAGCTGTAGTTTGGAAAACAAACACACTCCATTTGTAGTCCAGCATCCCTAGCTGTAGTCCATTTCCAATGAATTCAATACATTATATGATTGAGTGACATGGTGCTTCCCAAGAGACTTCCTTCAGTTTCTGTCTCTGACAAAATTAATAATAAGATCTTAATAAACGATGTTTATATTGCTTGTATTTACTGTAGTTTAATTTCTAACATTGTGTTTGCACTACTTTATCACTCTTACCATTTGTAGAACATTTTTATGGCTGGTTTCAATGTGTTGAATATTAGGGCTGTGCGAAGCTTCGAGTGATGATTCAGTTAGGAGAAAATTTGGCCCAATTTGGTGGCCAGATCTCTGAATCAGAATCAAATCGGGGACCAATTGAAGGTCCGAATCAATTCGAAGCTCTCCGAATCTATTAAGAGAGCTTCGGTGATTTTGGGCAGTGCTTTCCCGCTGCAGCAGGGAGCTGGACCCGGATTCTGAGCTGGTAGGTAGGGTTGGGGGAGGTCAGAGGGAGGACCATGGGGAGACCCCTACCATGCCTCATTCCCTTCCTGCTCCCCCAGACCCCTCATGGCTGCCCTGCCCACTCCAGCTCCCAGTGCTTTAAAAAAAGCCCCCACTCACTGGGTGCTGCTCGGTGGAGGGGCAATCCCAGTTGCCCCCCACTGCCCTGCATTGTATGGGGTTCTCTGTCATGAGCTCCCCTCCCCACTCTTCCAGCCCTCCCCATAGATGACCCGCCCACCTCAGCTCTGGCCCTTTAAGAAATAAATACCAAAAAAGGCTGTACTCACTAGCTCCTGCAGTGGCCTCAGGGTTTTGAGGGGCTAGTGGAGAGCCCCCCACATGCCATGGGGCGGTAGGGGGCAGCAGGGATTGCCCCCCCCACTGAGCAGGAGCCGGTGAGTCTGGGTTGTTTTTTTTAAAGGGCCGGGATCCAGGGCGGGCAGGGTAGTCATGGGGGTGTCTGGAAGAGCGGGCATGGGTCTGGGGACTTGTGACAGAGCCTCCTATGCAGCATGGGGCAGTGGGGATCACCCTCTGTCTGGCAGCACCCAGTGAGTAGGAGCTTTTTTTTTTTCCCCAAAGTGCTGGGAGCTGGGCTGGGTGGGGAGCCATTGCTGGGGCTGAGGGACTGGGCAGGGGATGGGGCCTGTGAGATTCAGAGATTTGGCTTATTCGGTAGCATCCAGACCTTCAAATCAGATTTGGCTGAATCGATTCAGGACAGTGATTCGAATCACCAGATCAAATTACTGTCCCCTGAATTGACCAGATCTGAGTGTGAATACTAGGCACTTTGCACAGGCATATTGAATGTAGGTGTGCAGAAACCAATAAATATATAATGGATGTCCTGGCTAAGGCAGGTGGCTTTCTGGCTTTATAATCCTACCTTCATAATTTAGTGTTTACTTCTCTGCCTGAAGTGCACTTTAGTGACATATGAGGCAGAAGAATATTTTGTTTTGAATTTATAGTAGCAAAATAACTCCTCTGTCAATAATCAGAAAAGGTGCACTGACATTTTTGTTCTAGTAAACCATGACTTTTCTAAGACCCTTTAAAAGCAGAGATGTTAAGTCTTTCTTGATACAGAGAAACTTTAATATTTAATTATATTAATTCTGTCATGCTTACTGTTGTCCTCCAGTATTAGTTAGGTGTGAAAATATAAAATGTAAATAAAATATTTTAGTAGAGAATAAAATATAAACTTTTAGAATATATAAAGTGATAGGTTGTTTGTAGCTTGCTGATGAGGCCAGCATTCATTTTTACTTACGGTCTAATTTGGTCCTTATAGATTTCAGACTCTCTTATTTAAAAATTAATAAATCCAGATTTTTGGGGGGTTTAATGTGTATTCAGCTACTAATACTAAAGTGTATGTAACTTCATTTTGTCATTAATGTATCTTTAAAGCTTGATTCTGAGATGCTAAGCTCTCCTGCTGTCAGCTGGACATGCTTTTTGGTCTAAGGGTATGTACAAGTGATACATTTAGACTGACTAAAAACAAGGTTAGGTTGGTCTGAATGCCCAGTTGTGCAGGCATTCACAGGGCTTGAATCGCCCAAAAATAGTTTGCCCAATCTAAGTTAGGAGGTGAGCTAACTTAAAAATTGACTTGGGTTGGCCCAATCTAAAATGGGTTAACCAGGTCTAGTGAATACTTGCATATGGGTTTGTACAGTGCAGTCCTGGGGCTAGGAAAACTAACCATTCATCCCTGCCCTGGGACTGTGTTCTTCCCAAAATGCCGCAAACCTGACTGGGCCTTTTTTTAACCTCCCGAACTATCTCCTCCCCAACTCTCCAGACCAGGACTTCCCTCTCATGAGTTACTTAACTTAGGCTACCCACTCTGGTTCTGGAAGTGGCCAGTCCCTTTGTGCACTGCTACCTGTTTAGGTAACTTTCTTTAAACTGTCTAAATGTAAACCAGCTGCATCAAATGCTTGTTTGCACCCCAAGAATACAATTTGCAAGACCTGTATGAGGTCTGTCACAGTGGGTGTATCTCCATATTCATTAATGTTGTATAATTGTGCACATGAGCACAAATGAATGCTTGTGTGACATTAATGCACATTAGACTAAGTCTGCCGCTCTTTGGTATATTAGCATACTTTTTGTCAGCCACACTGATGCGCAGTAGACTTAGTCTAATGTGCATTAAGCGTCTCATGTAGTCGTGTCTGATATCTCTTAAATCTTGCTTAGGGCCAGAGTTTAGGCTTAGATTGTTTTGTGAACCTGCTGTATGGGAGTATTACATTCAGCTCAAACACACACTTAGTTGCCTATCAAAATCTCTGGTTCTAAAACTTCAGTAAAGAAGCAGAAATTTGCATGTGCTACTTAGGGTTTTAAGCCACTGTTTACCACTATAAGACTGGGTATTAAGTTTAAGGTGTACCTGGAGAATAGTATCTCTCAAAGCAAGTATAGAGTGCTCCTCAGTAGATGAATGATAAATTATTACAATGTATTTGCATAAATTAAAATGAGAAATTAGTGATTGTAAATAATAAAAGTTAATCAATTAAAAATAATTTGAACATGAAAGAATATATGCATCTTCCAGGGGACTTTTTGGTACCTTGCCCATTATAATTATGGAGGCAGCTGAGATTTCCATCAGTACTGCTATAGGCTGTAACTTGCCCCACCTTTTACCCTTTAAGTCTCTAGTCCATCAAAACAATTCTACATGTCAATGGGACTACTTATATGCTTAAATGCTTTACTGTACTTGGAGTCTATTTAAAGATGTAGCTAGGAAGATCAAAATAGACTATGTTTCTGCAATACTAACTTCTTGATAGTAGCTTTGTCAACTCTCCCTATCCCGGCAAAATAACGTTTTCCAGGAACCTATTAATCTTGGAGTTTGTGCCAGGCTTATTGCTGTGGAATTTGTGTAAGATGCTAGATGTAATAACCGTTTAAGGTATATAAAGCCTTATGCTTTATTGACATTGAAGAAGAACTTTCCATTATGTTTATTTCCATAATTGTCATCTTTGATTCTGTGTTCCTTCTTGGAAACGTCTGATGTTGGCCACTGTCACAGATATGGGTAAGAGGGCCACTTGTTTGTCAGTTCCTAGTTCTGACCTAAATACGGTAAGATCTCTATGCCTCTATTGCCCAAATTGAGTGGATTTTTTTTGTTTATGTTGCTTTGATAACACTTTATTAAAAGGAAATGGGCATTAAATTTTTATTTGAAGATGACTCCATTGTGGTTCCCAGTTAATCTAGATCGGGGTGGGTAAAATATGGCCCATGTATTGGATTCGGCCCACCAGGCCATTCGGTCTGGCCCACGGGGCCCCTAAAAATTTTAGAAAATGAATATTTATCTGCTCCTGACTGCCTGTCAAACATGATAGGAGCAGGGGGAGCCAGCAACAAGGCCAGCCCAGCCCCATCCCCATCCCCCAACCCAAAAGTCTCTACCTGCCCAGGCTTTCACTGCTTCTCTTCCCGCCTGCTTCAGCACCACATGGCCCTGGGCTGCATCGCTGGACCACAGGAGCACAGGGCCACACCAATACCCTAGGGCAAGGAGCAGAAGGGAGGGGGTGTGTGTGTGTGTGTGTGTGTGTGCATGCAATAAGGGAGGGAGGGAGATAGACTGTAGTGAGGGAGGCACAGAGAGAGAGTGTGTGTGCGTGTGCGCACGAGTGCGTGGGCAATGAGGGAGGGAGACAGCAATGAGGGGGACTGTGCATGTGTGTGTGTAGTTTGGGAGGCACAGAGTGTAAGTGTGTAGGGTGAGTCCCACAAGTACACCTGCCATGCATGCAGACCCCCACACCTCATCACACCCTAGCCACTCTTACACCCCACAAGTCCCATATCCACACACACATCCACATGTTCTTTTACCCTACACCCCACATACCCACACATCCACAGCCCTCCACAAACTTATACCCACCCCACCATTCTCCCCACTCCCCCACAGAATACAAGAGATTTCATTTTAAGCTATTGTGTGATCACCTCTATGTATACTACACAAACGCACGTAAATCAGGACAAAAATATTTTTTGAAATCAAATTAATGAATGTTGTAGATGTTTGACTTTTAGAATATAATTTGGTATTTTTCTGGTTCTGAGATGGCAAAACCCCTTGCTGAAAGGAGTACTCCCGGAGGCAAGGGGAGGGACTTCTGGTGGCAAAGGTTAGGGGGTGGGACTTCCAGTCCCAAGATGGCAACCAGGGGGCAGGACACCTGTCGGGCACCAGGGCTACTCATGTGGCCCTTGACATCTTGCCAAAACTTGGTAAGCGGCCCTCCACCTGAAATAATTGCCTGCCCTGATCTAGATCATATTGAAGTTGAAGAAAGATTCCACCTCCAGGCTGGTGAAGGAACAAGTGCAGAAGAAGCTGGTGATTTGTCCTACCTGAAAATTTCTTTTCATAGTGTTTTCATCCACCATTTGATGATATTTCCTCTTGTAATTTTGTGACGTTTGTAGATAACCAAGTTCTCTTCTATTGGTCTTGGAATAGTCGTCTGGGGATAAGCAGCACATGTCTCTCTCATACAAGACAGATTTTAATGCCAATGCTAAAAATGGAATGGAGCTACCTTTTTATAATTTCAGTAGTTGTTCTTGGTAGTCCCTCTAGATTTCTGAACATATGCAGAGACTTTGATAAATTTTAACGTATAAAATGTGGTACATTGAGTGCCTGGAAAAAGCACACAAATGGATTTCTCACTAGAATAGAAAGGCATTTATATACATGCTTTGAGAGCCGCTTTAATTGAAGCACCCAGAGCATCTTGTGTAACAATGTTGAGAGAGAGTTAGATAAAGCTCCCCCACCACTATTTTTAAGTGCGGGGATGCTGATATATGAGTCACTGGAGTCTGCCAGAGCATGGTAATTATCATGCTTCAGTGGACCTGATTAATCAAGTTCCTAAATTAGCTTGGTTTCTTTGGAAGAAAAAAACTGGGTATTATTCTGTTCTGTTTAATGTACAGCAGTAGTCAAAACAAAGTATTAACACGTGTAATAAATTAGGTGGAAAATATTACCATTATTATAAAATGGTATATAACGGTATTATATAGCGGTACCATTACTACTAATAATTATAATGGTATTATATAATGGTACTATTATATAAATCAATAGCATGTGCTTACCTAGAATGCTGGGTTTGAGTTGAGCCTACTCCTGAGAAACTAGAGGTTCACCAATACATTGGTCCATATCATATTGGCACTAATAAAAGGAAAATTGTCATTAATCAGCAGTCAGCTTTTTTTGCCCAATGTGGCTGATAATGTTGCCAATAAATGCTGTGTGAATGTGCACAGTTGTAGCATCCACACAGGCAGTTCTGCAGCTTGGAGAGCAGTGTCCAGCTGGGGAGAGCAGCATGAGGCAAGGTGGTGCTGCGAATGGCTTATCCGGGGTCACAGCCCCAGCCCAACCCCCCATGCTGGGAAGAGCCCAACATCGCCCCTCGGCCCCATCCCGCAGCAGCAGCCTGCCCTTGCTCTGCACACAGATCAGGGGGGCATGTGCCCCCACCCATGGTTCCCCCAGGGGTGTGCACAGCCATGGGATCCACCCCCCCACGCTCTCTGGCCCCAAAAAATCTTAGTAGGTGCACCCCTATGAGAAAGGAGATGATAATGAAAGTTCAGAGATGGACAGTGAAATTAGGTATGTGTCAAAATCCTCATATGAGGAGAGATCAAAGCAATTTGACTGTTTACTTTGGAGAGGAGAATGTGAGGAACTTATGATAAAGTATACAAGAGAATGAATGTACTGAGAAGGATAAACAGTATCCTGAGATGACCTGAGCTAAATAAAATTCTTTTACCACACAGTGCAAAATTAGGGCATGAAACTAATTGGCACATTATGTTGTTGATTTTAGGAGGATTCAAAATAGGGGCTGGATGTTCATGGCTTTAAAAGAAAAAAGAAAGGTATGTGCTACATAGTAAATAAATACATGAGGTTTGGGGTAAATACAAAACTTTTCTATCAAGCTATATGCTGAGCTCAGAACTTTTACTGTGAGCAGACTTTTCCAAAGTTATCTACTGCAGTGTTTCTTTTTACCTTCCTCTGCAGAAGCTGGTAGATGGCTGCTTTCGGAGACAAGATACTGGGGTAGATAGATGGTAGTTTTGATATTCCTATCTCTCGCTAGGCACCATATCCAAGCAGGATGTTGGTGACTATGGTCTTCCACAGATCTCTTCTCTTTGAGGCATACAGAATTTCCAGTGTTGATACATTCATCCATTTAGACTCTTGACTTTAGTCAACTTCTGTCTTCCATGATCTCTTCTTCCTTCAGTCTTTCCAGTTATGGTCAGATTTTCAGTGTCCTCTTTCTTCATAACTTGTCTGAGAAACTCTACCTGTTCTCTTTCTGATGTTAATCAGCAACTTCTTCCTGCAGCCTGCTCTTAAAATATCTTCAGTTGAAGTGTGACTTATCCAACCTACCTCCAAGATGTGCCTTAAGAACCACATCCCATTTGCTTCAGTTCTCTTTTCTGTACTTGGTGTTATTGTCGAGCATTCTGATGCATACATGAGGCTTGGTATAACATAGCATTCCAAAACACTTAACTTCATCCCCATAGAAATGTTACTATTTGTCATTATCTTTTTCATTTTCAGAAATGTGCATATGGGAAATCCAGATATTCCTGTTTAATACAGGTTTTTTTTATTCTGGTCCTAACACAGATAGTACCAAGAAGCTTTAGATTGTTAACATATGATTGCACGTATTGAAAAATCCAATGCAGATTGTAGCTTTTTCAGTACTCCAAGATGAACCAAAATATCAAGTTAAAAATATATGCACTGGGCTTGGACAGATGTTCAGTTTCTCCAGGGAGAGTCCCTGCTCTCTTGGGACAAATCATGAGCATACATAAGTTTGTAATTTTTCTTCCAGAGTAAAAATGGCCACTATGGGAGAAATATAACTCAGGAACAACCTGAGTGAAGTGGCTCCCCAGATAATCTTTCTCAGGAGACAGGCAACCGATGTGCTTTTTTGCTTCTCTATCCCCATTCCCATTGCGGGGGAGAGAGTGTGTGTCAGTCCCACTCAAGCAGTGAGCAGATCACTCGCGCTGAAATCTGTGGGCTGAAAATGCCTAGGGCTGTAGCATTTAGAGGGCAGGTTCTGCTCCTGGCTTGTTTCCTGCCTGAACTGCACTGCAGCGTGTGGGTGCAGTGAAACATACAACCATATGCCCTGCCCAATCTTAGCTGCGTTCTGGCACAGCACTGGGGAGGGGAAAGGCTGGAAGACTTCTGTGCATGGCATAGATGCCAGCTTCACCTTCCCTCACCCTTATGATCCCTTTCTACATTCACTTCAAACAAACAAACAAACCTAACCCCCTCCCCCGCAAAAATCAAAACAAAACAAAATTTGCAAAGCTCTCTGGGCTGAGTGCTCTAGGGAGCCCTGGTAGCCCAGTGTCTGCACTGCAGGCTCTTTGCTTCTCTGTTTGAACTTCTGTATAGGTCAGTTTTTCTCTTAGGAAAACAAGCCTGGGAGAATTGTCCTGAGTGATTTGAATGTATGTACATAGCCATTGTCAGCATCCTCTTAGTAAGTTCATCTATAGGGCTTCTTACATGAAGGCCATACTTCTACCAACATAATTTTTATGTAAGCAGTCTTTTGAATTGTAATATATAAAGGGACTTTGATAACCTCTTTGTGGTGTTTAGAAGGTATTTGGCAACGTGGGACAACATACTGGTTAATTAGAACTGTGTAATCTTAAAAATATCCTTCAAAACTATCCAGTGCTGTTTGATACCAATCTAATATGTAATTTAAAAATAGGAAACGAATAGAAAATTTTACACAACTATTTTTGCAATATAAACACTGTTCTGAAGAACATAAGATGTACATTGAACGTTTGGACTTTGAATCTCTGAAATGTAGAAGGATAGAGATTATTCATAATATCTTCTGATTCTGATTGCAGTTCTAATTATAATAACCTGTAGAAACACAAGTTTTTATTGGTTAGTTTTATTGTGTACGGGGTTGGGGGTGTACCATGTACCGTGGGACCCCGAACCCCGGATGTCCCCTGGAGAGGAGGGGTACTCGGTGGACCGTCCCGCTTCGCCGCTCTCGCCTGCCACGACTTGATGGAAAATATGGGGTTCACCCGTGCCGGGAAGCTGGCGGTCCACGGGGGGGTACGGTACCTCCAAGGTCCAGGGGTCCTGAGGGCTCCTCCTCCCCTACACCCTCGCCCGGTCCTCCGGGGTGAGCCTCCGTGAGGGGCTCCCTTGATAGAGTCCCAGTCCGGCGGAAAAGGGGGGTCCCTTCCCCGGCCGAACCCTCTCCGGTGTTCCCGCGGCACCTGGTCCCCTGGTGCCGCTGGCTCCTAAGGTCTGGGGTTATCCCAAACCCCTTACGTAAGTCTCCCGCCAGGCGGGTTTTACACGGCCGGCCTTCCCCGCCCGCGGGTCGTCCTGCGCGACCACGTGTCCCGAAGTCTCTGTAGAAGGGTTCCCCCGTCGGTGGCCCCCTTCCCGGTTGCCCCCGGGGTCTGCGTTACCTTCCGGTCCTCGCGGCCTCCTGCCGTCGCTGTCTCTGCAGTTTCCTGCGTCACTGGTCCCTCTAGGGCCGTGTGGGGCTTCACCGCCCTCCGGGACGCCGCTGCTGCCTCCCGCCGCGCAGCTCCCGGTTCCGTCTCCGCCGGCTGCTCCGCGGCCGGCCCCTGCTGCGGGGCTCCCGGCTCCGCCTCTGCCGGCTGCTCCGCTGCCGGCCCCCGCCGCGGTGCTCCCGGCTCTGCCGCTGTCGGCCGCGCCGCCGCCGGCCCCCGCCGCAAGGCTCCCGGCTCTGCCGCTCCCCAACTCACCGTCTGCGGATCCGCGGCTCCTGGCTCCGCTGCCGCCGGCTCCCGCCGCGTGTCTCCCGGCCTCACCGCACGTGGCTCCGCCGCTCCTGGATCCTTCGCGCCTGGCTCGGCAGGTCGTGACTCCGCGGCTCCTGGAGTAGGCTCCGGGTGGAGCCTCCGTCTCCCTCTGCGGGTAAGCGCTTCCTTTTTATGCTCCCGCGCCGGTCCCGCGCCGGCGCGGTTCAGGTTCCGGGAAACATTAAGTTCCCCGCCGGGTTTCCGGGTCCTGGCCTGGAAACGGGGCGGAACTCCAGGGTTCTTCTCTCGGGCCGGGCCCCGCGAGGTCCTGGCGCCCTCACATATTGGTAAGGGAAAATGCTGAAAAAGCATGCTTTCGCAATTGCTTACTCTTTATTTCTTGTTCTGTTAACCTTCAATACTTTAATTTTGCTTTCCACATGAATTTTGGTACATAAGATTTTGGTTTGGGTTTCCTCTAGCAGTGTTTACTTTCAGTGTTAGCCTGTGATAGAATTTCTGTTATATAGCTAGTACAGTTGAGTATGTCAGCAGAAAACTGAGAATCCAAAACACATCAAGTACTTTCAAAGTTTTGATATAGCTAGCATTTGTACGCTCCCTGCCCAAACCTCATTAATAGACCAAGTAGTTACAGGAAAGCAGGGGCATGAATAACAGGCTAGATACTATCATCCTTTTTCATGATAAGAAGGCATGATGTCAAAATTGGCCATGGTACCAGTTCCAAAAGTGCCTTCCCCAACATCTGAAGAGAATTCCTTGGAAAGGACATGGTAGCTTTTTTCTGTAGAGCCTGGAAATGCCTTTTCATGCTGTTTAGGACTGAGTAGATAATCAGGCCTGTATATGTCTATTACATTTGTACTTAACCTGTAATAGCAGGAAAAACAGAATTAGTTTTTGAATTACAAGTTCTGGAAAAAAATATTCTGATGTGCTGAGATATTTAATTTTAGCTCTGTGACAGAATCAAGTACTCAGGCTATTGTCAGGGTTTCCAACCTTCCCAGATTGGCTGGTAGTCTACTGGAATCAGCATCAATCTCCTGGTGACTACTGAAAGCAATCTGGGAGATTGATACTGTGAATGGGTTGAACAGTCCAGTTAATAACTAGAGGTGCACCAGTACATCGATCACGCGATCACATATCGGATCAACACCAATATAAGGAAAACTGACAGTATCAGCAATTGGCTCAGCACTGCTCCAGCCCTCAGTGGCAGTCTGCCCTCTCCCTGTGACCAGATCCAGGATCACATGCCCCCCATGCCCTCCTGGGGTGCACATAGTAGTGGGACCTGCCCCCCCATGCCTCAGGACAAGCCACTTGAAGCTCCATCCTGTGCTCTGCACCTGCCCCAGCCCCAGCCCCACTCCCTTCCTCACTGTGCAGGCCTTGATCTGGCCCCCCGATACCCCTTCCCTTCCCCCCACACTCCTTGTTTCACAACAGACTTACCAGCTGGATGCTTCTGTCCAGCTGCATATTTGTAATTGGATCGGTATCGGCAGATACGGCTTGTTAACAATTGGCCCTCAGTATCAGCCCAAAAATCTCTTACCAGTGCACCCCTATTTATGACATTGTCATGTGGGGGGGGGGGTGGAAATCTGGAATAGCTCCAGCCAGAATGGGCAACCCTACTGTCAGGGGATCCAGCTGCTTAAGTCTGAACAGGATCCAGGCAGTCCCCCTGTTTTGGGGTGTAGATCTTTACTTTTCCCCCTTAATCTCTTCCCTGACACAAGTTGAACTATCCCCAAGTGTCTTTACATTTAAGCTTAAACTCCCCAGGCTTCCCTTGGGCTTAAGTATGCCCTTTCTCAGAATCCCATAGAAGATATAAGCTGTCCCTGTTGCATTTTAGCTTTTTAATTAACTCTGTTACATTTTAATTCTTCTGCCACACACAGGTTTTGCACACCAAAGTTTCTAAACACACCATTAATATTTAATCAACAAGAAATGCATCATTTAGGAAACAGCAATCATCCTGAAAATAGTGTCCCTCACTATATTTTAACTTTCCTCGAAAGTCCCTAGAAGGGGGTTGGTCTGTGTTTTAGTCTGTGTTGCCTGTGTAGCAGCCCTTCTCATCTTTAACTGAAGAAAATGGCTCTGTAAGAACAGATCTGCTCTCTTACAAAAATTCGTTTCCTCTTGCCAGGTTGCTGTGGTCAGTCCTAGTAGGTGATTACCAGGTAACTTCAGTGCCTAAGGAACATGTCCTTGACAAACCAGTTCTCTTTTTTCTTTTTTCAGCTTATTGTCTGTGGGATTCACATTTGGATAGAGGACTATAATTATTCAGCAGCCCTGTATTGTTAGGTCTGTGCCACACCACCCTTTTGGAATTCCAGCCTAATATAAGGGTGAAAAACAGAGGAAGTAAAGGATGACACATCCACTCAACAGCAGTTTGCTAAAGCATGCACTCACCTATTTGCATGGTCTCTCTCATAAATAGAAAGTCCATAATTCCACATGGAATTTGTAAGTTTCCCCAAATCACTGCAGGCATTTTTGATCAATCTGAAGAGTTTGTTTGTTTTTTTTCCAATTTTCTTGAGTCAAAATGTGTCATCTTGGTTTGTTAAATTGACTAAATGGTGAGTCAGTTTGACATTAAATGGCATCTTTTTTCATGGCCACATTACTTTATGGGAGTTCAGAGCTGGCTGCTGCTGTTCTCTCCTTTGGATGGATTCCTTGAAGGGAGTACATCTCCATCCCCCTGTGTACTCTGATGCACCATGTGGTTTGGTCTGAGGAAAGACTGTGTTAGGTCTGTAGGAGAGAAGAGCTTGAGGTACTGTTGCAGAGCACTTAGGTGCCCTGTGCCTGGGAACAGAAACAGCTCAAGAGAGACTACTAGTGGTGAGAAGGGGGAGGTGCAGCTGCCAGTCACCAGGGCAGCACAGATGCTGGTTGCTGGGGCAACCAACGAAACCTGCTGACAGGAAGGGGCAGGGCTTTGCCCTTTTAAAACCCAGGCAGGAGACCAGGGTGGCAGTTCCCCTCTGGCAGCCAAGGAGGGGGGAGCTCGGCCAGTGTGGGGAGAGGGGCAAGGTTTGTCTGCATGAGTATCCACTGGTTCGCTGCCATGGGCTGGAGTATTTTCCTGGTAGGGATCAAATGTTGTTCAACTGGACGGTTTAGTTTTATGTTATAGCCCAGGGGCTTTGTGCTTTGTGTTTACTGTTTAACTGGAGCACCGGGTGAGGCTGTCAGGGGTTGGAGGAGGCCTCATAGGGACTCCCCAGTAGCGTGGGGGTTCCTGGCACCAGAGAGGGTGCAGCATTTGTGGGGTGCATTGGCCCCGGCCCCAGAGCGAGGGGGGGACCCAGACATTACAGGGCTCAGGGCAAACCATGTCAGTACCATCCGCGAGGCTTGGGCTGTGGTGTAGGGGAGGAAAAGGAGCCGCAGGTAGTATCCCCGTCATCGGGGCGCGTAAAATGGGCAGCCTCCTGCTGATTACAACAACTTATTAATCAAATAAGATCAAGGCATGGCAGGCGAGTAAGCAGGTGGATGGCCCATTACAGGATGGCGGAGCCACTCCCGGAAAGGCTCCGATAGTGATACTCCTGTCACAGGTACCCATAGCATATGTCTCCTGGAGCAGAGCAGCACTGTAAGAGGAAGCAGTTGAATAACGAACTGTACAAGAAACTAGTATTTCTGTTTGGGTCTGACTAACTTGTATTTTTTCATACTGGGTTTTCCCCAGTGGAAAATGAGAAACTTAAATGGGATTTCTGGTGGAAAATCATTTTGGCAAAAAAATCCTGATCATCTCTTAATATGCATCTCTCATGACATTTATTGTTAAAAAGGCTATTCGTTGTCTAGATCTGGGTAACATGTTCTTTTAGATCAATCTAGAAATGATCCTTATTTTAATTACTCTTTAGCACTAAGATTTCATAAAGTAGCGTGTCCCTCTCAGGAGTCTTTTATATTCGAACCCTTACAGTTAATGCTCTATTTAGGTTTCTGAGGTATATGTGTGCCTAGTTCAGGTAGTTTTATTTCTCAAATAAATAAAAGTACTTATTCTATTGACTTCCATAGATACAAAATTATATTTTTGAAGCACTGTACAAACATTAAACATCTTTCTTAATCCTAGTCCACCAAATTAATAATTTCAGTTTGCTATAACTTTGGGTAATAAGCAAGTCTGTGATCTGGTAAAAGTCTAGGGAATTGGGGAGGGTGTTGGAGGTATTGAATGAGATATATGGGATGACCTGTGTAGAGAAACTGTCTCAGCATCTGTCCACAATATTCTTGACTTTCATCAATTATAAGCAGAAAATTTAAAGAACATAATAAAAATGTAAGCTTATGGATGCACAGAAGTCTGAATTTAAGCCGATTTCTAGTTAAAACATTAAAATAACTTTGCTAATTACCGTCCTGTTTGACACAAAAAAAAGCTTGAGCTGAGATTCCATTTTTAAATGTCTTCCCCACGAATGTTTTCTCTGACCACATTCTGAACTTATGCAAGAGATGCAGTGCTCATAAGATGCACTTAAAAAATGATATTGTGATTTTGTGCTTCATTATTTATTACCAAAATACTATAGCAGCTAATTCCTTATTCAGTCAGTATTCCCACTAGATGTGCTGATGTCAAATTTATAAGCAAGTTCTGATTTCTTATGTGGCATTGGTGACTACATTGATAAGGATGACTCAATTGAATGATTCAGCCTATAGTGTTTGTGATATGATGGCTGCTTCCACTGATATGAGTTGATGCAACAAACAATGAATTATTTCATCACTGATTAAATCATATATGATGATTAGAAAGAAGAAACCTCTAGAAAAATATGAGTTGTGTCACTATATACCTGTCCTCTTGCACAGTAGATCCCTGGCTCTTAGGCTCATGTTGCTGTCTTTCGAGAGCAAAGATTACAGGTAATTAACATGTTCCTTGACACAAGTTATCTTGGTGATTGGTATGGTAGGAAAGTAATTGCAGAAACCAACAGGAAAATTTTGATGAAGTTTACTGAAATATTTTATTGTTCAAACTTTCCTAAGTTTTAGTATTTTTTCCTACAAATGTTTTTATTGGAAGTACTGATACTATGTAAATTGCGAAAGGTGATATTACTACACTTTAGCCCTGTGATGGTAACACTTACATAGTGCTTATATTTTTGAAGCACTGTACAAACATTAAACATTAACACTAATTAAAGGTAGCAACATTTTTACTCAGCTGAGCTTATACAATCTCATTAGGCAGAAAAAGAACTAATCTGTCACTAGTATAAAAACCTAGAAACAGGATTTGTACAGTGTAACTGAAGGAGTCTTTGATAAGGCAGTCTGCTGAAGGACCAAGGCTGCAAAGGATTACTGAGAGCAACTGATCAGTAGCTGCAGTCCTGTGTGGCTATTTCAGTCCTCACCTGTAATGGGGTTTTGGCCGGTATCATTGTGTCCACGGACTGAGTTGCTGTTTCTCTTACGTGTTTCCTTCCAAAGCTGTCAAAACAGCATGGTATCTTTACTCATTGCCAGGTATTCGGTCCCCTGAATGGACTCTGCTGCTTACCTGTACTTACCTGCCTACCTTTTTGAGCTGGAGAAAGTGCAAGGAGGATTTTGGACTTGACTTCATAAAATAAGCCTACACTCCATATCAATACTGTCATTTAAACTTATTCACTTATTGCTGTTGTGTGAATTAATAGTACTTCACAGTATGTGTGTATTTTGGAGCTCTGTCCTGTAAGGAAGCGAGTTTTTGGACTGCTGTAACCAAGTATACATGTAAGTGAGTCATGTAGGCATCAGCTGGGATGGTCACATTTCAGAAGGTAACACAATGGGCTTAAATACTTTGCCACATGGGGGTACAAGTCACAGAAACTTGTGAAATAGAGCCCTGGTTAATTGTCAAGTAGTTACGTGTTATAAATATAGTCAGTATAAATTTGACTAGGAAAAAATTAAGCTACTGAACGGCAAAAAAAAAGGTGTAGTTTATTAACCACCACATTCTGGACTCTTGTTTCCACTGGCTTAAGGCTAGTTATTTAAGATACAGAAATATCTGTACCGTGGCCATGTTTAAATGGAAGATCAGTAATAATCTCTCTCCCAGCTCAGGCACATACACTTCCAAACCAGCTTAGGCACATGCATACCTATCACCAATTCAAGCACATACACTATACACCCAAAAAGTTAGACACGGATCACTAATTCATTTATCATGCACACAATGCCATATATATGTGCACACACACACACTCACCAGTTCATACACATACAACCCACCTACACATACACTTTCTTAACTTGGATGGTACAGTGTGTATGTGTGTGCTTGGGATACTTGGGGGAAGGTTCAGGTGAGAGAGAGAGAGAGAATTAAAGTATAGGGAGTGAAAGTTGCCAGAACCAGGATTAGAACCAGTGGACTACAGAGAAGCTGGCTGAACTGAGATTTGGGGTTACTTAAGGTAGATTGGGGTTGGAAATTGAGGCACACAGCTGAGATATTGGGGCAGATGAGTGGTGGCAAGGAGGAAACAGTCAGGAAAGAAACTGAGGTAGAAACCTGGTTGCAGGGGAAAAGGAAAAGGCAGTGGGAATAAGACAGTGGCAAAGAAACGGGGGTTGGAGGCAGAGAGGAGCTCAGGACAGGTGTTGGAGGTGGTGGCGAGCCAGAAGCAGAAGAGGGAGAAATGAGACAGAAGTTAGAGGGGCGAGGAGCAGAGATTGGAGCAGGGCCAAATCATAGTAAAGCAAAACCGAACTTAGGGGGTCCAAATAACAGTTTTATTAGACAGACAGACGCAGCACTGGCAGCACAAGAAAGAGACTCAGTAGAAGGGCTGGAGTCCAGGTAGGGAAGAGAAGCAGAGTCCAAGTCCTTGGTTGAAGAGGGGGTGGGGGTGATGGCTACCTATCCAGGCTGGAAAGGGGTACTTGTCCAGTAAGTGTTGTCCAGAGGGGGGTTGTCGGCAGGGCCTCTGGGTGGATAGGTGGTGTGGCATGATGCTGGTCCAGGTGGAAAAGGTATCCCACTGGATCTCTCTTCACTGCCCCTTTTTATAGGGGCAGACCTTGCGTGACCCTAGTGACAAGAGGCATGCCCAGGCAAGGGACAGCCCCTGGCGAACTGAGCTTGTGTGCTCCATGCAAGGGTGTGCAGTTTTGGGTGTCTGTAGTGGTGGGGTACAATGGTAGAGTTGCTGGTTCTGCAGGGTCTTTTGTCTTTCAAATGCTGGTTTCCTGTCTCTGTTCTGGAAGAATCAATGCAAGATGATTGTGTAGAAGTACAGGGCCCTTGGCATGGCTTTACGAGTGCTCGTGATGCTTGGGCCAGGTGCCAGATGATTGGAAGATAGCTAACGTGGTCCCCATCTTCAAAAAAGGGAAGAGAGAGGACCCGGGCAACTATAGGCCCGTCAGTCTTACCTCAATCCTAGGGAAATTCTTTGAGAAGATCATTATGGAGCACATCTGCGATGGGCCGGCTTCAGGGATGATGCTCAAGGGCAGCCAGCACGGTTTCATTAGGGGCAGGTCATGTCAGACCAACCTGATTGCCTTTTATGATCAGGTCACAAAAGCCTTGGATGCAGGTGTCGCCATGGACGTAGTCTTTCTAGACTTCAGCAAGGCCTTTGACACCGTCTCACACCCCATCCTCATTAAAAAACTAGGTGACTGTGGCATTGATGCCTACACAGTCAGATGGATTGCGGATTGGCTCAAGGGTCGTACTCAGAGGGTGGTGGTGGACGGGTCATATTCGACGTGGGGGGAAGTGGGCAGCGGAGTCCCCCAGGGCTTGGTCCTTGGGTCCGCGCTGTTCAATTTCTTCATCAGCGATTTGGACGATGGGGTGAAAAGCAACCTGTTTAAATTCGCTGATGATACCAAAATTGGGGGTGAGGAGAGCACACTAGTAGGGAGGGAAAGATTGCAGCAAGATCTGGATAGGCTACAGGAGTGGGCTAATATAAACAGGATGCGTTTCAATACTGAGAAGTGCAGGGTGCTGCACTTTGGCAGTAGAAACCAGCAGCACACTTATAGAATGGGAAACTCCCTTCTTGAGAGCACGGAGGCAGAAAGGGATCTTGGAGTCATTATTGACTCCAAGATGAACATGGGCCAACAATGCGAGGTCACAGTTGGCAGGGCTAACCGCACCTTGTCGTGCATCCACAGGTGCGTCTCAAGTAGAGCCAGGGAGGTGATCCTCCTGCTCTGTGCGACGCTGGTCAGGCCACAGCTGGAGTACTGTGTCCAGTTCTGTGCGTCCCACTTCAGGAGGGATGTGGACAACATTGAAAGGGTCTAGAGGTGGGCCACCTGCATGATCTGGGGACAACAGGGCAGACCCTACATTGAAAGACTGCGGAACCTGAACCTGTTCAGCCTTCACAAGAGAAGGCTGAGGGGGGACCTGGTGACTGTCTGTAAACTCACTAGGGGGGACCAGAAGGGTTTGGGGAAGACACTGTTTCCCCTAGCACCCCCTGGTATGGCAAGGAATAATGGCCATAAATTGTTGGAGAGTAGGTTTAGGTTAGACATCCGCAAGAACTACTTCACAGTTAGGGTGGCTAGGATCTGGAACCAACTTCCAAGGGAAGTGGTGCTGGCTTCTACCCTGGGGGTCTTTAAGAAGAGGCTTGATGCCTACCTGGCTGGACTCATTTGAGTTCTGTTTTTTCTCCCGCCCAGATGGGGGGTTGGACTTGAAGATCTACAAGGTCCCTTCCAACCCTACTTCTATGATTCTATGATGACCCAGTCATTACAGGCCATTCAGTAGAGGCCTGCTACCATTGTATTTCAATCATTCCCAATCACTCTCATTCATCTGGGAACCAATTTACATGGGAGGGGTATGTGACTCATACAGTTGCAACACAGGGGATGCCTGGGCAGAGAACACAAAATGGAAACTTGACATTGCTTTGGTTCACTTACAAACACAGGTCTAAACCATACAATATCCATACGAAACAAAAATCAGTATGAAAATGATAATAATACAATATACAACAGTAAGAATCAATGCAAACGTAATAATAATACAGTATTAAACAGTGGATATCCAAGACCAGAAAGTTGCTACTGAAATAAAAACGTTAAAGCTTATCCTAAGTCTGAGCTCGTTTATGCTTGTCTATAGGGAATAGAGAAGGAGAGAAAGAAAAGCCAGAAAAGGGAAGGGAAGGGAATGCATATTTATTTTGTGTGTGTGTGTGTGTGTGTGTGTGTGTGTGTGTGTGTGTATTAAAAAAAGAAAAGTGGTTTTGCTACACTGGGAAACAAAAAAATAACTATTCTCGATTTAACTTCTTTGGTACAAGTTTACATTGTCTAAAGTATGTTATTTTTAATAGGATAATTTTAACAAATATAAATATTAGCTGGCAACATCTGATGGAGAAGAACAAAAGTTAAATGTACACTTGTTGAACGTTGCAAAGAGAACAGTAAAGTTCATTGCAGACTTTTTAGTCAAGGAAGACATTAGGGCTAAAGTCTAATTATTGTTGATCCCCTCTAATGACTGTTTCAGGGATTATCTCTTACAGTGTCAGCCATCTGCTGTGGTTTAGAGTAATAAACTAACTAAACATAATTAAGGTTTTCCTTAATTTAAAAGCAAAATTATACATGTCTCTTTGAACAGAGTGTTATTATCTAAGTTCAAAATTTATCAGCAGGGATCCTGGTTTTCTTTGATAAAACTTGCAAGTTCTCTGATTTTAAAACCCCTAAAATCCACATTTTTCCATGATTAAAATGTAGTGCCACTCTGTAGATTATCTATCTAGCTATCTATCTATCAGTTGAACACAATATTTTATTGATACATTTACAATTTTAAAGCAACTTGGAAGCCTATCAGTGCCTCAATTCTATATCTGTATAAAGGGTTTAGTTCGTCTGTCTGTGTGTCTGTCCATAACAGTCTTGGGAGCATAGCTCTAGCCAGTGCTGCGTGCAGGACAAATTTCCCATCAAGAATGATAGAGTGGGTGGAGCGGGGGGGGCAAGGGCAGCAGTGTTGGCCTCAGTCTTCCCCCTCCCTCTGGCCCTGATCCTTGTTGGCAGCGTGGCACTGGCCTTGCCTGTCCCCTCCATCCCTCCCATCGTTCTTGACAGGCAATCCACTAGTCACTATAATAAAATCTAAATACCTATAAATTTTGGTGTAAGGTTTTTTGTTGTTGTTTTTTTATCATGGAAAATCAGAGCTTCCCCTGCCCCCTTCATGGGGCATGTGAGTCCAGCTGCAGCTGCTTTCTGCCCTGTTTCCCACCCCCACTGCTCTGTGGCACTGAGCAGCCCTCAGCCCTGATATGCTAGTGCCTTCCCCATGCCATTGTCTCTCACTCCCTACCCCCAGCCCTTCTGGAGGGTCCCCAAGCTCCCAAGGCTGTGGAGCCAGGGACCTGGGTCTGCAGCCCCTTGCCCCCCCAAGCAGCACATGAGCCCTGGTTCCCACCTGTGGGAGGTGGCAGCTGCTGTGGCAGAGCAGAGCGTGTAGCCCAGCCCCCCCCCCCCCCACACACACACAGGTGGCATGGCCAGAGTGGAACCCATTGGGTGTGGGGAGCAGATACGGTCTGCTTGCTGTGGGCTCAGGGCTTCCTGCCCTGCTGCCCTCCCCCCGGGGCCTCCATAGTCCAGTAGGTAGGACCTAGTGTGGCAGGGCAGAGCAGGACCAGGCAGTGAAGTGGTGTTGCCACTGGGAGCTCTGTGCTGCCAGGGCAAGGTGTCCCCTGCCCACCCAGCAGCAGCGAAGAGCACAACTTCATGCTGCCACCCTTGCTGCTGCCAGGCTGGTGGGGGGGCACCTTGCCATGGCAGAGCAGGGCTTGCATTGGTGGCACTGAGCTTCCTCACCCAGTCCCACTCTGCCACGCCAGGTCCCACCCACTGGGCTGTGGAGGTCCCAGGGGGAGAGCAGGAGGGCAGGGAGCTGCTAGCCCACAGCAGGCAGACAGTATCTGCTCCCACTACTGGATGGGCTTCATTCTGGCCATGCCACCTGTGGGGTAGGAGGAGGGGGAGCTGGACTCCACACACTGCTCCACTGCAGCAGCTGCCACCTCCCACAGGCAGCAGCCAGGGCTCAGATGGGAGGTGGCCCACAGCAGGCAGCCCGCCTTTGCCTCCCAGGTTTGTGTGCTATGTTTCTCCTATGGGAGTGAATCCTGCTCCCTGTCCATTCCAGCTTTGGAACTCTGCCAGCCTGCACTAGGAAACCTACCGTCTCCCATAAAACCCAGATTCTTTTTTATCAGAAATGTCAGTACTTGGATCAAAACTCAGGATTGCTTGCAAGGTTGTTAGTTTTTTTTCTTGGGGGGTGGGGGAGAGGGTTAGTTCATATTTTTAAAATTTATCAGCTTGAATAAGCAGTATTTTAAATACTATTTTTATTATATTCAAGAAGACTGAGGAAGAGGAGCAGAGTTTTCTTTATAAGAATTGAAGAGCACAAAACGTTTTAACCAATAATAAAAATAAACTAAGATTGGCAGTACACATGAATGTTTAATTTTGTCTTTCTTTTTGTCAATGAGCAATGTCATAACTAAAAATTCTAATTAGGAAAAATTCCCTCATGGCATCTAATATTAGAAGTCTGAAAAAACTTTAATGATAACATAAGGATAGCCTTAAATATTACTTGAAGAATTCATTTAGTCTAGGAGGTATCAAACTTATCAGGCCCCATGGGTTGGTTGTGGTGTGCAGCTGGTCTGTGGCCTGGATTGGGCCCACCCACAGGTTAGCTGTGTGTGCCTGATTCAGCATGCAGGGTGGTTCAGAATGGGTGGTGCAAGCAGTGTGCATGCCCGCTACAATGCCATGTGCATTGCATGGCAGCCCTGTTTACTGTGTGCCATGAACCCCTGGGCTCCAGCCCTGGCCCTGAATACTGTGTGCAGCACATATGCTGGATCTGGCCCTGCATACTGAGTGTGGGTCCAGTCCAAGACCCATGGCCAGTACTGTGGGCTGGATGATAGGGCTCTGCAGGGTAGCTCTTTGACACTCCTGATTTAGTCAATATATGGATACTTTGCATTTACTCCATAATTTATGGAAGTTTTGTTTGCATTTTGTTCATCTGGTATGTTTTAAATTAAATTAGGGTAGGTTCAGACTTAGTTGTTCCATCTGTAATATGGACTTTGTTGGTAGTCAGATGAAGAGTAATGTTTTTGCCCATAGTAGTGGACGTTTGTAGACTTAAATAAACACCATAGAGTTGGACACATAGGACAATTGCAGAATGTGCATGGGGTGTCAGTTGTCAGTGTAGAACAAGGAAAGATGGAACAGCAGCTCAAGTATGTGTGTGTAATGGCAAGTTCATAGAAGGGCATTTGGCTATAGAAATAGGAGCTTATTTGGATTAGATCTTCATCTGTTCTTCCTCAGTTGACTTTTCCCTTCAGTAACTCCATCTGGAAGGTGTCTTGTTTATTGGTACATACAGGAATCCTGAGAAGGTGTATTGTATTTAAAATGGGAGCTTTTAAAATTTTAGTAATGCTACATGTTCATAAAGTCTGAGTTCAGTAGTTGATTGCCATGTTTACCTCCTGCATCTTTTAAAGTTGTCTTTTTCCTATCCTGGAGGAAAAATATGTGTACTAAGTAAAGCAGTTGAAAACTTGTGTCATCATCACATCAGCAACACTAGTTTCCTTTTTCCATATTTGTAGACAGGCTGTTGCCATCTTGCTGTGCAAACAAAGTTTCTATGTAATAAATCAGGCTGTAAAGAGTCAAAGCAATAAGTTCATTCAGTGCTTTTCTGTGTGAAGATGATGTTTTGAGTTTCTGTAAAAAATAAAAACTTTTTCAGACGCATCAAATTATAGTTTCCTTGTTAGAGAATTTCCATTTGTGGAAGTTAATATATTGGGTTCTCTTCTGCTGTGTAACTCAAGCTTCCATAGGTTTCTTTTTTGTGCCCTTAAATATAGCTACATAGTCTGTATAATTGCTTTTTATACCAGTAGGTTAAAATCAGTTTGATTCAGCTATAATAGTAAGTTATGATGTCTTCAAACCCCTTTAAGGGTTGCAAATTTAACCCTGTTTAGCTAAAGTAGATACAGCTTGCATCTAAAGCATTTTATTAGTTGTTCTGCTTCTGCACCTCACTTTTTAAAAACATCAGCATTCTAGCTCCTTGGGGTGCACGTTAACCATTTTGCTACCTCCTTATTTTGAAACATTGAAGTGTTGGTCTCTTCTTGGACGTATAAAGAGTGAATAAAATTCTCACTCTAATTGTGGAGCTTTCTTACGCGGAGATAAGGTAGTGCTGTATCTTCATCCACAACTTTTACCTAAAGTAGCCATATTTCTATCAACTCAAATCCTATTTGATCAAGAATTCGGTCCCTCAGAGTCAGATAGCTAGCATTCTCAGGCATGCTATCAGTAGCTGTCAGTAGGGCCCTGCATTACTTAGAAAGGATCAAGACCTTCCTGAGGTAATGTGGTTGGTTTGTTGCCACAGAGAGAAACTTTAAACAAAAAAGACATGACTTTGCCTAGAGCTTACCCAGATGGCCTATTTTGAGCAGTGCTTACGAGAAAAGGGCTTTGGTTGGGATTTTTGAAGCAGAAGAGAGGATTTGGTCACAAAACTCCCACTAAACTTAATAAGACTGTCAGGTTGCAACCTTTAGAAGGAGGAAATATAGGTTGCTTATCTGGAATCAAATGTGTTCCAAATACATTGAGTCTATAGAGTCATGTTGATCCTCCTTTATGCTCTGCTTCTTTTGGGGTGTTACAGTTTGTTTATAGGAAACAGAAAATGAGCAGGGTCAGGGAAGAGGTGGCTTTTTTATACCTCTGGACCGTCACATTCACAGGTCAGTGCATGTGAACCTACTAATGATTAAACAGCTATAAGAACTATTGATTGAATAGCCTAGTGTATTACATCTATATTGCACCTATACTTGCAATTTGGGGTTAGTAGCTAATTACCTCCCTTTTTCCTTTGGATAAAGTAGTCTGTATCTTTGTGCATACTAAGCTATTAGAAACACAAACAAGCTTCTAAGAACTGGTTTTCTGAATATTATGTACTGGCAGTGCACACATGCTCACTCATTAATATAATATTTATTTGTAAAGGCTAGTCCGCTAGCGCATGGCTTAATTTCTTACAAAAACAGCACTGAATCATTTATCTTCATTTAAAAAATCAAGGCAAAATTAAAATAATTCTGTGGACTTTGAAAAAATATAATCTGCAATTAGACACAGCTGTACTTACAGTTAGTTTAAATAATTGAAATTTGACACTTCAAGATTAAGCAATTTGTTTAATATAGCTAGCGTTTAATTAATCCCATCTACTCTAAACCCCGTACTTCTGGGCTAAATCCTGAAGAAATCATGTGGAGGTTTTAATGCCAGGGTATTCCCGGGGTTCTGTGTATCTAGGTATGGCTTTTTCCCTCTGATATTGTCATATGCTTACCAACTGCTTGTTTTCAGCATAATCCTTAGCCGTTACTGCCTGAGTAGCACAAAATACCGTAGCAGGATGGACCTATATTAAGTTTCGGGTTCAGGTACTCCATGTGCTAGGCTTCCAGATTTGGTATTTAAGTACTACAGGGTATCAAGAACCTCTGTGTAGATTCACAGAAAGTCCCAGAATTGCTGGAGCTAATGTGGTGTCCCTGAGTCCTGCTGACCACTCTATTTTTGCCTTTGATTAGCTGTAGCAGTTTATATTTTAGATGTTTCATATCAAAAGGCCATTATTTTGTTGGTTTTCTAAATATTTCTTTATATACTTTATTTCATTGCTTGAGACAGTTTGTGATACAAAGTGCCATATTAAAATACCTCAACAAACTTATTTTAGGATCAGCAGCATAATGGAAGGGGGCTGACTGGGGCAGCGTCCATAGGTGCCACTTTTTGTTTTGGGGGGAGGGGTGGCTGAAGGTGTGAAAAAATAGCTGCCACAACAGCTGGCCAGGCCACCACCATCAATACCTTGGTAGTTAATGCTGCCCCATGTGCAGCTGCTACCCATGACACAGAGCCACCCTGTTAATGTCTCGGTTGAAGATCTTTACATTTGCAATCTTCTAGAATGATCTCTGTTGCTTACAAATCAGTTTTGTAACATACCCTAGAAATTTTGTCTCATCTGAAACAGAGTGAGTCCTAAAACATAAAAGCTCTTCTGGAGTTAACACTGGGCATCCTCCAACTCTGTAAGGTGCTTCTAATGGTTACATATGTTGGAAATGTGGCACAGTGGGAGGAGGGGAAGAATAAATGGCCAGTGTAAGCCAAAAGCATGGCAGTCACATCCACTGAGAATGATAGAAGCAACCAACCAGTTGCTCCAGTTTATGGAGGAATTGAAGATGTAGCTGCATTTATAAGGGCTGTGTGAAGCTTTGGTTGCTGATTCGATTTCGCCCAATTTGGTGACCAAATCTCTGAATCTAATTGAATCGAATCAAATTGGAACCCTCTGAATCTATTTGGAGAGATTTGATGATTCAGACATAGACACAGCTTTAAACGATTTTTCTACATACCTCAGGGTACCAGGTAGCTTGTAAACGCTGAGATGGTGGGGCGGATACAGCGTCCCACAGGAGTGCATGGGGGGCGTTCCCAGCACACTCGGCGGCAGACCCAGAAGTGGACTAGAAGCACTTCCGGACCACTTCCAGGTCCTCGGCAGGGGACCCACCCCCCAGCTCAGTGACTGCTGCCTCCTGGGTCTGCCTCCTGGTTCCTTCATAGTGAATCGCTGGGTGAGGGGGCCTGTGTGCTCCACAGCAGACCTGGAAATGGCCTGGAAGTACTTGGTCTGCTGTCAAGTGTGCTCGGGGCCCCACACTTCTGTGGGACGCTCCATCCGCCACACCATCTCGGTGTTCACGAGCCGCACCTGGTACCGTGAGGTAATTAGATAAAAAGTTTAAAGCTGTGTCTGACTGAATCACTGATTCTCCGAATCAGCATCGAATTTTTAGATTCTGATTTGGCTGAATCGAATTGGAACAGTGATCCAAATCAATGAATCAAATCACTGTCCCCCGAATCAGGCTGAACCCGAATCGAATACGGCCCACTTCGCACACTCCTAGCATTTATAGTACGCTGCATCAGCCCTGTCATGCCTAAAGGACCAGGGAAAGAAAATAAGCAAATTATCTACAGTAGCCACAGTTCTCAGAAGTCCCATAAACTGTATTAGTATCAGTTGATAATGTGTAAAAGTGATATGTTTCAGTTACTTTTAATCCAATATACTGGGCAGCTGCAAATTGCTGTGTAGCTACATATTAATTTAAGTAAAGTAAAAAAAAAAAAAAAAAGAGAAAACCGAATATAAAAATCAGTTGGATTGTATAGAAGTATCAGAAATGTATATTGCCTCTGCATCTTCTGCAGGATGTTTCATAGTTTGTAGGGTCGGAAGGGACCTGAGCAGATCAAGTCCAACCCCCTGCCATGGCAGGAAAGAGTACTGGAATCAAACGACCCCAGCAAGGTGATTGTCTAGCCTCCTCTTAAAGACCCCCCGGGTAGGAGCCAGCACCGCTTCACTTGGAAGTTGGTTCCAGATCTTAGCCACCCTGACAGTGAAGTAGCGCCTCCTGATGTCTAATCTAAGTTTACCCTTTCCCAGCTTGTTAACATTATTTCTAGTCACTCCTGGGAGTACTCAGGGGAACAGGGACTTCCCCAATGCCTGCTGGTCCCCTCTGACTAGCTTGTAACAGGCCACTAGATCCCCCTCAGCCTTCCCTTGTGGAGGCTGAATAGGTTCAGGTCCCATAGCCTCTCTTTGTAGGGCCTGCCCTGCTGCCTCCTGATCATGCGAGTGTCTCTCCTCTGGACCCTCTCCATGTTGTCCACCTCCCTCTTGAAGTGTGGCGCCCAGAACTGGACGCAGTACTCCAACTGCGGCCTGACCAGTGCTGCATAGAGGGGGGAGTATCACCTCCTTGGACCTGCTTGAGATGCATCTTTGGATGCATGACAAGGTGTGGTTGGCCTTCCTGACTGCGTCCCCACACTGCCGGCCCATGTTCATTTTGGCATCAATGATGACTTGAAGAACCTTTTCTGCCTCTATACTGATGAGAAGGGAGTTCCCCAGCCTGTAGGTATACTGCTGGTTCTTCCTCCCCAGGTGCATCACCTTGTACTTGTCAGTGTTGAATCCCATCGTAGTCTCGTCTGCCCACCCCTGTAACCTGTCTGGTTCTGATTTGCAGCCTGTTCCTCCCTTCTAGCATGCCCACATCTCCCCACCTCTTAGTGTCATCAGCAAATTTGAACAGGGTGCTTTTTACCTCATTGTCCAAGTCACGGATGAAGATGTTGAGCAGTGTGGGCCCGAGGACCGAGCCCTGCAGAACCCCACTGCCCACATCCCTCCAGGTCAAAAATGACCCATCCACCACCACTCTCTGGGTGCGGCCCTCCAGCCAGTTGGCGACCCATTTGACTATGTAGGTGTTGACACCACAGTCCCCCAGTTTTTTAATGAGAATGGGATGAGAGACTGTGTCGAAGGCCTTCCAAAAGTTATAGAATCATAGAAGTAGGGTCAGAAGGGACCTTGTAGATCTTCAAGTCTGACCCCCCACCTGGGTGGGAGAAAAGACTGGACTCAAATGAGTCCAGCCAGGTAGTCATCAAGCCTCTTCTTAAAGATCCCCAGGGTAGGAGCCAGCACTACTTCCCTAGGAAGCTGATTCCAGCTCCTAGCCGCCCTAACTGTGAAGTAGTTCTTGCAGATGTCTAATCTAAACCTACTCTCTAATAATTTGTGTCCATTTTTCCTTGTCATGCTAGGGGAAACAGTGTCTCCCCTAAACCATTCTGGTCCCCCCCTAGTGAGTTTATAGACCAGGTCCCCCCTCAGCCTTCTCTTGTGAAGGCTGAACAGGTTCAGGTTCCGCAGTCTTTCAATGTAGGGTCTGCCCTGTTATCCCCGGATCATGCGGGTGGCCCTCCTCTGGACCCTTTCAATGTTGACCACATCCCTCCTGAAGTGGGGTGCATAGAACTGGATGCAGTACTCCAGCTGCGGCCTGACCAGCGTCGCACAGAGGGGGAGTATCACCTCCTTGGCTCTACTTGAGACGCACCTGTGGATGAACAACAAGGTGCGGTTAGCCCTGCCAACCGTGACCTCGCATTGTTGGCCCATGTTCATCCTGGAGTCAATAATGACTCCAAGATCCCTTTCTGCCTCCGTGCTCTCAAGCTGGGAGTTTCCCATTCTATAAGTGTGCTGCTGGTTTATACTGCCCAAGTGCAGCACCCTGCACTTGTCAGTATTGAAACTCATCCTGTTTATGTTAGCCCACTCCTGTAGCCTATCCAGATCTTGCTGCAATCTTTCCCTCCCTACTAGTGTGCTCACCTTACCCCCAATTTTGGTATCATCAGCGAATTCAAACAGGTTGCTTTTCACCCCGTCGTCCAAATCGCTGATGAAGAACTTGAACAACACAGGCCCCAGGACCGAGCCCTGGGGGACTCCGCTGCCCACTTCCCCCCAAGTCGAATACGACCCGTCCACCACCACCCTCTGAGTACGACCCTTGAGCCAATCCGCAATCCATCTGACTGTGTAGGCATCAATGCCACAGTCACCTAGTTTTTTAATGAGGATGGAGTGGGAGACGGTGTCAAAGGCTTTGCTGAAGTCTAGAAAGACTACGTCCATGGCGACACCTGCATCCAAGGCTTTTGTGACCTGATCATAAAAGGCAATCAGGTTGGTCTGACATGACCTGCCCCTAATTAAACTGTGCTGGTTGCCCTTGAGCATCATTCCTGAAGCCGGCCCATTACAGATGTGCTCCTTGAGGATCTTCTCAAAGAGTTTCCCTGGGATAGAGGTAAGACTGACAGGCCTATAATTGCCTGGGTCCTTTCTCTTCCCTTTTTTGAAGATGGGGACCACGTTAGCTGTTTTCCAGTCATCTGGCACCTGGCCCAAGCACCACGAGCGCTCATAAAGCCGTGCCAAGGGCCTGTAATAACCCCAGCTAGCTCCCTCAACCCCGTGGGGTGGAGAGCATCTGGACCCGCTGACTTGAACACGTCCAGCCCCTCCAGAAGCTCTCTAACCCGGTCCTCCCCAACCTGAGGTCTGGAGGCGTTCCCCTCGAGTCCATCTGGCATCACAGCAGGGAAGTCCCAGTCCCTGCACAAGGAAACGGAGGTGAAGAGTTGGTTAAAGAGGTCTGCTTTCTCCTCTGGCGCAACCATCAGATTGCCCAGCGTACTTTGCAGGGGCCCCACATTACCCGGTGCCTTCTTCATCCTCCCTATATATTTGAAAAAGGACTTTTTATTATCCTTGATTTTGGATGCTAGTCTTAGCTCTATGTCTGCCTTAGCTTTCCTGACAGCCCTCCTACACGCCCGAGCAGAGGAGGTATACTCCTCTTTGGAGAGAGCCCCCCCTTCCACCAGTTGTACACCGCCTTTTTGGCAATCGGGCATTACTGGATGCCCTGGGTGAGCCAGGGGGGATTTCGGGCACTCTTGCCCCCCTTGCTGCTTGTTGAGATGGCCTCCCCTTGGGCCCTGAGTATCGTTTCCTTAAGGAACGACCACTCGTCCTGGACACTGAGTTCCCCTGCCCTCAAGGACCGCAGCGCCTCACCCACTAGTCTCCTCAACTTGTTGAAGTTGGCCCTCCTAAAGTCTAGGTCTACTGTCTTGCTGCAGGCCCTTGACACCCTGTGCTGGATGGTGAATTCCAGCAAGTGATGATCGCTATCTCCCAGGCGGTCAAGAACCTGGAGGCTCCTTACCAGGTCATCGCCTGTGGCCAGGACCAGGTCCAACAGGGCATTTCCTCTGGTGGGACTGTGCACCTTCTGTATTAAGTAGAGGTCCTGTATCTCGGCTAGGAACCTCCTGGAATGGTCTGCCCTGGCTGACTGTTCCTCCCAGCAGATGTCTGGGTAATTAAAATCACCCATGACAACTACATCCCTTGCCTTAAGTGCCTCTGCAAGCTGGCCCGAAAATTCCTGGTCCAGCTCCTCCCCTTGGTTGGGGGGTCTGTAGTAGACCTCCACCGTCAAATCGCTCTCCCCATGGTCCCCTTGAATCTTAACCCAGAGCATCTCAGCCTGCCCTTCCTCTGACTCCATTCTGCTGGCAGAGGATGTGGAAGACTATGATCACTGCTACCCCTTCATCTAAGGATTTGGTGACCTGGTTGTAGAAGGCCACCAGGTTGGTCTGACAGGACCTGCCTCTAATGAACCCGTGTTGGTTGCCCCTAAGCATAATCTCCCCTGCTGGCCCTTCGTGGACATGTGCCAGAAGAATTCTCTCAAAAAGTTTACCTAAGATCGAGGTACGACTAACTGGCCTATAGTTTCCCGGGTCCTCCTTCCTCCTTTTTTTGAAGATGGGAACCACATTGGCCCTCTTCCAGTCCTCTGGCACCACACCAGAGCACCATGAGCGCTCATAAAGCTGTGCCAGGGGTCCTGCAATGACCTCTGCTAATTCCCTCAGCACTCTGGGGTGGAGATCGTCCAGACCAGCTGACGGCTGATTTAAATACATCCAGTCCCTCCAGAAGTTCCCTGACTAGATACTCATTGACCCTTGGCCTAGGTGCGCCTCCCCTGGGGCCTGAGGGGGCCCAGTGTGGGGGCTGTTCTGGTCCCTGCTCAGGAAAACGGAGGCAAAGAAGTTGTTAAATGTGATTCCTTAATTTGTATTTAATTTTTGACAAACTAGAAGTTTGTGTTTTAATAACTGTATTCCTTTGTTAATTCTCTTAAATGTATGCGTATTTACCTTCTCAGAGGTGGTATCACCATAATTCCTATGTCATTTACATTCTGTTTAGAGAGAATTTAATATTTAATGTTATGTTTTGGGTTTTTTTTAATAGACATGGAGTCTGGAGAGCGGTTAACATCATCTGTCTCTTCTACCACAGCGACTTCATCTCCTGCATCTTCTACACCTTCTGTCACTTCAGCAGTTTCAAAAAGTAGCCTTTCCACTGGAGCTGCATCGCTTAGCTCCGCAATCAACACGTGCGGTAAATATTCTTTGTAGTATGATTTACATGCATGTAGTATCCTTCATGACCTTGTTTGTAAAGTCTGTATTTTCTACATGACCAAGCAAAATAATAGGTTAAACTGATGCATCCTATAAAAACCTTTGTTTAAAAATATACAAAATAAATTACATATGAGGCTAGAGTTGCTTCTTTATGCTTCTCATAGTTGAAGGTTGTTATCCCCCAAATTTTATAAATTATGTTTTGAAAACTTTAAAAGTCCCTTGTTAGCATTGCAGAGACCATCATGAAAATACCCATATAGTAAACAAATAGGGATAGGATGTTTAGGTTTATTCACAATAGTATTCAGCGAATTTACATCTAGTATGAATTAAATCCAGCCTCTACCCCAATTCTGCACCTTCTAACAAAAATTTGTCAGTGCTTTTTGGAAAGGGCTTTGTTTCAACAAAACCTTCTGGCATAATCTGAAATTATTTTCACTAAAACATCCAGCTGCAACTGGCAAGTCGTATAGGAGAGTTGTACAACCAGAATTCTAATTTGTGTTCTGTCTTGTCTGCATCCATGAATGATCTATGGAGCATGAAAGGGTGGATAAACTAGCTCTTCCCTGAATAGGAAGACCCTGAAGAGCGTGAATGAGGAGACTCTTGTTATCTGTATATGAAAATCTTGCTGTATATGCAAGTATTTTTTCACTCGTCTCCAAGTTTATGTAACCGCATTGATTGTTAATTTCAGTAGTGTTAACTGTCCTAATGATGCCTAAGAAATTCAAAGTCCTCCAAACAGAATTTCATGGTTCAAAGCTTGATTTCATAACTCACCATTTTCCAGGCATATTTCCTTTCTGTGGTATTGGCTATATTTTATAGCAGTAGTTTTCAACCTCTTTCAATTTGAGGATCCCAAAAAAATCAGATTAAGTGTGTGTATTCACATATTTTTTATCTATCATAGGCATCTTTCACAGGCCCCTTAGACATCTGCAGACCCCCCTCCCCGGTTAAAAACCATTGTTTATACAATTAAACTGAAGAACTCCTGTACTCCTAATTTAGGAATGGTGCTTTTTTTCCTCCTTCTCAGACTGACATTACTCTGTTACAGCCTGAGATGCAATGTTTCTAAACAATATTTATTTTTAATAGCTCAAAAAGAATGCCCTAGATGACTCCTAACTACAGATGTTTGAATAAAAAATACAAGGGTGTTCTTTTCCCACTCTTTGTTGTGAAAGTCACCCCAAAATATGGAAGTCTATGTTCATTTTCATAGCTTCCTTGAATAAGTAGTTAACTTAAATGTGACATACATGAACGCCATGGGCCCCTGGAGGCTGGGAGTTTATGGCAACTGCCCACAGGTGGCGGCAGCAGTGTTGGTGACGGGGGCGTGGTGGCAGCAACCAGGGAGGTTCCCGCAGGCGGCCACAGTGGTGGCAGCAGCAAGGGGGGTAGGTGGTGAGTGGCAAACAACGGTTGGCAACCACCCGCAGACCTCGGCGACAGCCAGCGGCAGTTGCTTGCAGACACCACTGACATGGCGGTGAGGGGGATGGTGGCGAGTGGTGACTGCTCGCAGATGCTGCCAGCAGCATTGGTAGTGCTTTTTGCAGGGGATGCACTGCCAAGCTCACAGAGTGCACCTGCACCCGCGTGTATCTCCTGCGCATCGCCAATGGTGACATAAATCTGTTTATGTCACATTGAGGGTTGACCATTTGTTTAACTTCCCTTGTTTTGTTTGTTTACTAGGTAGGGAGGCATCTTTCTGTGGTGTGTGTCCTGTAATATACTGCGACTGTAAACAGATGTCTCATATAAGGAGGTTCTGGCTGTCTCAGGTTTTAACCCAGATCACAACAGGAGCAGCCCAGGTGTTTATTCAGATAGCCCTCCAAGCTGCATTGGTATTCCTCTGTCAGTAGGTGGCCAGTGAGAGTACCCAGCCTGACAGGCCTGACCCTGCAAGAACTTGCATTGAACTTGAATGACCCACACTTAATTTATAGATGTCCCAACTGTTTTGGGGGTTGGGATGTTAGCATATTTTATCTTGCATACTTCACAATCACTTGAAGTACAATGGACTTGTATGTCTGTAGGACCCCAGGCCAAAAGGCTTTCTCCATTAAGAAATATGCTGTCTCTTTACTTCCCTATATATTCAGAGTAGAATTTTTTCATGATAAGGAAAGAGTTTGTATAGTTTAATAAAATGACAATGGCTTTTTTTTTAAAACAAGAAAAAAAATTGTACTTGTGTTTAGTATAACAAAGCGTCCAAGTTTTTGTTATCTTTAGGCAATCCAGTATTCCTCTATCCATTGAGGCAGCATGTACTTTAGGTTCAGCTGTGAATGTTTTATAGTCTTCTCATATGATTCCTGACACTCTTATGTGCATCAGTTCCTTGTTTCATAGATGTTAGGGGAGGAAGGGACCTCAACAGATCATCGAGTCTGACCCCCTGCATAGGCAGGAAAGTGTGCTGGGTTCAGATGACCCCAGCCAGATGCCTATCTAGCCTTCTCTTGAAGACCCCCAGGGTAGGGTAGAAAACCACCTCCCTTGGGAGCCCATTCCAGATTTTGGCCACTCTAACTGTGAAGAAGTTCTTCCTGGTGTCCAGTCTAAATCTGCTCTCTGCTAGCTTCTGGCCATTATTTCTTGTAACCCCCAGGGGTGCCTTGGTGAATAGAGCCTTACCAATTCCCTTCTGCGCCCTCATGATGAATTTATAGGCAGCCACAAGGTCACCTCTCAGCCTTCTCTTGTGGAGGCTGAAGAGGTCCAGATGCCCTAGTCTTTCCTTGTAGGGCTTGGCCTGCAAGCCCTTGACCATACGAGTGGCCCTACTCTGGACCCTCTCCAGGTTAACCACATCCTTCTTGAAGTGTGGCGCCCAAAACTGGATGCAGTATTCCAACTGCAGTCTGACCAGTGCCTGATAGAGGGGAAGTATCACCTCCTTGGTTCTGTTTGTCATGCATCTGCTGATGCATGATAAAGTGCAGTTAGTTTTGCTGATGACTTTGTCACACTGACAACTCATGTTCCTCTTGGAGTCCGCTAGGACTCCTAGATCCCTTTCCACTTCTGTGCTGCTGAGCAGGTCATTTCCTAGGCAGTAGGTGTTCTGGACATTTTTCCTCCCTAGGTGCAGCACTTTGCATTTCTCTTTGCTAAATTGCATTCTGTTCTGCCCTTTTGTCCAACTTGTCCAGGTCTGTCTGTAGTTGTTCCCTGCCCTCCGGTGTGTCCACTTCTCCCCACAGTTTTGTATCATCCCCAGACTTGGACAGAGTACACTTCACTCCCTCATCCAAATCACTGATGAAGGCATTGAAGAGTATTGGTCCTGAGGACTGAGCCCTGCGGGACCCTCCTGCCCACATCCTGCCAGGTCGATACCGACCCATCCACCGCCACTCTCTGGGTACGATCCTCTAGCCAGTTTGCCACCCACCGGACTGTGACATCATCCAAGTCACAGCCTCTTAACTTGTTCACCAGTATGGGGTGGGATACCGTATCGAAGGCTTTCCTGACGTCTAAGTAGATGATATCTACTCCTTCTCTTGCGTACAGGTGTTTTGTAACTTGGTCATAAAAAGAGACTAGATTAGTCAGGCATGATCTACATGTTTTGAACCTGTGCTGGTTTCCCCTCAGCATAATATTTCCTGCTGGGCTCTCACATATGTGAGCCTTAATAATCTTTTCAAAGACTTTACCAAGGATGGAGGTGAGACTGACTGGCCTGCAGTTGCCTGGATCCTCCTTCCTCCCCTTCTTGAAAATAGGGACTACATTGGCCCTTTTCCAGTCCTCCGGGACCTGGCCTGTGCACCATGAGTGCTCAAATATTCTTGCCAGTGGCTGTGCAGTGATATCGGCCAGTGCCTTCAGTACCCTCGGATAGAGCTCATCCGGGCCTGCCGACTTAAATCCATCCAGTCCTTCCAAGTGACTCTGCACCATTTCAGGGTCAACACTTGGTAATCTGGCGCCCAGCTGTTGTCTCTGTATGAACCCATTGTGAGACTTGTTTTGCTCCTCGTTTAGGAACACTGAGGCAAAGAACTCCTTGAGGAGTTCAGCCTTGTCCCTCCTGTCTGTCACCGATTGCTTTTGTCCTTTCAGTAGTGGTCCTATGCCGCTCTGGGCCTTCCTTTTACTTCCTATTCGTGTGTGTGTGTGTGTATGTATATGTGTGTGTGTGTGTGTATATATATGTATATAAAAATATCTGAAAAACAATTTTTTGTTATCCTTAACTTGGGATGCCATCCTCAGCTCCATGGTAGCTTTGGCCTTTCTAACTGCTTCCCTGCAACTGCAAGCTGAGGAGGCATACTCCTTGAGTAATTTCTCCCTGTTTCCACTGCTTATATGCCCCGCTTTTTGCCCTTAGGCTGCTCTGGATTTCTCTGGTCAGCCAAGGAAGCCTCTTGGCCCCTTCCCCCTTTTCTTCTGCATTGGGATCGTCTCGCTCTGTGCCCAAAGGATCGCCTCCTTAAGGCCCAGCCACCCTTCCTATGCTCCCATTTCGCCAAATCTCTTACCCTGCAGTGTGTCATTGACTAAACGCCTGAGCTTGCTGAAATCAGCCTTCCTAAAGTCTAGCACTTCCACCCTACTAGTTACCTTTCCCACTCTGTGCCTTATGGTGAATTCTATTATTCGGTGGTCACTGTCCCCCAGGTTTCCTTCTTGTCTGACAGCTCGTGAGCTAGTTTATTGTGGTTTGTTTAAAAGACCATTTTCGTCTCTTACATTCTTTCAATTAAAGTATTTTTTTTTTCCTAAAGGCACATTGTATTCTTAGAAGCTGGCTGAAACTATCTGATGTAGGCTTCCCCCACCTTACCCATAAATGCTATTGATATGTATAGGTGATTTATCCATCAGTCAGTCATAATCTACTATGGTTTAACTTCCGTAAGGCCTCTTAGGTCCTTAGTTGAAAGTTACAACTTCCTAGAGAAATGTTGCAAATAAAATTTAGTGTTCTCTCTGAACAGCAGTGAAGGGTTAAATATTTCTAATCACAAAAGTAATTAGTATATTTTTGCCACAGCATACATCCCGTTCGAGTCATGGTTTAATTTAACATTGATATATTTAATTGTCAAGGTATTCATTACCAAGATAGAGTATAATCATAACCTCCCTTCTCAGTTTCCAACCTAAGATCTTATATGCCCATGTGACTTTTTAAAAATATGTGGTGATTGTGGGTTCATCAGCCCCAGTGTGTTAATTACAATATCATCTCTCTAAAAATATATAGTTCTCCCAGGTCCAATAAAATTGCTCCAGACTTTTCAGTGTAAGCAGTTATTGTTTCCAAGGGTATAAAGTCAAAAACACTTTAATCTCTGCATAGAGTTAGAGAGGTTCAGGTTTCTTCCAGTTCAGTATAATTATTTCCTTGCTGTAATCAATAGTCTGTTAAGTAGACTGTAATAAACTTCTGTGCCTGTACCATACAAATCCCCAAGACATATCCTGAGCCAAAACTGGAACTCTAAACTTGGTGCTAAAGATATTGTATGACAGATAAATTATTTTGGGGTACTCCCGGTCAAATAGGGAAAGCATCTATGTGAAAATATGTAGGAATAATATCACTACCACATGGATACAATTGAGTTAAAATTCAGTAATACTGAAACAGAAGTTTACAGTGTTATTTTTTTCCATTATTGAAAGCTGTTCTACTTAATTAAAGTGTTCAGAAAAAGCAACGAAAAAGATAAAAGGCTTAACCTAATCTGTCTGTTGATCAGAAATAATAAAGACTAGTTAAAGCAGAACAAAGTTCTAGAAAGATTTTAAAAATTTACTCTGGTAAAAATACAGCACTTTTTTGCACAAGTCCAGTCTTGCAATCTGTGATCACGAGTAAATATTGTCATAATGAAATGATTATAATTTTGTGTTTGGTACTGTACTGGACCCCAGCTTGGTATTTTGATGACATCATGAGTGAAGTAACTTGAGAAAAATCCTAACATGGCCAGATTGTTTTAACCCTTAAAAAAGTGAAGTTCAGTAACTTCTAATAAAACATCAATAAAAAAAAGCTCTTTCTTATAACCAAGAGCTTCTGCCAAAACTGGATTCACTTATTCCTTGTAGTCCAGGATTTTTACCTAATTGAATAATTAGGACATGAATCCTTTAGCATTGTGAATTTGATGTCTAAACTCAGAGAGGTTTAATTGAAGAATTAGACGATTTCCTATTTACATTTTTAAAGTTATAGTAACAAAGAACTTTTTAAGTCTAATGCCAAATACTTTTATAACCCTCAGTTTCAGTCCCAAACTATCCTTCAGCAGCTTGAGAAAATGTTGAGTAAGAGCATGTGTTTTATATACAGGGATCCTGATTTTCCTTGATTTAAAAAAAAAAATTACAAATTCTCTGATAACCCTAAAATCCGTGATTAAAATGAAAGCCCCCCCCATGCCCCACCAGCCCTACTGGTGCCCCTCACTCCCCCCGCCCCTCCCTGCCCCTGCCCTGCTCATGCTCCTCACTCCCCCTCCCACAACCCCTCCAGCCCTGCTTGTGCCCCTTGCCCCCCCACCCACAGCTCCTGCACCTCCAGCCCTGATGGAAGGGGCCCCAAGCTGCCAGGCCTGTGGGGCAAGGTACCTTGGTCTGCTGCATCCCCCTGCCCCGGCCAGGAGGTGGTAGCTGCTGTAGCAGAGTTGAACCTGGCTCTCCCCGCACTGCCTGCCTGCTCTGGGCTTGGGCTGGGGGCCCTAGATCCCCATCATGGCATGCAGTCCCAAGGAGCAGGAGAGACCCATGCCCCTCAGATCTGTGCATGAGATGAGGCCTGTGCAGTGCCTACTGTGGGCTTGGGCTCCTGCCCTGCTCTCCTCCCCCAGGGCTTCTGCAGCCTAGTGGGTGCAACCCAGTGCTGCAGCACTGAGTGGGGCTGTGCAAGAAAGCTGCTTGCCACTGTGAGCTCCACACTGCCCTGGCAGCATGTCTGTTGCAGGTGCAGTGGTGTGGAGTTCTGCAGAGGGGACACATCACCAAAACAGCATGGAGCTTGCAGTGGCAAGCAGCTTCCTGCGCAGCCCCGCTGTTCTTTGCAGCACTGGGTCATACATGCTTGCCCAGCAGGCGGGCAGCCCACCTTGCCCTAACCCCAGCACGGATCTGGGGGGGATGGGTCCCCTCCAGGAGTGCATGCAGCAGCGAGGAGCCAGCCTCACCCCCACTTCTCCCCAGATGAGCCACCTGCGGTCCTGTCCTGAGCCCCAAACCTGAAGTACTGTCCGGCTGGACAGCAGCCCCTGCTCAGCCCAGCTCCCTCCTTCCCTTCCTATGGGAGCCTCAATTCCCATCTTTTCCTCCCCCCACAATGTGCCTGTGGGAGTTGCTCTTTCCAGGCTACCTAGTGGCCACGTGTGCATGGCACCCCCTGTTTCATTGTCCTCCTCCTGTTCCCTCTCAGCCCCCTGCAGGCAGGCCCTCTTTGCAAAACTGCACTATCTGCAGGTTTCTCTGGTAAGATGAGAAATCTGCGTTTGCCTCTGGTAAAAGGTAGAATCTGTGGTTTTCTTCATTTTTCCATGGGAAACAGAAAACCCAGATCCCTGGTTATATAATATGTAAACTGTATTACTGCATTGTCTTTGACTTCAGTATTTTTCTCATCCTCACATCTGCTAAACCATTAGGGCTCAGCCCCCAGTTGTTTGCAGACAGTCATTGATTTTTACTTGTCCTCCTGAATTCTGAGTGGCTGCTGGCTATGTTTTGTATAAAAGTATGATTTCTCCCCCTCCCCCCATCCCCAAACATTTGTGAACATGGAGGGAGGATATGGTGAGCGGCCATTATGGGCGCATCCACACATGCAAGCACATGTGCTTGCAGCAGGTTAAATAGAAATGGTGCAGATTTGAGCCTGGGCTTTTTGCCTCAGTGCACGTGCCCAGACATGCACATAGTTATGGAGCAAATTGTGCCACCTGGGGCAAAATAATCCTGCCAACCCACTACTTACCCGGCACAAAGCTGGGTCCAGGTCCCTGCAGCTTGCACTGCTGCCTTCTCCACATGGGCATGCAGCATGCTTCAGCACTGGGGAAAGGTCATCTGGACATGCCCTATAGTGTTAGGGCTTGAAGTAATAAAAGATATCTGTACCTAAAAGTTAAATACCGTAGAATGTAACTTATAGGTACCCAATACACAGAGTGGAATCCACAATACAGGCTGCTCTTGCCTCCACATAAAGCATAGGTTGAGTTAGGTACCTAAGGATATGGTCAAATGATAAAATTAAAGCAATCTGATAAGCAGGGATTTCCCACAGAACAGCTGATGCATGGTAACCGTGTATTTGCAGCTACCCCTCAGTAAGTGAAAGCAAGTCTAAAATAGCTTAACCCTGTTTAATTTATTAATTCATTGAATGCATTCATTCAGGGTTTAGCTTTCTAGGTACTTGCCCCAGGAAGTGGGAGACCTGTTTCAGCTCTCTTAAGCTTCTTGGGAATTCAAACTCTCATACCCCGTTCCAGCCTAGAGGGTAGGCTGCGAGACTAGCACTCTCCATAGATTGTTTTGAAGCTCCGCGACACTGTAGATAGGAATGAAGATTTATAAGGTCTAGTGGAGAGAACACAGAGACCCAGCTGCTGCTTTTTTCCACCACCCTGCTGTGGCGTGGCATGGGCAAAGTGGTACTGGCTAACTGCAGACTACTCCTTGCTCAGTGCCTAGGTCAGGGGTTGGTAACCCCCAGCACAGGTGCCAGAGCATAGCACGCAAAGGTATTTTGCTTGGCATGTGAGCCATGGGTTGGACAATGGAGAAGGAGCACTGCCACAACAAGTATTGGGCCCCTTGTGGCTCCCCACCTCTCTGTTCGGAGGCACATGTGCACCTGCTGCCAGCAGCTAGCCAGACTGAGGTTCCACAGACCTCTCTGCAACTGCTTGCCACGTCCTTGCTGTGAGTAGTCCAGGCTCTGGTGGGTGGCAGGGACCTGCCCAGAGCCTGGGCTGGCTGACTCAGGCAGGCAACTGGGAGATATAAGCTGCTGCATCAAGGTCTGTGGAGGTCTGGTCCAACTCATCCCTGGCTGTAGGTGCATGCATACCTCAGGGCAGAGCTGTGGGACCAAGGGACCAACTTCTTATGGCAGCACATCCCTGGTCCCTTCCCCGCCATCTGCTGTGAGGCCAATGTGCACCTGCCTCCAGCAACAAGCTGGGCCGGGGCCCCGTGGACCTCAGTGCAGCGGTTTGTATCTCCTCGCTGCCTGCCACAGCTGATCTGGCCTCTGGGCAGGTCCCTGCCAGCTGCTGGAGCCTGGGCTGCTCACAGCAGGCAGCAGGAAGACTGCAAGCAGCTGCACTGAGGTCTGTGGTGGCCCAGCCTAGTTCGTTGCTAGTGGCAGGTATGTGCATGTCTCTGGGCAGATGGTGGAGAAGGGGCCTGGGTTGGGCTGCCACAACACAAAATCGGGCCCTAGGTGATCTGGATTGCTCTGGGAAGGCACCTTAGTCTCCATTCACTGAGCCTAGTTATTTGAATCACCTTGTGGATCAAGGTTTATATTTTAGGCTTTGCAGAGGCTATGGGAAGGGGCCTTATAATGTCCATTTTGATCTGAGATTTATTCTCTAAGTACAGGCTCCTTTAGGCTAAAATTATATGCAGTCTATAAAAATGAATACATGCGTTGAGTATATTTTGGTACTGTAATTTTATCTGATTGTATGAGCATAATATCAATAAAATCTACATGTAAAGGATAGCAGACCTCAAGACAAGGTTTTTGAAGTAGAGAAGCCTAAAAGTAGGCTTCTTTAGACACCTAAATAATTAGCCAGATTTTTTTTTAGATGTGTGAAGCAATTATTAATTCCTTTTTGTGTTGCTGTAGAATTAGCACTTGGAATATCTGGTCAAGTTCCTGTCATATGTATACTATTGAATGTGGTTAAAGGTAGTAAAAGTACTGCTGACTTTTGCCTTTAAGACTAGAGACAGAAATTACACACACATAGGTACAAGTGACTGGAAACTGGTTCAAATTCGTAACACAAATGGAAATTCAGTGAACATAAACCACTTTCAAAATGGCCAAAACTGGTTTAAGATAAACATGGATGGATGTAGTATCAGACTTAACTGATTTAGGTTAAATTGGTTTATTGAACTTCTGTGCCAGATCCCCTCCAGATCCAAGTGAACTCTCCTTTTCTCAGTATCCCAGAACACTTTACACCTCCCCAAAAACACCGCCCCCCCCATGGTGGTTGGGTTAACCTTGACCCAAACCATCTGCTCCAGCCAAGCAGGGAGGTGTGCTCTAGCACCCCCTGGCTTCTGGCCTGAGCCCCTGTAGGCATGTGGTTGCATTTCCAGAATCAAAAGTGAATATCTGCTCACTTATAGATTGAACCAATAAAAATAGCTTAGACCAGGACTGGGCAAAATGTGGCCCATGGGCCAAAGCTGGCCTACACCTGTTTGGATCTGGCCCACAGGTGGGCATCCACTAGTTAATTGCATCAGGCTTGGCTGGCAGCTGCCTCTGCTGTGCTCTGCATGGGGCTGAGTCCTGCCCACTTCCACCTGGGGCAGTGTACTCTGGGTGGGGGAATGTGTGGATGCAGGGGGGTGGTGTGAAAGAGCTCAGCAGTTCACAAAGCCCCACTGGGCAGGCACGGGACAGGAATGTGGGATGGAAGCAGCAGTAGCAGCCAGCACAGGTTCAGCTGCAGCACCACTGGGCAGGTGTGTGACAGAGACCAAGAGAGCTGGCAGTGCAAGACTGAGCTCCTTGCCTCCCCGGGGGGCTTCTCTGTTGGCAGCAGCTGCTTTTCTGCCCCTTTGCAGTATACTGCAAGCCAGGCAGGCAGTGCTGATCTCTGTCCCCTTCCCCCCCAACCTGCAGAGGGGCTGGGTTCAGCCATGTCACAAAGAGCAGGCTGAGGGGACGAAGTCCTCCACACATGCACACCCACCCCACCAACACCTCAACCACACCCCCTCACATGCCCCACTCCCAACATACCCACACACACTTAGTACCGTCCCTCACACTCCACCATACCCACATACACCACCTATACCTCCCTACATCCCACACCCATACACCTACACCCCCACCATACCCACCCCTACACCTCAACCACACACGCCCTCCTCATGCTCCCACCATATTTACACCCGATACACACACTTACATGCACCTACGTTCCCTCACACACTCCACCCCACCACATATCCTATACCCCCCTACACACATCCACACATGTACCCCTCCACTCGCACACACCCACACACATCCCACCTACACCATACCCTCCACACCCTCCATCTTTTCACCAGTTTCATCAGGCATTGGACTAAATCGTAAGGGCCTAATGTGGGGCACCCCATTTTGAAAAACTTTACAAATTTAATGTAAAAAGTAATTTGCACTTCATAAATTTTAAAGGCAAATTCTAAATAGGGCCTCAGAAATGAAATTTGTGTTTGTAACTTAACCATGAACTTGTTTTGTGATAATTTATTTAGAGTATGTGTTACATTATATATTTTGATTCTTATGTATGATAGATAATATGCTAGTTTTGGATATAAATACTTTAATGCTCTAGCCAGAGTTTTGGGCCTCGTTTTAATTTACAGACATTTTTAGATGATGTTCGCTTTGATTATTTCATTCAATTTTTACAAATGTTAATTAAAGTATGTGACCTTTATTTGGGTATACAACCATTTCTGATGATTAGCTACACTTTCCAGCTTGTTAAACTGCAGGCACATTCGTCAGTGCTGTGAAATTATGCATACAATTTGAAAGAGCTAGCGCCTAATGTTGGAAGACATGTTGCAACAAGCTTTTATAGTGTTGTAAAGATTAAAGAATTTTGAAACACGAAAAGAAAAAACAACATACGTGAATTTGTCATAGTAAGCAGTCTCCTGGCTTCCCCATATGATGGAATATCTTGGCATCACTAGTATTATATATTTTGTGCTTCCTAAAATCTCGCTAGATATTTTAGTTCTTTCACTGATTAATGAAAGATTTTGTTTGCTGATGCTTTATATTTAAGGCATTAGTTAAGTATTTATCCTTTTTTGCTTCTTTTGAAAAGCCTTATATTGCACCATGATGTTCATTAATATTAATAAAGGCATTTGCAGTTATTCCTTGTTACTAAGACATGAGTGTTTTAGAAATGGATGCTGGCCTTTGGGTAATGCTTTCAATCATTTATCTATGTACTGGCTGGTTGAATTTCAAAACCTCTGCTTAAAAATATTCAACCTGTTGTAATGTAAGTCAAGATTCTTCAGCAATGCAGTTTTGTATTAAATTTCATTATGCAAAATATGTATACAGTTAGTTAACAACTTAAATAGGAAAACTAAACCTGAAAAATAAAAGGAAATATTAGTGTTCATCTCTAGTCCGAATATTAGCGTATCTATCAAAAAAGAAAGAATGATTATTTTGGAGGGAAGATGTCCATATAATCCAGTCTGTTGTCTGAGGAATTTTCTTTGAGAGCAAATGGTAGAAATGTACTAATTTAAACATTTTCATTTTTAAATATATATTTAAAAATGAATAGCTTCTGTTTTCTTGGCATGTTAGCAGATGGCTGAGTTAGCGTATAGTACATATTTTTCAAACCCTAATTGAAGTTTTTCACGTTATAATCTTTTGCACTTCATATAACAAAGGTACAAAGACATTCTTTTGATAGGTGACCAGGGCAAATTATGATCTTAACCTTAAGCAGTGGCACTCAAGAGGCTTTAAGTTGACCTCTCTTAACAATGGTGTCAGAGAGGGAAACTTGTCTAGATATTACATCTTTAAAAAATTGTACTATATTGATGAGAGAGATAAAAATATAGCCAGTATATTTTTGTGAATGTCACAAAATAATATTATGGTTTTCCCCTTTCTAACTGTGTACCAGACTGTAACTAATTCACAACATTAATAGTTACGCATAGATGTCAGTTGCTGAAGAAGGTGCACAAATGAGTATATTCAAGCATGACGATATACTAACCAAACAGAAGTTAAAGAAAACCAGAGTAGTTAAAGAAAACCCAAAATATTTCATTTTCGCTGTCTTGAATATAGTAGAATAAATGTTTTTAATAGAAAAAGGCCAGTTTAGTAAAATTATTAAATATGTATCCCATTTAAATGAATGAAAAAATAAAAATACTGGCTCCTATAAGTCATATACATGTGACATCAATGAAAAGGATTTATATATAGTGTCCCCAGTACTGGGGCCTAATGCTGCTTGGTGAAAATAAAATGAAAAATTTCTAGTAAAGTCACATTTTTGTATACACTGCATGTATGCTGATAAAATAACTTTATAAAATATCTTCTATTATCTACATTGGCTCAGTTTTACCTTGAGAAGAAAACTTAGAAGAAGGAATAAAGTAAGCCAAGATCATTCTCATTAAGAGTCGAATGATAGGCTTATGTGTGAAGTTCACATAAGCATGGTAAAAGCAGTTTGGGTCAGGATCACCAATCCCATTGTCATCAAACACCAGCATGGCCTTTGTCTTTGCTTTCAGGTTCTTCCATGTCCATTAGAAAGAGAGGAAAGATTTGGCCATAAAGAAAAAAAAAAAGACTTTGTATTTTTTTGATACTGCCTAACATCTGTCTTCAAACTTACCATCATAAAATTGAAGTCGTCTTCTCCTAATATATTTCTGACTGTTGTTTCTTCCCACTCTATTCTTTTACTGTTAACAGCTCCAGTCTTGCAGCTCAATTGCTTCCTCCCTTTCCTTCTCCCAACTAGGAGCTTGCCAAATCTCACTTTCCTGCACTGAATACCTAAAAAATCTTTCCATTCCTATAGCCAAAATAATCTTTCTTCCCTACTTCCAGCTGGTTACACACTTTTCACCCTTGAATTTGTTTACTGGCTTCATTTTCCTATTTTCTGCAGCAAGTTCAGATGTCAAGCTCTGCATAACTCTGCTCCTTGTACATCTCAGCACTTCTTTATGTCTCCTTTTTTTACATGGTTGGCTCTGTCAGCTATACTAGTCCTGTTCCTTTTGTCTACTTCTCCATCACATCTTTTCTTCCCTTTCAGGCTCTGTTATTATTTATGTTGAGACTATCAAGGACAGTGATCAGGATTGAACCCTCATTGTACTAGTTTTTGCATAAACAAATGAGGCAGAATATCTGATGTGAAGACCATTGAATCTAATTTTGAGGCAGGATCCAAGTGAATGTACAGATCATATGCAAGAAGATGGAAAGAATGGAAGGAAATGTAAGATCATATTGTTATGTAGCTTGTCTCTTGTACAACCCAAGTTTCCATGAGAACATAAGAAATTCATACTGGGCCACATCACAGGTTCTTCTACCCAGTATCCTGTACCTAAAGGGTGGATGTGAAGGGAAAGTATTTTTGCAGGCACTGTCTGGACTGATCTCTTTCTTCTCCCCTCCCATCCCCACTTCTGTTAAAGCTGTCAGCATTTAGAGACCTAGGAGCCTTAATTTGGAGGTTACATTCCTATCATATTTAATACCCAATGAGATACCTATTTGGCACGAATTTGTCCAGTCGTCTTTTGAGTCTCTAAAAACATTTGGGGGCCATGAGTTCCACAAATTAGTTACACACTGTGTGACAAAGGACTATGTACTTTTTTCCTATGTTGTTCTGCACAGGCAGCAAATATCAGCAAAAGCAACACATATAGAGGTATCTTTAACTTGGGTATAGAATGCTGCCTCTGAAATCGGGTTATGGAAATCTGAGTAGTTTTGCAATCCACATAAAAGTAAAACATATGCACAGTATAATTTTAACTATACAGTACAAAGAGAAGATGAAAACAGAAAAATTTGTCTCTTCATTCTTTAAACATAACAAGCTGTCATTTTGGGCAGTGGGTGGAGGGGAAGTAGCTGCATTCCTGGATCAGAGACCAGACTGGGGTCTGGAACATAACAGGCAGTGTGAGTAGGGGAAGACCTGGGATAATGCTTGACAAAGCATCTAGAATTTGTCAAGCAAAGGAAATTTGAAGTACAGATTTGAAGCTTATAAGGAATGGACACTTCCTGATGTTATGGGTATGATAAAGAATCCAAAATACTTTAAGAAAAGAGACCTGAAGCAGAAAAAGCATGTGGTGCTCTAAGTAGGAGCCCACAAAAAATAACTTGGGGACCTGCACCCACTGTGGTAAATGCTGCAAGCCATGACAATGTCTGGCAGTGGGGAAAAGATGAAAGTACTATCATGGATTACAGCAAGAGGTTTGCAAGTTCTAGCAATGTACAAGGAGGATGAGAACACCAGCAGTTCAGAGCAGTCAGAACATTTGGTAGAGGTGGTATCTTTTATTAGACCAACTTGCAAAAAAAGTCTTTATTTATAAGCTTTAGGGCTCATGCACATTTCTTCAGGCAAAGGAGAATGCAAAGGTTGCAAAATTTCTCCCAGGTAGAAATGAAACTTCTACCTGGAAGAAATGTTATAATCTTTGCCACCTTCTTGGTCTGAGGAAGGGTGTGTGAGCCTGAAAGCTTGCAAATAAAGACTTTTTTTTACAACTATCTAGTTGGTCTAATAAAAGATATTGCATCTACCAAGAGTTCTGACTGCTTTTGCCTGTAGGCCAACATGGCTAAAACCTGTATCCTAGTAGTTCAGAGGAATTCTTTCTAGAAACAGTGAAAAAAACTTGCACCAAAAGAAGCAGGGTCCAGCCCCAGGAGCAAGTGCAATACTTAACTTTAAATTGACCACAGGTATATATGCCACTATAATACAAAAAACGTGGTATCGGTCACAGAAACAAAAGGGAGTGGAAAGAAAAGAGGAAAAACCTCAGGGTTTGCAGCAGGGGTTGGCAGTATTTTCCTGCTAGAGGCTGGAATGACCCAGCTCAGGTCTTGGGGTAGGGAGCGGTGGGGGGCAGTCAATAGAATTCAGCTGCTTCTGCCACTTCTCCCTGCTGCCTGACTGTGGAGCAGTACAGGAAAAGTTCCTCTTTGCCAGAGCCCAGGGTGCCTGAATGGGGGTATGGAGGAGTCCCTTGCCACTAAAGCTGTAGGTGCCCTAGCGTGATGTGGCATTGACAGAGGTCCCTGTTGCCAAATGTCACTGAAGCCACAGGTCCGTGGACTGAATCCAAAGGCTCTGCAGACTGTAAGTTGCTCTGGCTTACAATAATGAGCTTATTGCTGCTAATGAGACATATTCATTAAATATGTGGGTGAAAAAGAAATTGGAAAAGGTCCAGTTAGTATGAGAGGAAAGTTACCTGTCATTGGGTTAAAAATGTGTCAAGCCTTGGTCTCTTCAAGAGGGTGGCTTATTGGCGAGCAAGGGGCCAGATAATTGAAGAAGAGTTTCAGGACATCCCCCAGAGGACTGGGAAGCTTTTTATCTTGTTTAAACTGAAGCTGAAATAGCTTGATAGTCTCATTAAAAGCTTGTGTTTCTTTCCTGGATTTGAGGCAGGGCATTCTGTGCCCAAAAGCTTGTCTGACATCTCTCCCAGTTGTACAGTGTGTCCAATAAAAAGCATCACCAAGAAGTCATAGAGAAGTAGGGCTTGAAGGGATCTCCAGAGGTCATCTAGTCCAACCCCCTCCCTGCCTGAGGCAGGATCATCCCTACCCAAGTCATCCTATACAATCCATAATCTAAACTCTATGTGAGAGTACTGTCTCACCCCTAACAGATGTAACACAGAAGTAACACCCTAACCAAGCACAGGTAAAGCAGGGGAGCCACAGCAACCAAGGTCCTGCTTATATGACATGTCAGTATATGCTGAAGAGATCCTGGGTAGAGGGCCATGCTGCAGAGGAAGGCAAAAACCGCTACAGTCAGTCTAATCTGACCATAGTGTAAAATTCCTTCCTGACCCCAGATACAGCAGTTGGGCTGACCCTGAGCAGAGGAGCAAAACCCTCTAGCCAGGAACCTTCAGCTTTGGTCCCAGTAGGAGCATTGGCACGCTTCAGTCAAAGTCCCTAGCCTTAGCTGTAGCCAACACCCAATGCCTCTGAGAAAGATAGCAGAAGTGGGGATGGGGGGCAGCCAACAAAGTGCAGGACCATGGGAAATACCCATGATAGAACACAGGCATAACTTTGCCTGGATCATCCCTGACAAGTGGTTGTCCAACCTCTTCTTGAACGCCTCCAATGATGGAGAATCCACACCTTCCCTAGGCAGCCTATTCCGCTGCCTCACTATTCTCACAGTGAAGAAGTTTTTCTGGATATCCAATCTAAACTTACTTTACCGCAACTTCAAGTTTTTTGTCCACATCCTTCTCTCTGCAATGAGAAAAAAGGTGCATTCCTTCTTTATGACAGCCCTTCATGTATTTGAAGACTTCTGTTGTGCCCCCTCCTAAGCACTTTTTCTGCAAGCGTGAATGTGCCTAGCTCCTTCAGTGTCTCTTCAGCAGGTGAAATGGCCATTGGCAGGGCTGGAAGCATTGACCTGCCTTGGTCTCAAGGCAGGCTGATCTGGCTTATTGCTACAAAATCTTGTCAACCACTCTCATATACTGTTGTTTTCTGTTCCCTGAGATACCATTTAGTAAGGCTGTTACAACTAAATAGGTAATCATGCATATCAAATTAATTTTTATTTTAAATAGTATATTTGTAGTAAGTGTTTGACTGTGGATCCTAATTTAATGGATATATGTAAGCAATTTGCAGTAAAATACTGCATTCTCCTTAGTCATACAGTTTGGTAGAAAATAGTGTTAAAATAAAGTACCCAGAAAAGGTTGCAGAGTCAAACGCCGATCTGTATTTAGCACTGTTTATTTATAGAAAAATATCAGGGAAATGGAAATTGTTGCTTGCTGGCTTTTTTTTCCCCCAACAGCAATTAAGAATGCATTGTTAAAAACTGTCAGTCATTTGGGAAGATGACAAGGACAAAAAAAATTTATATCACTTGGGCTAAGTATAGCTATACAGGGAGGTTAAATCTTGTTGTTTAAAATGGTTACCCAATCTGACTTAATTTGCCAAGTTGTGGACCTTGCTTTTAGATTGACCGAACTAGGGAGTATGTACCATATAGAAGTTTAGGACTGTTAGATTGGTCTAAAAAAGGCTTACCCAATCTAAGTTAAATCTACCTCCAACATAGTTTAACTTAGATGAGGTCAGGCAAGACTGCTCTAACTGTACTGTACAGTTCTCAGCACAGCCTTGGGACTGGAAAAACCAGGCTTCTGGCCTCAGCCCAGGGGCTGTACTTTTCCTACCTGTGTGCCTCCCCCTCTCCCCCCTGTAAGCTGCTCTTGGTGCTGGTTTTACCAGTGGTTGCTAGCTTTGGGACTGGTTGAAGTAAGTTAGGGTCAGAGGAGGGGAAGAGCACATGGGATTAGTTGATGTAGGGGTAGGGGAGCCAGGGGCCTAAACCTAGCCCCTGGTTTGTGGGGAGGAAGACGGCCACCCCAGGCCCTCCTGAGGACCCTGCTAGCCCTCCTGATCCTCGCCAAACCCTCTGGGTCCTTCCACCTGCTACAGACCATGCTTTTCCCCCAACTCTTCCCCCCTACAGACCCCACCTGCTACTCCCTCTTACACTCTCCATAGATACCACTAGCCACCCTAATCCTCCCAAGCCCCCCTGCTAGCCTCCCCATTCTGACTTAAATTAGGTGGCCATTTTTAACTCCATCTAACCTCCCCAAATGCCTGTATGGCCCCTTGGAGTTCAGAGAATTGCTTATGCTTCATGAAATTAACTTTGTACATATGTTAGGTGGGAACTGATGGTCTTAAAAAGCAGTTGTATAGAATCATAGAAAATCGGGGTTGGAAGGGACCTCAGGATGTCATCTAGTCCAACCTCCTGCTCAAAGCAGGACCATCCCCAACTGGATCATTTCAACCCAGGCTTTGTTAAGCCAGGCCTTAAAAACCTCCAAGGATGGAGGTACTACCACCTATCTAAGTAACTTGTTCCAGTGCCTCACCGCCTTCTTAGAGAGGGAGCTTTTCCTAATATCCAATGTGAATTTCCGTTGTTGCAACTTGGGACCATTGCTCCTTGTTCTGTAATTTGTCACCACTGAGAACAGTTTAGCTCCATCTTTTTTGGAACTACCCTTCAGGTAGTTAAAGTCTGCTACCAAATCCCTGCTGAGTCTTCTCTTTTTCAAACTAAATAAACCCAGTTCCCTCAGGCTGTACTCTAATATCATGTGCCTCAGCCACCTGACCATTTTTGTTGCCCTCTGCTGGACTCTCTTCAACTTGTACACATCCTTTCTATAGTGGGGGCCCAAAACTAGTTACAGTACTCCAGATGTAGCCTCACCAGTGCAGAACAGAGGGAAATAATTACTTCCCGTGATATGCTGGCAACGCTACTACTAATGCAGCTCAGTATGCTGTTAGCCTTCTTGGCAGCAAGGGTACACTATAGACTCATATACCGCTTATTGTCCACTGTAACCCCCAGGTCCTTTTCTGTAGAGCTGCTACCCAGCCAGTCAGTCCCCATGTTGTAGCAGTGTATGGGATTCTTCTGCCCTAAGTGCAGGACACTGCACTTGTCTTTGTTGAACCTCATGAGATTTCTTTTGGCCCAATCCTCCAATTTGTTTAGGTTCCTCTGAATCCTAGCCCTGCCCTCCAGCATATCCATTACACCCCCCAGCTTGGTGCCAGTGGCCAACGTAGGGTGCAACCCATCCCATCTTCGAGATCGTTAATAAAGATATTGAACAAAACTGGCCCCAGGACCAAGTCCTAGGACACTCCACTTGATATCAGCTGCCAGCTAGATATTAAGCCATTGATCATTACCCATTGAGCCTGGCACTCCATCCAGCTTTCTTTTGACTTTACAGTCCATTCATCCAACCCATACAGCTTGCTTGCAAGAATGCTGTGGGAGACCATAACAAAAGAGTTACTGAAGTCAAGGTATATTATGTCTGCTATGTTCTCTGCATTCACAGATCCAGTTATCTCATCATAGAAGGCAGTTAGGTTGGTCCAGTATGACTTTCCCTTGGTGAATCCATGCTGACTGTTCCTAATCACCTTCTTCTCCAAGTGCTTAGAAACTATTAAAAGATATAGCTCTGTGAGCATTCATCTGCTGATTGATATGTGCTTCAGAGAATAGACAGCACTAACCAAATCCTAGGAAGCAAGGATATTAGAGACTTTGACTCAGTTATTTTGTTTGGGGGAGATCTCAGACAAACAGTTGTGGGGTGTGGCACAATTCGAATTAATGCATGTACATTACATCTTCCTTACTATTTTTCAAGGAAGACCAATAGTTCTATTTGACAGCAGCAGGTACTTATGAGTGTTTTTTTTCTGTAGTTGAAATTCTCTATGATGTTAATGATGGGTGTTAATATTAAGTTTGCTGGGGAAGGAACATATTGGGAATTGTCTCTTGAAGAGGTGCTCCCAAAAGCTAGTAGGAACTAGAAAAAAACCTCATGCAGATTTATGATGCAAACAATTATAAAGGGAGAGAGAGAAGTGCAAGAGTAAGAGGAGGGTGGGAAAACTGATGAAACAAGAATCAGAAAAGAAAAAGTAAACTTGAAAGAAAATAAGAAACAAAGAATTATATTAATCTGTTTCTCCTGGAATGCCAGGTGAAGCTGCTGTATTAATGAGGATTCTTTTAGAATACTAGGGGGAAGCATCTTTAGCAATAAATGGGAGCCTGCTGTTGTGGATCTGAGCTGTGTAGCCGAAAGTGCTTTTTAATGCTTTAAGTTGGATTTCCATGAAACAACATTCAGTGCTGACAAAGGGTACAAGAAACCTAAGTATGAATATGCTTATGCATGTAGATCAGGGGTGGGCAATTATTTTGACTGGAGGGCTACTTAACGAGTTTTAATGAGCTGTAGAGGGCCACAAAGGTAGCCTTTGTGAAAGTCCTGCCCACTAACCCTTGACCATTGCCATCAGCAGTCCATCCCCTTGCCCTGGAAGTTCTCCTTTTGGGAAGGGAGCTTGCCATCTTAGAACTGGAAAAAAAAAAATACTAAAAATCAAAAATCCAGAATGACATATTTTAATTTTATTTTAAAAAGAGGCAGTTGTCTTGATTTGTGTCCATTTGTGTCATGTATACAGAGATGATTGTATACTAGCTCAAAATGAAGCCTTCCTCTTGTATATTGCAGGGATGTGGGGTATGGGCTTGGGGCTGTGTGTGTATGTGGGGTGTAGGGATGTGGGTGGGTATGTGAGGCTTAGTGGTTATGTTTTGGGGATGTGTTTGTGGGTGCGTATGGGGTTTCTGGGGTGTGGGGAAGGTAGCTGGGGGCATTTGGGGGTGTGGGTGCATGTGTGTGGTGAGGTGTGTATGGGTAGCAGTGAGCGGGGCTCCCTCTAGAGGCCGTGGGTGCTTGTGTGGGGGTGCATGTGGGGAGGAGTGTGGGTGGGTACAATGTTTGTAGGGTGTGTGATTGTGTGTGTGTGTGTGGGAGGGTGTGGTTGTGGGTTTTGTGGGGGAGGGTTTGTGGGTATGCTGGGGTGTACATGGGAGCCCCTTGCGTCCCCCCCAAACTGGTCAGCACCTGCCCCCACAACAGCCCAGAGCCTGTACCACCCTTCCCTGTCACTGCCAACAGCGTGTAGCCCCAGTGTGCCCCACGCCTGCTTTGGACTAACCCCCTGCAGGAGTGGATCAGCCAGACCATGTGCACTACCCCTGCTCTGCACTGCCCACCCATGGTGCATCCTGCCATCCCCTAGGCTCACAGCGGGGTTGGACTGCCTTTCTAGGCAGCCCAGGTGGCAGTAGCTGCTGGCCCTAGCCCCACGATACTGGTGGGGACCCATGCACAGCCTTGACCCATGCCACGCCTGCTATGGACTTGCCTGCTCATGCTGAACAGCTGCAGTAACAGCAGCACCAGCAGGGGAGAAGTGTGCTTGGCATGGGGGAAATGCAGCCCCTCCCCCTCACCGCTACCCAGCATTTCCTGCAGTAGCCATGTGGAGCCCATGCTGAGCTGTCCTTTGGTTCCACTACTATCACTGCTGTCTTCGGGCTGCCCAGCGGGGCAGTGCAGAAGAGCTGCAGGTCATTCTAGCCCAGGCTTTGGGCAGTTGCTGCAGGAAGCGCCAGGCAGCGGTGATGGGGAGGGGTTGCTTTTCCCTTGTGCCAAGCACACTTCTGCCCTGCCAGTGTTGCTGTTGCTGCAGCCATTAAGTGTAAGCAGACAAGTCCACAGGAGGCGTGGGGTAGGTCAGGGCTGTGTGTGGGTCTGCCAGTACTGCAGGGCTGGGGCCAGGGGTGGTGGCAGCTGAAAGGAGCTGCTGCTGCCTAGGTTGCCTAGAAAGGCAGTCCAGCTGAGAAGCCGCCCCAACCCTGCTTTGGGCCCAGGGGGCAGCAGGATGTGTCAGCAGAATGGTACCTGGGCCAGGCAGGACTGAAGGACCCACTGCAGGCTGGACAAAGCCCCTCCATGGGCGGTATTCAGGTTGCAGGCCATATTTTTCCCACGCCTGATGTAGATGATGCTACATTAGTTTTTGGTTTTTTTTTTAATTTACAATTGAACATTTTTTTTCAGTTGCCTAGTAGCTTCCATGACTGACCTTCATAGTCATTCATTTTCTCTTTTCAGCTCATGATCTTTAGGAGTACTTCTCATTCTCTGGAAAACTGGAGACCTCTTTTACTCTTGTCGCCTGGAAAAAAAAATGCAGAAATGTGAATCTGAATATTTTTGTTCAAAATTTGCACAGGAAGTTTAGCCAAAAAAACCCAACAATCTGTTTTAGGTTGGCCAATATATACCTGTTCCTCTGTGATATTGTTTATCATTCAGAACTCTATAGTATTCATTCACTTTATATAAAACTTTTTTTTTACAATCATGTTCGAATGCTGTGTATTTGTTTGGAGGAGGGAATGTACTAGGAGTTGAGATGCTCTTTTTCTTCCTAATTTTCACGGAATACTTGTGACAGTTTATCACTCTGAACTGGTACTTAAGTTTAGCCATTGGTAAATTAAACTTCGTAAGGCAGGGTGAGCCTTAATTAATATAAGCAAAGTATATTTTGTTTGTAGAATCAAACCCTATTATTTAAAAAAGAAAAGAAAATTAAACCAAGCCTGATCCTTCTCAACTAACATACTGAGCTAATGTAGTTCACTTTGAAGATAAAGGGACTATTTACATGATTAAATGTTGTGGGTCAAATCTACCCTATGTACTGAATATAGGTTGAGGTTTTTTTCCCCTAATCTCTCTGGGGGGAAAAGCTCTGTCTTATATTTTCATGCAAGGAATTCTCGCTAAATACACTGGCTTTCATTAAATTTCTGCCAAAAGTAGCATGTCCTTAATAATATAAACCAACTATGAATTTGATTAAATACAGCAAAAATTCTGGAACAAAAATACTGATGGGAACCTACCGCAAGGATAGGTTGGTTCAGCCCTTCTGAATAAGATATATGGTACGTAGAATCATGGTAGTTAAAATCAGTATTTAGCTTGAATTATTTTCCTATAACAGCACCATCAGTTACCATATTTACTCAACTCTAAGATGAGGTACTCCCTTTCCCCCTAGTCAGCATGGGGAAAAAAAGCTCCTGATCTTACATTTGCACACAAGGAAACCTCATTAAATACATTGTTTGTCATTAAACTGCTGCTAAAAGTAGGTCATGCTGAGCAATGGAAACCAGCTATGAAGCTGATTAAATGCAGGCAGCACTGATCATGACTGTAAAACACATGGCCCACATTGGGCAAACATAGTGATGGGAGCCTACAACAAGAACAGGTTAGTGCAGTCCATTGGAATAAGATGCATTGTAGTGTCCATTGTGCTTAGCCCCCCTCAGCGCTGACTTTTTCAAGTCATGGTGAACCACTACAATGAATACATTTCAATTTTCTCTTCACTCTCACAGCTGAGCAATGCATTTCTTTCTCATTTCCAGTAATTCCTGTTTATCTACCAGCCTTAGATATCTGCCACATTGCCAAACAGGGCCCCTATTCACTCAGAATCCCTCTGTTGCCCCCACTGTCAAGCTGGTGTGTATGATTTATATGTGCCCATCCTCCATGAGGTGGATCTGGACTAAGTTGCCCTGTGCCTCATCTTCATATAAATTTTTGGAGGATCCCAGGCCTTAAGACAACAACACCTGGTTCCAGTCATGAATAAGAGGCTAATTAGCGCATGGTTCCTTTGTGGGGGTGGGGTAGGGGTAGGGGTATTGTCTGGAGTATATGCACATGTGAGTGCTGAGCTATCGGGTCACCATGACTTGAAACATTGTTGACTCTGTTGGGGCCCAACCCAATGAGCCATGTAGTAAATCATGAGCTTTTTGGATTTGTACTAATATTGTGCATTGTTTGTACAGTAGATATATAGGTACACTTAAAAGTGCATTTATGGAATATGTATACTAAAACTTACAACAGTTTCAATTCTGAATGAACTAAATTACTATAGTTTTGTTTATGTCAAATTCAGTATTTTCAAACTTGCCCTTTACTTCCATGTGCTTAGGGAGAGTAAGGTCTGACAGTAAGATGGAGGGAATGGGCTGCAGGAGGAAGAAGTTATGGGGGATAGAGGGCCACCTGACCTCCCAGATTTATTTTCCATGATGTAGTAGGGCGACAAATACAAGGCAAACCTACAATTATTACAACAAATTTATAAATTTTCCATATATAAAATCTAGTTATTGGGGGCGAGGTTTCATCATATATTCAGGATCATCTTGTATTTTAATAAATTAGGTAATTTATTTCCAAAATTGTTTCCTCCTTGGTTTATGTCACTTCTGTTTAGCACCCAGTATTATATAACTTCCTCCACTTGTTGCATTCTGACTTCAAGTGGAGTTGATACAGGATTAGACTATACTGTAAAACATTTTTGTTTCACAATAAACAAGTTATATTTTCAAAAGAAGCATTCCTTTTTGACACACAGTTGCTAATCTTGCCACTCCTTTTGGTAAAGAACATTCATTATATCAAACTGATCATCTAGCTTTGTAATTAATGGTACATACACTCCCAAGACATTTGTAGAGACCAGTTTTTGATGCATCAAATGGCAGACCAATAGATAGTTGTCTCTCTGTGTACGTGTCTATTGGCACTGTCATAAAACTAGACTTAAATCTGTTATGCTTGCCTGAACTGAAACTGGTGATACCTGAATATTATACATGTCATGATGCCATGAATGTTTCTACTGTCTTATCATTTACTATAGCATAATACCCACATTGCATGTGCAGGGTCATCAGATAGTCCAGGGGATAGGTGCTGTTTGGATTTTAGAAAAATGATACACTAAATATCTGTCTACAGAAGAATAGTAAATAATAATAAGAAGAACATCTATCTACTATCTGTGTCTTGACTGTACCCTGGAGGGCTTTACATTTGCCCCAGTTTTTATAGATCCTCCTTCACCTGGATCTTGTGTCACTCTTGGTTCTGGAATCCTAGGGTACCAACATTTATTAAAGTGTATTTAGATGAAGTTCCTCTTATGTACAGAATTAACATGCTTAAGTTCCCTGTTCTTCATGAACTTTTTGAAAAGCTGTGGAGAATAACTTGCGTTTCAGTTTCCCGCTTTTACAGTACATACAAATTTTGCTATATTCAAAGGAGGGTTTAACCAAAATTTTTATTAAGTGTCATTTATTAAGCCTATGCAGATTGTATGGGATCCACCTTAACTACAGTAGAACCAAACTGTTGGCATGGAAAGATGACCCATTTTGGGGGATTATTTTAAACCTAGAGCTGGAAAAAGCAGAAATGTACTGAAATAGATGTATAGGCAGTGGAAGCAGGGAGCAGCAACCGAGGAGGCAAACACCACCCTGGTGTGCTATTGCAGGGAGTCAGGCAGGCCAAGGCAGGACTGGAGTTTAGGCTGGATACAACAATTAACGACAATAAAAAGTCCTTCTACAGATGCATATTGAGGAAAAAGAAAACGCAGAGTAGCATAGGGCCCTTGCAGGACAAATCAGGTCAGTTGGTGGTTGACGCAGAGAAAAAAGCAGAACACTTCAATGAGTTCTTTGCTTCAGTATTCCTTAATACTGACCAAGACAATCCCCCCAACTTGAGGATAGACAGATATCCAAAGGCCCCAGACTGCCAAAAGTTAGTGCCAGTTAGTGCTGGCCTGGATGACCTCCATCCATGGGTGCTGAAGGAATTGGCCAGTGTCATTGCTGAGCCACTGGCGTGGCTGTTTGAGCTCTCATGGTACTCCGGACAGGTGCACCTTCCACACCTCTAACTGGCGGAGGAGCCCTGGTGGCCTCGGCACTGATTGGTAACACGGGCCGTTGTCATGTGGCGATGCCTCTCACCACTGATTGGTTGCAAGGACCATCTATCATGCAGCCCTGCCCTTGCCACCAATTGGTGGAGGGGTGGGGCCACTTGACAGGCAGCCCTTGCAGCCAATCAGTAGTGAGGGGCAGAAACAGCAGCCAGTAGTCCTTCAAATGGACAGTCCCCTCTTCCTCTTTCTCTGCCCGGCAGGGCTGCTACAGCACCCTGAGGATTGCTGGCTCCTTTTGGGGAGCTAGCATTTCATTTTCTGTAAGTTCCTCTCCCTCCTTCTCCCATTCCCTTACTTCCCCCCCCACCCTGGATTTTATAGGCATTGCCTGGACTCTGTGGAATCTGTAAAATCTGTAAAACTACAAATTCAATAGGTCTCTATTAGTAGGGGTCTACCCAGCTCAAGGAAGCAGTCAGCCAATTTCATAGATCCTCTGATTGGCTGAGGGGCTCTGTTGCGTCCCCCCCACTGCTGATTGGCTGCAAGAGTTGTCCATCATATGGCCCTCCCTCTTGCTGTTGATTGATTATGAGGGCTGTCCATTATGCAGCCTTGCCCCTTGCCACCAGTTGGTGGACACAGGAGGGGTTGCATGACAGGTAGCGCGCTCAGCTAGTCAGTGGCAAGGGGTGGGGACAGTAGCCATGTTGGGCTCCCCTGTGTGCCGGTAGCTCACCTTTCCACCTTCCCCCCCTGCCCAGTGGGCTGTGTGGTTGGGTCACAGCACCGTGAGGACAGCTGGCTCTCTTTGGGGAGCCAGTGTTTTGTTTTCGGTAATGTTTTTTTGTTTGTATTTTTTTTCCTCGCACATTTCAAGGACACGGCCTGCTTTCATGGGCAATGCGGTATTTAATTTTTTCCATGAAATTTGCAAAATCATGATTTTAGTAGGTCCCTACCTATGAGAAGGTAGAGAAGATGATAGTCATGTTTATGTTTGGTATTTGTATCATTTACATGATCCAGTGAAGCATCAGAGCTTTTTTGGACTTAGTGATACGCGGATAATTAACTAGAGCACTCTGGCCAAGGGAAGCTCACAGTCTAAAGTTACGATAAGATGCAGTTAATCAAAGTAGATGAAATGGTATGAAGATGAGGTAATGGTAAATTACATCAAAAACAAAATACTGAACTAAGTGGATTAAAATGCCTTGCAGTACAAGAGAACCTTAACTTTTATACATTTCTGAAATATTGTATAATGACAAAAATTACATTGAATTATTTTAATACTTATAAGGGACAGATCAGGTTGTAGCAGTACTTTCCTTTAAAGATTCCAAACAATGTAAAGCACCTTTCTCTGTAAGAAATGGAAGTATAAGTTGTGTGGGCACAAATCTCAAATCAGTGAAATTACCACCACTCTGTAGATTGGGGGAAAAGATACTGAGTGCTTAATGGAGAGGGAGAGCACAGATAATTACAGCTAATAAAACACTAATGATGGAGGACCTGTATATAAATTGATCTGGTGTCAAATTAGGGCAGTCTGTAGAAAGCGGTTCCTCAATTCCCTACCTGTTTGTTTCCTTGGGCCAGCTTGTTCTAGAGCCCAAAAAAGACTTTTATTGGAATTTTCAAAATATAATTTTGGACCACAGGTAAGACCAACTCAAATGTTCGGCCCAACAGTCATATGAGAAGGATTATATCAAAACCCAGTATTTCATTTTAGAAAGTCAGTTTTGCTTCTAAAATTACAAGTCCAATAAAAAAAATGATTAAAATTCTTACCCAACATGGAGGATAGATAGCTAACCAGTTGTAACATAGCCATAAATGTGCATCTTTAAAATTTTAAAACATCAGATCTACTTTTGTTCAAATATGACAGTAAAATGTCAAAAGAGGAGGTCTTAAAATAAACTAATGCGTAACCAATCAACAGGTCCAGATGGTGATTTCTAAGGAGTGCTGGATGACTTGGCCAATATGCTAACAAATATGCAACTTTTCATTAAAAAGTATGAGAGCAAGAAGTGTACCTTTAAAATAAAGTTTTAGGAATGATTCTAGGTATCACAGAATCATTGTGTCAGTGCTAGTTAAATTATCTGAACCAATAGAAGGGATCATGAAACACGTAATTGAACACAATACATTAAGGGCATATAACTCTGGTTTTTGTAAAGAGAAATTATGCCTTTTTAGTTACTTCATCTTTGAGTGTTCCAGTCAGAAAGCGGGTTGATATGATATAATTAGACTTATGAAAGGGAATATTTTAAATTAAAAGTTCTCTGAAGCTCATTTGCCAAATAACTTATTTTAGGTCTTCAGAAGTTTAGTAACATTGTGGAATCTTCGACCTTTTTGTGTTTTAGTAACTTTAAACATCCAAAACTTTTTTTCTGATTCATGATTAATTTGCCAGAAGCCTAATTTGCAGGTCCCCTTACTAAACGAATAGTTAAAGTTTTGCCTGACTGAGTACAAGAGAATATACCTCTAAATAGTACAGAAAAATTTACTGTCAAATAGTTCTTGTCCATTAGGGCCTGTAACCTGCCTCTGATGCTACTCTATATATAAAGCAAATATGATTATTTTCCACGGCTTAAAAAACCAAAAATGATATATGTATTGTTAATTTTCATCCTTATTTAAAATATTTTATTACAGTTGCTAATGTTTCCAGATAATATCTGTGTTTTATAAGAACCAAAAGGAAATGTTATAGAGAAAAAACTGATTGGAAATAAATACAAAACTGCACAACAGTTCTACAAATATGAAACAATTTTTTATAACTTTTCTGTAAGCATGAGGGTTGGGCTTCACATGATTAGCATCTGTTTTGATAGTATAATTTCAAGTGTTGTTTTTTCCCCTCAGGACATTTATTCAGAACAGCTGGGGATCAACCGTGTAACCTGTCCACAGTGTCGAGTGCCTTCCCAATGGTCAGCCACCCAGTCTTTGGTCTACATACAGCCAGCTCAGGGCATTCAGAGTTTGGTGGCTTGGGGACACTTGGTACACCCACAGCCTTAGCAGCACATCCCCAACTAGCACCTTTTCCAGGTAAACGTGTGTTACAAAGAATATTGAACTGAAGAAGGAACAGTTAACTGTCCTAATCCAAGTAAACAAAGAGTGATTTGAATTTACATCAAGCAGTGTAGAAAGGGTTCAGTTCTCCTTTGGCAAAGACCCTTTAAGCTCTGTGACTAGATAAAGTTAAACGTGTTCCTAAAATGAGAAAAGGAGAGCACAATTGCAGACTGCCTGGGTGACTCAGCTCTTTGACAGTGATCCTCAAAGAAACACTTTAGCGAATAACCAAGAAGTAGATGTTATTGCCTAAGTTTTTTTTCTGTCCTAACATGTCTTCATTTCTGTTATTTGACGTGTTCATCAATACTTTTATAGTAGAAAGTGCTTATTTAATAATGAGAAAAGGTGCAGTATTAATAGACCCATTCTCTCTTCTTTGAAGTTTTTCAACTGTCCTTTCTTTGCAATACCTTATTGTGGTGAAGTTTCTTTCTAATCAAGCTCAAGAAAGGAAGAGTAGGTTAATTTGCTTTTGTAAGCTCAAGCTGTGATTGATAGATAATAAGACTGAATCTTTTTCTTCGCTTGCTGATCAGGGGCTAGAGGTAAAATTCTCAAATGCCCCTAACTGATCTAGGGTCCCAAGTAACTTTAAAAAATGCAGCTTAAAGTCTAAGTTTCATTAGAAGTCAAGGGAACTTAGACATGTAAGTGTCTAAATTATTTTCATAATTGTGACTCAGGAACCTGAACTGTTTTGGTTCTTCTGAACAGTTTATACTGTTGAAGTGTGAGTACCACCTTCTGACCCTACAAATTGTCAAATTGTGGGTAGTTAGCAGGATCGCAAATGGCAGATCACTATGATCTCTATGTATGGAAAATGGTGGTTGTTGCCTAATCTTAGATAAATTAGTTACAAGTTATATATGGTTCTTTTCTAGTAGCATTTTGTAAAATCATTAAAACAATCTCTAGTGATCCCATCAATTGCAGAATGTTGCAAGAAAGAGCTTTGTGACTATGTGCACAGTATTGGGTGCTGTAAGATGCCAGTATTTTCCCATATATCCCTTTAAATACTTACTTTTGAGAATGCTAAACTGTCCTTTTAATAAATTGAGCATTGCAGTAAAGTCTATGCTTTAAAAGTCTTCACTTACTAATTCAGGGAATTTTTAAAATTCATTCTTCTGTAGATTGCAACAAAGATTTTGTCTTCAAAAGGGGAGGTTCTTTTTACCAGAACTAGGGACTTGACCTTGTACTAATGCTCTTTCATTTAATGATATTTATTTACTTATAAAATGATAGAACTCAATAAGTAAATAAAAGATAGGATTCTGTTTGAAAAATTGAATAAGACTTTTTGTGCATTCTTGGTAATAATAACCTAGAGTAAATTTTTCAGCTATTTCTCTGTAACCTTTTATTTTGTTTGACAATATATCTTAGATATCATGTTGGCGGAAAAGAAGTAGGACTTTGTCACTGGATGGCTAATAGTCTTATACACATAGCTAGGTAGCCAAGGCATTTGAAGGAAATGCATGTTGAGGTGAAACCTTGAAGGGTAAAATTCTGTTCAAAGCAGGAGATGCACATATCTTGTGACAATATTCTAATTCAGTCATTTTCTCTGTTTTGCTGAATGACTCATGAAGTTGTAACAAATGTATCTAATGGATGTAGGTGCAGAAGATCACTTTGTCTCATTCTGAGGGATGTTGAGCATCCAAGGGATTCCACTGTCTCCAGTCCTTCCCATTTTAAGAAAATCATTTATTTTACTTCAGTGGGAGTTGCAGCTCTTAAGCGCCCCTTTAGATCAAGCCGTACATGATTAAATATCTACATTTTTGTGATGGTCTTGGAAAAGAGACCTCTGAGATACTTCTATCTCATGGAACCTCTTATCCCTAAATTTGTAGGGTTTTTTTTGTTTTTTGTATTTAAAGCAAGCTAGATTGTATATAGTAAAAGGGTTTTCTTAAACTTTTAGCCAAAAATCTTGTTTCCTATCTTGCTAAAGTAGTGGCTTGGCTTGTATAGATCCCCATTCAATGTAATATTCGATATATATAAAAAGCTTATTCCGTCTGTGTGTCTGTCCATAACGCTCTTGGAGCACTCTGATTGGTTGTCTTGGCAGCCAATCACAATGTTTACTGAGACAACCAATCAGAGTGCTCTGCACAGACAGCCAGCTGGGCAGGGGTGGACATGGAGCAGGGGGTGTGGCACATGGGGTTGGCGTGGCTCATGGCCAGATGCAGAACAGTGGCAGTGTGGGCTGGTGGCTGGCAGCAGCAGTCATAATGTGCAGGCTTTCCCCCCTTCTCCCCTGGTTCTTGGGAGGTGGTGGCACACGGCGTTCTGTGTCTTCCCCTCCGGTCAGTCTTGACAGGCAGGTTGCTAGTCAGGTAATATTTAAAGTTTACTTTAGCTACTGCATATCACTGTTTTATGGTATTTTAAATCTTTGAATTTGAAACTTTGTATCTTGGACAGGCAGTTTTTATGGTTTTCTGGGTTATTTTTGTTATGTTCCCCAATCCCCATTCTCTGTGTGTTCCTCCATGTACTTCTCAAGTATTCTATGTATTTTCTATGGCGTTTTAAGAGAAATAATCCTTTTCCTATCATTTTGTACCGTGAATTTGTTATTCTTTGTTTTGTTGTACCTGCTTTATATTCAGAGACGCAATGACAAGTTAAAAACCCAGTCTGTATCTCACTTGCATTGCTCAAAATCTAGTTTTCACTCTCATGAATACCTTTGATTTGTACGCGTAATCCTTACATTTCCATTATCTAATATTCACTTTCCCTTCCCTTCCTCTAATATCACTAAAATTACTGCAGAATTATGTCTGTAAATTACAACAGTATTAATGTACTGTTGGTGCAGTTTCCCTCTTTCATATTCTGTGAAATTTGTGGGTGTCATTTTTCTCTAAAAATGAAGAATTCCTGTGCAGCTGAGCAAGAGATTCTTTAGATTTCCAAATGAATCATATGGAATTTGTTCAGAGTTCCTGCTGTTTTGAAAATGTCTTTGGATCTCCTAACACTGCAATTTGTGTTTGTTTGTTTTTTAAAACCATAATTGTGTATAACAGTGGTGCTTAACATTTTTCCCTGGTGGGCTGAATGGGCAGTGCCCTGCCTGTCCATGGACTGGATCCCATCAATGGTTCCAATCTAACACTGGGGCTAGCACGGTGGGCACAGTCTGGCCATGTGGGAGGGAGGGGCAGCCCAGCCGCAACCCGGCCTCAGAGTGGAAGGGGGGATGCCCTGGCCCATGGTGGAAAGGGAGCGTGGCTTGGCTCACATGGGGGTGAGAAGGGCCAAGGCCCACCCCCAAACTAACCCCATGGGAGGAGGAGGTATGGCCTAGCCACAACCCAGCTCCATGGGGAAAATGGGTATGGCTTGGCCCCATAGAGGAAGGGGCATGGGCTGTCCCCAGACCAGTCTTTGGGGCTGGGGAAGGGGACGTTGCCTGGCCCCAACCCAGCTCAGCAGAGGGAGAGGACGTGTGACCTAACCCCCATACAGATGCGGGGGGGAGGTATGGCCCAGCTGTGACTGGCAGTGATTTGGGAATTTGGCAGGGGGAGGTGACCATATGAATGGCCACTGCTTCCCTCACTGCCATGTTTCTGGCTCTGCAGGCCACAGGTTGAGCAACCCTTGTCTATATGAAACCTTAAAGGACTGATTTTTTTTTTTCCAGGAGTTTTAAAGAATAGCAGTGATGGCCCCAAAAAACTTTTTGTTTTTTAGTCCATCTACTTGTTCCTACTGTTCCTGATCTTAGTTTACCTCCTCAGGTAAACTAATTTAAATCAGGCTGGCCATTTTTTGGCTGATCTAACCTCTCTAAGCTTATGTACAGATCAGCACTTAGATCGACCTAACCCTGTTTTGGTGGATCAGAGTGTAACATCTGTACATACCCTTAGAAGCAATTTAAAAAAGGTCTGTCTTGAATTACTCAGTGTATTTGGTGCAAAATAGATACATTTATTTTAAAGAATATTTTGAAGAGGACTTCTCTTCATTCAACGTAAGGTCCTGGTATAGCAAAGGGGTCCTTGGGTCAATCCACATGCCCTTTATGTGGCTATTCTTAGTATGCTTACCAAGCTGTCTGCCTGACTGCTAACCTGTAGATTAGGTAGAACTGCATGTTAATGATACCATTTGTATGTTGTTTACAGCATCTTGGGAAGATGAAAGGTGCTATATAAATGTTAAGATGCTCTTCAACTTAATAATAAAGGAGCCATGTCACAAAGCTGTATATTTGATTTGCCTGTCTGAAGAGTTTTTATGACTCACTTAAGACAAAAGCTGATATCCCACTTGGTTATGTTATCTGTTTATTTTTATATTTTCTGGGTGATACATTAGCTGCTCTGTACTCTACTTTGCATAAAAGAGCACAAGTGGCCTAAAGAGACCTAAAAGCCCCATTTCTGTCCTGGAATAATTTCCCCTGTGTAGAAAACAGCTAAGCAATGGTTCTGTGAGGATCCCTTCTGAAACTCCATTGTATGAGGCAGACTGGGGTGGGAGCTAAATTTGCTGTGGAGTAAGGTTTGAGGTAAATTACTCCACAGTAATTATGAAGTGGCCTGCGTGAATGGACCCTGTCCTAAAAAGTAGCAATTTTGATACAATATTCTTAGTATTCTGGATTTTTTTCCAAGTGTGTATTTTCAGCATCAAAACAAATTGTAGTGTAATGTCAAAAAATACTCAAGATTTGGGACCACAAGTCACCCAAAAGGTCAATGAGACTTATAAACGGCTGAGGCTTGCATGGTAATTCCTCTCTGCTCGTTGCCAAAAGCCAGAACCTGGTAAATTAACTGTAAATTACAAATAGAGGGTTGATTGGAGCACAATTAAAAAAAAGAGAGAGAGAGATTTGAGGTATCTGATGTTTAAGGATTTTTTTTTCTTCTTCTTTGAGGTACAGAATGGTGGCGAACAACAGATGTGCACACCCGTACAGGGGCAGCCTTTTTTCCACCACTGCTGGGAATACCACCACTGTTTGCTCCTCCCACTCAGAATCATGATTCCACTTCATTCCATTCAAGAACTACAGGAAAAAATGGTCGAAGCAGCATAGAAAAAGGTAACAGCTGAAGTGGTAGGATGCATAAAACCAGGTTGAGCTTACGCCATCTGTTTCTGTGAGTGTGTCTGAGTTTTACTTTCAATCCATCCTCAGCCTTGCCTTGTCTAAAATCATTATGATTTTATTATGACATCAGATACCTGTGTGTGGGCTTTCAATAACTGACTACCATTTCTAGGAAATACATTTCTGAGTTCTTGTTTGCCTTTGTTTATTTGTCTAGAACAATGTGCAACAGATTAAGGAACAAAATGTCAAGAGGCAGATACATAAGTTCACAACTAGGCTTCTCTCTAATGAATATTGTTCCACTAAAAGAGGAAGTTTAATAGATTTCTTAGACATTAAGGCTGGAAAGGACCTGCGAGATTATTGGGTCCAGCCCGTTGTCCAAGGGGCAGGAAGTCAGCTGGGGTCAGGTCACCCCAGCAAGATAAGCAACAAGCATTTCTTAAAGGTATCCAGAGTAGGTGCTTGCACCACTTCTAGGGGGGGAGTCTATTCTGGACTCTGGAGACTTGGACAGTAAAGAAGTTTTTCCTTATGTCCAGTCTAAAACAGTCTTCTAGCAGTTTGTGATTGTTACACCTTGTCTTCCCTTGGGGTGCCCTGGGGAACAGATGTTCTCCCAGTTCCTGATGCACACCTCTTACATACTTATAGCCTGCCACAAAATCACCCTTGAGCTTTCACTTCTCTAGGCTGAAGAGTCTCATACCTCTCAGCCTTTCCTCATAACACCTGCTCTCTTGTCCTCTGATCATGCATGTGGCTCTCCTCTGGACTCTCTCAAGCTTCTCCACATCCTTTCTAAATTGTGGACCCCAGACTTGGATGCAGTACTCCAGCTGTGGGCTCACCAAGGCTGAGGAAAGTGGGAGGATGACTTCTTGGGTCTATCTTGAGATCCATCAGTAGATTCAAGGCAGAGTTTTATTTGCTTTGCCATCTGTGGCATTGCATTGGTGGCTTATGTTCACCTTGTGGTCACTCGTGATCCCCGAGTCTCTTTCGGTTGTGGTGCTAGTGAGTGTAGCATTGCCGAGCCTATAGATATGATGTAGGTTCTTTCCCCTTGTGGAGCACCTTGCATTTTTCTATGTTGAATGTCATCAGGTTTTGATCTGCCCACCTTGCAAGCCTGTCCAGGTTGGCCTGAATTGCCAGCCTATCCTCTGGCATGATCACACTTCCTCATAATTTGGTGTTGTCCGCAAACTTAGTCCATTTACTTCTGGTACCAGAATCCAGATAATTCATGAATATATTAAAGAGTACTGGTCCGAGTACTGAGCCATGTAGACTCTGTTCCATCGATTATCACTCTCTGGGTCTGACCACGGAGCCAGATCCCCAGCCATCAAACTGTAAGACGTTGAGGCTGCAGTTCCCCAATTTTACCGTGAGGATATCTTGGGAGACAAAGTCAAAGGCTTTTTTTAAATCTAAATATATGACATCAACCTCTTTTCCTTTGTCCAAGTGATGCATCTCCTGGTCATAGAAGGTCAGGCAAGACCCGCAACAAATCCATATTGGCTATCTCTCAGTGTGTTGCCTCCCATTAGCCTGTTGTTGATGGTTTCTATGATAATTTTTTCCAAGATCTTTCTAGGGATTGAGGTCAAAGTGATTGGTCTGTAGCTGCCTGGATCTTCCTTCCTTCCTTTCTTGAAGACAGGCACCATATTGGCCCTCTTGCAGTCTTCAGAAACCTCTCCCGAGTGCCACAAATTCTTAAATATCCTCACCATTGGTCGTGCTATGATATCAGCCAACTCTTTTAGCACTCTTGGGTGCATTCCATCTGGGCCAGCTGACTTGTGGATGTCCAGTCTCTCAAGCTGTTTCCTCACAAGATCTTCACCAGTTATAGGCATATGATTGCCCTTAACCTGGTAGTCCTGCTTCCTGTCAGGCAGGGTGATCCCTGTGGGCTGGTGGAAAAATTACACAAAGTAATCATTGAGGAGATGAACTTTTTCCTGGGTGTCAGTTGTCAGCTGCCCCATTTGGTTCAGTAAGGGTCTGATGTTGTCCTTGTTTTTTTTCTGACTTCTATGTATTTGAAGAAGGACTTTTTATTGTCTTTGATTCTCATAGTCAGTTTGAGTTTGGTTTCAGCCTTGGCTTTTCTGGTCCACTCCCTACAGGAGCGGGCCAGTGCTGCATAATCCTCCTTAGTGGTAGTTCCTGATTTCTATCACTTATAAGCTTCTCTTTTCAGATTCAGGAGGTCCATGAGTTCTCTACTGAGCCAAGGGGGTCAGTCCTTTTGCTACCTTTCCTACAGGCCAGAATGGACTTCCTTTGTGTGTTTAGGATCCACCTTCTTAAGGAGTGACCACTCTCCAGTTGGAGAGGAGACTTCATGTCAGGGACTCTGTAAGGTGTGCATATATCCTAAGCAGCAGCATGTAGGAGAAGGAAGGGCGTCCCATTGTTGTGTAATCTGTCCTCACTAGCTCCTGATGGGTGGAGGTTAGTGTTTGTCAGAAAGTTCTTTATTCTGATGGAGGCAATTTTCCTGTTTCTCAATGTTCACCACATACCAGCACCTATTCTTAAGCCCAGCTATTTGAAGTGCGTGCTGAGTTCAGAATTTGAGGCCTAGTATGATGCATTGTAGAAGTTTACATGACTGAGTGCTGGCTCTTTCAAACAGGTGAAGGTACAATGGTTAGAATTGGCTTTCAAGTTTCTTAAATTGTGTTTAAGAATTCGCAAAATTTGCAACCATAGTTTATCCAGTGCCTTTACACATCCTATATAGATAGTGTGCAAATACAGTTTCTGTACTGACAGAGCTTCATGCTGAGGTCTTGGTAGATGGGATACTTTCAGGAACATTTTTCAAATTCTCTTCAATGCCCTTGAGTCTGTTCGCTTTGGAATCAAAAACTTCGCTTCTTTTAATGATACTTTCTTGAGAAACTCTAATTCATGATAGGTAGTTGGTTAAACTACAACCCAGATTGAGGTGGGCAATTATTTGGGCTGGAGGGCCTCTTAATGAGTTTTGGTGAGCTGTTCAGGGCTGGGAGGGGTAGGGAGATGCTCTGCATTGTCCTGACACCATGGCCACTGGCAGCCAGGCCTGCATGGGATGGAGCACAATGCAGCATACCGAGTAGCTGTCCTGCCTGCTTGCCAGCTCTCCACAATGTACTGCTGCTGCTGTGCTGGACTGGGAAAGTTGGAGGTAGCTGCCCCCCTTTCTACCCTACTCCCCACCCCCCCCACCTGCAGCCAGCACAGACTTGCCCAGTGGTGCTGCGGTGACAGCAGCTCATTTTAGTGGATGGGTGGGTGGGTTGGCTACGCAGCATGCTGTATCATGCCCCATCCTTTGCAGGCCCAACTTTGGTGCCAGGGCTACGCAGCCACAGTGCCAACAGGAAGCCGGGTAAGGGTGGGTGAGAGCTGAGCTGTCTGCACACTGCATGGCCTGGTCCTGGGCTGCCCCAGAGTGGAATGGTGTAGGGCGCAGCCTTCCCTCCTCAGGTTCGCAGCAGCAGCAGCCAATGGGCTGGATAGGATCAATTGACAGGGCCTTATTTTGCCCACCCCTGACCTAGATGTTGTTCCAACTGGGTTTCCTACAACTTTCTCCATTTTTTTCCATTCTACGTCTCTCTCATCTGAGCAGCTTCTTCCCTGGATAGAATTTTCTTCAGAGCCTATTCACGTATGCCTTTCTATATACGTTTCAAATATGAAAGTATCCTACGGAAGCTGGTGTGTGTGTGTGTGTGTGTGTGTGTGTGTGTGTGTGATTTGTCCCTTTATTTTGAAACATATACATTTTTTTATCTATTTTGATTAAGCTCCAAATTTGTTTATTGAAAATACACAGTTCTAGATTTCCGATGGAGGCTACAGATAACTCAAGTAATCCTTCTCCTTATAAATGCTGAGCATATTTTACTTAAAAAACATAAACTTCAAATTGCTCGTTGGGCAGAAATACATGCAGAATGCTAAATGTTTTTACTTTTTATGACTCGCATACCTAACAAAGGGGTACTAGTAAACCAGTCTCACTAAAGAAACCAGTGTTTGATGCATGAAATTCTGTAAATGCCGTTTTGTCTCTTTAAGGTATGAATGGATCAGTAAATGGAAACAGTACAACATCTGTATCTGGCATCAGTACATCTGTATTATCTACTACCACTGCAAGCTCTGCAGGACAGGCAAAGGCTATAACCTCAGGAGGGGGAAGTCACAAATGCAGCCAGGATCAAAACAAAAACCAGCTTTTGGATACCAGAGCTGACAAAATCAAAGATAAGGTAAATTATCCTAAAAAGCTAATGATGGATGTCAAATATTTAAGTTTATAATATTAGAATTTATATTATAATATTCATTGCAGACAGTGGAATGTTAAACTGTTTTATCCCATGGACCAAGGCCTCGCGATTTTCTCTTTCATTTAATGCAGGATCTTTCCTCTTCCACTGGCTTATTATGCCTTTGAAGTAGCAGCCAGCCTTAAAGCTCTCTGTGTAGGTTTAATTAATAAAAGTACATTGGAGTTATAGTGGGTCGCACACAAAAAATGTATAACCTGGGCAAAATGGAAGTTTTGGCACTTCAAGAAAAGATATGGATATTGTTCTGTGAGCAGTTTCCTATCTCTTGAGTGCTAGAGGTGCTATTGATGACCCTGATTCACAAAGCAATCGCATATCTGATTTGAAGCACTTGGCTTGGCCCACTGAAGTCAGTAGGATTACCTGCATGCTTTTAATACATGTGCTTAACTACTTCACTTCACAGGGTCCTAAATTAGTCAGGTTCAAATATACAAAGGAACCAAAAAGATCAACAGTTGAGAACTTTTTGCAGCTGAAGACTGGAACAGTCTGACTTTTGTTCACGTTGCGCTGGTGTTCTGACCTGGCTGCCACCAGTTTTTCCTTGCTGCCACTTCTCCCTGTGCAGCCCTCCAGTTGCGGCACAGGCACAGCTTCTCGCTGCCTAGCCCCATCAAAGGCAAAGTCACTCACTGCCAGCATACCTCCAACATGTCGCCAAGGCTCCCTGGTTCCATGGTCTGGATTCAGCTCAAAGGCCGTATGCTGTCAATCCATGAAACAAAACAAAATATTTCTATCATCTTTATGTCTTAATTTCAGGTATTTTGTAAGAATCAGTTGGATCCATAACCTTATTTCCAGTTTGCATCGGGATGCTTTATACACATACTGCATCCAGGTGTTCTGAAGTGAAATGAATGGAATTAAATGTGAGCTGTAGTCAGAATTTTGAAATGGCAGTTGGCATTCACATCCACTAATCTGTTTTTGAATACTAGCACTAAGTCCTAAAAAGGTTCATTAGAATGTTTCTATACCATAGGCTTGTCAACACTGATGCTATAATGTGGGAAAATGAAGACTGTGTATTTTTTATTTTATTTTTCCAAGTGACTTGGGATACCTCATAGACATTAGGAGTTTCAGATGAGTTTAGGAGGAAGTCTAGCTAAGTTACTTTCTCTTTTTGGCTTAAAGTCAAAATTATCTGGACAGACATTTATAGAACCTGTCACTATAAATGTATAAAATACGTTTTCCTCAAGAAAAGCTGTTCACATGTTCATCCATTTTCAAACATATCATCAAGTCACTGTTGCATTATTAACATATAATTTATTCCATTGTTCCATTTCAAAAGTATTTCTTAAGGCCACAAGATTTCCACGTGAAATGCTGCCATGTTTCTATCATTGAAGAGAATCGAGGAGTTTCCCGAACAGTATTTTTGATAATATCTCATTTTGATTATTGCAGAAATTTGCTTAATTTTTTTTTGTTAAGCAGTGTGAGAAAGACGTACGTATTTTATCTGTTGCTACCACCAAGTTCTTCCTCCCTCAGAGTACTTTGTTTCAAGCAAGTCCAACCCCCCTGTTTGAGCAGGTGGTTGGATTACGTGACCTCTGAAGGTCCCTTCCAACCCTAATTTTCTATTTTTCTGTGGTTCTAACAACAGAAATTGTTTCGAATTCACCTCTCAGTTCTACACCTTGTCGTCTGAAGTGAGGTGGAAAAGGTGGTTGTCAGATCTTAATTTTTAACTGTAGCTTCATGCACCTGCCACCACTTCTCTTTGCATCCCTCCTGCCCCCCATCTTGCTTCCCCAGGCTGTGGTGTGGACTCAACTTCCAGCTGGTCGCCAGTTGCACCAGAGGCAGTGGAGAGAAACAGTGGCAAAACATGTTCAACTCCTAGCTGCTTGGCCTCCGTGCGGGTGCAGGCAAAGCTCCCTGTTGCTGAAACCCACCAGCCCATGTCAAATTGAATCCAGGTTGTTCCAGCCCAGTTTGTAAAGGTTGCCAGCCACTGATGTGTCTGGTTCATATGGTACCTTAAATTAAATATGTGGCATAGCACTTACTCATTTTGACAATCAAATGGTTGTTGGCATGGAGAGGGATGCAGCCCTGTCTCTGTTGGAGATTGCAGGCTTCCCGGTCCAAAAATTAGGGATGGTTTGAGTGCAAGTGCCAGGCAAGGGGGAATTGATTAGGTCCCCCAGCTGGTTAAGATCAAAGCTGGGGCTGCCAGATGCATCACACGAACTTAAGCCCCTTGCCTAGCAGTTTCAGACCAGTGCCACTCACTGCACCGTGCACAGCTCCAAATGTACTGGCAGGTTGAAAGGTCATGGCCATGTAGGTCAGTTTAAGGTCAGTTTCATAGAGTTCATAGACACTAGGGCTGGAAGGGACCTCGGAAGATCATTGAGTCCAGCCCCCTGTCCCAGGGGCAGGAAGTCAGCTGGGGTCACAGGATCCCAGCAGGATAAGCATCCAATTTTCTCTTGAAGGCTTTCAGAGAAGGTGCTTGAAACCACCTCTGATGGCAGGCTATTTCAGACCCTGGGGGCTTGGACAGTAAAGAAATTCTTTCTTATGTCCAGCCTGAAACGGTCTTGCAGGAGTTTATAACCGTTTGACCTTGTCATCCTATGGGGGGCTCTGTGGACAAAACATTCCCCCAGAAACTGGTGATGACACCAATAAACTTATAGGTGGCCATCAGATCTGAAAAGTCCTATAGCTCTCAGCCTGTCATCGTAAGGTCTGTTTTCCTGACCTCTGATCACGCGTGTGGCTCTTCTCTGGACTCTTTCAAGCTTCTCCACATCCTTTTTGAATTGTGGAGCCCAAAACTGGACGCAGTACTCCAGCTGCGGCCTCACCAAGGCCGAGTACAATGGGAGAATGATGTCCCGGGATTTTCTTGAGAAGCATCTATGGATGCAAGCCAGCATTTTGCTCGCTTTACTAGCCACAGCATCACACTGAAGGCTCATGTTCATTTTGTGGTCAATTATGACCCCCAAATTCCTTTCATCTGTAGTGCTAGTCAGCATAGCACTGCCAAGCTTAAAAAGGATGCTGCAGGTTTTTCCTCCCAAGGTGGAGAATCTTGCTTTTTTCGGTGTTAAACACCATCAGATTCTCGTCTGCCCTGAACAAATTGGGCAGGGTAGGACATGTGATCCTATCATGAATCAGATCAGCTCATACCTTGCCATTAAATTAACATCTGCTAGAGGCCAGAGAGACAGCAGGCCTGGGGCAGGTCGACATAAGGGTTTAGCAGAATTTGTATTAGGCACGTAGGTCTCCTTGTGGTTTTAAATTAATTTCTCCAGTGCTGTGAACCTTTGGCAGAGTAAATGATACAGGCAACTCCTGCTTAGGGCTCTTAATTGGTTCCTGAAAAACGAAGCATTAAGTGAAAGAAGTGTTAAGCAAAACTGAAAGTATGGCAACCACAGTTGTTTTTAATGACCCAAGATGGCGGCCATGAGCATTATAACAAAACTCACTGAGCGCTAAGTGAAATCAGGTATCAATTTAAAATAAGTATTATAGCAAAATAGTGCTAAGCAAAACAGTGTTAAGTGGGGGTTGCCTGTACTTTGTTCTGAAGAGCTGTTTCTCTGTCACTGCATATTATTATCCACAGTCTCCTGAAGAAAAATTCTTGCCCATAAGTAGAGGTGTACCGATATGTTGACACATATTGTATCAGCACCAATAAAAAGAAAATTGACATTATTGGCCATTGGCTTTTCTTGGCAGATGTGGCCAATAATGTCATTGATAAATAGTGTGTGCAAGTGGGGGGGAGGGTCAGCTTCTAGCTGCTGCATGCACTCCTGGGGAAGGCATGGAGGGCATTTCTGCCTTGGATCTGTGCGTGGTGTGAGGGGAGGCTCAGGGTCAGGAGCTGCACTGGCTTCTTCCTGGTGGGTGGGGGCTGGGCCGAGGCTGCGCTTGGAGCAGGTGGGGTGGGGTGGGCCATGTTGGTGCTGGGAAGCGGGTTACAGAGTGGCTACAGTGAATTTTGGGGTGGTTGTAGCCTCCCTTACCAGCATGGCCGTAACCTGCCCCAAGCACAGCCTTGGCCCAGCCCCACCCCCGCTAGAGGCTGCAGTGGGCAGCCTGCCCTTTCACAGATCTGGGGGGCACATGCTCGCATGCCTCCCTCAGGCGTTCATACAGCGGCAGAAACAGTCCTGCACACCTTTGCCCCCTGGATGAGCCACTCATGGCTCTGTCCCTTGCCCTGCCTTGCCCTGGCTGGGCAATGCTTGCCCCTGCCCTAGCCCTACTCCCTTTCTCCCTGTGGGGGCCTTGATACCCCCTCCTCCCATACCCCTCCCTGCCCAGACTTACCAGCTAGAAGCTGCTCTTCAGTCTTTATTGGTGCACCCCTATCCATAAAGTAGTCTGTCAAGTAACAGCTGGTTCCCAGGGGAACCTGGAAACCCAAGCAGAAATGGGTTGTATTGTTGTATCTTATCCCACAAGGATGTGGAGCACAGATCTGTTACAGAAAAGGTTTGAAGTGAGGGGACTAGTGAAGGGTCCTAAAAATGAAAGCCTAATGCATAGACGATAACATAATGAGGGAAAATTTTTATTTTATGTCCTACCATTATATTTGTTACCTGAAAGGGAGCAAAAGCCTTAGTATGGATAGTAAGTAAGATACTGCATACACATTGGGCATGTCTATACATGTATGTATGCACACCTAAACTTAATGTGCCTTTGCTTAAGGCACATTAAGGTGATTTAGGCACACATCTACACATGGACATGCTAATGCGCGTTAAGGTGGATTAAATTTAGATGTGAATACTTAAGATGCATTAGCACACTTGCAGACATGTTAATGCACATTAATGCAATATATGTCCATTGAAGCACACCATGTTACTATGCATTAGTTCATCTACATGTGCAGTAATGCAACTTAGCTGTGCCCGCCTAAATTTAATACCTGCTTTATGCGGGTATCAAATTTAGGCTCACGTCACCTTAAGTTGCTATTTTTGAAGTGCATTATGGGCATGCACGTGTAGACATGTACCCTGAATGCACCTTAAAATGGTGATTTTAGGCTAAGCCCACTTAAAAGAGGCACATGTAGATGCATCCATTCTACAAGAAAGAAAACACCCTTCAAAGTATGTTACAAAAGGAAACTATAACCACAGAATGAAGTTAAAGAAATGGGCAGAAAATGTCAAAAATATGAAAAACTAAAAAGGAGAATAATGTATTCAAGCAAAGAAGTTGCCTTAAAATAGATTAAAATTGATTAGCCATTAAAGTCTCTTATAAAGAGTAAGAAAGATTAGCAGTAGTCGAAGACACTATTATAAATTGAACTGCATCTTGTATTTCAAAGCTTAGAAATCTGATAATTTCTATAAGGACTAGCAAATAATGAATGTGACTGAATTTGTATCTGAAAATCTCCAGGCCTTTGTTCATCTCCATTTTTTTTCCTGACCTGTTTTTACTTATCTATTTCTGGTAATACTGTAAGCTGTTCATGACATGGAATATGCTTTTAACAACACAATGCAGAGTGGTCGCCTTTAAAAACCTTCCAGTTTTCCATTAGCTTAATAGTTATTCATGCAACAAATATTTGTAGTTTAACCACTTCCTTTTACGTACTCTCAGGGATACTGATACACAGCAATTTACTGAAAATACAAATATGGAAGCAAAGTTAGTTAGATATGTAAGGCAAATAGCACGTCTTTAAGAGTGTCAGCAGTTTGAAACTGTCTGAAAATACCTCAACAGTGGTCTTTATTTGACACTTCCTTCAACCTGGGAAAATGGACTTTTTTTTTGCACTTTTTGTTTTCAAGCAATGTAGTTTGGCGAAATAATCTAACATACCAGTGCCAAAAATACTGGCAGATTATTTAGCCTCAAATTCTTTGATACCGTCCTCACTCTGCCGAGCTTCTTCACATACCTAAAAGAACCTTAATAATCCCTGCCTTAATCTCCTTTCCCATTTCAGCTTTAGTTCACTTCTTAACCTTTGAATTCCTGTTTAAAATACTAGTCACAGTCATTAATCCTGTAAGACAATAAATTACAATAAGCAAGTGCAGGGGTTTACAATAAGCAAGTTTATTAGTTTTAAAATAGGGGTATCAAACTCATCTGGCCCCACAGGCAGGATTGATCTATAGGCCCAATGAATGGTGCAGAAATGGCTATATTTGTCCCAGGAACTCTCCCACCGCCATATGAAAGATCCAGTGGCTGTGGTGCCTGCTCTGGATGGTCTGGGATTATGTCTCATGCAGTGCCTGCTCCAGTCAGTCCAGGACTTTCACTACATGTGGTGCCTACGTTGAGCCAGTAAGAGTGACTGCCACGTCCCGTACCAGCCAGAGCAGACACTGCAGGCAAGGAGGGTGTAGCACGTGAGGATGGTAGTAGATTGGCCCCATGCATGCAATACATGTTCTGGATTGGCTGGGGTGGGCACAATATGTGGATCATGTCCTAGGTCCTGCATGTGGGGCCAGTCTGGTGCATCCAGTTGTGGGTCTGCTTAAATACCTAAGGACTGCATGAGGGGCCAGATGATGGGTCTTCATGGGCTATATGTTTGACCCCCCCCAGGTTTAAAAGATACCCAGTTAGAGTCTGAGTTGATAAATCTTATCCTTGTGAATTCAAGGGGGTCAGGATTGGAGGGTTGGATGCATAAAATAAAAAAGATCAGCTGCATCAGGGCCCTCATAAAGAAAGTGCATCAGAAGTGTTAGCAATCTTACATAAAGAAACCAGACTGAAATTGTGGAAAATCTCTCTCTCTCTCTCTCTCTCTCTCTCTCTCACTCACTCTCTCACAGACACACACGTAAAGACAATACAAACAAAAAACCAGGCAAGTGTGAACTCAGTGGATAGATGGTGGAGAACCTGGTGTCTAAGCAAAAGTGCAGTACTCTTCAGGGAACTCTTGTTATTTAGGCCCTAGTTTGTAGACTCCTCTCCATCCACATGCTGCCACTGTTGTCCTTTGGCCTTCCCCTGCTTCTAGTAGCTGCACATCTCAAAGGTACAGGGATAGGGGTAACGTGGCTGGGACAGAGCTGCTAAGCTGGGAGTGGGGAGAGGCAGCAGTCTGTTCCAGGATGGGGAGTGAACTGGTGGGGATAAGGCTAGAGGTGGGTTGGGGCAAGGCAGCTCGGTGTATGGTCAGGTATATCAGGGCATAGGGGTTAGCAGATGACTGTTGAGGTAGAAGCAGTATGGTGTAAAACCATTGCTGCAGTCAAGAAGGGTTGCCAACCCAGGAATTTTTTTTCTGATTATCTGCTAACTTTTTATTGATAACCAAACTTTTTTTACTATGTTTGGTGTTAAACCCCTAAATTTGAACCAGACCCTTGTTGCTGCTATCCAGTGCTTGGCAGATGGGTTTTACTTACGTTATATAAAACATGGTGGTAAAATCTTAAATCAGTAAAAAAGTTTGGCTATCAGTAAAAAGTTTGCTGATTGCCAGTAGAAAAAACATTCTTGAGTTGACGACCCTGGTCCATATGGTTGCGGGGAGAAAAGTTTAAGAACTGAAAACACTAACTGGAACAGAACAGGAAAACTACTGGAAAGTTCTGCCTGAATGGAGTCAGCATTGTTTATTATAGAGGTATCAGGGTTTATGGTTCAACTGTGAGAGGAATTAAAATAATAATATTGGAAGGTGAAAGCTCTGAATATCCTCTGCCTTATCTGGATTCGCCAAGGCTTTGCATGCAATAGTGGAAACAACATTTTTAGAAGACTAGAAGCTTATCTTAGTGGTAGCTGGTATGCTCAAACAGTAGAGATGAAAAATGGCAACCAGGTTCAGTACCAGAACAAAGCATACCAATAATTCAGAAGTGGTACTTACAGGAAATGTTATACCATTATAAAATGGAGCAGTCTGGGTGGTCACACATGGACTACTCCAAAGTCACCACAAAGGTATGTTCTCCAGAAAGGGGTTTACCACTTAGTTCCTCTCTGGCCCCGGGGCACCTGTAAGTGAGCAGACAGGCTCATTCAGCACTTTTGCTCATGCTCTGGGGTGTGGGAGGGGTGATTCTTTAATTAGAGTGGCTCCAAGAGCCTTTCTAATTAAAGCGCCACTGTGTCCCATCTATCAGTGTCCTCATGCTTAAAAATGACCCTGGGGGTGCTTGAACTAAAGCTTGTTTGATCAGCTTCAATTCAAGTGACCCCACTGTTATTTTTAAGCATGGGGACACTGATACACAAGATGCAGCAGATTGCTGGAGCGCAGTAATTGCCACTCTCCAGCAGACTCGATTGAGTCTGTTCTGACGCTCTGAATTTCCAATGCATTGGAGCAGCCTCTGCACTCATGCATAGGTGCCCATTGACAGGTTTTCCCCATCAGCTGTTGCAGCCATGGCATCAGCTGATCAATACCTGATACCGCCACTCTGGCTGCATTTTCCTGTCTAAGGTTGCCTGGGAGTCCTTTAAAGTCCACAGCTGGTTAGCAGCTGAAGGCCAAAGAACACCACAAGCACTGGCTCACCTGGGGCCCTTAAAATGTTTGGGCAGAAATTAGCTGGAGCCCAGATAATGCTGCCAGGCTCTGGCTTTCTACCACCAGGATCTTTAAAGGGATGACAGTCAGCTGGAGTTCGATGGTGTTCTCCAGTCTTGGACTGTCTGTGAGAACTGGTTCTTTGATAGTCTGCTGGTGTTTGAGCACCAGCAGCTCTTTAAAATTTCTGGGTTGCAGGCAGCCCCACCACCCTTTCTGTCAGGCAGCAAGGGTGACAGGGCTCCCTGGAAGCCTCTCACGGTGACAGGGGCTGATTGGGTCCCCTGATCACCTCCTGTCATTGCCACATGCATAGGGCCCCAGGCAGCCAGTGCCTGAGGTGTTTTTTATGCTTCAGCTACCAGCTAGCTAGGGATTTTAAAAGGCTCCGGGCAACCTGCCTGGAAATTCCTCATGGTAGCAGAGGCTGACTGGATCATCTGTACCAAAAAACAAATGATTGACCAATAAGTCCTCATTTGCTACTTACATAGCTACTACTCATTTTAAATGGCAAATAGCACCACCCTGATGTCATTCAGCTAAAATGGAACTTACAAGTTAAGTACTTCCTGTAACTAAGTCCCGTAAATTCTATTCTAACCACAGAACTGGGATTTCAACTCAGAATTCCCAGTTCTTCTTGGGTGTTTACTGTTTTGGTAATATGGCTACTGAAGTCATAATAAAATTCTATTTAACACTAAACTAAACTTTCAAATGTAGTCTTCTTTTATCAAACAAAATTAAAAAGATAATTATTTCTAGCCCTTTTTAGAAGTTCTCATGAGTATTTTAACCTAAAAGTAGAGAGAAGTAGTTAGCTGTGTCAGCCTGAAGTTAAGTAGAAGGTGGGAAACAGTAGCACCTTTCATGTTAACTTCTTCAGAGAGGCATGAGCTCTTGGGCTGAGGACAGACATTACACACAAACTAGTTTAAGTGATCAGAAACTGGTTTAAACCTGTAACAACAGATGTTCAGTGTACATAAACCAATTTGAAAATGGCTGAAACCTGTTTGAGATAAACCTGGTTGAATGTAGTATCAGACTTAACTGATTTGAGTTAAACTAGTTTATGCAATGTCTGTCCCAGACCCCTTCCTGGTTTAAGTTAAATCAGACTCCCCCAACATCCTGGTATGCTCTCTGGGCTGGGCTGGCCCCTCCCCTCTGCTCCCTGGTTGCAGCTCTGGGAGAGACCGCAGGCATCTGCCTGACTTCTGCTCCCCCCGTCCCCTCCAAGCAGGGATTCTGCTGTCCCCTGTGCCTCACACAGACGCACAGCATTAGCTAGCAGACTACATGCTGGCTACGGTCGGTGCTGTGGCAGCCGGGACAAAGGCAGAAGCAGTCCCTCTGTTGTTTTCTTAATGGAGTCATAAACACTGAACCTAATCAAAGTGCTTTGCTGGGGCCTGGCCACACCCCCTAGCTCAGCATTGTGGAAGAGGAGGAGGGCTGCTCTAGTGCCCCCCTGGCTCCTAGCTTGAGCCACTGCAGGTATGGGCCTGCATGTCTGGGATGTGTGTACAGTTACAAACTGGTTTAGCCTAGCCAGGTTAGACTAACTGGCAAAGATTGAATCAGTTGAGGTTCAGGCTTTTTGAACGTCTGTCCCTAGCCTTGTATGCTACAGACTACTTTGTCAGATACTATGAATAGGCTTGCATAGAGAAGGGGTGTAAAGTGAAAGGAATAAAATGTTTTAAATAAAAATGATAGGGGAAGTGGGAGGAAGGATGGGATGCTGCCGAGATAGGCAAAGATGGGTTGAAGAGATCAAAAGAGGTAAAGAAAGCAGTTAGCCCATTGAGGGACATAAGGATTATAAAAGCTAATCCAGGTAATGAGATAAGAATCCAGTTTCTGTTGAGACCATACTTATCACAGTCCATTTCATGGATGATATCTTATTCCAGAACTTTGCATCAAAGTTGATCTTTAAAGTTTGTAGTATCAGAACAGGTACTCAGAGGACTGTGATGGTATCCAAGGTGGTTAAAGTGTTCTTTTACTTTTACCCACAGGCTTTATGTCTTTCTAGAATTGATGTCAGATCAGTATCCGTTCATTGCTGCACATAGGGATTGCCCCACCTGTCCAATGTAGACAGCAAAAGGGCACTGTAAATAGGTGATGATATATATTATGTTGGTAGCAAAGAAAGTAAAATGAACATTGGATTTTATCATTTGTGTTGTTTGGTACAGCGATGATATGGCTGTATTGATGAGGAGGCATAACTGGTATCTGGATCCATTGCAAGGCCTGGTGCTTTGGTGAGAATATGAATTGGGTAGTCTCTTGTTGGAGAGATGCCATCTGAGGTTGTGGGTCTGCCAATAAGGCAGGACAGGCTTGTCCGCCAAGGGTGTTTTAGGATGTTCGTCATTTTATGGAGGGGTAGGAGGCCATTTTGATGTGTTCAGGATGTTCGAGATGGAGAACTGGTAAGTGACAGCAAGAGGGATTCTGTTGTCTTTGTAAGAGGATTGGTATTTTAGCAGGTCACAGCAGGATCTGAGTCTGGCTCTGTTTATCTGAGTGACTACAGTTTTGGGATTGCATTGTAAGTGTAGAAATCTCTGCTACAAATCCCCAAGATGTGCAGTCCTGGTTGGTTGTAATGTAAAGCTTTCCTGTAGCTGATGGAGCTAGTGGTTTGCTTAGAATAAAAACTGGTGGTGTAGAGGTCGCTGTAGTGATCCTTTCATAACATCTGACAAAGTAGGCCGTAGCTTACAAAAGCCTCTGCCTGCTTACAGACATTAACCTGCCCCCCACCCACCCCTAAAATGTGCTTTACCGGAAGAAACAGAGTGTTAGTTTGACCTAGCCCTGCAGCATCTATATAGATCAGGCGCTTCAGTGGGGCTTTTTGGCGCTATTGTCTAAAGCTGATTCAGTCAGCTGTTAGATAAAAGTGCCAGAAAAACCCCACTAAAGCACCCAATCTATATACATGTTGGGTGAGCTCGGTCCAACTAATGTGTGCTGCCTCTTTGAGGCATGCACTGGGCACAGCATGGGAGTGCGGCGAGTTTGAAGAAAAAATACTTTGTTTGTTTGTTTTAAACATCTGTAAGCAGCCTCCGTGAACAAGTTAGACTTAAAGTGCCACCCTGCCCTGCCTTCTGTGTAATCTGACGTACTTCACTTTCTTCTCTCCATTCCCACTGATAACGCATGTCTTCAGTATAGTCAGTCTACTGCAGCTCAAATCAACCATTTTCCTTTTCTACTAGTTTGCCAGTTTCTCACTTTCTCTCCAGTTTCTTCACTTTGCCTTTCCTGTATCTTCTTTACACTTCTTACCAGAGCTATTGAGGTGTCTTGTTTGAAAGGTTTTTCTGGTTCCTCTAATGTGCCCGTGCCATTTTGCATGTGGCCTCTACATTAGATGTGAACTTTTTCTTGTAAAGTTCAAAGGCTTCTTATGCTTCATCTTTAAATCTCTCCAGCTTTCTGTCTCATTCATCACATTTTAAAATCTGAGCTTTCAGTCTTCAAATAGTATTTCTTAAACTTCTTATGTTTTTGTACCACAGAGGCTCCCTTTTTGTCTTCTATGTCCTGTGCTTCTCTTTTTTAAGATTATAAACACCCTGGGGAGAGGCCGGTTTCTTAATTTTTGGAAATACCATGCAAACATATGGTGATGCACAAGAAAAGAATTAAATATAAGTTATACTATATTTTACTTTTAAATATGTCTTGCATTGCAATATATTGTAAATATGACACCTAGGAATATAAGTAATACTATACTATACTATACTATACGATACTAACATTTCAGCACATTCTTATCCCTTTCTCAGTAACAGTACATAAACTGTATTCCTTTGAAAACTAGAAACATCTCTATTAGTAGACATAACGTATCATTTCATTCAATTTAAAGATTACTGTTCTTCAAATGAATGTTCTGCTGTTGAAAGACAATAATGGATCTAGTGCATCTTGTTCTTTTATAAGCCTATTGGAATCTTTTTTGTTTTCAGACTTGTTAGAACATATGCATTCTCTGTGTGATCACCCAGTTCTCTAGCAGTGAATTTGGCAGTCACGCAGTGAATTTTACAGGTATGCTGACCTTGAAATAAGTTATTTTTGCCTATTCTCACATTAGGCTGGATAAATGTCTTGCGTATCCTTGTGAAATATCTTGATTTTATTCATTTTCATGAAAACAATTTCTTTTTATTATTTCCTAAGAGTATCTGGAGAGAGATGCCAAAGGATTGCTGATGATACTTCTCTAGAGTTAAAAAATTGGATGATACAATGCATTAAACCTGAACCATTAATAAGTATATTGTGTTTTTCTCTAGAAACCAAGAAAAAAAACAGTGGAAAGCTCTAGCAATAGTGACAGCGATTCAGGCTCCTCTTCAGACACCTCAAGTGAAGGCATTAGTAGTAGTGACTCAGATGATCTAGAGGAAGATGAAGAAGAGGAGGAGGAAGAAGATCAAAGTGGTGAAGAAACTGAAGATGATTCTGACTCTGAGAATGAAACACATCATAAAAACAAAAACAAGGTAGGATTTCTGCACAATGACTTTGGCTACTGATTTTATGGTTGACTGTTATTCTTGACGAAATATGATTTCAGTCTCCGTTGAATTGTTTAAGTAAACAGTAATGCCTGATGTGAGTGTTTCTTGGCACTATATAGCTTTTCTGGAGGATTTGCATGCTCAAGGTAAATAGAAGCCCGATAACTTTGTTAACTCCTAGGAAAAACTGGACCTGAAGAATGTTTTTATTGTAATTAGAAAATATATAAAATAGTGAAGATAGATTCAATATTTCATGTGCGGAAAAGTTTAGTTGGACTGTATGTTGCCATGGGTACTGCATTCTGTTTATAGTTGCTTTTTTCTTGGCGTAGCAGTTACATTCCTTAGTAACCAATAGTAAAGCAGGATTTAAATCCAAGTGTTCCGCTCAGTCTCTAATCAAGAGTACAGTTTAAAATAACTGATTTTTAGCATTGTTTTAATACTAAACTGAGACTTCCCGTAACCAAAGGACTTGGGAGGTGAAAGATCAAGCAATTAAATATACTGTAAGGTTATTTAAAAATATTATTGTTAACTTGTGTTATGGAAATTGTAGTTAAGTTGTATAGATTAATGTTTATACAAAATATTGTTTGAATCTGTCATTAAGTTTATAAGCAAAATATTTATTGACGTGATTTGATCTACAGAGCTTAAAATATATATATTTTTTCAGGTGCTAATGCATAGTGGTGTAACAGATATGAAAGCAGATGGACAGAAAACACATGAGAAGTCCCAGGAAAAAAGAACACACCAGCAGATACCTCTTATGTCTGATTCCCAGACTCACTCATCATTCCAGTCCCAGCAGAAGCAGCCTCAGGTTTTGTCACAGCAGCTTCCCTTTATTTTCCAAAGCTCTCAGGCAAAGGAGGAATCTGTGAACAAACACACAAGTGTAATACAGTCTACGGGATTGGTGCCCAATGTGAAACCTTTGTCTTTGGTAAATCAAGCCAAAAAGGAAACTTATTTAAAACTTATAGTTCCTTCTCCTGATCTACTCAAAGCAGGGAACAAAAATACCTCTGAAGAATCTAGTCCTTTGACCAGTGATGTAAGATCAAAACGGGTAAGTGGAAATGATTTGCTTAGCGATCCTGTCCCTAGCTGCTGTATCTATAGGTGTGTGCCTCTTACGAAATAACAGGTTTTTCTTGATCGTGCTCCTGGATGAATAAACAGAAATAATCATTCTGATGGAATCTTGTGATGTGATGTCAGTCCCACAAACAGCTTCACAGCCTGTGAGCATCTGCCAGGCACCTTTTCCTCTCACGGGACAGTTGTGAGGTTCCTAAATATACTACTATGAATACTAAATTATAACTCAATACTTCCTGTATTAGGTTTTCAACCCCTGAATTTATCTGACTGAAGTGATACCTGTAGGGGTGGGGAGTGGGAGGAAGTTACTTATATCTAAATCTGAAAGGGGGCTGAGATTTCCCAGCAGGTTTGGTCTTAAGGGTGACAGGCAGGGAAGCGAGAGTGGAAGGTACGATCTGGATTTTTCTAGTTTTGGGGTGTCATTTGAGGAATTTACTTTTGTTGTTTATCTCTTATTGTAAGCCACTTTGAGCCTTTCTGAATAGTGTGATCTAGATAATAATAATAACACTTGGGAGAGAGTTGTATTTGCCACTTTAAAACTATACCAGAATTAATATTGACATGCTTCTTAAAAAATTATATGGATTTTTTGAATGGTGAATGTTAGATTAGGCTGTGTTTATAGTAAGAGCTCTACAATCAGTTTCTAAGCTATTTGGTTGCCTTTTAGAGTGGCTAAACTTAAGTCCTAGTTAAAATGTTTAAATTTAGAGCACGTGCTTAGTGTAAATTAATAATGTCTTTTTACCTTGGAAAAAAGCAAGGCATTTATTTACAGTATGTATGTGATGTATCCATAGTAGCTGTTTTTCAGAACATACTGGTAGCTTTCATACTTTTCAGACATTAGTCTTCTATGAATGTGTTGAAATGTATTGAGTACTAATGAAAGTGCCAGATTACATGCATGTTTAGTCACTGTAGACCATGTGCTGAAAAGGATTTAGGTATTTAGGTGCCTGAAGATTCAGGAGGATGCCTAGTGGAAATTTCAAATCAGTTGAACTCTTAACTCTCTAAATATTAACCACTCCCCTCCTTCCTCCCCTCCCCCCCCCCCAAAAAGAAAAAACTGGCCCTAAATTCCACAAGTACCCACTGACTCTGATGAGCCTTCTTGTGTGAGCAACTAAATAATACAGCATTAAGCCAGCAGCACAGGGGTGTAGCACAGCATGTTATCATTTAGGAGCATGAATGGCCTCTCAAATCATTGTTCCTAGATTAATGAGGATTTTGGAAGTAGTCTGTACTTTTTAGTGATCAGGTTGGATTTTTGCATCCAAGGACTCTCAGAAAATAGAAAAAATACAAAAACTTGGGTGTCCAGTAAGTCTTTGAAATTCTGATCTGGGAAAGGAAGACAAGATTAAAATTTAAAAAAATCATAAAATTTGTGTTTTAAGTTGTCTTTAAGGTTTGGTCAACACTGAAAAGTGAGGAGTGTTTCATATCTTCTATCTTGGTGTCTCAGTACAGGGGATCTTGGGTACAGTAAGCCCTGTAATACCTAGAGACAATAGGATAAGTTAAAGTCAGATCATAATGCATCTGGAAGGGCTTCAGCATGTTGGATTATGAAATTTATAAACTTCTCTTTATTATTTTACATGGTGACAAAGAAAAGAAAAAAAGATTGTTGTCATGTAGTTGTTATTAAGGAAATGGAGTGGCTAAAAATTAATGTACCACATTCGAACATGTCCTCCTGTCCTGTCTGCCTGAGCACTTTTTCTGTTGCTTCTCGTGGCTTGTCAAATGTGTTAAATTTATATTAACAATTCCATATCTACTATATAAACATAGTTCCTAAGTAGTGCAGGATGGGTAGAATATATTCAAAAAAGATTTAAATCACTGATTTTGATCATGATTTAAATCAGGAAGTTGGCAACCTTGATTTTAATCTTGTTTTGCCCTTATACGTTCAGTTTTTTTCCTTTAGAAAAGTAGATTCTTACTGGTTGGAAACTCTTTAACATACTGACTACCTAAATATAACCTTTATTTCAAGTTTGGTACCTGATTTTGCCAGGAGAGTATGGTGGATCCATACATATTTATTTAAGCATTTATATATCTTAATACTTACATGTTCAGATTCTCATTTGGGTTCAAGAATTGTGTAAGACATTTTATTTATTCAGTATGATTGCGTATTTTTATTAATGGTTTATGTCAAACTGCGTTTGGATGGGAAAAGGAACTAAATTAAAGTGTATAAAAACAACATTTTAAAATTGTTTATATTCATTGAATAAAACTACTTGAAATGTATTGGCCACATCAGGGAAAAGAAAATTAATCAAAACATTATTTAGAATTGTGGACCTAAGTGACCCTTTGCATCTCATTCATAGAAGAAAAGAAGAAAATCAGCTTTCCTCTTTTTCCAGTTCGTGGTTGTTTGTTTTCTGAATTTTGAAAGAGGTAGCCGTTGATCTGAAATAGTTGAATAAATTAAAATGAAGAAAATATTCTCTCCTGTCAAGACATCAGAAGAGGATTTAACACTTCAACAAACTTAGATCTAAGTGCTGAGCCAGTGACTTTCCACCTGTTTAGTGGTCTGATTCTCTTAGCAAACATGATTTGTTTGAGTATTTTTATTTAATGTATACTCTTATGATTTCAACTTGGTTTAGTTGTAAAAATATATATATATTTAAATTAATTTAAAAATAATCACTTTATTTCCCCAAAAAAATTAACCACCATGCATTGGTGCATTCCTGTTTATGTACAGTCAGTGACGATTTTCCTTTATGGAAAGTAGAGCTGTGCGAAGCTTCAGTCCCTGGTTCAATTCAGCAGAGATTCAGCTGAATTTGGTGGTTGAATCTCTGAATTGAATCAAGAGACCCTTTAATCTCTCTGAATTGAATCGGGAAGATTTGGAGATTCAGACATAGATGCATATTTAAATGTTTTTTCTACATACCTCAAGGTAGCAGGCGGCTCGTGAATGCTGTGATTCTGGGGTGGATGGAGTGTCCCACATGCTCAGTGGCAGACCCGGAAATGGACCAGAAGTACTTCCAATCCACTTCTGGGTTTGCTGCCAAGCACATGGGTGGGAGCTCTGCACTCCTGTGGGATGCATCATCTGGCCCAGCATCGCAGTATTCATGAGCCACACCGGGTACCTGGAGGCATGTAGAAAAAGTATTTAAAGCTGTGTCTATGGCTGACTCGCTGATTCTCCGAATCAGCATCGAATCTTCAGATTCAGATTCGGTTGAATCGAATTGGGGACAGCGATCCGAATCAATGAATCAAATCACTGGCCATGATTCAGGCCGAATCTGAATCTAATATGGCCCATTTCACACACCCTTAATGGAAAGCAAGATACTCTCTGGCCACGTATATGCATCTAACGAAACAGTGTGCTCAGATATACTTTGCTGCTTCCACACAGGCTGTCTGCTGAACTAGAAGCATTCTAGCCACCTTCACACAGAGTTTAAGGTTGGCTAATTAGTATGGGTGAGTGAGAGTGCCAGTTAGCAGCCCCATGCTAATTAGCCGTGGAGGTGGCTTCTGGTTCAGGAAGCAACCTGTCTGGAGCATATTTGAGATGCTTATCCCAGGAACAGTAAGTTTGTGCTTCTAACATGGCCTCCATTTCTTTGAAGAGCCCTGAGAATTAATACAGTATACAGTATTAATTCTGCTTGCACTTTGGAAATTCTACTTTGCACTTTTTAAGGATGCTGGTTAAAATGGATTGAACATGATTCCCTTTGGAGTTTGTTAGTCTGAAAGGATTGCTGTTGAATGAGTTCAAGAGCTGTCTCATTCCCTGTAACTGGTATAATTATGTTTCTCCTGAACTCTTTTAAGTCACTACTGATGAACAGACCTAGAACCTGATTTCTAGCATGACACTTGTGTAATCTCCCTGGTTCACACATTCTCATTGATTCCTATGACAAATTTTGCTATTCAAGCTATTTTGTTTAAATATCCTGTTATTTTGTACTGTTTTTGTTTTGGATTTAATGTTTCATGTGTCCTACTGAGTAACATGTATGAATTACCTAATATTTGATTTGCTTCCACTAGAGTGATTTATTGTGTTTGTATAAGAAAAAAAGGACTTTTTATATATTGCCACAAAAGCATAGCAAATAGTTTGTCAGGTGCGTCATGTCTTATGGGGTTTTTTTCCTTTGGTGATTTTTTTTCACCAACCATTTGCTTGATTTCTGTTTATGATTTCATCAGGTAAGGGTGCATCTAAGCTGGAGCAGCATGTTCAGAAGTTTGCATTGCTGCTCACATCAGTGTAGTCTCTTGAATCCCTGGGTGGACCATATTTATTTACTTTATTAATTCTGAAAAAATGTTGGGAGAACATCTCATCTGTCCAGCTAATTGGTAGCTGCCCTTCTACATTCTAAAAATACTTTTTGTGGATACAGATGCTAATGGCTGAATAAATGTAAGTTGTCTGGCTGGGTGCACTTTTTAATTTTATTCTCTTTATTCTTTCTTCAGGAACAGTACAAACAGACATTCCCAGCAGCACAGTTAAAGAAGCAACAAGAATCATCCAAGAACCTGAAGAAGGTTATCACAGCTTTGTCAAGTCCGAAACCAACCTCTAGTTCACCAGCTCATCCAAAACACACACCTTTAGAAAACAACCATTCAAATCCATTCTTGACAAATGCACTTTTAGGTAATCACCAACCCAATGGAGTAATTCAAAGTGTCATCCAGGAAGCTCCTTTAGCACTTACCACCAAATCCAAATCCCAGCCCAAGATAAATGAAAGTATAGCTACTTCAAGTAGTACTTCATTTTCGTCACCAGTAAATTTAAGTACGTGTGGTAAAAAAACGTCTGGTAACCGGACACCAGTTATGCCCTCTACCTCTCCTCTGTTACCTGGTCCAGGAAAGGAAAAAGCTGTCAGCAATAATACGGTTACAGCAGTAAAAACACAACATCGCCTTCATTCTGCAAAATCTTTAGTGGAACAATTTAGAGGAACAGATTCAGACATTCCTAGCAGTAAAGACTCTGATGATTCAAATGATGAAGATGATGATGATGACGATGATGATGACGATGAAGATGAGGATGATGATGATGATGATTCAGATGACAGCCAATCAGGTAGACGGTTGTTTTTTTAATAAAAAAATTAAAGCTTGTATTCTCAACTTTGTGTAAAGAAATGTATTTCCCACAGCTTTGATAGTTCTCCCATCTTGTAGTGCAAGAAAACCTCCAAATCTGCTATGAATTATCACATAGAGTTGCTTTGTTCCATTATGGTTCCAATTATGATGAAGACTGAGTAAATTACTGATGCTGTTGCACTGATTCTAATGGGTATACTTTAAAAATAGTTGGATATATATCAACAGACCTTTGAACAGTTAGCATGTCAAGATCTTAAAATATACAAGCTTTAATGTCCAGTTGATTGTCCAGTTGTAACCTGCATTTGTTACAAATTTCTTACAGAGTCTGACAGTAATTCAGAATCTGATACTGAAGGGTCTGAAGATGAGGATGATGAGGATGATAAAGATCAAGATGAATCAGATACTGATACTGAGGGAGAAAAAACTGCAGTGAAGCTGAATAAAGCTACTTCCTCTGTGAAAAGCTCTTCCATCAATCTCACAGCTCACTCTACACCACTTAATCTCCAAGTAGCAAAGACTCCTAGCTCTGCTCCTGCTGCCTTATGTCCTGAATCCCAGTCACCAGTTTTTCTTGGGACACCACCTTCTACACTTACTCCAAGTACACACTGTGGTATTTGAATGCCTTTTTATATGACAAAATATAGTGTCTGAGAAGTGTGCCTTCTGAATATATTTAGAAACTATAAGTAAGGTAGTAATAGCCTTAAAAGATAGTGTTGCATTTGGACAGTAATATTCCTTTTGTTTTCCTGATCCTTAGAGGTATTGACCACCTGTAACTTCCATGAAGTTAGTCAGAGTCGCAGGTGATCAGGACTAGTCTGTTCATGACATTTTTATTCGGAGCATAAGGGATATGAGTTAAGGGATGCCATTACTCTATAAAAGCATTAAGGGAGCCAGTGAGACCTAATGGAGATAGCACCCAGATGAAACTTGGGAGCTTTGTTCTGTTCCAAACTTTGCCACTGGTATTCTGGGTAACATTGGGCAAGTCATTCACTTCTCTGTGCCTCTGTTTTTCCATCTCTAAAATGATCTTTACATGCTGCTTATCTCAAATGATGACATCTGCTGTGTAAGAGATAATTACATATTCTTTTATTTCAATTTCTGTTATTATGATATACTAAAACTTTTCAAATCCACACACTTTACAATCTGCAGTAAGAGCTTTCTGATTATCAACAAATATATTGACTGTACTGAGTTAAGTAGAAAAGTTGAATTATTTTTACAAGACACAATCATCTAATATGTTTATAAAGTATTTTATATAATTGAAGCTATAATTTCCAAAATATATAAAAAGTACACTTGGTGATATATCTTCTTTTATATTTTATGGTCATTTACTTACTAGCATTTTCATAATATTCAGTATTTATTACAATGAGTCTCCTGATTGCTACCCTGAATTAGCAAAATGCTGCTTATTTTGTGTGAAAATAAATTAGTTTATTCTAATGTTTAGAGTGGAGTTGCACAGAAGTTGTTTGCTGTGCTATTAATGCAAATAACTTTTAAATGGTCTATTTTATTGGATTTTTCTTCCACTTAGAGACAGGCTTATTTTACATTTTTAAAGGATTTCTCAAAGCTTACAAATAACCTGATTCAGATTAATATGAGTTAATTTTATTCTTCAGGAAGCTGATGAGCTGACCCATTATTTAAATCATAACACAACTTGTAAAAAAAAAAATGGGGTGTCAGTACTTAGTTTGTACTAAGTCTGTATGTAGTTTGTATGTGGCATTGATGAGCAGCATATGATTTTTTTTTCTCTGACATGTATATCTCTTACTGCCTACTGAGATCCATCAGTCTGGCATCCAAGGTTATTTTACATCCATCATGTCATCAGGCAGAGTAGCCAATCACTTAAAAAAGCCTTCTGTGCTTTTTTGTACAGAGTGCAAATAATCTTTAGTCACTTGATGCTTTTAGTCTATTTGATGAAATATAAGATGCTTGCTTGTCTGGTTTGGAAGATCTAAGTAATGCCAAATGTGTTTTCACATAGCGTAAGTTTCTAAATATCTTTTTCTTTGTATGATTTTTAGTGTTAATCAATAATTTCTATGTTAGGTACTTCAAAAAGGCGAAGGGTAACAGATGAACGAGAGTTGCGTATTCCTTTAGAATATGGGTATGTTATATATTTACTTAAATTTGGTAAGCTGTTCATAACATGTGTTTATATCCTGAAAAGGCCTTGTTCAAAAAAAAAAAAAACCTCATGGTAGAGTTTGTCGTGGGATTTTTGGTACTCAGTTCTCTCTGACTTTCAGTGATAGTTTTTAGTTCCTTTGAAAGTCCCGCCACTTATGTATAGTATGCCTCAAATGTTGTTGTTTCAGGTTAGTTGGAGATTTTTATTGTCTGATAATAGTTTTGTACTTAATCTTTTGATGATTTATGAGTAAAAATAGAGCACGTATCACTTTCCCAGAAACTGCCTGGGTTTCTGTAATATTAAGATGTGTAAACTTGTAGATGGCAGTTAAACCTAATACAACATTTGGTCTTGGATGTTATACACAGACTCGATATTTTTGCCTGGTCACATTTCCTGACCCCAAACTTTAAGCACTTGAGTTTGTACTTTAAGTTGATATGTATAGTTCAAGAAATAAATGTTTCTTAATATACAACTATATTTACTATTGCTGTAGCTGGCAAAGAGAAACGCGAATAAGAAGCTTCGGTGGTCGTCTTCAGGGAGAAGTAGCGTATTATGCACCATGTGGAAAGAAACTAAGACAGTATCCTGAAGTAATAAAGGTACATTTTTGTATTAATTTAGATGTTCTCAGATGCTATTAAGCATGCTTACAATAAAAGTACATTTCTTTCTCAAATATAGTTCTTTGATAGAAAATGTCCTGTGATATGAAGCTAATGTATCTTATACCCTGTTTCTAATTTGACCTTCTGTAAATGCATATCTCCTTGATAGAATATGCAAACCATTTGACTTCCAAAGTTAGCTGTACATCAAAGCTGGGTTGTAATTATTTAAAACCTGAAGTGGAAAAATATGTGATTTTTTCAGTATCTCAGCAGAAATGGAATAATGGATATCTCAAGGGACAATTTCAGCTTCAGTGCAAAAATAGGAGTGGGTGACTTCTATGAAGCCAGAGATGGACCGCAGGTATCTGCTTTTTAAAAAGTAAAGTCTTTGATCCAAGGAGTAGTAATATAAATCTAGGTGAAGTATTTCTTACTACACTCTGGAGCATTGCCTGTTATTAGCTAATTCATTCTTATAGCTGTACATATTTCTTTATGTAGCTTTTGCTAGGAGCTAAGGGCCTGACTGGGAGGTGCTGAAAACCTCACCTGTAAATGACTTCAGTAAGAGGTTGCAGGTGCTCAGCATGCCTTGGGGTAAGCTTCTGTTTCCTAGTAAGAAGGAGCTTTAAGCTAAGTATTTTCTTTGAGAGCACATTACGATACTTCTTAGAATAGAACTTTTCTCTTAATTTGTTATATGAGCTCTGTGTCATTAGAAAATATGTGTGTGTGTGTCATGATGTCTCGTTTCACGTGTTCATCTTTGTGGTATGTCTGAAATACATACTTAAATAAGTTTTTACTATGTTGAGAATACAGTGTGAGATCTTTTGAAGAACTGGATTTTTATGCATAGTTGTATGGATTATACTACATGAGAGCTATGGAACTCTTTTTGGCTATATGTGGATAAAACCATCAATTCACATAAGGGTTAGTAAAATACAATTCCAAGGGAGTTCGTATTAAAATGTATGTGTTTTACACGACTTCTGTTTTGGCTGGATTGGGAACTTTTCATTTCATCTTTTGGTCTCTTGGCAGTGAATATATTTACTTGTTTTTAAAGCTGAGTCTCCTGTGTAGCTTACCACAAGGCTGTGGACAGACAACAGAAGAATGCCCTGCAACATGCATTGCTTTTTTACCATGTAAATAAAATGGATTCAACGTTTGTAATAAGCTGAATTCATGCTAGTCTATTTTCAGGGTAGTACTGACTGATTTCTGGTGATACAGAGGCTTATAACATGAACACTGAAAGCTGAATCTTAAGCCCACATGCCTACACCTCAGAGTATAGTGTAAGGCAGTGCCATATTGAGATGCCATGCTAGCTCTGTATATATCTCCTCAACTAGAAGCATTATAGCTGGTCTGGTGCAGTAGTGTGTACAGACTGCTCTTACAGCTCCCACAAGCCTGTGCACAGTGCTGGCACTAACAGGCATCTGGTTTGGGAGCTAATACATGAAGTGCCATTGTGGCATCCATTCACATGGCATTGCCTTGCACTATACACACAACTTCAGTGCCTTGGTTTAAGTTGCCCCACACACTGTCAACATAGCAAAATGTCAGTAGTTTTCCTTGTTTTTCTTTGTCCCGTCTGTTTGCTGTGTATTTTCCATCAGTATTTATTACAAAATGTCTGCTTACTTATCTCTTCCTACTTTAATGTGTCACCTTTGGGTGCGAGCTGCATACTTCACCCACCATTGGTACTGCAAAGCTTAAAAAAAAAGGGAAATAGTACAGGGTGTTGTATTGAGAGTAGGTTAGAGAATGGGTGATCCTATCTCTCTAATTGTTACTTAACAGATCCAGTTATTAACTTCTGCTAGATTCTGTTCAAGCTAAAGTAGTCTTACTCAAAGAGGAAAATGTGTCTTGGAATGAACAACTAAATGGGGCAAATTAGTACAGGGTCTTCATAAAGTCCTTGTGCACAACCTCAGTTTAAAAGTGCATAACGACTTTATGAAGACCCTGTATTAGCACAGGGGGAAGTAGAATTGATGCCTTCACTACAGTTATTGCATCCAGGGTAGCGCATTTTCACGACATGTACTGTTAAGATATTGAGCCTCTCTTGTGGTGTCCGATTCTGTGCATGAAACTTCTCATGACTGAATTATGTCTATTCAATAGAGCTGGGCAAGGGAGAAGCCTTTACCTTTTGTGCCTCTGCAGATACAGTGTAGAATTTAAATAGAGCAAATGCTGCATTTCCATTGGCACCACTGATGGTTAGGATAGAGTAGCTGGCAGCTGGCTCATCTTTCCTGCATACCAGTTAGTTGAACTGACTGAATGCTAGGAAGGAGCACACACTGGACTGAATGAAAGGGCAGTAAAATGTCTGTACTGTGATTGCCTTGCATTACAGGCCCCAGAAGTTCTGGTTAGTTCCTTCCTACAGTGTACTACTCAGACATTGCTTTTCAACCAGCCTTTCAAACATAGACGAGCTTAGCACTTGATATGTAACTGGATAATATATGTTGACTTCCAAGACAACTTCCTAGCAAGCAACAGGATGAATTTTCAGATTCCTTAGATTGAAATCCAAAGCTACCACTTTTATCTTGAGTGGAGGAAGGAGCTATTTCAGAATCTTGGAGAGTTCTAGTAGTATTTGCATTTGGGAGACACTGGAATTAGAGTGGATCTATATAGGATGTTTAGCTTTGGAGAACAACTGTTATTATAGGTAAGTAATTTCATCTGATAGTTTGCTGTGGATCCACTATTTTATTATAAAGTTAATGTGCATGGCAATGGGACGAAATCATCTTTAGATAGAATAATGTTATTCATTAACATGCACTACATTGTAGTACAAGTGACAGTAGTGTATTTTCAGTTTTATGTATTCAGTGTGGTATAAATATACTTTCAGCTTTATATACCATCCTCTCTTGTTACGTTGGAGTATGAAGTGGCAAAGGGGCAGGCAGCAGCAGTGGTTCAAGCCTCAACCCCAGGTTGGAGCTGGAACTGGAGCCATAGCTGCAGCTGCCGCCTGCTGCCTCGGCAACCCCTGCTACCCTTTCCTGCAGCCTCAAGACCCTGCTGCACCAATCTCCCCTCCATACTGCTTCTCCCCCTCTGCCACGCTCCTCCTTACCTTTGCTCCTGACTGGCAGGTTCTGTCTTTGTTTGGCCTTGTAGCAGGAGTGCCGCCTCCACACACGACTATGGGGCTGAGCTGAAGCCTTGCTTGGTATCCCAGGCTGCAGCTAAGATGAACCCTGCCAGCACAGAGCAAGAAGGGGGGCAGTCAGGTGGGAGGTAGAGACTTTGGGGTGGGAGGAAGTGGGGATGAGGACCTGAGGCTGCAGGAGGCAGAAGCGGTGTGAAGGGGTTTGTGGGAGCGGAGGGTGCAGAGATCATTGGCCTGAGGCTGCTGCAAGCAAGTACAAGGGGAGGTAAGCCTGGGCAACAAGGGGAAAGCTGCCTGTCCTCCCGCCGCCTCACTGCTTGCCCACTATTGCTTCCCCACTACCTGTCCTATCACATGCTCCACACCTGTCGGTCCCCCCACTGCCTTCTCCATTACTACCGTTGTCCTCACCTCTCCCCCCCACTGCCTGCAGTAGAAGGGGGATGAATTTAAGATCCTTTAATAATTAGATTCCATACATGGAAAATTATAATACATTTATAAATTTTCTGTGTGCAGAATCTAATTATTGGAGAGAGGTCTTAAATTCAGGGCTGTCTTGTATTCCAGTGAATATGGTATGTCTTTATATGTTTATGTTTATAAGCCCAGAGTTTCTTATTCTAGTGTCTGTCTGTTGGTACATACAAAATATTATCCTAACATTGATTTGTTATGTGATCATAAAATATCTATTCTCTGTCGCTAGCACCTCTTCTCTTACAACCTATGTTGAAGATGACTTGTGAATATTTCAATAAATTATAAAATATGCTAACGTCTATTGGCAACCACAGGCTCTATCCTGATCCTTGTCAAACTGATTTTCTAAACCTCTCCACTTCCTTCCTTACCTGATATTCAGAAACTCTAACATTCACATATTTCCGTGCTTTTTATCAGAAATAACATTAAAAACTCTAATGTTTGTAATTAGAAATCTAAATTTTATTAACAAAAATTTAGTTGCCCAGTAAAATTAGGAAAGGTGTCTTTTACTTTTTTTTTTAGTAATAAAAAAAAATATTAACAGATTTAATATATCCTTGCTGATAACTGTTTTATGCATGGCATTGTGTTAGCTTTTTAATTTGGTAATTTTTTGTTTACATATATAGAGGCCAGAATTTAAAAAAGAAAATATTGTTAAAAACAGAATAAAATAAAATATATTGTCAAGAGCTTGTAATTGTTAAGTTGTTCTAAAATATACTTCATCAGGTTTTGATAATATTAGGTCATCATGTAAACATTTTGAGTTAAATAATTAATGCTAATATATAATAGCAAAAAATTTAACTGTTATTTAAAATGAGTTACATGCTTACAGAAGTTTTTAAATACTGAAAGTACTAATATTTTATATTTATGTCTTTACTGATACCTAGAATGTTCAGACTTTAATTCTTTCTTTTTTCTGCTCTTTCCTTTTGCTCAAATTTCTGTCCTTTTGCTTTTCTTCTTAATATTTTCTCTGGTTTAGTTTGAGATCTGGTGACACATCATACTCCAGCTTCTTGTATAGATTTCATCTGAATAGAGGCATCCGAAAACTTAAACTGAAAGACAAAAAGATTCAAAGAAAAGTATGAACTAGTACATGCACTTACTAAAATCCACAAGATTCTTGCCATTTACTTCTGTGGAAGCAAAATATGTGGCCACATGACAAATTATTTTTTTAAGTGTAATATATTGGTTTTTTTCTTAGTTTTTTCTTATTAAGATTTTTCTTAGTATGAAAAGTAGCTTCTTATTTTTCAAGGGGAATTGGAGGTATCTGGAGCTCATTCACTCATATTGAAAGGGAATTTAAAATAAATGATGTGAAACTTCAGGTAGATAAACTGCAAAAATCAGGACATGTTTTGATGAGTTGTAGACAGCAGAACATTCCAATCTAACTCTTCCAGGTTAAAATATAACTAGATTTTCTTACAGCAATTGACAGTGGCATTTCTTAATGATAGTCAGTACAATGAACTTAAATAGGATTTGAAAGCAAGATAATCTAAAATTTTTATAGCTCAATTAGATTTTTTTTCCTCTCAGTGGAAACAGAATATTTGAGGTGGTATAATAAAAGGTATCAGTATAATGAAATAAACTGATAGAGTTGGCAGTTACAATTTATTTTTAGACTGGTCCAGTTTTTTTAAACAAGGCATACATAATCTTAAAGTAACAACTAGGAATGAATAGTGTTAATAAATATATTGAGTAAATTATTGAGGTAAGTAATAGAAGCAGATTATTAAAAATGAAAACAACTTTTCATCTTTTTCTATGGACTCTCTAGCTTTATTCCATAATGAAGGAACGCGACTGTTTTCTTTCTCCAGGAAGAAGGGAGGGAAGCAGAAAGATAGGATTAAAATTTAGTTTTCAAATTTAAGCAAAATTGCTTGAAGATCCTCCGTTTGTTTCTAAAATACTCTGTTATCTTGCAGCTGTGTCATTTGGGCTTTCAATGGTACCACAATTATGTCATGAGATTTTCATCCATTACCTGAGAATAAATATTCTGTTTGCATCTGTTTTGAAAAATATTTAGAAAAAGTTAAAATGCACATAACATACAGAAAAAGTTATGTAGGATGTTGTATATAAAAAAGTTAAAATGTATATAACATACATAATACAAACCTTCAAGAAATAACTGTATGCACACACAACAGCTTCTTTGTAAAATTAAAGATTCTGTCATTTACAATTGTATAGCTTTTAAAAATCGCTACGTACTACCCTTTGTTTCTTTATTGTTTTCTTAGAAATTGATTTTAAAAATCTTTTTATGCTAATTTTAGCATTTCTATTGATTTTCCATTGTTTCTCATAACACCAAAAGAAGTGGTAATGTTTACTTGCTTATGGAACATCTCTAATGATACCAGTCCAGTTTTAGGAATAGCGTTTGTTTGTTTAGTTAACGTTACTATATAGTTACCTTACCAGCAAGAAACACAAGTTATGGTAGAGTTACAAATTAGTAGCAGTTGTTTTCACTATTTTCATAACATTTGTGTGTTGGAACTTAGACATGTAGATGGCATTTAAACGTCTGCTTTCTTAATACCGGAAGGGTGTGGTTGGAACGGCTGTTATGGCATCTGGCTACGGATTCAGAGGTGTAACTTATTCTGGGCCTGGATTCACACCCTTCTGTCAGCTAGCTATAAATGCATACCTGGTCATTCAGCTGAGGAATCGGGGTGTGGCCAGAAGTAACAATTGAAATGTTTTAGACACCTTTGAAAGAGCCAGCCATATAAGCATACAAGCCCTTGAAATGTTCCAAGAATGGCTGAAGCCTTTCAAATGAGTACTTCTTTAAATTAGATATATTTTGAAGTGTTTTGTTTTTCGTTACTTATATTACACTTGGAAATGTTTCAAAAGATAATTCTCTTTGTACCCAGAGATGTGAGATGCCCTGTGTGCTGTTGACTACAGACTGGTGCCCTATAACCACACTGTCTTTCTGGGTCACCTAGGTCAGGGTTGGGCAGCCTTTGGCACATGGTGTTGGGGCCTCATTGGCATTTGGCAGTGGGGTCTTTACCCATACTGTGCAACACAACACTGTGCTACAACCTGGCAGCAGGGAGCTTTCCCATGCTGTAACAGAGCCAGGAGGCAAGGAGAAGTGACAGTGGCTTGACTATGGCAGCAGCCAGGTTTTAGCGCTGGCTTTGATAGGACCCAGCTGGGTCATTTTGGCTTTTCGCTGCCAAACTGTGCTGAGTGCTGACTTAGGCTCATGCAGATCTTTGGGGGTGTTGTTTTTGTTTTTTGTTTACTATCCTATGTCTTTTTAAAACTTGGTAAAGAGGAGAATTGCAGAATCTAAGATTACAGGTGCTGCTGCCAGAAGACACAGTAAAAGCCATTTTTTTAAAGGTGTTTAGGTGCCTGAATAGGCAGATAGGTAGTTAATGGGATTTTTAGAATTGGCAGCCAGGGGCTTATCTATTTCTTTAAGCACCTAAATACCTTTTTAAAACCCATCCTTAAGAGAATAAAATGGACAGCTCATACCCAGTTTAATATCATACTCCAGCCCATGCACCTGCAAGGCAGTGTGCAGGATGTGCAATATCGCTTTATATGCTGGCATACCTGCCACACTGCTTTCACGTTATGGCTCAGCGCTGCAAGAAGGTGGCATAATGTGTGATATATCTTTACATTTAATTTTAAAATAGAAAATATTCAGTGAAGTTTTAAACAGTTTTTAGGCTGAATGTAACAGGTAATGTTATGATGAGTTGTATGAAGTTGTAGAGTATCAAGACTGTTTATCAAAAGAACTTGGAGCGACTGGAAAGTTTGTGTGTGGTTGCGTAAGAGACTGGGTGGAAGGAGAGAAGTGTTTTGATTGGAAGTTAATCTGTCTGCTTTCTTTTATTGAGGGAACTGTATTTTCATTGATAACAAAGTCATCCTAATAGATTGGGGTAGGCAATCCCCAGCACAGGTGCCAAGAGTGTCATGCAGTGGCATTTTGCTTGGTACATGTGCCTCATGTTGGACAGCGGGGAAGGGGTTGTCACAACAAGGATCAGGTCTCTCATGGCTAACCCAGTGTCTTTCCTTGGCTCATCAACATCTTACAAATTGAGCTTCCAGGTGTCTTTGGCACTACACAAAAACATTGCCAACCCCTGTTGCAGATGCAAGTAAAAGTCAGTACTAAATTATGCAAGAATGTAAATGGGACAGCCAAATCCCTGTTTTTGAACAAGCTGTAGTTCTCAGAAGACAAGAACTTTTTAAAATGATTTAAATTGATAACTAGATTCAGCCAACTTTTTCCCCATCTGTCAGTAGTCATCCAGTATTCTGTGGTAGTTCAGGAAAGACAGAATGGTACTTGGGGTAGGTAGCTTGTTCTGAAGCAGTCTTGTGTCCTGCACTTTACTTTTGCATTCTGTACACTAAAGAACTGAATAAAATAGATACCTAGAACCAGAGCATAGATTTTACACTAAAAAATTTTTGGTGTAAAAATTTACCTCCCTATGTTGTAACATACCTGGGACCTGGTGAGGACAGGCACCAGACAGAGCCCTGAAGCTGCAGTTTGGCAGTGCTAGGACTGCTCTACTCACTTCTGCACATGCCCAGGCTTCAGAGGCAGCCCCCAGTGAGCATGTGCAAGGTTTGTGCTGCAGTTTTTGCCAGCCCCTTTGATTTGCTGCCTGGCCAGTTACCCCGGTTCTGACATGGTATAAGTCAACCTTCTGTTGTTAATATATAACACTAGGAAGCTCCTGCCCATAGAATTCAATGCAGTAAGAGGCACCTAAGTATAGTATGCGTTGTTCCTTTGTGACCATAGTTACCAGAATATGACTTGCTATAGTAAACGGTATAGACAGCTTGGTCTTGATACCAGTAGTTACAGGAAATACAAGTACACAAGGATGTGAAACTTTAGCTGGCTCTTGAACCATAACTGATGCTGTTTGTCGGATTTCTGTTAGTTTTGTTCTGTATTTTTCCTTTATCACTTATAAGCCTATGGGAAATTAAGTGCCAGGTTTCAAGTTAGTATAGATCAGTAGTTCTCAATTTTAGACTTGATGCACCTCTTCGTAACTTCCTGGAATTGAGTGGTGCCCCATTTTAAATTAATTTCTTTCTTTCTTATTTTCTCATACCCTGCAACACTCTTAAAAGATTTCACAGAGCGGACAGAAGTAGGCATGACACCCCTGAAAAAAGGAAGGCTTCACAGTGCTCAGTGCTGGCGGGAGATGCTTGGCAGGGTAGACTGGGGAGCTTTGGCTTGGATCCTTAGACTTGTGAAGGAGACACCTGTCCTTGTAGGTGGAAGGGGGGTGACAGTGGTCACTGGAGGCTGGTGGCAGGTAACAGCATCAGGGGCCCAGGACCCTGCTTTTGGTCTATACCTGACAGTGAACACAGCCCATGTGGCTATGGCCACTCCTCTGGGAACTTGAATGCTGGTAACCAGAGCCACCATTCCCTGCAGCCTCTTCAACAGGTCCAAGAGCAGGGGAGCTAGCCATGCTGAAAAAGCGCAGCCCTTTGTGCATCTGAATGTCTTCCCAGACACAGCAGAATGTGCTGCTTGGAGTGCCAGGGCAGTCAGTGTAGAGGCTACCTGGAGTGGTCGGAGTCTGCCCTTTTTAGTTTTGCTTGTTTCCCTGCTCCTCCCATGTTCTTCGAGTTGGTGAGAGGAGCCATGTGGAATGGTTTGCCGGGGGCGCTTCTTGTCCATAGGACGTTGGGGTTGGATGCAGGGTGCTGGAGTATAGAAGAGCCAGTGCTTACCTCCTTGTACAAGGGCCGGGCTCCGCTGTATCCTTCAAAGGTAACCTGGTTTAGAATCACTGGTATATAAAGAGATACTTGTTTAATCTATTTTATATTGCTAAAAACATAAAGTTTCTCTCTAAATAGTTTGTAATGGACTGTAAGGCAAAATCCTAAAAGGGCTAAACACCTGAAAGAGGACATAGTATGCACATAAGTGATACTTTTACAGACCAACAGTGAAGATGCTTCTTTGGCCTATGTGGTAAAGATGCTGCTTTTGGATTCAGAAGTCCTCAGCCAGTTCTTAACAAGGATGAATTCTGCACTTGGACATGCAGTTATAGTTAAACATGTGTGTTGAAGAGCCTAATGCCAGTTGACATATGCCTTTTGGAAGGTTTACAGGCTAAGTACAGTATTCGCTCTTTTGATTTTCCTTCGTAGCTGTTTGAGGCCTGAAAAATCACTGCAACTATGCTATTGACAAAATTTTTGGATCTGAGGATCTTATCTTGAAAAGATCATTGCCTTCAGAGAACATTGTATTAAACATTTTCTACTATGTTATGAAGGATTATCGTGCATAATGAAAATGCCAAGTGACAAAATAAGCCAATGAAATGGTGCAGAATTCTTGATTTTATTTGTTTGTGTATTTAATTACAAAATTCAGTAAGGCAGATGGATGCAGTTCAACTATGTTTTTTCAAAAGGTACTGGCTTCATGATTACTTTTGGCAGACATTTTCAAAGTCCCTGACAAGCTTTCATTAGGTAAATCATAGTGCACTGTAGAAGGATTGTTAGCTATCTTTTTGTCCTGTCGTTCCAAAAAACAGCTTGAAATAGATTAAGGTCAATCAAGAAAGTTCAAATAGATTGAGCAATTGTTTTGATTAATAGCACAATATGAGGTCCTTCTTGTGTTAATTCTATGAAAGCTATCTAAAAGCTAATTTTTTTATAGGTGTAGCAGTAGGATTTCAGTATGAAGGATAAGGTACAATACCGAGAAATGAAAAACTAGTGCTGCATAGTAAAACCATAGTGTTTCCAAAGCTTTGAATGCAGTAGTGTAGTGTAACTGGGGAAAGGAGGGGCTAGTGGGGCAGCAGCCCCAGGTGCCACCTTTGGGGAGGGGGAGGCACAAAAATAGCCTCTGCTGCAGCTGGCAGCAAGACATATTGTTGCCAGCAGCAGTACAGCAGCTGGCATGGCTCTGCGTGCCACCTTTGCCCAGGTCATGGAACTGCCCTACTATGTCTGTGTTTGAACAGATTATTAAAAATGTGAAAACTTTTAAAAACTTTTTTTTTCAAACCATGTTGAATGCTTAATTCTTGTTGTCTGACAAATTAATTTTTCAGCAGATGAAAAATAAATGTCACTGAATCAAACTGAAAAATAGAAATCAGAGTCTGTGCTTTTTTATATTCTTTTATTAGAAAGCTGAGAAATCTAATGCTCAAAAAGTAATGTGAACATTGATTAGTTTTCCTGCTTGTCTATACACCTAAGATTTTTTATAATGTATACGTGCCAGTTAAGCAGAGATGATTATGAATAGCTTGTCAAGCCTTTTCGTATCACGTTGTCCAATAATATTTGACTATAAAGTATAGCTATTTACTTTCAGGTTTCCAGGCTCTTTTATTCTGCCTCAGCTAAGTTGAGGAACAGGTTATTTAGGCAAGAGAAAACAAGGAAAAAATGCAGTAGTAGCACACATGCTATGTAATAACCCTGTGTTTCCTCACTGAGTAAATTGGTGTTGAGATCTTGTAAGGCTTACTGGTAAGTTTTGCAAATGTTTGTGATAAATCCCATGATAACTATGCAATGGCCGTGTGTCACTACTGTCATTATAATACTGGCTAGTCTAATGCAGCTTCCATGTGTATATAAATATATACATATGTAGACATATGTGTTTGTGCATGTATGTATATGTTTGTAGATATGTATTTTGTTATCCTTGACTTGTGTTTATAATACCTCTCTATGAAATATGTTAATTAAAAGGGCATGCAGTGGTGTCTTCTGAAGGAAGAGGAAGTCCTTCCCCGTATCAGGGCCATGGAAGGGCGTAGAGGGCGACCACCAAATCCAGATAGACAACGTGTTAGAGAGGAATCAAGAATAAGGCGTCGCAAAGGCCGACCTCCAAATGTTGGTAGCGCTGAATTTCTAGACAACAGTGATGCCAAGCTGCTAAGAAAGTTGCAGGCTCAAGGTAAGAAGTGTTCCACAAGAAATAGCTTCCACAAGCTGAATGTAACCGCATGAGTAGAAAATTGATGTTTGGAATTCCTAAAGGCAAGTATTATGTGTTTATGCTCCTGTACATGCTTAAGTCTTGCATCTGTGAATATTGTCCAAAGTTTTCACTGGACCTTCTTCTGTTTAAAGTCAAGTCAGTATAAATTTGAATCCAAGAGAGGTGTCTATGTATAAATTTAAAATGTTTGGGCAATTTTAATTTTATTTATTTGGATTTATAAAGTACAATAAATAGCACTTGTTACTGACAGCTTTTTTTAAAATACACATGAATACACAGACTATTCAGTTCCCCAACATCACCCCAGATACTTGGCACTAGCAAAAATATAAATAAAATGAATTAGCCCCCACACAGTGTGCAGAGTCCTACCTCCAACCTTACTACTTTGCCGTTTTCTTATGAGGAGGGAGAAAAGGTGGGCTTTACAGGGCTGTGAGAAGAGGAGGATGATGACAACAAAGACTATTACCCCTTTTTCTCTTTTTTGTCCCCTTTTATCTTGGCTGTTACTGTTCTTGGCACACATTTTTCTCATTTGACAAATGAATTCTATTTGGAACTTTGATTAAAATTACTTAACAATTTTTTGTTACCGTAAATGTGTTAACAAAACAAAAAAAAACTTATCTTGCTGTAAATATATAATGGCTTCTTCCTAATGTTTCAACACTCTAAACCTAATAAGATAACATAGAACTATGCCTGCTAGTTATGGAATTGTAAGCCATTGAAATGAGAATTTCTGTAAAGTTGGTGAGTACCTCAGTGTAAACTCCAGTGTGTTAATTCCATAAAGACAAGATTTTAATGCTCTTAAATAATATCCTGCATCACAGGTACTTCCATTGTAACCATTGGGACTATTAGTAACAAAATACAGCTGTCCAGCTGGTGGCATGTGATGGGTTAACATGTGGCCTCCAGGCTTATACCAGGATGCTGCTGCCCATTGCTCTAGCAGCAGCAGCTGAGGTCTTGGTGCTTTCCTTTCCTCCCACAGCTTCTGCTGCATACCCCCTCCCCAGGGAGTGGGGCAGTGCAGCACAATGCAGCTTGCAGTGCTGGAGAGCCAAGAGTTCAGAGCTCCTGTACAGCATAGTGCCACAGGGGAGTCTAGGGAATGGAAGACGAGGCAGAGTTCTGTACCAGGCAAGGGAGTGTCCAACTACACATGTGATGCAGCAGAAAAGGGAGAGGGGTCAGAGTGTGCAGCCTAGAGGGCCTGTGGCCCCCACTAGTGCTGCCCTTGCAGAGTGTGGTCCCCACAGATAAAGCCTGGGGGAGTATGTGACACACAGACACATTGAAGTTGGACAGCTGTGACATAAAATAGTATCTATGAAAAAATACTGCCTGATATGATGAAGAGTGAGAATTTGGTGCTAAACGGGCATCGGTCATGTGAAATTTATCCAAGTTCAGTTGTGTAATTCACTACTATATCATATTGTTTTATGCCAAAGGGTTATTTTTTTCCACTTGAGTTTCATAATTGCTCCAGCACATGTGCTGACTGTGGAGTTGTATTGGCTGTTGGGCTGCCCAGGATTTCTGCTTACTATATCTAAGCCTTGGTGGGGTTCATTATGCCTTTTCCCCTGTGCCTGTAATGCGTGATTGAAATGATCTACCTGGACAAACAGAGAGGGTGCATTTTTAAAGGTAACTTCTTTAAGTAGGACTTTTCCCTTGGCACTTGATCTTAGTAAATGATCTGGTTGCTTTGCCTAGCACTGAGGTACTTGGTGTTTATATAGTGTTTTAAAACTAAGATTCTCAAAGCAGGTTACAGGTATCAATTGCTCGCAACATCCCTGTGAGGATAGATATTATCTTGATTTTCCACTTACAAAACATACTGGAAACATACTGGAGAGCCTGTGTTCTTACCCTTTTGTAGTAGGTTTAATCCAGATATCCTGATTTGCACTCAATCCTAGAGACCACCAAGCCTTTTTAGCCATCTGCTGGCAATAGCAGGGTGAGAAAATGTTTTTAACTTGTTTCTTCAGTCATTAATTATTTATTTATTCAGTGTAAAATTGCATCCAACCCAGGAGAGATGCATGCATATACATGTTTGTATATATACATATACATCATGTATTTGTGTGTACCTTTTAAAACTTTTGGGAGTATTAACTTTATTATTTACATTTATAAATTGTAATATAATAGTAGCCATTCCATACTTGGAGTGCCAGTGATGATTTTTTTTTAACTACAGAAAATTAGCAGAACATTCAGTGCTCTAACACTATTCCAAATTCATTGCACCAGCAAAAATATAAACTGAAATTAACCAACACAGTCTTTTACGTGTGTGTATGTCTGTGTGTGTAATATGTGTGTGTGTATGTAGTGTAGTAGTATGTATTAGTATTATTAGGATAGTAGAATTATAGCAATATGCTAATAGTAGTGTAATACTATTTATTTTTAAATAATAGTGAGTTTAATGCATGGGTAAAAAACACACTTTGTATATGTAGAAAATCACTTCTTATTTGAGACTATGTAGATAGAGGCAGTTCACATATTTCACTGAATGAGATCATGCAAGAAGGTAAATATTTAGAGAGAGTCTCTCAGGTCTACTTTTTCTCCATTTCTTGTGATGTAAAAATACAAAAAGACCAAAGAATGCTATAGACCTGTCATGTGTAAAGGAGGTCCTGCATATACAGTTATAACAGGCTGTAACAGGCCTATATATCTATTGATATTCACCCTGACTTCCTTTCCTTCATTCAGGTTGTGAAGTATCAGGAGGAAAATCAGTTTGGGTCTAACAACTTTTCATGATCTCACATTTTCAGAATCTTTACAAATTAATAACAGCAGCATATTTTAGGCAGCACTAATTCAATCACAGGCGTTTTGACATTTTCCTTGTCACCTGTGGTGTTTCTTTTTTTCCTTGTCACCTGTGTTGTTTCTTTATGTATATGGATATGTCAAGCTTTCTCAATCAAAAGAAAAAAATTAATATGGAGGGGAGCTGCTCCTTTCCCTGGTGACATCCAGAGCCTTCCCTAAACACATACCACTTCTAAAACCTGCCTGCACAACAGTTTACTTGCAGAATTTGTAGAGCGTTCTGATCCTCCTGGGGAGACATGTCTGTATAGAGCATGTGTAATAAGTACCTTCTGTGTGCTGGAGAACTCTGTTTGAATGTCATCATGAAAATACATTAGCTTTGGCACAAAATGGTCTTGTCCTCTTTTACAGTTGTGTTGGTGGTGATGATAATATGAAAAAACCCCTTCTAATTTACTCACCCATGTTTAATACCTTGTTCAGAGGACAAAAGTAGAGTTTTGCAGAGGTCATATGAAAATATTCCTGTTTTTGGTAAAATGATATGGCAGAACTTTTTTTCTAAGAATACCTCCTTAGGTACATAGTTTGTTCCGTGGTTACTACTTCCTTTTCAATAACCAAAGAGTAGGATTCTCTGGAGACAAACTTGGGAGTGAAAGTAAAGCTTATTTACTAAGCTTTTCATTGGAGTTTTTAGTATATTCCCTTGTAAATATCCATGATCATTGATTTTTCTGCCATTTTTCAAGAATGTATTTCAACTGTGTTGTCAAAATCACAAATTGGGGCGAAGTTTAAAAGGCTATAAATAAGGATACGAATAATTTTTTGGCATGTACTCTAGTGATCACACTTTTTTACAAAATAATCATTTTAATAATATGATTCTATAAAGTGGCATATTATGTGACTAGTTCTAAAGATTGTCTATGTCAGGTAAATTTTCTGTTCCGTAGCTCTGTTCTAATTTAGCATGCTTTTACATATTTTTATGTTGAAAATAGAAAATGTCCAGGTGTTTGAGAGCCAGCCATGGTTATTTATTTATATAAGGATCTTGGTAAAAGAACTCTATAAACATTTTCAGGATAAATACGAGTAAAACAAACCTACTATATGCTTTGTCTACTCTTTATGTAGAAATGTCTGTAAACGTCTGAGTTAGGTCTTTCATATGAGAAAGCACTGCTATTATGAGCTTAGTGTTTTCTCTTTATGTTACAGAAATAGCTAGGCAAGCAGCACAAATAAAGCTTTTGAGAAAACTTCAGAAGCAAGAACAGGCTCGAGCTGCCAAAGAAGCAAAAAAACAGCAGGGTAAGTATCAGACCTCTAAGAGATTGTGTGGACTTGCAGATGAAATTAAAATTATCGATATTGCATTACTGGTCTTCAGTCTGTTCCTGCTGACAATTATTTATTTATTTTTGCTCCTAGCTATTATGGCTGCTGAAGAAAAGCGAAAGCAAAAAGAACAGATAAAGATAATGAAACAGCAGGTACAATTTTTGTATTTGTTAGTTAAGCTCTATAAATCCAGTGATTTTCATTGAAACTCGCATGTTAAATTTATCTGCAAGATTACGTGGCATGTGTATTTAATATTTGAATTTCTAAAATATGTAACTATAAAGGATGTACTTTCTATATTGCTTTGCAAACCTAGATTGTACACTTTTTGAACATAACGTGAGCACATCTCATGAATGGCTTTACTGACTTCATTGGGTACTGTATGTATAAGTAAGTGCTTACTCATGTGAATCAGAATTACATAGATTGCCCCTTAGGTTACAGCGAAATGTTCATCTTCTGTGTGTGAAAAGAAATCACATAAGCAGGTATGTTATTGTTAAGACTGGTATACCTTTGCTAGCATTACAAGAGAGGAAGCTAATTGCCAATGGTTTTTAGCTCAAAATAATTGTATATCAGTTAATTAAATTAGACATTGTCTACTTTTAAAATACACAAACTTTGTTAAATATTGTTATAACAAATGTCTTAACCAGACAGAATACTTTGAACATTTTTTTATATTTGACTCTTCATAAATTAAGCTATTTGTGGATGGAAGTTTTTCAATATTTTAACAAATATATATCTAAAATTTGAAAAAATGTTTCCCAAAAATAAACCTTTCTATCATTCTCTACATTTCTTCTATTTCTATGCAACATCGTCTACAGAGATCTAAAACCATGTGTTGTCTGATAATACAAGCCTTCCTTTGATTTTCATTTTCCAAACTTTCAATAAAAGGGTCAAATTCCCTGTTGCTGTAGATGGATGTAATTGTATTGGCTTGGGTTGAATTATGTCCATTTATAACAACAAATGATGTTTATAATTTAAATTTCCTGTCTTGATTTTTCTGATAGAGAGCTTTACTAAAATTTTAAAGAGGTCTTATATATGTATTTACTTTTGATCATGTCCTTTTTCTTTCAATTATATTTATGATACTTTTTCAAATTAATAAATAAATGTGAGCAATTATCCAAGTAAGTTTTTAATTTTATTGTGAACAGAGAGCAAGGAATACAAGGCTGATTTAGGCATCTGCTGTACCAAAAATCAAACTTAACTTGGGAGGAACTTTTTTGTGGCAAAATAATTTGCAGCTTTTTACATAGGCTTCGCCAAACCTCTGAACAGGGCTAATTTGTTTAGTGAATGATATCATATATTCATTGTAATCTCAGACTGTGGATGTTGATAGCAGTTTCTTCTGCAGTCACAATTGATGCATGAAATAAATTTGTTATTTATATTGCAATGGCACCCAAGAACCCTAATCATGGATCCAAACCTTGTTGTGAAAGGTTTTGTAGAAACAGAAACTGGATGGGATGCACCCGAGGGTGCTGAGCGAGTTGGCTGATGAGATTGCAGAGCTGCTGGCGGTTATCCCGCATGACTGGAAAAGGGCAAACATAGTGCCTATATTTGAGAAAGGGAAAAGAGAGGATCCCTTTTCCACAGACCAGTCAGCCTCATGTCAGTTCCTGGAAACTACAGACCAATCAGCCTCATCTCAGTCCCTGGAAAAATCATGGAGCAGATCTTCAAGCAATCCATTTCTAAGCACTTGGAGGAGAAGAAAGTGATTAAGAACAGTCAGCATGGATTCACCAAGGGCAAGTCATGCCTGACCAACCTGATTGCCTACCTTCCATGATGAAATGACTGGCTCTGTGGATGCAGTATACCTTGATTTTAGCGAGGTTTTTGATATGGTTTCCCACAACAGTCCTGCAGGCAAGCAAAAGAAGAAGTATAGGCTGGATGAATGGACTGTAAGGTAGATAGAAAACTGGCTGGAATATCAGGCTCAGAAAGTAGCAATCAATGTCTCTATGTCTAGCTGGCAGCCAGTGTTAAGTGGAGTGCCCGAGGAGTCAGTCCTTGGGCTGGTTTTGTTCAATATCTTCATCAATGAGCTGGAAGATGGCATAGCGTGCACCCTCAACAAGTTTGTAGCTGACACCAAGCTGGGGGGCAGGACTAGGGTGTGCTGTAGATATGCAGTAGATACATTGGAGGGTAGGGCTAGGATTCAGTCACCTAGACACATCAGAGGATCGGGCCAGAAGAAATCTCATAAAATTCAACAAGGACAAGTGCAAAGTCCTACACTTAAGATAGACCAATCCCATGTACCAGTACAGACTGGGGGCTGACTGGCTGGGCAGCAGATCTGCAGAGAAGGACCTAGGGGTTACAGTGGACAATAAACTGAATATGAGCCAACAGTGTGTCCTTGTTGCGAAGAAGGCTAATAGCATACTGGGATGCACTGGTAGGAGTGTTGCCAGCAGGTCAAGGGAAGTGATTCTTCCCCTCTATTCAGCAGTGGTGAGGCCACATCTGGAGTACTGTGTTCAGAAAGGAGGTGGGCAAATTGGAGAGAGTCCAGAGGAGCACAACAAAAATGGTTCTGGGACAGGGGCATATCACTTCTGAGGAGAGGCTGAGGGAACTGGGCTTATTTAGTATAGAGAAGAGAAGACTGAGAAGGGATTTAATAGCAGCCTTCAGCTACCTGAAGGATGGTTGATAGAGCTAGACTGTTCTTAGTGGTGGCAGATGACAGAAGAAGGAGCAATGGTCTCAAGTTGCAGCAAGAGAAGTTTAGGTTAACTGTTATGGAGAATTTTCTCACTAGGAGGGTAGTAAAACACTGGAACAGGTTACCCAGAGAGACTGTGGAATCTCTGTCCTTGGTGGTTTTCAAAGCCCAGGTAGACAAACTTTGGCTGGGGTGAACTACAGTAGTTAGGAATGGTTCTGCTTTGAGCACAGGAGGCTGTACTAGATGACCTTCAGAGGTGCCTTCCCACCCTAATTTTCTATGATTTATATGAAAAAACAGCAAGAAAATTCCTGCCCTGTAGATTTTAGTTAAAATAGTGTGTTGTATTTTAATTACTATTGTAGCTCAGTTGTTTTTAAAAAATGGAGCTTGTACTTGAATAGTGCTCAGCATAGTGCAAACGTGCCTTATTTAAGGGACAAATGTCTATATTATTTATAGAATCTTCATACTCCATACATTCAGGTTCCATAGGAAAGCAAGTAAACCCAAATATCTTTCTATTTGTTTTTTGCCTCAGGGAACCATTAATGGGGATGAAATAATGTGTGATCTTATCATTTTACTATCTAGAAATAAAAATATTATGAGAAAACCAGATATTACTATTTTGGCCTATAAATGGCATCTTAAGGGATTAAAAAGTCAATGAAAATGTAAAAATAATTCACCTAATTTAAACACAAATATCAAAACCAGCCACATGTATTTAATTCATACAGTAATTAACCAAATGTGTTTTTATTGCCACTGTGAGGACAGGTTGTCTTAAATGTCCTGTGTGGTGTGGGGGATCCAATCAATCTGAGTCTGCCTTTGCAATTAAAACTGTAACTTTGAAAATATTAAGACTTACTAGTCTTCGGTACTGTTTATACTGGTCTAGAAGTTTACACCACATCATAATGATTTTGGCAGCTGCCTGTTCCTGATCTTAGTTGTGGAGGAGAGAAGAGTCATCTCAGAGGCCTTGGCATGAGTGTTGTACTTGGGCATGCTTCACCCTTCACCTTAGCTGGCTGTGTGATTGCATATCAGTCCTAACTGTTCAGCTATGTACACAGCACATTCTGATGGTAAATTTGGAAAGTTAAGGCCCTTGATAACACATTCCTTGTGTAGTTGTGTTTCACCAGAACTTCCAGAGTTGTAAGGGGGGAGACTTCTTCTCTTGTTTTTAACTTTAGCTATGGTATCACTATTAATTGCACTCTTTTCCCCTACTAAATAAAATGGTACAGTCTGTAAACTTTAACTTCAATTTTTTAAAGTGAGAACTAGGTTCATGTGGATTTCATGATGTACAGACATTCAAAAAGCCTGAGGAGGAACTGATCTGTTACCTGGCTTTCTGTAAGCAATGAAGTTTAAATCAGTTCTTCTTGCCATGTCTTTGTCATAAAGTAGATATTTTTCTATAATCGTTCACAAGTTGTTCTTTCCATTGCTTTAGTGAGGTCTTCCTTCATACAAGTCTCACCAAGGAGTAGGCAAACAAGCATGTGATCCCTAGTCTGCACTTTACTGCACTTGCTTATATTCATGTAATTTGAGTAACTGCTTTTGATCATGTTTGTTTTTGATCTTCCACTTTGCATGCACAGGCAATTCAGGCATTGCCTTGTTGGCCAATTTCATTCTGCCCCTCTTGGAAGGTCCTCCTGGGGTTCCAGGTCCATTTCAGAGCACCTGATTGCATGTAATCTTTCCTTCCATTACCTCAGCTGCCTCCTGTCAGCCATTGTGTTCAGCGTTGCAAGGCTGGGCACAAAACTGTTTTGCGTTTTAAGCTGTTTAGTTAAATTTAGATCAGTAGAGAACAGAACACACATTCACCCTTTGGTAGGGGTGCAAATCTTAAATCAGGTTCCACCATTTTTAAACCAGTCTATATGTGTTGAACTTCTGTTGTGTTACAGGTATAGACCAGTTTTGTGTGCTGAACTTGTGTTCTGTTATGGGTATAGGCTGGTTTCTGGTTACTTATAATGATAAAAGTGTAATGTCTGTACCTGACCTGGAGGTGTTTTTGTATGTTGGAAGTTAATGGGGAGATTGTGATGAATTTGGCTGTTGTAACATTTTAGAGGCAAAATTATGATTCCCAGGAACTTCCAGCAGTTCATGAGCTAGACGTATACGGAGAGCTTCAGTCTGGCATATGTAGTGAAGTCCTCCACTCTTCAGTCAGCTTGTTTTGCATGTCTTGCTGTCTCTTGCCACTTTGATTACTGTGTAGATATTAAGTGAATAAGATATTGGGCAGAAGGCCAGGAAGAAGGGAGGACATTACAGATAAGCTACTTTAGAAATGGAGCTGCTAGCTCCTAATAAAGTGTTGACCCCATCTGACAGGCCCCCTCTACATGTTGCAATTTTGCTGTGATTCATGTGTTAATCATGGGATAAATGACAAGGGTGGTACATGTGCACCCAATTTAAGGTGCCATCAAATGGGAAACCAGCTATAAAAGTCTTCCGTATCTAATATAGACCATTTTTATGGTTGATTTGTATGTCAGCTTAAATAGGATGTGTAGCAAGTCCAGGGCTGGTGTGGACCATCAGCAGATTTTCTGCTTTGGCCTGGGACCACGCTGGGGTTTCACACTGGCCCCAGTGAAGTCTGGGGTTGGCACCAGCAAGCAGTTGATTGTACAGCTTGGACCTACAAGCACCCAGCTTTTTACTTGCTAGTGCAGGTGGAGCTCAGGATCCTGATATGACGTGGGGCAGGGCAGGACACGTTGTTGGGATCAGATTCTATGGTGCCTTTAGATGAGCATATGCCATGGGCCCTAAGACAACCCTTAATGTTTGCCACAGTGGACCCCTGTTTGGTCTGGGCTGCTGCCTTAATGGGTGCCTGGAAAGCCTTGGTTATGCAGATGGAGAAAGGAGGTTTATGGCAAGCTAGGATCACACGTTAACAAGTGGTATACCTGGGGAACTGGGAAGGCAGACAGCAGCAAGTTTAAAGACCCAAGAAAGCAGCTGCTGGAAGCTAATCTTGTGTTAGTTTTTCATCACTGCTAAACACTTCTCAGTCCTGGTGCTTAGCCAAATTACTTTATTACAGATGCCCCTCAGTTCTATTATAGAACCTACTTGCTGAAAAGTACAAGTAGACCATCCAAGCCAATGACTACTCGTTATTTCAAGGCCTAATGGGAATAAAAGTATACAGTACTTAACTGTGCATATTCCAGCCAGAGCAGATGTGTCTAGGCTAACTACTGGCTGACTTATGCAGATAGTTCTGGCAGCACAGTATTGCCAGAGGGGCTTTACTCTATAACCCAAATAGTGTGATTGGTGAAGGCTGAGAAATGGCTGTTAGAATTAGGCAATGAACAGTAGAAAACAATGAGGATTTCAGAGCTTTCCAAGTTCCTGGCAGAAACAGACCACATCAGGGCACTGTCTTTTTTAAGTATTTTAGCTAGGTAGGCTAACCACAAATGAGCCAGGATCTTGCCTTTGTTACTCATTTGTATTGTCATCAGTTTTATACCTTTTCACAAAGTTAGCATTAAAAAATGGTGACTGCGTAAACATTGACTTATGGCTTCAGCTTTCAGTGCATTCAGAAATCCATGAGATAAATTAATAGAGAACATTGCATTAACACTTTTAATCTTACACACAATTGATTGGAAAATGAAAGGCAATATATAGATCTGTCTTTCTGTAAATAACTGGAGATCTTTTCTTTATTTTTCTATATAAAAATAATCTTTTTTTTTGCTCCTTTGTTGACATAGTTTGAAAAAGTTAAATGATTTTTCCTAATTTTTCAGGAGAAAATTAAGAGAATTCAACAAATCAGAATGGAAAAAGAACTTCGAGCTCAGCAAATTTTAGAGGTAGAAACAATAAATTAAGTATATTTTTTCATACTCTTCAGGAATGCTGTTTTTTATTGCTGTTTTAGCTGCATGGTTGCCATTATTTGATTATAACAGGTTCTACTTACAAATTCCACAGTCTTGATTCAGATGTTATCCTGTCTCACTGTATAACTTCTAAAAATAACTATAGATGAAAATATGGCCCCTGCCATGCAAATACTTTACATGTATGCTTAACTTACAAGAACAGTGCCTACAAAATTAGTATTTATACTTAAAGTTAAATGCATGGTTGTAAGATCAGGTTGCAAAATCGTATGGAAATCTGCTTTTTGTGAAATTAGTTCCTGACTCTGGGTATGGATTACAAGCACTATGGTTTTAAAAGATAAATTACAGTGGCAAGAAAGAAAATATTTAACTTTTATCTTGATTGTATGAAGCGTTGTAGGAAAAGGTGTGATGCTGACATTGAATAGCATGAGTCTGATCTTTATGATATGTGCATGGTCTGTTTAAAAAAAACAACATAAGCATTCATATTGCAGATGGTTGTTTCATAGAATGTACCCATGTCATGTACAACTAAGGATTTTCTATTTAAGATTTCTGTTTCAGATCTCTGTTTCTGATCTGTCTGACAACAGATTTCTTTTTGATCTCAGTTGTCTTATTCTATTATTGATACTGTTATAAATTAAATGAATATGAATATTATTTGCATAACATGTTGTTGAGCATTCCTTATTGGCTTTAATTGCACATTTTAAATTGCATCAAATATGTATTTTAAAATTTTAAAACCTGGTAAATTATTGACTGGTTTTTAACCTACTGTTTTATGTAAAGATAAAAATTTAATCTCCTAGCCAATAATAGTTTTGAATTAATTGTTTTCACATACTTATGTTTCTTGGTTTTAAATATGCAAGTGGAGCAAATTTTGAAAATGCTTCACTATTCTGGTTTGATATGGGTAAAAAAGTGAATAAATCATTAAATTATCGGTGATGCAAAATGTACTGGGGAAGAAATCTGTTATAATGTCTACATAAGATGTGAATTGTTTTGCACTTTGTGAGGCATGTAGCTTTATTTCTAGTCTGAGATGATTTTCAAGTTGTAGTGGTGCTGTTGCATGACCTTGAGACCTGTTTTGCATGCACAGGCAAAAAAGAAAAAGAAGGAAGAAGCGGCAAATGCCAAATTATTGGAGGCCGAGAAACGAATAAAGGTTAGTTTAGATGAGCATCAGAGTTTTTATTTTCAAAAAATAAAAACTGTTATTGTGCCTTATGCTTATCAAATAATGTGGGAAGAGTAAATTCAGCAGACTCTGATAAGACTCTAAAATAATACTAATAACATACTACAAATAAATACAATGCACAGTGTCTGTCTGTTTGTCTGTCTGTATAAATATGTTTTATATTTTAAGTGTTGTTACCAGAAGTTAGGCTTAGCTGATGCTAGGTTTGAGCAGCTCTAGAAATGCTTGCTAGACCCTGTATGAGATGCCATTGTCCACAGCTTCTTTTCTGTTTTATGCATACTATGAGGAAGTCAGTTGCTACCTGTTGCTATTTTAGTCATTTAACACTGAAAAACTTGATATATTAAAAACCATATACTCTCAGAGCTGCCAAGTTTTCCTGTCATGTCCTGATCCTCAATTCAGTAGATCTGCTGTCATAAACTGGTGCTGTGATGTACAGTTTATGAAAAATGGAGCAAAGAAAACCTGAGAACTCAGACATTTAGGGTGTAACATTATATGAACTTTGCATCTTATTTCTAAGTAACGTTTGTAAGTTTTTAAGTGCTTTTTTGTTTTCATGTTTAAGGAGAAGGAGATGCGAAGGCAGCAAGCTGTTCTTCTGAAACATCAGGTCGGTATATACACAATTGTCACAATAGTAGCAAATGCTGGTTTTTTTAACTACTGTTTAAACTACTGGGGGAAAATATCTTCAAAATATCTTCTTTTTAAATTGCTGATTTTGATTCCTGCACAAATTTTTCTTTCATCTTGTGGTTTATTGCCTTGCTTTGGTATTGGGGTCTTTTTGGGGATTATAAAGTGGTTTTATGACTTTGTGATTTCTGTTTCATAATGTTGTGCCAACTCTTTCTACCAGGAGTTGGAGAGGCATAGACTAGATATGGTATGGGTATGTTTATTTTTGTACATCTAACACCGCATTGTGATTTGGTTGTGATATGGTTGTCATAGCAATGCATAAAATGTAGCACTGGCTGCTGTCATATTACATACTGCTGCATGGCTTTACAGCACAGTGCATTGCATACATCTGCTTGTCTTGTCTATTAAAGAAAACAAGTAAGACTTGTCTCAAATGTTTATAAATTGAACAATCTATGGCAATCTATAAATGAGGCTGTTGACTGGAAATCTCCAATACTGATGTCACAATATAAGGTGGACTGTTAACTAAAATCAGGATTGAGCTTATGAAAAATTTCCACTTTACCTTTTTATTAGGTAACTGTTTAAAATTTTCCACGTCTTGTCCCATTTTTTGGGATCAGCTGAAAGTTTTTACTATCATTTTGGATTAGAATACTACATCAGGAACATATCTTCCCTATGTTTGTTCAGTGTTGAGCACATTAGTTTTTAATAAATTATACATGCACAATATTTTAATATGAAAGTGAAATGAAATGTGTTCCTAGCATCATTGAAGAAAATAAAATCCCATTGATTCAGTGGAGCCAGGATTTAGTTTTAGAGCTTTTAAAGTTAGGTAGAAAGGACATATTTATTTTCTTCTATACTACTGTAGTTCATATTGAAATTAAATGTATCAGCATATGCCTGGGTGCAGCTTTTGTGGCTTTACATTTAAGGATAGGCATCAGTAAATAGGAATACCCTACTTTATTCATGATGTATATGAACCATAGCTAGTTTAATTAAAACTGGTCTCAAGACCAAAAAACTCAGCATATTAATTCATTGAATTTGCAAACAAGATTTTCCTTATAGAAAATAAGAAGCTAAATCATTTTAAAAAATCGCATTTTGCAATATTTTAAATGATCAGGAATACAGCCTTCTGTTTAATTGGCTATTCATTAAGATTGCAAGTTTTCTAATAGCAGATGTAGGGTAACTGACCTGTTCCAGCCAACCATTATGCTTTTTGTTCTGCCAGCTTATGAAGGAGCATCACAACTGACCATAAGTAAATTTGTATGCTTCTGTTTTACACTGTCTCCATGTTCATTGCTTTACCTTTTTGCTTTTGATTGTTCTTGTATTTGCTTTCTAAACCTGAACTAAAACATGCACAAACTTGGCCATTCTTGTCCTATATTTAGTATTTACTGTGACTTGTCTATTAATGCTAAACTTGTTGTACTGAGCTTTTAGAAAAAAATTGATACTTAAACTGTATTTGAGTCTTGTTCTAATTTTATCTGCTTTAATAGGAACGAGAAAGGAGAAGGCAACATATGATGCTTATGAAAGCCATGGAAGCACGTAAAAAAGCGGAAGTGAGTATTTACCTCTGGAAAAAGTGTGAAGTTTCTTTTTAATATTTTGGCTGCTATCTCCTTTCTAAAGCAGCAGGCATTGCAGTGACTTGAATTAATGTGCTTCCTGAACCACAAGCTATTTTATGATAGCTGTGTGTGGGCCATAGCAGAGTCCCATGCATTTCCTGCCAAATACGATTCTCCTCTAACTGGCTGCTTGTCAACGTGACCGGGATTTAGTCCCTTAAATTGAAACAGTGAGTTTTTAATTGTGATGATTAAAAACCCACCACTTCAATTTAGGGGTTTCCGTCACTGTTATGGAAGCTCTCACCACTAGGCTCTGCTGAAGAGGAAAAAAAAAAACAGTAAGGGGTCTGATCCTCTTTTTTTTTTTCCCACGGAGACTCCTCATGTCTCCCACGGTCAGGAGTACAAGCTGCTGGTGGGCCAAGTGGCTCCTGGGGTGCAGAGGGCCCTGGTCCTTCCCTCCATGGTGATGGTGCCCTGCGGAGCTGCCTGGGTGGGTTACTAGCCAGTGGGTGCCACCTTTGTGGAGGGAAGGTCTGGGGCCCCCTGCAGCTCAGGGCTTATTGGTAGTTCACCCCCTGGCTGCAGGAGAGAAGGGCAGGCTTCATGGAAAAAGAGAGGATCAAGCCCCTCACTGCTTTTTTTCCCCCCTCAGTGGAGCCTGCCTGCATAAGCTACTGCTGGGCTGTGCAGCCCCTGAGCTGCGGGGGAGCCCAATCCTTTCCTCCATGATGGTGGTTCCCCCTGGGGCTGCCTGGGCGGGGTGCTACCTGCATAGGTGCTGCCCTCACCAGATCCAAGTCTTCCGTGAGCCCATGGTCTAGAAGCCTTCCAGGCACTGCCCTCTGCATGGTCTTGGAAAGAGCTGGATCCAGTAGGTGCTGCTTGCAACTGGGGCAGTACCTGTGCAGCTCGCACCCTACCCAAGCCGCCCTGGAGGAAATGACCAGCCTCCTCTGCAGCTCGGGGGCTGCATGGTGTGGCAGCAAAAAAACCCCTGATAAATCATTGACTAGTTTTATGTAAAGATAAAAATTTAATCTCCTAGCCAATAATAGTTTTAAATTAATTATTTTCAGACCTTCCTTCCATGGTGGTAGGGCCACCCTGGTGGGCTGCTAGTAGGTGGTTGCTGTCCCAGCTCGCAGGCAGCACCCAGCCTGATGCAGCTATTCCCTGAGCCTGAGCTGGGGGAACACCTGACCATTAGCAGCCCACCTGTGTGTACAGTATGATGCAGTTAAACTGGAAAAATGTCCAATTTTCATCATGTGTACAAGTGCCCACCAGGACAAATTTTGTATATAATCTTATATAATAAAGAGCTTAGTTCGTCTGCCTATTTGTCCATAACGGTCTTGGATCACTCTGAAACAACCAATCAGAGTGTGGAGCGCCACCATGATGCCAGGGATGGTAGGGACGGAGTGGGGGGGGGGCGAGGAGTAGGGCCGGGGGGGTGAGGCCACTGGCACTGGAGGTGGTGACAGCACCGGGCGCTGGCAGAGGGGGATGGTGGGGCAAGCTTCCCCCTGCTCCTGGGAGGCAATGGTGGCATGGGGTGGTGGGTGGCAGTGCTTCGTTCCTGCCCGTCCCCCCTCCCATCATGGTTGATGGGCAGTTGGCTAGTAGTTTTATAGGAGTCAGACACTAATCATACTAGTTAGTGCAATGCATAAGGTTGGACATAAGCTGAGCAGATTTTCTAAGATAAATATTCAAAATGAACACATTTTTCTTATTCCAGTCTTGGGCTTCTCCAGCTTTGGCTACGGAGGATTGCAGCTCTCACAGTAGAAACCACAAGCATGCAGGCATTCACACAATTTCTCCTGAAACAAAAATGGCAGTTGCAGGAGAAAAATAGTCTATCTCAGTCCCAGTAGAGGTCACTCCTTGGAGAGTTTCTTCTGGGAGAACAAATGCCTGTACACATTCCTGCCACTTGACACCTACTAGGAGTCAGGAGGAGTTGAGCAGCAGGGGAATGCTCCCCATGCCTTTCCAAAACCAGGGTCACCCTCACTGGGGAAGGCACATGGTGCCATCCCTGCATGCCTCCTCCTGGTCCCTGGCAGGGAAAAGCTCATGTGCCTTCCCAAGACCAGTCTGGAGGGAGGTGCAAGGGGGAACTGCTTTCACCCTTCCCATAGACTTGGAGAAGGCAGGAGCAGCTGCCCATTGCTCTTTGCCTGCTCTCCAGACCCCAGAGTGCCTAGTCTGAAGAGCTGGTAGGCAGGTTTGCTCAAATTACCTGGTTATTTAATAAGTTGGATTAGAGCTGAAAACTTCTTGAAAACACAGATTCAAGACAGTTGTGCTGCAACAATACCAGATATCACCTTTTAACTTTGCAAAGGAAAAAGGTGGTTACATAGCAACTGGAAAATATGTTTTTGACAATTCTATAGGTCATTGAGAGCAGTCAGTGTGATGCACAACTGCATGGTACAAAACTAAGCAGCTACTAATATTGCAGCCTCAGTAAAAATTGTTTCATCTTCTTAAGCAAGTAGAAAGTATAATTAAGTGTAAGAAAGATCATTTTGACTTTCAAAAGCTCCTTTATGATATTTAAAAAATGTGGATATAAATTTCTCAGTGCAGAATTTCTGGCAATTGGTTTCGTATTTGTGTAAATATTTTGACATTGCTTTTATTTTAGGATTGTTGCTCTTTTCAATTTGTAGACTTTTCTATTTAAAGTGCTTTTTAATTTAAAGAACTCAAGTATTGCAGTAGACTAATGTGCTTAAACTTGGTTTATTGCACAGTTTTCTAGTGACCATTGCTTATTATGAGAACAAGTGTCTCAAATTCAGTAGAACTGTTGCTATGCTTTCAGTTCTGCAAAGTTTGAGCCAAAATTACCTGTAGTCACCAGAGATCACTGTCTAAACAACTGCAGAATTTAAATTTTCTTCAGTATCTAGCTCGAATGAGTATCAGTTTTGTATTAGAAGGAACTCAGAATATTTTACTAGGTAAAATAATAAGCTTTACTCATTGACTAAAGTGGATTGGACGGATACCGGCAGTCCTTACTTAAAGGCCCAATCCAAAGCCCAATGAAGTCAATGGATATGTTTCCATTGTATTTAATGGGCACTGTTCAGGCATTTAGCTGGCTAGTACCCCTATGGCTATGGCTTAGGTTCATATGAGGAAGCTGTCAAGGCTATTCATACTTCAGTTCCCTTAAACTGCACCAAGTTCATATGTACTTGTGAAACAAACCCTATCTGTCAACTTGGTAGAAACCTCAATTCAGTTTGAGAGGAATGCTATTTCTACTGTCAGCTGTGGAGCTTGCAGTCATGGGACCTAGTGCAGGGGGAGCTTGGGATTGTGGTTCTGGGCTCCCCCTGCACCAGTGATAAGGTGCAATGGGTTCTAATACACAATTCCACAGTAATGCCTCCTGCCATGCATGCCATGCCTCCTGCCATTGCACCTCCTGCCATGCATGTGGCATGGCAGCAGTTGGAATTGTGTGGCTCATGCATTAGATCCCATTGGGTCTTTACCTTCATGTGTAGAAGGGCTCTCTGTGAAACAGTTCAAGGTTGGGGTTGTCAGTGCAACAAAGACTACATCCTGAATTCTGATTTTTTCAGAAAAACAGCTAAGACCCAGTAATGGAGCATCTCTCCATAGAGGTTCTAACTATAATGTAGTTTCTGCCAATTTTTGCAGACTAAGAAGATTCAAGCCTAAAGCACTTTAGCATGATGTATCCAAGTATTTGAAGTTCATGATATTATCAAGGAGATATATCTCCTGCATCTCTCAGAGATTTTATTTTATGGTAAATCCCTCTGTTCTGAATAATCCCTTGAGCAAAGACTTTGAAGTATGTTACCTATTGCTGTTACAAGAAAGACTTTTATTTTTCTTGTAGTACAGTAAAAGGTTTTTTGTCCTTTTTTTAAAGCTGTGGTCTTCCCATCTTTGTGTTTCTTACTTAAACAAGCCTTTAAAGGATACTCTGCATTCTGAACCCTCACAAATAAACATATTTTATTGTTTGATTTGGGAAGCATTTCTTCTGAGCCAGTACTGACAAACCTCTCAGCATTGTTTTAGAGTTGCTTTTTTCTTACATTACTTACATTTTAAGTTTAGTTTGGAATAATCATTTTTTCAAATCTGTATCTGGGGTGATTGTACCCCTCATTATTATACTCTATTAATTTTCCCTTGCAATTTCAAGTATAGAAGTTTTTTTCAGTTCTGGGTAACGTGATCCGTATGTGTAGTTTGTACATAAACTAGGTTTGTAAAAAAAAAAAAAAAAAAAATTCTGAGGTTCCTTGGAACAAAAAGTGTGCTGTGCACACAAAATTATGTATGCTATCATCTTTAAAGTCAAGTAAAGAAATAATTCTAAAATAGGGATACATGAAGACTTCTATCTTCAGCTATCAAGGGACAGATAGCAAGGGATATGAAGGGTAACAAGAAAGGTTTCTACAAATATGTCAGCAGCAAGAGAAAAATCAGGGAAAGTGTGAGTGTGTTGGGGGTGGGAGGGCAACCTAGTAACAGATGTTGCAGAAAAGGCTGAAGTACTCAATGCCATTTTTACCTCAGTCTTCACAGGCAGGGTCAGCTCCCAGACTACTGCACCTGGCAGCCCAGTTTGAGAAGATGATCAGCCAAAGTGGTGAAGGAACAGGTTAGGGACTATTTAGAAAAGCTGGATGTGTGGAAGTTCATGGGGCCATATGTGGTGCTCCCAAAGGTACTGAAGGAGTTGGCTGATGTGATTGTAGAGCTGCTGGCTGTTGTCTTTGAAAACTTGTAGCAATCAGGAGAGGTTCCAGACGGTTGGAAAAAGGCAAATACAGTGCCCATCTTTAAGAAACAGAAGAAGGAGGATCTGAAGAACTACAGACTTGGTCAGCCTCACCTCAGTCCCTGGAAAAATCATGGAGCAAATCCTTGCTGAATCCTTTTCTAAGCACATGGAGTAGGAGAAGGTGATTGGGAATAGTCAGCATGGATTCACCAAGGGCAAGTCATGCCTGACCAACCTGATTTGCTTTCTCTGATGAGAAGACTGGCTCTTTGAATGTGGGAAGAGCAGTGGACACGGTATACCTTTTGATATGGTATCCCACAACATTCTCACAAGCAAGCTAAGGAAGTATGGGGTTGAATGAATAGACTGTAAGGTGGATAGAAAACTGGCTGGAGCATCAGGCTCAGAGGATAGTAATCATTGGCTCGATGTTCAATTGGCAGCCAGTATCAAGTGGAGTGCACCAGGGGTTGGTCCTGGGTCTGGTTTTGTTCAATATCTTCATCAGCAACCTGGAAGATGGGATGGAATGCACCCTCAGCAAGCTTTCAGATGTCGCCAAGCTGAGGAAGTAGTAGATTTGCTGGAGGGTAGGGTTAGGATTCAGAGTCACCTAGACAAATCAGAGGATTGGGCCAAAATAAATCTCATGAGGTTCAATAAGGACAAGTGCAGAGTCCTGCACTTAGGATGGAAGAATCCCATGCACTGCTACAGACTGGGGGCTGACTGGCTGAGCAGCACATCTGCAGAAAAGGACCTGGGAGTTATAGTGGATAAAACGCTGAATATGAGCCAACAGTATGCCCTTGCTTCAAAGGAAGGCTAACAGCATACTGGGATGCACTGGTAGGCGTGTTGACAGCAGGTCAAAGGAAGTGATTCTTCCCCTCTATTCAGCAGTGGTGAGGCCACATCTGGAGTACTGTGTTCAATTCTGGGCCCCTGACTACAGAAGGGATGTGGACAAATTGGAGAGAGTCGAGAGGAGGGCAACAAAAATGATTCTGGGACTGAGGCAGATGACTTTTGAGGAGAGGCTGAGGGACCTGGCCTTATTTAGTTTGGAGAAGAGAAGACTGAGAGGGGATTTATTAGCAGCCTTCAACTACCTGAAGGATGGTTTAAAAGAGGATAGAGCTAGACTGTTCTCAGTGGTGGTAGATGACTGAACAAGGAGCAACAGTTTCAAGTTGCAGCAAGGGAAGTTTAGATTAGATATTAGGATATTAGATATTAGATATTAGGAAAAACTATCTCACTAGGAGGGTAGTAAAGCACTGGAAAAGATTACCCAGAGAGGTTGTGGAATCTCCATCCTTGTAGGTTTTTAAGATCCTGCTAGCTAAAACCTTGGCTGGGACAATTTAGTTGGAGATGCTCTTGTTTTGAGTAGGGATTGAACTAGATGACCTCCTGAGGTCGCTTCCAGCCCTAATTTTCCATTAAACTATGGTTCCTACTTCTGTTCCTTCTATGCTATGCAATGGTAGCATTATGCAGTATGGAGTAGTCTCCATCTGCTATTTTGCTCTAAATTGGTACTGTGATATGAATGAAAGTTCCACCTTCCAAGTAAGGGTCTAATTCAACTACAGATCATGCCTCGATATTATGATTGCATAAACCATATAATCCTAAATATACTGTAATACTGGGTCAAATGTTATTCCAGAGACTAGGTTTTGATGTGGCTTGGCTATTGCAAAGAATTTTTTTTTTGCAAAAATCCAGTTGGTCTAATAAAATATATCACTTGTACCACAAGTTCCAATTCCTTTTGCAGTTGCTTTGCACTCAATCAAGTGCCATGCTCTGAGCCACCTCCTCCTTTATTGTTAGAGCCCTACTAGATTCATGGCGGAAGTGGGCTACGCTTCAGCTTCTTTAATCTTGCAGGGTCCCCTGTGTGCTCCCTGATCTCCCACACTGCTGATTGGTGGAGGAGTCCCACTTGCGGTTTGTTCCTGATCAACAGGGAAGTGAAAAACACAGTTTTAAACATAGCACCATTTTTCCTTCCCTTCCAGTCAGCAGCAAGCAGCAGGGCTGCCAGGGCATGGCCCCTTGGCCAATCAGCAGCGAGGAGGCAAAAAAGCACCTGTTTAAAACCACAGTTTTTGCTTCCTTTGAAAAAGGCATTGAATAGATTTATACACTGGACTGAGTCATAAGTGAATTCCTGCTTGTTATAGTGGTGTGTTCTCTCATCTCAAGGCAAAAGGAGGTGGGAGTTTGGAGCAACCTGCTGTAAAAGGAACCATCTGTTGGTTTGCTCCTGTGTAAAGTGTTTCCAGTGCTGCTTTGCGCCACTGAAGACCTCCAAACTGGTGGGACTTAAATGATACAGTTCTTGTGCTGTCCTGCAGAAGTGTGAATTTTACTTTCCCTGAGTTCTGCCCTGGGGTTGGAGGAATCCTTGTAGAGTTGTCATGAAGGAGATAAAGATCACATTTGTTAAGGGCTGCTCAGGATAGGTCTGGAAAGCTCATTTACATGGGCTGCTTATCTACAAGGTGGTTGTGAAGTGGCTCCCTTTTCCTTCCACACCAAGGGTGAACTTTAGAAGATTCATTGGCCCAATACAGATCTAGGTATGACAGAAGTAGGGGACTTGCTTCATTTCCCAGAGTATGTATGTATGCATAACCATGGGGTAATACTTAGCTAATGATTTTAATTTAAAGACATTTTGAACAGAAGATTTGTATTAAACTTCAATAAAAATGAAACTGCCATGTAGCTAGAGTGTGTCAGTTTTGCTGATGTAAAAGTAAGTAGAATAAACAACTGACATAGAAATATTTTTATTTCCTACAGTCCACGGCATTCTTTCCTTATGAAAATGATTCCATGTCCATTTTATCTGTCTTGTTAAAGTTAAGAATGAGTTCATTAATTGTTATAACAAATGAAAGAAATTCCAAGCAACCTTCCACCCCAATTCCACAAGTTGATACAGGCTACCCCTTAAATTACCATAATTTATTATGAAACCAGATTTAACTTGGCAAACTAACCATGGAAAAAAATCTATTCTCAATTTGTTGTTTGTTCTTAGAATTATTTCTGTACTCATGATAAATGGCTTGAAAAAAGAAAGTATAATGGCAAAGTAATAAATCTTATGTTTGGACTATTTCCTGTCTTAAGATCCAAGCCTACTGCCCTGCTTTATAAATATTCCAGTTAAAGTTAAAGATATTTTGACTAAGGAAGTGAAAAAAAGATCCTAAAGCTCTGATCCTGCAAACATTTTACCAGTTTTCTTAATAGCAGATATATAAATCATGCTGTGAATGTCATTAGGAATATTTACCTACATGAAGTTAATTATATGCTTGTGTGCTTGCAAAATTGGGGAATTGATTGTATAAAGTTATGCATGTTTACAGTATGTGTCACTTTTAGGATAAAAATTTCTAATTTGTATATTCACTACTTGATTTGAGAGTAGTTCCTTAAGCATAAGAACAGTAGCTGCACACAGACCATCACAGCATCTGATGAAGTGAGCTGCATCTCATGAAAGCTTGTGATATATGTAGACGGATGGATGGATCAATGACAGATAGTTGGGTATAGATTTACACACACATACATACTTTAGTTATTTTGTAAAATGAACATCTACCCTCCCTTCTACTTGACTTCAGATTAACACAGATAACTACATGTCTCTACATACAGACCATATCTTGAATAAAATATTTTTAAAGGAAAGAATCAAATAGTTTTAACTTGCTTTTTTGTATCATGGTAGCAAGGGGTCTAGTGCTAATACTGTTTTATTCCCCATTTTAGTATGCAGAAAAATATTTTTAATGAGAGAGTATATCAAATAAATAGGTTATGAGTAACTGTCATGAGAGTATTTTTAATAAGGGAGTATATCAGGTAAATAGGTTACTTCTTAACTAATGTCATGAGAACAGTAGAGCAATCCTATGTAGGCACATACACAAAAGGGGCAAATACTAAAACAACGTCACTTTCAGCACATTTCAAGAAGGGAAATATGTGTAAAGTATGTGGGAACCAGCCTTCGTTCAGGTATAATTTTATATAGAAAAAATTCTGTTAAGTTGCAAATTCTGAGACGAAAGCCTAAAAACTGAATCTTTGAAATCCCATTTTAGTCTGTCCACAATGACAGCCTTTGACATATTGCTGGGTCAAGAGGACTCTGTCTATATTTGCATAGACAAATGTACAGTTCAAACAGTTTGAAAAGGGAAGCTTCTGATCAGAAGCCTGCAGCAGCTCTTGCATTCTGAGTTACGTGTGCATGATGAAAAGATAGCTTTAGAAATTCATGTGATTGCTATCCTGAAACCCAGTAAACCACCAGAGGATCCAAAGAGCTTCTGACTCGTCTAACTACTCTGTGTTACATATAAACTCATGGGAGTGTTTAATGCTGAATAGAATAGAGAACATTATTGACCCTCGGCTCCCAAAAGACCAAGGTGGCTTTCAGAAAAAGCAGTGTACAACTGACCAAGTTACATTACATATGTGTGACATAAAAAATAGTTTTGAAATGAGGCAAAAGACAGGCAGAGTCTTTATAGACCTTACAGATGCCTATGACACTGTATGGCACAAATGTCTGAAATCTGAGCTGCACTTTACGATACCTGACTGCAAGGTATGCACTTTCATCATAAACATCATCTCCAGCAGATCATTCAAACTTGCTACCAGCTGAGGAGAAAAAAGCAGAGTACGAACTCTGAAGAATGGAGTCCTCCAAGGGTCAATGCTAGCACCAGTACTTTTCAATGCGTGTACCTCAGACTTCTTGCATACAACATCTAAGCAATACATGTACATTGATGATGTTGCCATAGTAGCTTAAGGAATAGATATGACAGAACTGGAAAAGGTACTGAATACTGATATGGAACTCATTACTGACCATCTCCACAGGTGATGTTTAAAGTTGAGCATGAATAAATCAGTATCATCACTCTTCCACCTGGACAATCATCAAGCCAAGAGCGTGCTGAATATCAGAGTACACAACCACATCCTTCCCTATGAGCATACTCCAACTTACCTAGGAATAGCACTAAATCATAGTGCCAATATACTGTGGACCGATATATTAGTGCACTTCTAGCTCCATCAACTGTTAACTGAAAACTTGATCAGACGAAGGCTTGGGAGGCTTAGAAGTCATAAACCATTTGTACGTGAAGCCCACAAGCTCCTAGAAGAGGTTGGGGATGCTGAACAAAACTTATGGGTAGCAACAGAGATCTCTGTGAAAGGTCAGACCTGTTCCTACGGCATTTTATGCTGACACCAAATGAGTTGCCCATTGGGCGCAAGCCTGACAGAAAAGCATGGGCCAAGCTGAATGGACTGAGATCTGGATATGGACACTTCAAAACAATACTTCACAAAATGAACATCTTGGACAGACCCCTGTGTGAATGTAGTGTCCAACAAACGGCACAACACTTAATTGAAAGCTGCAATCTTTACAAATATCCAGATGGGGCAGATGAAATATGTAAATTGAGTGATAATACCAGACAGTGGCCATGTTTACATGTGATGCTTACTGCACAGTAGCTTGGTACTACTCTGCAGTAGCATTGTAGGGCATTTGATATGATGCTACTGCAAGGTAGTAATGAGCTGCTGGGCAGTCAGCGTCACCACAGAGCCATGTGGAGATGCTACTGTGCAGTAATGCCAGTTACTGCGCAGTCATTTAATACTTGGATATGCAAGTAATGAAGTACTATGGAGTAACAACTGCGCAGTCAGTGTCTCATGTAGATGTGACCAGTGGCTCATAAATTTGGAAGTTGATATCTGACTCTACAAAAGAAGTAGTAGTAATAGTTACGTGTGCACAAGCTGCAAGTTTAAAGCATTGTTAAAATTGTTACATTTGTATTGCTCCAGCTTGTGCACCTGTAGTTGTCACTGTAACAGCTGCATGGTTCAGAGTGGAAGACTGTCCTCCCCCCTACTCTTTTCAAATGGCTCCAGTTGTACATTCATCTGTACCCTCTGAAGGGCCTATAGTGAATGGGTAGCTTTATTTAGGACCCTTATCAGGTTTATAAGCTTTGTCTTCCCTATATAAAAGCTTGTCTAGACATGTGAGGTATCTAGCAAATGCCTCGCACCTGATATAATACATATATTCAGAAAAAAAAGATTGATACATATAAAATATTGGAACTGATTTTATTTCCTGAAATATCTATACTATCTCATTGTGAAGAATGCCAGCCTGTTTGCCATCTTTACCTGACATTATGGGAGCCTATACATGAACAGTGAGGTTGCGCCGATGCATTGTAATTGCAGCACATCGGAGCAGACTCGATTAATCGAGTCTACTAGAGCATGGTAGTACCCTCCCACCTGTTTGTCACCCACAGACTCCTGAGTTTGTCTTCGCTGGCTTTCTTGCTTGCATACCAGCCTCTGGCTTCTTTACCATTCATTCCATCCAGGAAGAGTATACACCAACTGCAGAAGCTTCCTTAGCCTGACAGAAAGGGTATTTGTACCTGAAAGCTTGCAAAGAAGAATTTTCCCAACTATTTTAGTTGGTCTAATAAAAGATATTAGATTTATCAAAAGAACCTTGTCTACCTATATCCTTAGACCAGTATGGCTACAACATATACCCCTGTTACTGCATGCTATATTCTGTCCCAGTAGGAGACCAAATAAAGATTTAAGACTTTTGAAGAGACATGGTTCTTGCTCTGCTTTTTTTTTTTTTTTTCCTTCTGAGGAAGTGATATCTAGTTCTCCTATTTTTTTAGCCTCTTGTCTTCCCAGTCTCCAGCAAGAGTATTGACCACGAAGTCCTTGTTTATCCATCATAACTAGGCCTCACTTGCAATGTAGCCATGACAATCTAAGCCAAAATCTAACATGGTCATTTCTTTTTGAGACCCTTTTCAAATATGCACATTTTTTGTGTTACTATGAAAATGTATAAGTTAAATAAAGTGTCTTGATGTTTTGTTCCTTTATAGTATTTGCACATAACACAAATAATTCTGGCTAGAAAGGTCCCAGAAGGAAACTGCAGGGGGGAGGAAGGGGAAGAGAGATGTTCTTAGGTACTGTTTAGAGACAGAACATCATTAAACAAAATTGCTTATGTTCAGTGACATAAGTAACTTGGAAGAGTCTCTTTTGCAAGAGCAGTAATATATCCAGGTTATTCAACCTAGACTGAAAAAATTAGAGATTTATTAGATAAAACAATCAATATGTGCATTTTCAGTTATTAACATTTGGAATTGTCTAGCAGGTATCTAGACTGCAAAAATAAAAAAGAGTTAGTAAAATTCTGTGCTTGAATAGCATGGATAATAAAACCAGAGGCAGTGTACAGAATTATTGATTAAACTTCTCTTAGACAGTGATTAACTAATTTACATCTCATATGTCAGTCCTGACACTATCTTCAGATTGAACCCTGACATTATCTTTAGGGAGCATCGGGATAAAACATTACCACTAACATTATCTTCTATTTCTATTACGTGTTTTATGTACTGGTTTAAAATTAATATGTAGCTAAAATATTGAAAGTCTTAGTTATGCAAGCAATAGTGGCATACATATATACAGATCATAGGCAACTAAAATAATTTAAAGATAAAACAGATATTAAGATCATGACTAGTAACAAGAGAATTTTTGTGAAAATGCATATTTTAAGTATGTAAAAAGTCACTTCATTAACAGTGTATACACTCAAACAAAATTAAACCCAGCAGCCTAATGTGAGGTTACAGTAAAAACTAATTTCTAACTGATGAGTGGTGTTTCAAGGCTAGCAACTCTTCTTAGTCCATATTTAGGAGTTAGATTAGTCTTTTCTAATAGTTGTAATATTGTCCTATAAAATAAAATTAGTCACATGCATGAGTTGGTTGGAAAAGACAATTAGTGTTACATTTTTTCACGATGAAAATAAATTTTAAGAAACTGGGTAACAAGGAGAAATCTCATTGAAAATTCTGGGGAAAATATGTAAAAATGTGCTCTATTAAATCGTTCTAATTGTATTAACATATTCATATATTTCATATATGAAAATGTTTTCATTGCCATGGTACGATCTAAATTTGATTGTTACAGTTTCTTGAGGGTTTTTTTTTTCTCGTTCTTAATACCAGTGATTAAAAATAGTAGTGTCATTCTTGGTAAAGTTAAGGGGTGGCTCAGGGTGGCAGTCTCATGATCATGCCCTGCACTTTTGGTTAAGATACACTGGGGTCTGCTCGCCTGCTGTGACTTGTTGTATGGGGTTTTACCTGGAGGTGTTGTTCGGTGGTCTCCCTAGAACTCTGAGTGATTCTGCCAGCACTTCTGTGAGGCTTCTGCTCCCCTACACCCCACCCCTTTCCACTCAGGTGTTATAAATCGGTGTCCATGGTGTCCTGGCATGGTGATAGTGCCATTTGCTCCCACATTAAGGCTTGGTCTTGTGGCCATCTGCAGGGATATGACTGCAGCTTCTTAAACTGACAAATGGTAATGGAACAATACTTTAACCAAAACAGCTTGAATTACACAGTGGACAGGGCAACAATGCCTGCCATGTCCAGTGCTTCCTTTCAGTGGTTGGGACTTCTTGAGGTGGGGTGCACCCTGTTCCCACATGGTCTCACATCATGGGTCCCCCCCATGTTAAACCTGCGCTTTGGGCTAACTACTACCTGGTCACATATTGTAGCATCTTATGGGGCATTTCTTCGTGCCTATGCAACACTGAAGTCTCTGCCAACTCCTCACTGGGAAGCTTTGAGTCCGCAGCTGCTCAGTTGGGATGATTGTGATTAGGGGGTTCCTGAGCAAGGTCTTACCGTCTGTGGGTCTTGGCAGTGCCCACTGAGCTGCCCTCTCAGCCACAGCTGACCTGTGCACTCCTGCAGGAGTTGTTGCAGATTTTGGTGAGTGGGGTTGGGTCTGGGCCACTTGGCCCATCAACTGCTACTCCCAAGCTGCTATCTGGATCATTTCCCAGTGCCATCCGAGTTATCTGGGCAACCTCAGTCTTCATGGGGTGCTATGCCTTGGGGAGAGTCTCTGACTTCCTGCTGGCAGTGGCTGCGCACCCAGGTCCTCCTTGGACACTCCAGCAGTAGGACTAGAAGACACTGCCTCTCCAGGTATGCTCCCTCAGCAGGGATGCGCCAGCTCCTTTCTGGCCACAGGGGAAACATCTGGCTCCACTGCTGGTGCTCCCTTTTCTGTCCCCTGCCCTGTTTCAGCTCCTGGGCTCCTTTTACTCCCGGAGCCTTCAGGTGCTGGACCAGCCAGGAGGGCTCCTGGCCATGTGGTGCCAGCTGACTTGCCTGCAGACTGGCCACCTAGATGCCAGCACGGCAGTGAGTGGGGCATGAACCTGTCACACTTAGTAAATTATTTTTGTTTTCAGAAAAAAGATTTGAAAGGTTTTATCTTTGAGGTTTTTTTATTTTTATTGCTCCTCTTATGTAAGTTCAAGACACGACTGAATTTGGGTGGCATAATTGCTAGCATGGATCAGTCTCTACATTTCATACTTAAACAAAGCTCTCCATTTTCCACTGAATTTAATGGAAGTTTTGCCTGACAATTTACATTTACCCTGTATTGTAAGTATTTTGGGGTATGTACCTCAATTAAAAGTATTGATAAATACAAGCAAATAGGTGATTTAGAATGGAGGTTGCAGCATTGAATAGATTGCATTTGGTTGGGACTGTCTTATGTTCCTCCATTTTAGCTGTTAAACTTGCAACAATAGCTTGCACAAATTTGTAATCTCTTTACTTATGTAAACTGAGTAGTGAACTATCATAATCGTACCAGAGGCCCCCTTCCCCCCGCCCCCATGATTCTCTAAGGATCAATAAACAACAAAAGGTTGTTAAACATACATTTATCACTAAATGGCTCTGTCAGCAATTTTGTAGACATAATCATAATATGGGAGTACCTCCAGTTTCTGAAGCTATCTAATAAGCAGTTTGAAAGCAGTATGGGATTCACAGCACCCAAGTGATTCCAAAAATGCATATATTCTGTCATTGAGGATTTATACCAAATCATTGCTTAGTGAAAATGCCACCTGGAATTGACAATTTTACTTAACTCACCTTTCAGTTTTAAATGTCCCTTATATAAGCTGACCCTTTAAAACTGAATGTTTGCCTATAAACTAATTCTGACAGCCAAGAACACCTTATTAATTTGATGTTTGTGCAAGTAAAGATATAAAGGGGTAATAATAATGGAGAAGGTTTTCTGTAGCAACACTGAATAAGTAACATATTTAATTTTAAAACGGTTGTTCTATGTCAGTACACCTCGCCTATATTTTTTAGCTGTTTGAATTTTTAATTAAACAAACTGCTGCTGCAATAAAATTATTGATTTTATTTTTCACATATATTCTTATGGTTTGATGCACTCTAAATAATATGTTATCAATTTAAATGTTGCTAAAGGATGACTGTTTACAACTACATATTTAATAAAATACACTGTTTATATGGACATTTTTCAGAATTTTTAGAACGCTTAATTACTAATGTTTGACAGTTTGAAAAATTTACATTTTCATCTTATTTCAAAAATAGACTACAATATTTGCAGTTTGGAGGTTTTATATCAGTTTTCTTTTACTTTCATTCTATTAATTTCATATTTTTTTTCATACAGCTTGGAGTTCTCTTATATTATCTTTTTGTGCCTTTTAAATTTGAGTACAAGTTGCTGGCACAACAAACATATTCTCAATCTTATTTATGTTTGGAACACAAATATAAGGGATCCACTGGCTGTGTCCAGTGTCCATATTCAGTCCAGTGGATTATATTTCTGTTAGTCCCATTTAAAAATTTTTAAGCCTATGAGTTAAGGTTTTTATAAAACCTGGTCAAATCATATTGCATTGTCATATTTACTTTCATTTTTCCATTCTAATGTCCTAAAATCCGTTACTATTTTGTCCTGTACTCCTTCCTGCCTGGTCTCTACAGCTCATTCAGTTCATGTGGAAATGTGACAATGTTTGGATTTCAGTTTCTGTGTCTAAATATTTCTAAATATCAACTATTTCTTTGATTCTTCAATCTGAAATAGTCTGTAAACTATGATCTAATTTATTGAAAGTGTGATTTTGAACCTAAAATACTTTACCATATTACAGAATGGAAGTCATCTTCAAAACACTTGACAAACATTACCTGATTAAATACCCTAATAACTTGTGAAACATAGTTAATAATTTTACAGTACCTATGTGAAACAAATGAGAGAGTAGGGCTGTGTGAAGCTTTGGTGGCTGATTCGATTAGGAGAGTCAGCCTGATTCAGCTGCCGAATCTGAATTGAATCTAATCGAATCAGGAGACCCATTAATCTCTCTGAATCAAATCAGAAGCCTCCGATTTCACTTTGGAGAGATTCAGTGATTCTGACATGGACACAGCCTTATATGTTTTTTCTACATACCTCAAAGTACCAGGTGGCTCATGAACGCTGAGATGGTGGGGTGGATGGAGCGTTCCATGAGCGTGTGGAGGGGGATGGTCCCCAGCATGCTCTGTGGTTCACCATGGAGTGTATGGGGAACCTCACCCCCTGGCTCAGTGACTAGTGCCTGGATCTAGGGGAGGCACCTGGGGTCCCCCCGTAGCCAATCGCCAGGGCAGAGGGGGTCCCCGCACAGTTGGCGGCAAACCCAGAAGTGGACTGGAAGAACTTCTGGTCCACTTCTGGGTCCACTGCCAAGCGTGTGGGGGGGTCCCCCCTGCACGCCTGTGGGACATTCCATCCGCCCCACCATCTCAGCCTTCACAGGCTGTGCCTGGTACCTCATGGTATGTAGAAAAAATATTTAAAGTTGTGACTATGGCCAAAGTCACTGATTCTCTGAATCAGAATGGAATCTTCAGGTTTGGATTCCGCTGAACTGTCCCAGAAATTTAGCTGAATCCGAATCAAATACAGCCTGCTTCACACACCTCTAAGAGAGAGTAGCTTGATCACTAGACTATGCCTCTTTCTCTTATGATGCTTCTATAATTGTAAGGTGAAAATAGCCAAATGACAGCTATACTTAATATAGATATTGGAGAAAGTCAAAATAACTTAATATTTGTGGCTTTGTGTATTTTAAATTTTTTAATTCAGTTAAAAGGAAAATGTATTTATTTATCCATTTTAATAATGAATTTCCTTTATAGTTGTTTGTTTTAAAATAGACTGTTCTCTGAAATGAGGTTGTTTAAACTATTAAACTGTTCCCATATGCATCTTGATGGCTTCCTTATTTTTATTTCCTTCATTTGCAAAAATAAAGAAAGGCTGTTTTAACTGCATTATATGGTATGGTTTGCCTGTGATAGCAGATGACTGTGACCAAAAAGGTCTCTTCTGAACCTATGTCCTATGCCAACTTAGCAGATTCAGTCTAAGAGGTGAGAGTCAGGCTGTGTTCTTCCAGTCTTATCCCTGTAAGAAACATTCTGCACCAGTAATTCACTCAATAATTTTTCTAAGGAAGAAGAAACAGTAGAAGAATTCAGCTCACTCTCTCCTGTAGCTGCATTAGTTCTGTGCTAAAATTGCTAACAGAAGTAAAAGGTATCAAATGTTTATTTTAGTAAAATGAGCAGATGCAAGAGTAACTGTGTCACTTTTAAAGATAACTTTCTAACCATAACTGCTTTGAACCATAATAAAAGATTATTTTTTAAAAAACACTTATTCTTCCTTTTTCAGAACTGGCCATTGTGGTTCCCTCAATATCAAAAATAAAGTTGCTAGTAATGTGTAAGACATAGAATATTACCAAACCAGTGTGAGGAACTGATGAAGCAAGCTGCAGCTAAGGACTAGTTAACCAGAATTAGTCATTTAGGCTGCTTCCAGACATAGACCCCACCCCCCATGGCACTTTAACTGAGCCCAACACACGCCCAGAAGAGGCAGAATGTTAGTTGCACCAGCTTTCTCAAAGTCTGTAGAGATTGGGCACTTCAGTGGGGCTTTTTTGGTGCTTTTATCTAATAGCTGATTGAATCAGCCTTAGCTAAAAGCTCCAAAAAGTCCCACTGAAACTCCTGATCTCTACAAACACTGTGGAGCCGGGTCAAATTAATTTGCTGCTGCTTCCTGTAGAGTACGGTTTTGGTGGGGGAGGGAGTTTTCCCCTGTTTGTCAGCACCCTTAAATTCCAGGTGTGCTCTGTTCCCATTTTATAGTCTGAGGAGAAGGTATGATTTTTGTATGCAATTTTAATGCACAGTAGCTTTCTAGGGACTTAGCTATCCTTATTGAGCAAAACATGAGTAAGTGAGGTCCCACAGGCAAAAATTTTGTAGGTTTAAGGATGAGCTTCTCAGCCAGGCAGTGCCTTGGCAGCATCTAATATAGGGCATATAGGTTGATGGCTATGGCTGCTTCATTTTTCCATTTGAAATCATGGGCCGGAAGAACATCCCTGTTCCCAGGCCTACTGGTCTCTTTCTTGGCTTGCCCACAGTCCACATTTAAACACACGTAGCACAGTTAAAATACCTGTGGTGACCTTGTGCAGCCACCAGGTGTGCCCCAGGATATGCTCTTTACAGTAAGTACCCAGTCTACTTGAATAACTCTCCAGGAGTCCCTTCAGCTAATAATTATACTTGCTTCAAAGTTGTTTTTCCCCTCCAGTTTGTGATGGTGCAGTGAAATCCCATGCTTTGTGAAATCATAGTGCTTCACTTTAGAATCAGGAAAAGGAGTAATTTGTGGGGTCAGGGTTAGGGTGGAAGAGTAACTGTATTTTATTCATCCTCAAAGAGTAGACAGACACTTTTTCTGTCAACTCAGTGCAGCTCCGCAAATTTGTCTCAGTTTGGATCAGCAGCACCCAAGTTATTCCAGTTTTGTGCAAGTTAGTCAGGTTGCTGAAGGGATTTTTGTTATGGGGACAAATAAGTCTGAGTGAGAGTACCAAGCTAATTTGAACTGTGGGAAGAGATCAAGAATGTTGTGAAATCAGTTAGGCCCATTGTACGGCCTGTGGTCGCAAGTGGTGAAAGGTTTGTGTAGTACATATTATGGAACCCTAACATTTTTAACGTTAGGCTATTGAAGATGTATTTACTTGTTTTTTTGTGATGGGGAGATAATTGATATTGGTAACAGAGGAGTCGAAGGTGATTCCAAAGCCTATGTATATTTTCTGATTAAGTATTTTAAATTCCATATTTGTTGTGTAGAGCTGTGTAATTAATCGTGTGTGCAGAACAGGCAATGCCAGTGTCAGCAAAAGGAACAGTAAGGATTTGTATGAATGACTGTGGGACATGGGCTGATTGTGGGCTTTGTCTAAGGCGGCAGAACTGCTAGAAACAGGATGAGGGAGGGGAGGGGACAGGAAAGGTCAGGAGGAGAAGACCTGTGATGTGATGTAGTTATACAATGTGAGGTGACATAAATTCATAAAGTGTTTGAGGAGCAAGACAGGAAAAAAAAAGAGTGCTTGACAGCCTTTTTCTTTTCAGGGTGTGTCCTGTCTGTCTGTCTGCCTGTCTGTCTGTCTGTCTCTAGATATATAAAATGCCCAAATGAATATTCAGTTGTGAGATTTTTGCATGCTTCAGTGCGTAGGAAACAAGGCCAGACGCTCTGTGATTTAAAACACAAAAATAATCTTTTAGTGCTAACGCTGAATACACTGACCTGGTTTTATTATAAAAATAGTCATTTTAAATAGAAATTAAAAGAAAAGAGGGGCAAGGACATTAGTTTTAAAATATGTTTTTGCAGGCCAGAGCATTCATATTCATGGTCTCATTATATATCCTTCTTTCCTTATCAAGTGCTACTTGAGTGCTTTAGTTTGACATAGCATAGTCGTTTAAAAATTTCAGAATCCATTGGTTTTTAAAATGAATGCAGCTCAAGACAGATACTGGAGAAAAATATGGCACCTTAAAATTAAGCAATTTATTTGAAGCTGGACTTGATATTAAACTGTATAAATATGAGTAGTGATTAGCTTAGGCACTAGGTCTTACTGCTTGTTCATATCACTAGATGTCTTCATAGACATTCTTAAAAATAACTTTATGAACATCTAAAGAAGTTACTGGTTTGTCTTAGCGATTATGTGAGGTTTTGGCTTATTTTGACTAGTGAAATTGTTTCATGTTTGTGATCCATATGAGTAAGTTAAATCAAACACAGTATGAGGTGCTTTTCTACATGTAGCTTTTCACTATCCTCCTTCCATCCTGTGTGTCACACTTTTCTGAATAGCTAAGAGTAATAGATACTGCCATGTTTGACTGGTGTCAGGTTTTCCCTATGTTCTCCAAAGAAAAGAGAGCTTAGGAAAGTCTTCTGGATGAATGGTGTTTAAAGGAATAGCAACATATTCCATTGGCACTGTTAGGACAGCATTTTGGGGGTATTCGGCAACAGTGAAACAACAGGGTGCATTTGTTGTTGCCTACTAAAATACATAGCTCATGCTGTGTGACTTGAACTGTAGTTTTTTTTCACATTTTTGTAAACAATACCACTGTTGCTGACTGGCATATCTGCAGTCAGATTTACATTGGATCATATAGCTGGTCCTGCTGTGGGAGTATTAGAAATTACACATTCTTCAGGGAAGATGCAAGAATGACATAATGTTCTGGACTTTTGTGTTCTACAATAATCCTCTTTGGGTCAGATGTGTTTGGGTAATACATACATATATCCAGCCTTTCTACTTGGTAGCCTTATATTGTGGGTAGCCATTTACCAGACATTCATACCACGCAGAATCTTTTGCACATAATATGCTGAAGCAAAAATTATCAAGTTTTAATTAAGCTTTGGTGCCCCTTTCAGAAAGATTGCACCAATGTAGATCACAGTCTGCATAGGGTACTGTGTTGAGCATGGAGAATGCCATTAAATATCCATTTCTGTGTGGAAAGCAGTCAAAATTTCTCCCATGAATCTCAGGTCTGCTTAAAGACAGGCTGATTTCTTTCTGTTTGTGCTACTGGAAAGAGTGGCTTTCCCCCTCCCCTTTCCTCTAATCCAAGTGCTTTAATTGCTGTGGTGATTATTAAGATTATGTAACTAGTGCTTTTCAAATTCTTAAATTGTTCCATTGTAAGTATAATATGTGGGTTTAATTTTCTATCCTTTCTGTTCTATTTAAGGAGAAAGAGCGGTTAAAGCAAGAGAAACGTGATGAAAAAAGATTAAATAAGGAGCGTAAACTGGAGCAGCGACGATTGGAATTAGAAATGGCTAAGGAGCTAAAGAAGCCTAATGAAGATATGTGCTTAGCAGACCAGAAGGTAATCATAATAATGTAATTTTACTTTTTATTTTCTTGCCCCTTTTAAGGCTGTTTCTCTTGTCTGACTTTTCTGTCACTGACAATAATTAATTCTTTCAACTGCAGTCACCCTGCAAAACATTTCAATTTTACCTCATGTAATTAAAGACCATGTATATGGTACTAGCTATGTACTTAGTTTAAGGAATAATTTGGGAATTCTGCAAATACTGGAGCAATTTTTTTTAGTTATCTAAGGAAACTGTTTTTGAGGGGCCCTAAATGCTGAACATGTATGGTGGCTTGAAAACATTGCAGAAGTCTGCATGATTGTTAGTTACAGCATTGCAGCCTGTCACTCCATGAACCCTAGCCAGGGACTTTTCCATCGACATGGCTTCTCCTGAGGCTAATTTCCCCAATACTGTTCTTCTCCCAAATCTGTGGGTTCTTATAATTCCCTTGGCACCTATCTGTCTCAGATCCTGCCTCTCTACCAGAAAGCTATTCACCCCCTCCCCCATGTCCTAGTATTTTCTCCCACTTTTATAGTGTTTCAGCTCAAAGTAGAGTCTGCAAGCCTCACCTGTTCCAAAAAAGTTGCTTTTGATTAAACTGTTGCTTCCTACAATGTATGAAAACAGTGGAATACTGTCACAGTGCAGTCTAGTCCTCTCTAGTTTATATCAATATTAACTGTTGTAAGTGAAGCTAATTTGAAAGATTACTGCTGAACCTCTTATTCATTTACTTTGATTTTTCAGCCTTTGCCAGAGTTGCATCGCATTCCCGGCCTCGTTCTGTCTGGAAGCACATTTTCAGACTGCCTCATGGTGGTGCAGTTCTTGCGTAACTTTGGCAAAGTTCTTGGCTTTGATGTGAATATGGATGTCCCTTCTTTGAGTGTTCTTCAAGAGGGTTTGTTAAACATAGGGGACAGTATGGGAGAAGTACAAGACTTACTTGTAAGGCTTGTCTCAGCTGCTGTTTGTGATCCAGGAGTAGTGACGGGATACAAGGTAAAAAGAAGTCCTAAATACCCTTACAGTAGTAAACACATAACGTGAATTAATATATCACCATTAAAATCACCTGTTCCTCCTTAAAACCTCTCTTTCTTGGATTCCTGTAAACTCTTTTTCTGGTCTTCTATTTTGTTGATCACATTTTCAGTGTTACCTTAAACATTTCTTTTTTCCCCTTCCTCTCGGCCTCTGCTGATATCCTCTTCCCACTCTTGTCTTTGATCATTTCATTTCTTTCTCCAGATGCATCTTCTCTATGATGTCATCACCTTTATGGGAATATCTTTTTCTCCTCCCTTTACTTTGAGCTTCACACTCAGCTTCTCAACAGCTTTTGTTTCTCCTTCCAAAATAGGTTTATCTCACTTTATTCATGTTTTCAAATTTTGCTTGAAGTCATGATTCTCTTTTGTACTCTTTCTCTAACGTAACCTTCTCTTTGGGCCCTTTTTACATGTTAAGAATTTTAGTAGCCAATATCTATCGGGTCTGGAAAAACACCAGTTGGCACATTTGGCTGATTTAACTTACTTCATTAACAAAAGCGTTACATCGGTTTTTAGAAACACGCAATGGGTGGACGAATTTTGATGTATTCTGCTGCTCCAAATCAATAATAATCTAAGCTTTATTTTTTCTTCCCTGTCTGGAGTCCCAAAATTAAAAAAAAACAAAACAAAATAACATATTGCTGTAATTCTGTTGTTTTTTATATACTTTTTATTTTTAGGCCAAAACTATTCTTGGGGAACATTTGCTGAATGTTGGTATCAATCGAGATAACGTTTCTGAGATTCTGCAGATATTTATGGAAGCTCATTGTGGGCAAACTGAACTTACAGAAAGCCTAAAGACCAAAGCCTTTCAAGCACATACTCCAGCTCAGAAAGCATCAGTGCTTGCTTTCCTTGTTAATGAGTTAGCATGCAGCAAAAGTGTTGTAAGGTAAGATTATCCTAACCCTTAATGCGTACAAATATGATCTTATGCATTTTGTACCGTTTTGTATGCATCATATTTTGTTAAGCAGGGACTTGGTAACACTTATTTTATCAAAAGCCATAGGGTAATATCTGTATTAACATCCTTTTTAAAATATATACACAACTTTTGCTGTATAATTACCTTGCAGAATTTGAAATTTTCCAGAATTGATTTGCGCTTCAAGATGCTATTCTTTTCAAAGCATTGGCCAGAATGTCTGTAGCTGTTTTTGAGCTACAAGAGAAGGTTGATTATAAAGAAATGTTTTTTGGGGGTAACTCAGAAAGATTGAACATTAAGTTGTCTTCAGTATCCTGTTTTGGGTTTTTTTGTTTTTCTTTTAACCCTGTTAGGCCCCCTCTACATTACACTGAAGGTGTGATTATCCAGGTAGTTGCACTTCAAGTTGTGACCCAGCTACATGTTCAACCAAATAATGCCATGATAAAACAAGCAATAAGCTACAAAGTTATTCTACAAAAAAAAAAGTAATAACTTTGTAGCTTGTTGCTATGGCACTATTAATTAAACATGTGGCCCAGTGTTCCCCTGTGGCTAGGAGTCCCATCAATTGAATGGCTCTCAGCTACAGGGGTGTACTATCCCCTGCCAGTCCCACAGCTGACAAGGCTGGCAGTGGTCCCAGTGCTGCCCCTGCTGTGAGCCTTGTCAACTGTGGGGCTTGCAGTGGGGAGAATGCTGTCATTGCTGTGAGCTTCATTCGCTGCGGAGCTTGCATTGGGGAAAGGTCATTGGCTGTAGGGTTCACAGCGGTGTCAGTGCTCTCACCACTGCGAGCCCCACACCTCCTGAGGCTCTCAACAGTGGCAGCTTTCTTCCCTTAGCCGCTGCTGGGAGCTCTGCAGCCAACAAGGCTCACAGTGGGACCAACTCGGGGAATGCTGCCCCTGCTGCAAGCCCCATCAGCTGCAGGACTCTGGTGCAGGCAGAGCCTGGGATTTTGATCCCAGGCTTCTGCTGCACTGGTGATAAGATGCAGTGGGATCTAATGTGCTATCCCAGTCTTGCCTCCTGCCCAGTCTACATGTCTAGAGGAGCCCTTTAGAAAGTACTCTCACCCTGCATAACATTTAGGCTAACAGCTGAGATGAAAAAGCTGTTTACCCTTGTATTCCTTTGTAATAGTTCAGAAAATCATAATTTATTTTAGTCAGTTAATGATAACCTTTTGTATAATTATTATATTAAAAGTATATTAACATGAAGTTAAGGCAGCAAAGACAAGTTCTCAGAAGTAGGGAACACCAAACTTAAGAATGCTTTTTGTAACCTGAATTTGATTTCATTTTGCATATGAAGTATGATGCAATCTTTAATGATGTAACTGCATTTTTTTTCACATGAGCCTTGCCTCACTCATTGCCCAGGATTTGCCTTGGGAATCAATCAGGGTTGTGTGGTGAAAAATGAAAGCTGCTTTATGTAGTATCTTCTGCAGCTTTTGTCACCAAAGGAGAAGTGCATGGAGTGGTAAAGGCAGGAGATTTCAGGAACAGAAAAGATGGTTTCATATTTAAGGTGACTAAATGTCTTGTTTGAAGGAATGGACTCTATCCCTGCCTCTGCCACAGAGTTCTGTTGTGTTGCTGGTTAAGTCACTTAAGCCAAAATGTGTCTTAGTTTACCACTAACTGCTGTGTTGCATATTTTCTGGATGTCAGTACATGAAACACTAAGGCCAGATTTGTGGAAGTGTTCATCATTCAGGACTGAAACAAATTTGATTGGAGCTGTGATTTCAGCATATTAATGTTACAGAAGGCTAAGCACCGTAGAAAACTGGAGTCTTAAGTAGGGCACCAAAAATTAGTGGATGTTTTTGATAACCACCCTAATCTCTCTGTCTCAGTTCCCAGTGTGTAAAATACAGATATGACTGCCTGTTCTAAGAGGGTGTGGTGAATATAAATTCATTGACTTTCATGAATCACTCAGATAACATTATGAAAGCATGATAGAAATGAGCATGAATAAAATAAATGATGTTATATGCAATGAAATGATGTGTAGTAAATAAGGCTTGAGACCACACATTAAATGAGGAATATATAGAGAAATACTGGATTTGGTGAATGAGGGAGAGATCCAGTGGAAAGCTTGGCATGTAATTGTGTAATACAAAAACTCCACAAGGGGCTTAATTAAAGTTTTGCAGACAAACCTTAATTCTGGTGTTTTGTTCATAACTTTTGACTACTAGATTTTGCAACCTTAATGTTCTTTTAATTTTGATTTTGGGGGTGTAATGTATCTCATCCATATATAGTGTGTATGTCTAAGAGACAAACATACATACATTCACAGTTGGTGTTACTTCTTGAATTACTTAAAACTGGGGTTTTTGTCTTTGACAGTGAAATTGATAAAAACATTGATTATATGTCAAATTTAAGGAGAGATAAATGGATGGTTGAAGGCAAGCTGCGGAAGTAAGTTACATTTTCTTAAATATTACTAAGCTGCTTTTTTTCGTTAATTTAAATTTTTTACTATATAGCAGTTTTGTTCCGAAGACAAAAATCAGCTGATTCAATTATGTGTTAAAAAATCCATAACTGCAGTACTTAATTAAGATAGGATATGAATTTAGAATGGCCCAAGGCCAGTTTTTACAATCCATTAAAGATGCATGAGATTCAAAGGGGGTTGGTATGCTTCAAAATTGGAGGAAAGTCAAGTCCATTTTGCATTCTTTGAAAGAAGTAAAATAATTTCTTACTTGAAGGTTATTGGAGCTGTCAAATTGTTATTGACATTGGTAGAGCCTTATTGGACATACCAAACTTCTTAATTTTCATTTTGAAATGTGCTAATAAAGGACGTGATTGTCACAGTGGTCACCTTTAAAAATTGCCAATTACTTTGATAACTAAATTATATGCTACCTCAGTATTTGCAATACACTGTTAATGTTTGCTATGGAAAGTATAAAAAAAATGCAAATACCAGAGGTATTCTTATCTGTTTGCCTCAGGGAAAATTGGCAAGTTTTTAAGGGTCATTATTTTTATATCTGTTGTTTTCCCATCCTACAAAATGAAATTCCATACAGCAAGTGCAAAGGCTCCATTTACCAGGAAGCTAAAGGGCATAAAGACTGAATCACAGGAGGTATACGTAACCAGGCTCCGTGCCCTTTTCCTCAGTCACCTCTGCATCCTATCCAGGAAGCATTTAAATCCTTTCTTAGTCCTTGCTTCAGATACCTATGTTTCTAATTCTATTTTTCCCTTTTTTCCCTTTAATGTATCTCCGAAGGAAGAAGGAAGAAGTAAAGAAGAAGAGCAAGAGGGAGGTAGAGGAAAAAGACCCATAAAAAGAAATTGCAGGGGGAAAATATACTGTGGATCTCTACTCATATTTCAGATTCTCAGTCCAACCAAGGGATAATACATTTTATCTTTTGGGGAAACTGAAATCATTACCTCTTTATCTCATGGGCTCCAGCAGCCAGTGCCTCCTGTGAGATGTAGTTAAAATACTGTTGCTGAACTCTGAGGTAGCCCAGCTATCCTATAATGGGGTTGAATTCTTAGTTATCTTTATCTCCTCAAGGTCTGCTTAATCTTCTCTCTCTCCCTCCATCAAACTGTAAGTACAAGACTTGAGGACTTAGTCCTCCCTTTTCTTTCCTACTTCACCTGCTAAATATCAAGCACAGGGCTTTGAAAAAACCAAGCCCTTATTCCTTCCTGTGCTTACTTCTCTTCAGTAACTCTTCTTCCTTTTTTCTCATGTGTGAATGATGACTTCTAGCTACTCCTGCCCCCACCATTCAAATGTAAGTATCATGAGAGTGATTTGACGTGCTTTGTATGTTCAGGAAGGACTTCTGTAGGGCTACTGAACTTAAACCATCTCTCGGCTCTTTTTCTTTGGGATTTCCTTTTGTTTTTCTGCTGCATTCACTCCCACGTAGCAGAAGTACTTTAAAGAACTTACATTGATCAGCCTGAAATAACCCTCCCGTCTTTACTGTATCTGTTTGATATCTTTCTGTAGCATCTTGAAGACTGCCGGGGACCCTCAGAGAAGGCTGTACAGTGAGCATTATAGTCTGTCTGCCTCTTAACAGTGAATTTGCCTCTTCCTGCCCCACACTGCTTTTTCTGCCCAATTTTCAAATTCAGCCTAATTCTGAAGCATTCCAGTCTTTCAGCATATCGGTCAAGCTGATAATACACAGTCTGTTGACAGACTTGGTCTTGTAGCCAAGTGATAGAGCCCAAAGGAGAGCATCTTGGGGCCTGAGCACTGTTTATCATAGCAGCTACAGGGATATTGTAGGGGGAACTTGCTTCCATTCTCCTTTACTTCTCTCATCCTCTATATTTCCAAGGATAGACGTCTCTACCACTATGTTCATTCTGTTTCACAACCTGCTTACTGACCTCTTTGGTAGATGAGAAATGATGAGCTGCCTTCTAGTTCTTGCAAAGGTGGCCCCTAAGGCAGCGTAATGTTCCTCCATTCCACTTATATTTGCATCAGCCATGATACTGGCTTCCTTAATTAGATTTCCTTAATTGAATTTTTACATTGATAATGAAAACATTCAAAGTTACATTAGTGAGATGAACTATAAACAAACACCTGCTTCCCCCCCCAAAAATCCCTTAAAACCACAGTAGAAGGAATATATGTCCTCCCTCATTTGTTAGGGCATATGGGCAGACTGTTCCTTATTTACTTATTTCAAAGTTTCTTGCATCTTCCTTGGAAGGATATATACTAGTTACTGTTCAAGGCAGAATCCTGGGCTTGACATAGTGCTGCTTGTCTCTGATACAAACATTTCTATGTTGATATAGTTACCAGAGTGAAAAGTCACTTCTGATTATTTCTAAGTGACTGTTAGATATAAATAGCCATGAGCATTTGACTGGAAATGACCAGCATAAGTTCATCAGTTAGGCCAGTGGTCAGCAACTTTTTGAGGCTGTGGACTGGGTTAATTCAGTTTGGGTCAGAGGCAGGAGAGTAGGCCTGCACTAAGATCCAACCGCCACCATTGCTTTTCTCCACTGGGGCACAGGAAAGCAACTTCTCTTGACCCCTGAGTTAAGCCATTTTGTTGTCGATAGAAAAATTATAACTAAGGCCCACTGTCTCCTTTATTCAGGAGGGAGTCTTTGTCCTATCAGAAGAGATTAGTGGGCTGCAGTGTGTTATACAGCTCTTCTGTAGATTATATCAATGGTTAAAAAGTTGCAAAACCAGTGAGTTCAAGCTTCTGAACAATGCAGTGAGGTACTTCCCAAGGGCAGGGTCTCAAACAAGGTACATAGCTTCACATTTGCTGTTGCTGTGGGAAGCCCACAGTTCAGTTTATTAGCTTGCCTGCTCTTCATGACTTTCAGGTGACATCTCAGCACTTCTAACTATTGGACCACTTTATAAGGTATCTGGATTTGGGGGTGCAAAAGGACAAATCGGGTCTGAAAATTAAAGCCAAAAATACTTATTTCTTTTCCTCCTCTGATTCCATGAATATTACAAAAGGTCAACTCAGACAGGATTCAAGCCCTCTCTGCAGTATAGGTAGGTATCTGCCTATTTGTCCACATATCCTTCATTTCTGGGTATCATAAACCTTTCCTTAGGGTCAGCTCCCTTATCATAATATTAAGGATGTCTTTTTTTTTCATATGCTCCCTTCTGTACATATCTGAAAGAGAGGAGGATGAGCAATACAGCTTTCCAAGCAAGAGACATGTGTTCAGATGGAAACATTTTTAATTGGTCCTCTTAGAAACGGTTCTCGTTAAGAGGAATTAACAAATTATTCATTGAATTTGGGGGAGGGGCTTATAATATCTTTTAAATATAGATTCTCATTCTTGATGTCTGTGATTCTGTGAAAGAGAGCATCTTTGATTCATTTCTTCTCATTTTAAATATTAGGCTTTATTTGTTGGCTATCAGAGTAGTAATTTTTTTTTTTTTTTGCTTTCTGCAAATGTAGGCTTTTAATTTGATTTTAAAAAGTGGCCTTCTTTGTGCTCTCCTCTTCTTTTTTTCCCTAAGTACATAGGAAAGTTACCTTTACTGGTTATTAAATTTCCTTACTGCTGATCTTTTTTGGACACTTTTTTTTTTAGTTTAACTTGGGCTACTTATTCCTTACTCTGGTTAGGATGATTAACATGTAATCATTGACTTACGGCTTTGCTTTCCAACATAGCTGATAAAGACTCTCAAATTTTATTTATCCCAGAAGAAGGTAATGGTTCCTAAAGTCCTTACACGAATTACAAGTCCCATTTTTCAAGTGACTTAGGTTCGCTTTTAGTTGCATAGATGTTCAGTGATACTTAAGCTCTTAACTGCCCAAGCCATTTTTTAAACTGGGACTTAGTCCTTTGAAAATTTTGAAGTCTTTTAGAAAGTTTGAAAAGTGCTTTAGATTTGATGATCAGAACAAAAGTTTAAGACCCTCCTAACTCTCAAGTGGATTAACATTTAAGTATGTCCTTCCAGCAGGCAAGCAAAGGCCCTCTTTGAATGCTCACTAACAATCTTCTAAAGTAGTTATCACTTGGATCGTGACTGCTTAGGCAATGACGAAAAATCTGTTCTGCATAGGATGACTATGCAGTCCTCACTTCAGTCTTATCATACAGTACTGGCTAGGTCCATCAGCATTTTAAAGGGCTATATTTTTGTCACAGTGTTCTCAAGGCTACTGTTAAGAAGCCACCTACTTTAACAGTGGGCATCATAGCCACTTGCTGTATGGAATATTGTTTTGTAGGACGGGAGAAGAGGGGAAGTATGACAAGGAAAAATTACAAAATGGTAATTGTGTTTGTCGTACTCCACTTTTCCCATCCTATTTCCTTCCCTTCATCTCTTACAAAATCTTTGCCTTTGTGCACACATTTATTTATCTCCTCTAAACCAAGTATGTGCTTTCTGCTTTTAAAATGACTGGTTGAGCCTGGCTGTGTATACCTCCTGTGATTCAATGTGTTTCCCTGCTAGCTTCCTGGTAAATGGAATCATAACATTTGCTGTGTGGAATCTTGTTTTGTAGACTTTTAGTAGAAGAGGAAAGTCTACAACAACCATAGTTACTGGTATGTAAGTTTCCATTTTCTCTGACAGAATTAAAACAAAGACTTTGCTTTATGTCCTATGGTGCTCAACCTTTTTCCCTGGTGGGCCAGATAGGTAGTGCCTAATCTGACTGCAAGCTGGATGCAGGTTCAGATCCAGCATCTGGGACTGTGCAGTGGGCACCATCCAGCCATGTGGAGGAGGGCAGCCTAGCCCCATGGGGGGGGAGGGGGCTTCACTTGGCCCAGAAGGGGGGGTGGGGTAGCAGTGTGATCTGGCCAGGGTGGTGAAGGGGACATGGTTTGGCTCTGTGGAGGTTAGGGGGCATGGCCAGCTCCACCCCAGCCCCATGGAGAAAAACGGGGAGGGACACACCCCTGATCTGGCCCCACAGGGGAGGAGGCATGGCCCAGCCTCATGGGGGGGAAACGGGGTGTGGCCCGGCCCTGCAAGGAGAGGAAGGGACATGGGGGGGGGGAAGAGGGTTTGGCTCGGCCCCAGAGACTACTGTTTTCTTTCGTAGGGGAAAGGTGGTGTGGCTCAGCCTCACTTGGCCCCACAGGGGAAGGAGGCAAAGCCTGGCATGGGCCAGGTACATGGGGCTTGGGGTTTGGATATTTGGCAGGAAGGAGTGTGGCCATGTTAGTGGCCACCCCTCCCCTGCCGCCAAATTTCCTGGCTTGTGGGGTGCCCCACAGGCTAGATCCAATGGCTCTGCAGGCTGCATTTGGCCCACAGTCTGGAGGTTGAGCACCCCTTGTTTAGCCAGTTAACAGTCCTCAGAGAGAAAGTTATGCCTAGAATGTGAAAAGATTAACTTCAGCACAACAACTAATCTAAAAAGTAGAATAAATACTCTTAGGCAGGTTCTTACTTTAAATTACAGAATCAAAGGTCAAGTTTATCATCACCCTATCAGTGTTAACATTAGTACTTGTAAAGCTGTTTTCTTTGTCTATTTCATTGTAGCAGTTCTCAGTTCTCCCAGACGCATGTTTCTGAGTGGGCTCTTCAAAAACGTGTATAAAATAAAGGAGAACTTACAAGAGGAGAGAAACTGAAGTGGAGTCTTGCTCTCCAGCTTATAGGACTGGCTGTTTAAAATTACTCTTGTCCTGCATGTTTTTTATACAGGAGTTCAGTTATTCAATAAAATTCACCTTGCAGGCAGTACTGAAGATGCTTTAAAAGGCCAGAATACTATATGAAATTCTCTATAGCCTGAATTTTTCATGTGTTAGTCAGCGGCAATAAACAATGAGACAACAGAAGATTGCTGCCAGACAGAAGTAAATTTGAGACCTAAGTGAGCAGTGTATGTTGCAATGATATAGATAAGAATATGTGTAACCTGTAACAACAGTCAATACTTTCATTTGCTTATCATGTTTAAAGGCTTAGAATCATTCACGCTAAGAAAACTGGTAAAAGAGATGCTACAGTAGGAGGTGATATAGGAGAAGAACAGCATTCATTGGAAACACCCACGCCAGGCCGTAAACGGAGACGGAAGGGAGGAGACAGTGATTATGATGATGATGACGATGATGACAGTGATGATCAAGCAGATGAGGATGATGAGGATGAAGAAGACAAAGATGAAAAAAAGGGAAAGAAGGCTGAAGTCTGTGAAGATGAGGTGGATAATGATAATTTATCAGATAACTCAATTCCTTTAAGTTTAAACTAGTGGTTCTCAACCTTTTTAGACTTGATGCACGTATCAGAAAATGCCAGCTTAGTTTTCACTCATTTTTTGACTACAGAAAAATAATAGAGCAATTTTTCTGTTGTAAAGAACAATAAGAAAGACCATAACAGCTCAGAATACTTTTAATACTATGGATTTCTATTTGAAATCTGTGGGTTTATATTGTGAATCATGTTTATACACCTAACTGCTAATGTTGTGAGAGAAGTGAGTGTGCCACTTCCTTTTCTTTACTTTTTTTAAGTGCTTGATATTTTAAGTTTGCCGGCCAGGCACTATTTTTCTTTATTCTTTAGCTAAAGTAGACAGGTAATCCTTGCCTTTTTTTGTTGTTGTTGCTTATTTGCTTTGGTTTACTCATTATTTTCCTGATTCTTGCAAGACTCCCTTCCTACTGTCTGATGTACACTCTTCGAGAAGGAAAAAAGATTATATTAGACCTAGAAAGCCAGAGGTTTTTAGCCAATAAATAAGAAAGTAGCTTTCACAAAGTGGAGAGTGAAAAAGTTGTGTTAATTAGCATGATAGTTTTAACTTAGTAATAGAATTACCATGAATAGGAAATAATAGCTACTGTAAAACTGAGATGTAAGGTGTGACAGTAGAACTTAAGTCTTCACAAATTCTCCAGGTTGGTGAGAATAAAAGAAGGATCTTTTCCTATTTTACTCTGTCTACTTGATTGCCTTCTCTTACATTTTAATAAAGCAGAAGATGGGTCATTCAAACTTTTTATTGGCTTATTAAACTGAGCTGCCTTTGTTACAGTCAAATTACCTTTTATAGGAATCCCACAGACTCTCTTAAGCCACACAAGTCCAACAACTTGGTCTAATGCAGGGGTTGCCAACGTTTTTGGGCAGAGTGCCAAAACCACCCACAATATCAACTTTTAAGATGTTGGTGTGCCGGGGCAGAGAGCAAGAGAGTTGGGAGAGGCCTGATCCTTGTTGTGGCATCATAGCCTTGGCTTCTTCCCTGCTGTCTGGCCCAAGGCATGCATGTCAAGCAACATGCCTATGTGCACCATGCTCTGGCATCTGTGCCAAGGACTACCTACCCCTGGTCTAATGGATAAAGCCAGGGAAAAGACGCAAGAAATATTAAAAACTAGTACTGGCTTTTACACTAACTTGCTGTTTGGCCTCCAACAAATCACTTCATTTCTTTATGTCAGTTTATCAAACTAAAAGTGGGAATATTCCTTCACCTACAGTACTTTGCAGGGGTGTTGTGGGGGGTGGTTAATAATTGCACAAAGCTTTATATGCAAACTAAACTTTTTAAACAGAAACTAAACTTTAGTTGAGAGAATAGGCCTCCTTGCTACTGTTCTGGATTTTATTTGCATAGAATTGGGATTTAATCATCCTGTCCTTGAATTGAAGATATACTATCTAAAAATCTTTGTACATTAGTGGCTCCATAAGCAAAAAGAATGAACCTTTAAAAAATATAATCCTGGGAAAAAAAAACTCTATTGGGAATGAGGGACTTTCAGCACAGGAACGTAAGGAACCTTTTCTGTTCTTTTTTTTAATCTTTCGTGGAAAAAGCTTGTTACTTCCTAGTTTGGTAAAGATCTGTGTGCTGTCTCTTTCTGGGATAACACATTCCATTGCAGACCAGGGTATGTGTGGTGTTTCCGAATGCTGCCTACTGGAATGCCTTTGTTGAGCCAAGATGTACAAACAGAACTTCACACAAGGGGAAAACAGTTATTTTACAGATTAGTGAAAACTTATTTCTGTGCAGAGTGCCTGCTTCCCCACAACCTCCTTGGCATAGTTATTTATTGAGGCACCATTGTATAAACTGAATTTAACTGTGATTTCAGTTTTGCTTTTTAATTAATCTTGCATATGTACATAGTTTCACACACTGAATCACATGACAGAGACTACTGTTTTCTACTTTGGGGCAAGGAGTAATTAAGAATCAATAAGATTCTTTAAGAATCAATAAGAGGAGAACTGGTATTTATCATACCAGATTTGTCATTTGAAGTGACTTTACAGTTTCTTGTGACTAGACACGAGTCAAGCTCTCATATTTTGCAAAGACTAATCAATCAGATTCTAACAGACTCCATTATTTAATGGGGGTAAAATGTTTAAAAATGAACTTTGAAAGAACACAAAACTTTTTCAAATCTAAATGACTAGATTACATAGTTTTAAGTATTAACCTGAAAATTGAATTAGTTGTTCCAGTAAAAAGACATTTTCAACGAAGTCAGTTGGTCAGCCACTCTCCCTGCATGCATATGTGTGGGATTTCGTGGCTACTTTATTCAGTAGGCAGTAAGAGTAGGCAGGTGGGGCACCAGCCTGGGTACTAGTTTAGAGAGGTTGCAAGAATGATGGACGATGCCCAGAACACAAAAATGCTCATAGGCCTCTGACTTCATTATGCATTAAAGGAAGTAAAGAATTATTCTTCTGTTATATTTCGCGTAGCCAAACATGCTTCCTGTAGATTTCCATCTGCCCTCAGATGGATGCACACACTTAGTCCATTGGAGCTGCATCCATGTGGCCTAGGGTAGAATTTGCCTCACAGGTTTGATGCTACTTTCATTACACAAATCATTCTACTGTATAAGTTGTAAGTTACACAAGCCTGATGTCCTGAAATATACTATCATAATGTATTTCTTGGTTGTAGGATGATGGGGACCAAATAGCAAGTGTTGAAGAGCTAGAGAAACAGATTGAAAAACTGACTAAGGTGAGAGATTTCCATCAATTTTAGCTTTATTATTTTTATAAAAATTTGCTCATTCACTACTGTGAACTAGAATGTAAGTAGTTGCCTTGGTGATCCACATTCAGATAAAGGGCATGAGGGCAAACATTTAACCAACTGGTACTGGTGTTTGTCCTAAGTGCCTGGGTCACTTAGAACATTGGGAATTTAAACTGAGGTTGAGGATCTGGTATAGTAAGGGTTTAGACTCGAAGGAAACCTGTTGATATTTCCAGTAGGGCTGGAAAACGATTACAAAAAATTAATTACAATTAATTGGAAGATTAAAAAATAGCTGCAATTTATTCACAATTTTTAATCACACAGTTATACAACAGTCAGCACCCCCACCGCAACAGCCCAGAGCCCAGGCACCCTGTGGCAACTCCCTGTCACCACGAACAGCACATAGTCTCTGCTCCAACCCCATCCTGTCCCACACCTGCTCTGGACTTGCCCTGGCTGGAGCAGACCAGCCAGAACCTGTCTGAACAGCCCTGACCTGGCCCGCCATGGCTGCTCCAAACTCCACTTGACCGTGCTGAGCATTGGCAGTGGCCAGAAAGAAGCTGCTGCATGGAGGAAAAACGGCTTCTCCCTGTCACAGCTGCTGGGCCTTCTTGCTGTGGCCACCTGGAGTCCATGCCCAGGCTGCTCTGCAGCTCTTCTGCAATGCCACCACTGCCCCGCTGGGTGGCCTGGAGGTGGCAGTGATGGCAGAGGAGAAGAACTGCAGGGCAACCCAGACAAGGTCTCTGGGCAACTGCAGCAAGAACGACCGTGCATTGGTCAGGGAGAGGGGCCATTTTTTCCCTGTGCTGAGTAGCATTTTCTGCTGCTCAGCATTGGCAGGTGAGTCTGGAGCAGGCACAGATGGGCTGGGGTGGGGCCATGTTCGCAGGTTCCCACTAGTCCAGAGTTGGTTCACTCTGCTGGTCAAAACAATGTGCGCAATTAATGCTATTAAAAAAAATTAACATGTTAATTTGTTTTTGCGTTAATCACGTACGACAACTGTGATTAACTGACAGCCCTAATTTTCACACACAGATATTTCAATAGAAAAAAACATGTTAAAAATTTGGTATCTTACTGATATGCCTGCAGTTTGATTATTTTTGGAAACTGGTGATTAACATTTTTAAAAACTTGGCTCTTATACTAAAAATAATAAAAATGTATCCTACAACCCAACAAAAAGTACTTATTTAAATATTCAGTTACAGTTAAAAGAAGTTGTTACAGAGAGAACTTAAACTCTGATGGTTAACAATATTTTCAAAGAAGAATTTTTAAGCTACAGTATAGCTAGGGATAGAATCATTTTTTATGTTGTAGGTTACTGGTATTGATTGTGCACCTCATTGTTTATCTCCTGTAGCATATGTCAGTAATGATGATAGAATAAGCCTGTCTTTCTCCTGTGTCTGTGTCTAGGAATAAGTTTCTTTCACAAAGGCACCTTTTTCTTTGAGATATTACCTTTCCTCCTATTCTCCAAGTACTTGCTTGATTTCCCAACTTTATTTTTTTCCAAATGATCATCCCCCCAGCTAGGGACCAACATTCAAGAAACCTGAGCCTGAATTGATTCAATCTTTCAATCAATTAGTCTAACCTGCAAAGATTGAACAAGTTTGCAAGTGGATAGACTTTCCCTTTTTATTCTGGAAATGCATGCAGTGGTTCAGGCCTGAAGCCCAGGGGTGTTATAGCAATCCTCCCTTCCCTTTCACTGGGAAGCTGAGCTGAAGGGGGAGGGGACATACCCAGACACTTTTAGGCCTCAGTAAGACTGAAGAGGGGTTTAAACCCCCACCTTGGTCTACAGGGTTCAGAGGGTGGGGCAAGAGGGAGTGTGGCCAGACCCCTGTGACAGGAGGAGGAGAGAAGAGCTCCCTTACCGCCAGGAACAGTCCAGGCACATAGAGCTTCCCAGCCCCAGAGGTGGACTTGCCCCCCTCCTCCTTCTCCCCCTCTGCCACGGGGTGGGGAGGGGAGCTCTGTGTGGTGCAGGGGGCGAACTCTTCCCCCTCCTCCTCCTACCACTGCCTCCTGCTGCCATGGGGTGGGGAGAGGGGCTCTATGTGGGGCTGCCTGGCCCCGAGGGGGACTCTTCCCCCTGCTCCTTCCCTTGCTGCAGGGTGGGGAGGGGGGCTGTCTGCACTGCTGGGAGGGGTTCCCCCTTCTTCCCCCTTGCCCCCCACTGCTGTGGGGCTGGTAGGGAGGCTGCGTGCAGGGCTGCTTGGCCTCAGAGGGGGACTCTTCCCACTGTTTCCCACCCCCCACAGAGTGGGGAGGGGACTCTGTTCAGTGCTGGAGGGGAACTTTCCCCCATCCTCCTCTTCCCCCTGGCTACCACAGGGTGGGGAGGGAGAGCTCTGTGTGGCGCTGCCTGGCCTGGCTCAGTCTGGGTGCAGGGAGTGATTATCACTGAGCCACAGCCGCTAGGGATGGCTCCGCACCCACAGCCCAGGCCGGCCCTGCTGAGTCCTGGTGGAGACAGCTGCAGGGGCAGGGCCATCCACAGTGGCTGTGGCTGAATGACGGGGCTGAGCCCTGTCGGTGAGTGCAGCCTGGCCTGGCGCACGTAGGCAGCAACTGGCGGGGTGTAGTGGGCTACCTGGGCTGGCTCAGAGGTGCCAGTAGGCCTAGAATCCAGCAGCCTGCTGCGGAGGCTTGCTGTGGACCCACAAGCCTCTGCAATGCCTCCTAGGTGATCTGGGTGGCCTGCTGCCTGGCCAGCCACTACCTGTGCATGCTCTCATGAGGCCAGCCTGCGCTCACTGACAGGGTTCAGCCTCCCCGTCAGTGAGCTGCAGCCCCTACAGATGGCCCCACCCCTGCGGCCCAGCCTGGCCCCATTATATGGCTGCCTGAGCCATGGGGGGGAGAGGGGGGCATCCCTGGTGGCTGTGGCTCAGTAACAGCCACTTCCTGTGCCCAGGTTGGGCAGCACTGCAGAGTCCCCCTCCCTACCCCACGGTGGCAGAGAGAGAGGAGGAGGGAGGAAGAGTTCCCTCCACAGCATCGAACAGAGCTCCCCTCCCCATCCAAAGGGGGAGAAGGAGGGGGAAGAGTCCCTTCTGGGGCTGGGCAGCCCTGCACAGAGCTCCCCTCTCCACCCTACAGGGGCATGGAGGTGGGGGGCTACTCTGTCCCACCTGCAGTTCCCCAGTGGGAGGGGGACAATTAATCCCCTCCCTGCCCACTTAGCCTTAATGGTGCCGTACCAGAATGGCTCCAGTGGCAGGATGTGGCCAGATGCTGTCTTGCCATGGCCCCATTAAAGGTGAAAGGGGCAGGGAGGGGGTTAATTCCTCCCTCCAGCCTTGCCAGATTTAGGCATAAACTAAGTAAGCTTCAGCTTAGGGCCTCATGTTATGAGGGGTGTCTAAACCAACCCTCAGGCCGCGAAGGGTTGGCTGCCAGACCGGAAGTGACTGCGGACTGGCAAACCACAGCCCTGCAGAGCCAGGCAGAGGCCACGACTCCTCCCACACAACCCCGGGCAGCCATGGTTGAGGTTTGGGTCCGCCCTCCTGCCCAGGGGGTGGGGGTATCTTTACTTGTGTTCTGGCCAGAAATTCTGGCCACGGGGCTCTGTGCGGTGGTCCGCAGTTTTCCGGGCTGCTGCTGCTTCTGGTCTGCAGTTTGCTGGGCCGCAGAATAGAAAGGTTGGGAACCCCTAGCTTAGGACCCCAGCATGTCATAATCTGTCCCTGCCTCCATCCCTTCTGTGCTGCAGCTGGGGACTGCCAGCCCCTGCCGCCACCTCAGTCTCTGCTGCTCCTTGACAGACAGGCACAGCTGTGTTGGGAGAAGGAAGGAAGAATTAACCCCCTTCCTGCCCACTTTGCCTTAATGGGGCCATGCCAGCTGGTGTCTTGTCACATCCCCAGCACTGCTCAGGTAAAGGAACAGGGCTAGCCCTGCTCTCCAGAGCAGAGAGTGCAGCCCAACTCAGAGAGCTTGTTGGGATGCCGGAGGACTCTGGTTTAACTTAAATCAGGAAAGGGTCTGGGACAGAAGTTGCATAAACCAGTTTAACCCAAATTAGTGAAGTCTGAAACTGGCTGAACCCTCTCCCTCCCCTTCCCCCTTCCCACATCTCCCACCCCTGGGCTTAGTTGGCTAACATTGTATCGCGTGTAACCTAGTCGCATTCCCCTCCTCTCCCCCATCCCTCTATTGTTAGTCCCTCGCTCGGGCGCTTTGTATTTCCATATCAGCTTTGTCATCTTTTTTTGGATTCCCAATCCAAAACATCTACGAATAAAAGTCAGTCTGTATCTTAAACAAGTTTTGGCCATTTTGAAACTGTTTTATGTGCACTGAACTTACGTTCTGTTACAGGCTTAAACCAGTTTCTGATCATTTAAACCGGTTTATGTGCAACTTGTGTCCCTAGCCCCTAGCTTTTTTTTTTAGCTTTTTTCCGGTGCATTTAATTACAGTTAATCAGCTCCCAACCTTCCACCTCTCTAATGGAATTAAGTAATCAAATAGGATAAAAAGAAAAAAAGTTGATTGGTAGATATGGAAAATAGTATGCTGAAGATTCTGCTGTGTTTGGACTCTGCTGCTTTTATCAAACAGCTTGCATCTGATTATTAGCAAATTCATCCTGCCTAGCTTTGCCACTCCTTTTTTCCTGGTGCCAGCTGCAATAAACTGGCCATTCAGGATGCTACACTGCTTCCAAAAGTGCTAGTTTAGTGGAGTAAGGAGTGGGTAAACTAACTGATATTTGCGTTAGACTGCCCCCCTCCCAGAGACCTCTTTATGTTTAAAGATGGGCTCTATCTAAGATATTTCTGAACTGATTGATTTGTGAACCAATTGAAATATCTCATTAGATTCTCATCAGAAGCTACAGTATCTTACACTGCTCTGGCTAGCTTTAGTCCTCCATATTTGCTGTATTGCATAATTGATAAGATTTGAGCTTTTCTTGTGCAGTAAAATCATTGAGCCTGTTGTTCGGTGAAAGTTGGTAGTAAAAGGTAGAACATGTCACTTCAGAATTCATCCTTGAAGTAAAGCTGATACATACAAGATGAATCTAGAAATACTTGAATTGATTATTTAAAACCAATTTTGCTCTTTAAATAAAATAATCAGACTAGCAAAAAGAGTGAAATATCCCAAATAAAGCTTCTGAAAAACAGCATACTCAGATGGTTCATGAACTGTTGTTTTTTTCTAGCATTGAAGAGATGTTTTAAACGGTAACAATTGATTTTTTCCCCCCCACTGAATTATAATGCTATTTTTTTCTATACAGCAGCAAAGCCAGTACAGAAAAAAATTGTTTGAAGCTTCTCACGCTTTACGTTCAATGATGTTTGGTCAGGATCGTTATAGACGTCGATATTGGATTCTACCCCAGTGTGGGGGTATTTTTGTGGAGGGCATGGAAAGTGGTGAAGGTAAGAAACATGAAACAGTAATTCTAGAAATGGCCATACCAGAATTTAGCACAGATTAATTTAACCTATCTGCATTTCTAGTAATGGCCTGTATTTTCAGAAGGATAAAAACCCCACAACAGATCTATCTATTTGCACAGTGTTATTTGATGAGGCTAAGATAAATTTATTTCTATTGCTCAGTCTGTTAATTTACCTCTTGAAACAGAAGGTTTCAAGATAATTTTTGATGTAGCTAGTGAGGTCCCTGAGTTATATTTTTAATCTTAATATTCAGGTTCTTTTTAATCTTTCTGAACTATTTGTCTCCATTTCCTGTGACAATGTTTAGACTGACTATATAATACATGAAAAAGCACTTCTTTTTAACCATTTTAATTTATTTCCGTGTTTATGCAAGTATTTCAACTTATTATATATGCTTACAGATTTTTTATATATAAATGTTTCTGTGTTTGTGTGTGTGTGAAATAAAAATGAACACAATTGTTGTGCCATAAAATAATACCTTCCTAATTCTCTGCTAAAACAATACTTTATTTTCTAATCTACAGTGTAGTTTTGTTCTTTTTTACACACTGTATTCCAACTGAGGGGGCTTTGAAGTCAATTTCACTAAAACAAAAATAGGCTTTGCTCTTTGTCATGGGTACATGCTGACTATAATCATACTTCTTTTTCAAGATAAACCAATCCAGAATCTCACATCCAGTTCTATTTGAATTTTCAGGAATTCCCAATAGATTTTCCACAGACGGACCTAATTCTATGCTTTTGGTTCTAGAACAGATACATTTTTCAGTTCTGATTTGGATGCAGCAAGAAACTATTAATTTCCTAAAAGTTCAGCCTAATATGGCAAAAAGTCTCCCAAGAATAACTGAGCTCACAAGATTCCATGGAGAGGTCAATCCATGGAAAGATCTAACAAAAACATCCTCAAAGACTTTGGTTCCAAGTTAAACCTGACTCACACCTGAACAACAAAGCCTAGCCTAAATCTACTCCTGATCTCAAAAGCAGCATACTTTTATATATTTTCTGAAGGCACATCCTTCCAAATATCCATTCCATCATTGTATTATGTGGTGTATTAAGAACTTTTTGCACATAAGTAGATACTAAAAGTTGCATGTGATTAGATGTTAGGAGCTGCAGTGCATTTATTTCATTTCCCAGTTTACAAAATGACTTAAATTTATAAAAAAAAAAAAAAAAGCTGTGGTATGAGGGTGTTTTAGCCTATAGCGGGGTGGCCAGAATTACTCACCTTGTGAGCCACTTCTGATCCTCCACAGAAGTTCAAGAGCAGGAGAGTGGGGAAGGAGGAAGGGAGTGGGGGCTGAGTGACCCAGAGTAGAAGTGACCCTCCCTCCTCCCCTCCCACCACAGTGCTAAGCCCGCTCTGGTTTTCCCTGCAGGGAGCACACCCTAAAGTAAGTGGCATGGCTGCAGCCCCCACTCTGGGCACCTGAGCTGGCAGTCCTGGGAGAAGTGGGTAGGACTTAGGCCAATTTCTGGAGAGCCGTGAGTACTGAGCTAGTGAACTGCAGTTTGGCCACCATGGGCCTATAGTATCTCCAAATGCTTGAGAAACTAACATATGTACTTCTGTGGTGAAAAGTTTACCAGGACAAATGTGTGAGTCAGAGATGTCAAACTCAGTATAGGCTCTAGGCTGGATCCTGAGTGGTTCCAGCCCAGACAGTGTAGCAGCTGCTCCAGCTCTAGCTCCAGCTCCAGCTCCAGCATAGGGTATGCAGCAGCAGCTCCAGCTTCTGCCACATGCCGTGTGCCAGAGCTGCTACTGCCACCCTATGCTCCATGCTGTGGTGGCAGCTTTGGCTCCAGGACAGGGCATATGGCAGCACCTGCATGGGGCGGTGGCAGGATTGGCATCCAAGAAGCTAGGGCCACAGCACTGATGATGGGCCAAGCTTTTTGAGGGGAACTGGAGCTGTATCATCCTTCACTCACTCTCCTGCTGCTGAACATAACATCCAGCAGTACCCAAGGCCCCCGATTCTGTGACAGGCCACTTCCCCAACCCATGCATTCCAATTTCATGTTGCCCAGTGGGCCAGATAGAGGCTCCCTGACATGGATCCAGCCTGCTGGCTGTATGCAGGTGTCCCTGCTATAGGTACTTTTGAAGGATGGTTAAACTCCCAGCAAAAAACCCAGAGGTCTCATGTAAGAAGTTTGCTGCCTTTTTTTTCCCTAGCACCCATTTCCCCCCGTTCAATAACTTGCATAATAGTCAAGTTAATCCATGTTAAGAAGCTAAACATCTGAGATTGGAACCTTTGGTTTCTGTGTCTAAGTATTTGAAACATGAGGCATAGACCAATGAGCCATCTGCCCAATTATCATAAACCCTTCCTTCTTAAGAAGCTTTTTCATTTAGAAAAATCCAAGTTTTGGTACCAAACTCAGTACCAGTGGGGGGCACCTTAAAAATTCAAAAAGAACAATACAAAATTAAGGTAGTTAATTTTTCCATGCTTTTGTGTTTTTTTTTTCCCCTTGTTGAAATTATTCTGGTTTTGAAAAATGTGCAACCTCTGCAGGTGTTAACCAGCCACAGACCATAAACAGGACCCCTACTTATCTGTAATTGTGCAGCTGCACTAACTGATGCAGAAACTAAGCAAACAAATGTCTTCCATGCCAAGTGCCTGCCTCCCTTTCCTCCCTCTTCTCTGCCATGTTTCCCTTTCATTCTTTTCTTATGGAAGATTCTTACTAATGGTTATTGACACATACTAATAAAGGCTAAAAAAAGGCAGACAATTAAAGGGAGAATGGTAGAGCAGAAACCCACAACAACTTTTACCCCATTTATAAAAGATAAACCTCTTCACCTAAAAGATATTGAAGGCTGACCTGGGTGCTAAGCACATTGCTTTTGTATTTTAATTTGTTTATCTGTCTATCCTTAGCTCATATCGCTTATTTTAGCTCATTTTAGATGAAGATTAAAAAGTAAAAGCAACAAGCGTCTGGAACTAAAATTCACAGTGGGTGTGTCTACATGTGCGCATTTACTGCTCAGTAACTAAAATTACTGTGCAGTACGGGCATGTGTCTACATGTGCATGCCTGTACTGCGCAGTAAATATGGCAACTTATGGCAATTTGCATGTAAATTTGATACCTCCATCGTGCAGGTATCAAATTTATGCTCGATTAGGTACTGTGCAGTAATGCACGTGTAGACGCTGTACTGTGAAGTAACACTGTTTGGACTGACTTGGGACTAACTTCAGTTCCAAGCGAGTCCAAGCACAGTGTTAATGCTTTTTAATGGCTGTGCATGTAGATGCTGACCTATTCCTGCTTACTGCGCGGTAAATTTAAGCTGACTTAAATGCACATGTCCAGTCTGCTTTAATCTCTTTAATTATTAAAAAAAAAAGCAGAAAATGTCCTGTTTCATCTTTGGGAGACATCTGATCTATGAGCTAAGATTTGTTTCCCTCCCTCCTCCCTCTCAGTCCCTGGCTAGATGGGTGTGAATTTGGGGAAACAGCTTTTATATAAACATAAAGAATATACACATTATTGGTACAAACGTGTGACTTGTTAATAATTCTGTAGCCACTAGTGTTTTTTTCCAAGAACAAAACTATGAAAGTCTTGTCCTTTCCAAAGAAATTAGCACTGATAGACTGCTTCAAATTTTAAAGATTCTGCATGCAAGTTACAGTGGTTCTTTATGAATGTCTGGGGCAGAATTTTGGCCCTTTTGAAGTCGGCAATGGCAAAATTAATTTCAGTGGGGCCTAGGTTTCAACATGGTGCTTAATAAAGTTTGAATCTGTATGCAGTCGTGCAGCACAGGGCATTGAATATTTCTGTGTCCTTTTACAAACTGTTCGGAAGCAAGTTAGGTCCCTTCCAGCTTTACTTCTCTATATGATAAAGTTCTTGAAATATATTGCAATTTAGAGTGGAAGGAAGTGGATGATAAAGTTACGCTGTATATAAAAGTTATTATGGGAGTGGTATAATTAGTTTCTTGTTTTGTGATAATTAAGTTTACAGTTTTTCAATTTTGTAGGTCTAGAAGAAATTGCAAAAGAGAAAGAGAAGTTAAAAAATGCAGAAAGCATACATATCAAAGAAGAGATGTTTGAGACCTCAGAGGAAAAATTAAACTGTTTAAGTACAACTCACTGTGAGCAAAAGGAAGATCTTAAGGAAAAGGACAACACTAATCTCTTTTTACAGAAGCCTGGCTCTTTTTCAAAGCTAAGCAAACTCTTGGAGGTAGCAAAAATGCCACCTGAATCTGATATTTTGTCCCAAAAACCCAATGGCAGTGCAGCAAATGGGTGCATGTTGTCTTATCCAAATAACTCCAAAAACTCTCTCTGCAGCCTTCAGCCCACTGTTTCACAAAGCAGCACTGAAAAATCAGATCCTAGTAATCTTTTTAATCCCATTGCAAGTGGGTCAGGGAAGTTTTACAATTCTCCGTTAGTTCCAAATGACCAGTTGTTAAAGACTCTTACAGAAAAGAGCAGACAGTGGTTCAGCCTTTTACCAAGGATACCATGTGATGACACCTCAGTTACCAATACAGATACACCAGCTGCTTCTTCTACACTAACTCCTCATTCGCATCCTCCATCAAAATCGCCTTCACCAGTCCCATCCTCTCTTATCAGTTCTGCCTCTGCACAGAGTTCTATTGGATTAAACCCTTTTGCATTATCACCACTTCAGGTAGGTAACTAAGTGCCATATAAGGTGGTAGAGGCCAGTCAGATCACTTAAATTGTAATTTTGTTCCTGTTTTTTAAAACCTATCATTTGGATGTAGTTCACTCCTTAGCATTTTTTTATGCTGCTGAATACTGTTTCACAAACAGATTAAAATCACTAGACTAGCAAAATATTTAACCTCTTGTTCATGATATTTCAAATAATGTGTTGTGGCACTGGCAATTGGTAGGTGGAATGGAAAAACAGAAAAAGATAAAGGAAATTGGACCATTCAGAAACAACAGTTTTCTAAACATTCACTGTACTCTAGAAAAGGTTATTAAATGTTTTTTGTCACTTTAGATTCTGTAAGCCAGGGGTCAAGGCCTCTTTCATGTTTTTATTATGCCTAAGATAATGGTATCTTGAAGCATAATTCTACATTCTGCTGTATTAGTACTTGTAGTAATAATATTTTTTTAAATATTTTTGGTGTAGCAGATGAAGACCGGATTGCCTATAATGGGACTTCAGTTTTGTGGATGGCCTACAGGAGTTCTTACTTCAAATGTTCCATTTTCATCTCCTTTACCTAGTCTTGGATCAGGGTTAGGTTTATCAGAAGGGAATGCTAATTCCTTCTTGACACCTAGTGTTCCAACAAGTAAAAGTGAATCACCAATACCACAAGCTGAAAAAGCAGCTTCTGCTCCCTGTACAGCAGTTGAAGTAGCCAAACCAGTAGATTATCCCAGCCCAAAACCCATACCAGAAGGTAAGTACAATCCAACAATATTTTGGGACTATCTAAATGTTGAGTTCTTCTGCTAAGGTATCTAAACTCTTTTGCATGATTTATATAAATAGATCTGATTGTACTAGTGCATAATTTTTAAAATGTTGTAAAGAATCTGCATACTTATCTTCATTCAGAAATGCAGTATGGGTGGTGGAGAATTACTGACCCAGAAGACCTAAAAGCTTTGCTTAAAGTGCTGCATTTCAGGGGAATAAGAGAAAAGGCCTTACAGAAGCAAATACAAAAACACATGGATTACATCACCCTGGCCTGCATCAAGAATAAGGATGGTATGTTACATGCATTATATTGTCTTAAGGATACTTTAACAGAGGTGGGTTTGAGTACTCCTCAGTCCAGATTAGTTGTCAACAAATTAAGGCAAAAGTTGCAACAAAGAACACACAGCCTTGGTGGGAGGATGTCGCACGTCCTTTTAATCACTTTTGTTGCCTCTATTTTGGGCTGCTTCCCAGCCCAGGCTTCTAGCATAACCTAGTCCTGTGGACCTGACTAGGTTATGGTGACCCTTGGAGCTGTCTGGAATTTCTGCTGTGCTGTGTACTGCAGCTTCACCTTGACTCATTCCATCTGGCCCCAAGCCAGATACTACAGTTTAAAAAAATAGGTGTTCATCTTGGATGTTTTACAAGTAAATTCATATAATGATTCTGAAAGATTTCATTGAAGTAACACATCAAGATTCTTTTTAAATTTGTAAAAAAATACAGTGTTCATTAACATAAAACAATACAATTTGATTATCAAATGCAGTTGCAATTATTGAAATAAATGAAAATGAGGAAAACCAGGTAACTCAAGATGTTGTGGAAAACTGGTCAATAGAAGAGCAAGCGATGGAGATGGATCTGGCTATTCTTCAGCAGGTGGAAGATCTAGAAAGGAGAGTTGCATCAGCTAGTTTGCAAGTTAAGGTAAAACTGACTTCCAGTAAAACCCATCACTAAAAATGCATTTACTAAACTGATACGAATTTAAAATAGATACAAACAGTTGTTTTACTCTTGGGTAATCACCTTCTCATTATTCTTTTATGGTTCACAAATAGAACAACTCCAATATAATTTGAATTTATTAATAATCATAGAAGCTGCAATGATTTCTACTTTTCAAACATAAAAGAAGTACATAAGCGTTATTTTTGTTATGATTAAATCTTTAGATAAGGAAGTCACTTAGTAGCCACCTCGCAAAATGCTTGCTTATAACACATGGATTCCTGCACATTTTGATAGCTACAAAGATTTGATGGAAATGGGCTCATTTTGCCATGTCTTTGTAGTGCTTTGTGCTGAAATTGTGTATGTTTTGTTTTTTGTTGCTGCTCTTTAAAATACATAAAAAGAGCATTGACACTTATTTGTTTTGAGGACTGGAGAATCATGGAATACACAGAGCCTTTTGTACATGCTACGTGGAACTACACCTTGATCTTAGCCAAAAGGCCAAGAAGATTGTGAGTCTGAAAGAGCTCAGGATTTCTCAGCTGCCAGTACAACTAGGAGGTTATTTAATGTGGTTGTAGGCTCAGCACATTTATGTCTGCAGTCTGGGCTGCCTTGTTTAGGAAGGAGTAGTGTTGAAGGTTATATATTAGCTCTATGGCATAGGTTGGTCATCATCTTATGATATTTGAGGTTTGGGTTCATTCTTTCTGCTGGAGTGACTGATCTATTTTGATGATCTGCCCCCTGAGACTAATGGAGCTTGCTGTTTTCAGAGGGCTGTCAGGGAGAAAGTTGTTGCTGAGAGATTACACTGCTAATAGATTTTAAAATTCATTATTTAAATATCTGAATACTTTGAGAGAATTTAAAGAACTGATGACTAACTACGGTGATGTGCTAAAGAGAGTAGTACCCTGACTATTTTAGGTTAATTCCATAAAACACTTCCATTATGTGCAGACTTAGCCAACTACAGCAGCAAACAAATATGTAAACCTTTCTATTAAATATAGGGCTGGATATGTCCAGAGCCTGCATCAGAGAGGGAAGATCTGGTATATTATGAACATAAGTCAATTACTAAATTGCACAAGAAGCATGGTGGAGAAAGTGCTGGAGGAGAAGAAGCCAGTACCAGTGCTCTAGAGAGGAAGAGTGACAACCCTCTAGATATAGCTGTAACCAGACTTGCTGACTTGGAGCGGAACATAGAGCGAAGGTATCTGAAGAGCCCCTTAAGTACCACCATTCAGATCAAACTGGATAATGTGGGCACAGTTACTGTCCCTGCTCCTGCACCATCCATTAGTGGTGATGGTGACGGGTAGGTTATTGAGATTAACTTGAAAAATTATTGTGCTTCTTTGCTAATTGGAGCCTATTTTCTATTGCCTGTTATCTATGTATTTTCTTGTATGTCTGTGATCCATACGGATCATGTTATTCTGCATGGTGCTTTGTAAAAATATTTTTTTGTTATGTTTGTTGATAATCCCGCAAAGTTATCTTACATTTAACTGGTTGTGACTAAGCTTTGAGGCACGTAGCCACAGTCTGTGCACTACATCAAATTTAGTTGCTTAAACCTTATACTTATTGGCTGTGTACGTTTCGTCATTGCTTGGCTTTCAATGTGATAATGATTGTTCCACGTTTAGAGATCAGCAAACACGGATGTGACCTGCTTAATTTTTCTATATTTTAATGCAGAATGGAAGAGGATATTGCTCCAGGGCTAAGGGTATGGAGAAGGGCATTGTCAGAAGCTCGCAGTGCTGCACAGGTAGCTCTGTGCATTCAGCAGTTACAGAAATCAATAGCATGGGAAAAATCTATTATGAAAGTAGTAAGTGTTCTTTATTTAAAAAATACTGTAACTAAACTAATTTGCTGTATCCTCTTTTCCCACTTTAAGCTCTTAAACTACTCTGATTAGTAATGTATCTCTTCTAACTGCTTGTAAAGCTTACTACAGTTAAACTGTATTTTGTGCACTTATGAACATAAATATCACAGAAGAGTTGGTCCCCTTTTGCCAAATTCAGCCTCATGAAATTCCTATGATGAAAAGCCCTTCTACTTGTTGCTTTACTTAAGACAGCAATTACTCTTTGAAATTAATATTTAGGTATAAAATAAGCATTGTTGTGCCTTTCTGGTGGAGGGCACCACGTTACTGAAAATTACTGATCTCATCCGTGACATTAATTTTATGGAGACTCAATGTCACATATTTTAATTAAGGATGTGATTTTTCAGAAAGTTGAGATGCTCCAAAATGTGCGTGGCTTCTTTGCATGCCCACTTACCACAACTGCACATGCAAATTGGACAGCTGTACAAGCAAATGGGTTGAAGCATCCATTTCCTCATTACATGAGCCCATTTAACAAATAGAGCTGTGTTAATTGCATATACAAAGAAGGCATGCAAATGCATGTGTAAATATTTGCATGAAGCTTTGAACCTCAAGTTTCTGAAAAGTTAAGCTTGAAAAGTAGAACTTCTAATGATTTAGTTTTAAATATTTGCTGTTGAAATAGTACCTTGTAAAGCTCCTCCTCAACTTGTTGAACTGTTGTTTAAAGCTAGCTCCCAACTGTGTTGTTACCTGAAGCTGGGGTCCCTATATTGCTGGTGGCACTGGCTGAAGCATTTATGTAGCTACTGCGCCCTCCTCACATTTTTGAAGCAGCAATAATGCAAGTAGTATCTCCTTTCTATCCACAGTATGTGTTTTTTAATTGTAGGTGGTTATCAAAAGATGTTGTATAGATTCCAAACTACATTTTATGGGTGTATGTTCATAACAAAGACTTATGGATACAAATGGAGTAGTCAAAAGACCATCTGAAGGGTTTAAGTTGTAATTTTAGACCCCGATAGATTTTTAGACTAACTGATGTTTTTTCTGAATTGGTTTCATGCACGGTATTATCCAAGAAACTTGGATATTCCATAAAAAGGCTGAGGTCTAAAAGGTGTCGATACATAATTAAAAAAACAGTCTTATTAAGTTCAGTTTAAATGCAGAGAATTTCCTTTTCTTTTTTTTAAGTTTCAGTTTTTTCCATTTCTGTTTTTATAAGTTTAGACTTTGGACTGGAAAAACTAAGGCAAATGAATAGTCTAAAATGGATGCTCAACCTCTGGCCTGCAGCCACAATGCCATTGTATCTGGCCTGTGAGGGTCCCCACAGGTTGGGAAATTTGGAGGCAGGGGAGAAATAGCCACCCTCCCCTGCTGCCAAATTCCCATGCCACCTCCTTCAGCACAGCCAGGTAGAGGCTGCGCCATGCTGCCTTTACCCCACACAGCCAGGGTGGAGCTAGGCCACACCCCCTTCTCTGTAAACTGCTAGGTTAGGGCTGGACTATGTTCCCTTTCCCTTGGTCCAGATGAATTGGGGCCAAGCCTTTCCCCCTTCCCCCTGCAGGGCTGGATTGCGGAATGAGCCACACCCTCTATCCCCCACAGGGCTGGCTCAGAGCTGGACCATGCCCCCTCTCCCCCGCAGGGATGGATCGGGACCAAGTGGCCCCCCAGCCTCCTCCACATGACTGGATGGGGCCTTGCCATGCCTACCTCAGGTGCCAGATCAGGACCACGAGTCACAGCCAGGCTGTGGATGGATCCAGCACTGCCTAAGGAAAAAAGTTGAGCACCATTGGTCTAAAATAATCAACATTTTTAAATATTTCCTTTTTATTCATCAAACTACTGTTTTAGATTCGGCAATGACAACCATTAGCTGAAGAGAGCAAGAGTTCCAATTCCTTTGCTGCTTACTACTCTGTCAATTCTCCTCTCTTTTAGTAGCTTATCAAAAATATGTTTGTGTTCTGAAAATTTGCTTTGGAACTTCCTTGTCTATTTGTTACCAACTTTCATCTTAGATAAATTGAAGTGGAGATTTAATGCAATTTTATAAAAACTATAAAAATTAATATAAATACCTATATATTAGAATTAATTTTAAATATATTTTAATGTTGTTAAATATTTAATAATAGATATTACATATTTTAAAAGAATAGTCCAAATGAATGAAGAATCTGAAGTGGCTGTAGTCAGTATGCATTCACTCAGAACCTTTTCTAAAAGATGTGTTGGCTTTTTTTAAAAAAACAACCCCCCCGCCATGTTTATAAATATTTAGAAACATATCTACTCCACCTAACGTCTGCATTACCAGTTTTTTAGGGATTTAAGCAGGTTGAATTGAGATTACACTTAGGCCCTTCGTAGACATTTAAACAGTGGTGCATTTGGGACCAGGTTAATTTTATGTCCCATCCCAAACATACATAGCATGAGCACAGTGTTTGGGATGGGGCATAAAATTCCTCCCATCCCAATCCTGACACTATGGAGGTACCCATACCCTGATCCTGCAGATCAGGCAGAAGGCAACTCTCTTCTAAACCAGGGGTTGCCCCCAGCTTCCAGCAGGTTCCTGACTTGGGGTTATCTGGGGTGGACCTGACAATCAATTATTATTGAACCCAGACCCAGAGGGACCCTAAGCTGTCTGGGGCTGAAGCTGACAGTTCCAGGACTGATTCAGGACCCTGGACTCCCACCATCTTGGTGCCGTAGCCCATTCCTGTAGTGATGCTGACAACTAGCTGATTATCAGCATCGGCATATAAGTGGCTGGTGAGGTCAGGGCAGGAGCATCCTGGGATGCCAGAGGACCCTGAAAAGACCTGTCACCTGATGTGACATGCCACATGTTCAAATTAGAGCTTGATAAAAACCAGCTACAAAAATGTTCTGCAATTTACAAGGGACAGTCTTGTGGCTGGATGGCCATTTTTATCGCATGATAATTACTTTGGATGTGCACGTCTAAATTTACTGTGCAGTTAAGCAGTCGATTGGATAAGTGTATGTCAGGGGCCTTAGAGCCAGATCCCAATTTGTCTGTTGTAAGTCTAAGTAATACTCAAATATTGAAGGCTGGTGGCAGATGGTAAGGTAATTATGAGATTGGGATTTGAAGAATGTTATGCTCCATCCCTGGGATTTGAAGAATGTTATGCTCCATCCCCCAAATCATGCAATTTGCTGTGCGTCAACTGCGAGCATAGAGAGAAATTCATGTTAGGAGTCCACAAAATTTTTAATTTGCTGTGTGGGTCATACATAAGCTTTAGGGCAAATCACTGTGAAGTCTCATGTGCAGCTTGAGAGCAGAGAGCTCCTAACTGCACAGATGCCCATGCCATGTACTATAAAGTGGAGTGTGCAGCTTGGGAGTGAAGAGCTCCTCGCCCCCAAGCTGCTGCTTCTGTGTGTGCCCACTTTTTAAAGGTCTAGGTCACAGTGAGCCTGATATCTGGGAGATGCTTCTGAATGTGGGGCTCACAGCACTCCCCTGTCTGTCTCCAGGAATCAGGTGGGAGCACCAGGTCCACAGCTTGGGGCTGTCCCAGCTTAACCCCACTGATCAAGCAGGGTGCAGCTAAGTTGTGGACCCTGGGGCTGCCCCATGACAGATCCCAACATTCAGCTGAGCTTTGAGATTTGTCATGGGTCAGCCCTGACATGCCACACATTCAGTTTAAGGCATAATACAAATAAGGTTTGTGTGGCTTATGTGTGGAGTAACTTTATGGTTTATTTGCTGTATTAGCAAGCCATAAATTTAACATGTGGCAGAGTTACACGATTAATGTAAGTGCACCTCAGATGTAATGTGTGCCAGGGACCTGACCCAGATCATAGGATGCCTTTTTTTGACAAGTTTAGTTAAAGTACAACTGCTGCCATTTTGAAGCACAGGGAGACTGAATACACATGATGCCAAGGTTGCTGGAGCATGCTAATTGGCACAGTCCAGCAGACTCAGTTAATAAGTCTGTTCCAACATATGCTAAGTAGTATGTGTCAGAGCAGGCATAGGGCATGTGTAGGTGCCCCTAGTTTTTGCTAGATAAGAGGCATTTAGAGCCATACAGACATTGGATCCTGATCCATCATTATGGTGGATACCCCCATAGGGAGTAGCTCGGGGTAGGGGGCAGCAAGTAGTGCAGACTCCCATGTGCTCTTCTACTTCCCAGGACAGCGGCCTCTAACCACTAAGGCTCTAGGTGTGGCAGAGGACACCCTTTACTCCTGTTGAAGCTGAAGCAGGGGGTAGATGAATTAAAAGAAAGACTCTGTCTCTGACCCAACAAGGTAGGCAGTGCTGAAGAAGGCAGCTTCAGACTCAAACCTCTTCTCTGACAGCTCCCAGTGCTCCTTATACTTTAAATATTCATTGCTTAAAATGTATAAAGAGCATCAGGAGCTGCCCATTGAAAGCGTGGTGATGCTGTGTGCTTCCATAAGTGGAACAGAATCACATTCCTGAGGCAAAAACATTTTTTGGCCATGTGGCCATAAAGGCTTTAGACATTTAGTAGGCAGAATAGGATTTGTGCCTAGGTGTTAATTCTTTGTCCAGTTGTTAATGAATTAATCCAAGACCTCAAAAAGGTGCACTGTTTGGAAAACAGTAGATTCAGAAAGAATTCTGAAAGAAATACAAGCAAACCAAAACTAGAGGCTGTAGAAAACTAAATAATTACTTAAATTGTTTAAATGCTAATAGGTTAATTTAGGAGCAGATCAAAGCCTAATAGGTTTTTCTCATGGGTGTGCCTAGCCTTTGGATTCTGCCCTTTTTTATTTTTCTAAAATATCTGTATGAATTTTTAAAAAGAAATTAAAATATCCAAAAGGGAAATTTCAGATGGTTGTACGTTCAGACTTTATTGATGCTGCATCTTATTTTGGCACTTCTTTTTTTATGCAGCTCATTCCACCAAATAGTTGTTTCTTTTAATGACCTACTTCTTACTTTTAAACAGTTTTGCTTAGATGCTTCTCCAAGCCAGATGCTAACCTTCAATCACAGAAAGCTAACATGCACTACAGTATTTGCAAACCCTTCCAAGGGAAGAAAACAATAAGTATTTTAAAAATCTTTCATTATGACTTTTCATGTCTTCCATTCTTGTGTAACAGGATCAACATTCATGCAGAGTATTTCCTCCAGTAATTTTGGTATTGCCATCATAACAGTTAGACTAGTTTCTCTGTAAAATTTTCTATAAAATGAAAAATTGTAACTGTAGCTACTACTTGGATATATATAACATCAATTCCCAATAAAGCCGTGCCTTCTACACAGACAACAAATACCCTCCTAGCTCATGAACCAGATCAGGTGAAGGCATGAGGTTAGACTAAGCAAGTGGAGTTTGCCATATCAGTACTGCAAAACTTGGAAAAAAATAGACCATAAAGGGGAATAATTTTGAGAGCTGAGGGACTTCCTCTAAGGATGCTTTTTAGCCCATAGAGTTCAGCCCTGAAGACAGACAAGAAGATCATTTTGCTTGTGAGTTCTGTCATGGACATAAGTGAAGAGGGAATCCTCTGTATGCTGTCAGGAGCTTTTGAGGTTATCAAATGTAAAATGTTCAAATGTAAAAAAGTATCCACAGCTCTGTATGCTCTAAGACATCATTGTTAAAGGTAGATGAACTTTTTGAGAGTGGTGGCATTTAGCCTTTGGATTATTTCCTCACTATATGTGAAATGTATGTAAGTCATTGCAACCATACTCTCCAATTCTCTTGCTCCTTGTAAGTAATTATTGGAGAGAGAGAATTTACAAAAATATATAATGCATACACAGAGCTGCGGTTACTGTAGATGTTTAAGATGAAACATGAAATAACCGTATTTATTTATACACATATACACACATACAGACAATTCAAGAACACTTTTGTTAAATTAAAGTGATTTTTCATGTATTGTAGTACTGCCAAATATGTCGTAAGGGAGATAATGAAGAACTGCTGCTGCTGTGTGATGGTTGTGACAAAGGCTGTCATACGTACTGCCATAGGCCCAAGATCACTACAATACCAGATGGCGACTGGTTTTGTCCTGCCTGCATAGCAAAGGTAGTATTAACCTTAAAGGTGACTGAAATGCTATTGACCTTCTTGAGCTTCTCCACCAGTGACAGCTTCTCAAACATGTAAAACAGATGTTATTCTGCACATCTTATGCTGGTTTAGCGAACTGTTAGAAATATCCTCAAATATTGCAAAAGAAGAACAGAATTTCATTACAGGTCTTAGCAGGAGATAAAAGGATATGGTTTACAGCTATTTTGTTTGAAATGTGCTTATTTGCAGTTTTAAGTTTAATATTTTTTCTGTCGTTAAATGAGTATCCTGACCATCCACATTTGTTTTAAAATGAAGGGTTGTTTTACCCATTCACCGTTAATATAATTGTTGACAATCAAGTGCTTCACATATTTTTAAAAGTAATGTAGTAGTCAAATACTGCCACCATTTCTGTCATTTTCAATAGGATCATAGGAAAGTAGAACTTGAAGGCCTCTCAAGATCAAGCCCCCTGCTCAAGGCAAAACTATCCCAGCCAAGTGTCTGTCTAACCTGCTCTTGAAAACTTCCAAGAATGGAGATTCCACAGTTTCTCTACCTTGTAGTGTGTTGCAGTGTCATCAATGGCTCAACGTCTAGTTGGGAGAAGGTATCAAGTGAGGTTCCTCAGAGGACTGGTCTGGTGTTGTTTAATATCTTCATTAATTATTTAGATGATGGGTTTGAGTGCACGCTTAGCAAATTTGCAGTCAACACCAGGTTGTGTGGAGTTGCAGACACTCTGGAGAGCAGGGCTAAGATCCAGAATGACCTAGGTAGACTGGAAAGATGGTCTGCAAAAACAAGTGCCAAGTCCTGCACTTGGGACAGAATAATTGTGTGTACGGATACAGATTGGGGAATGAATGGCTAGGCTGCAGTACTGCAGAGAAGGACCTGGGGGTTATAGTGGACACTAAGAATATTATGAGCCAACAGTGTTGCAAGAAAAGTGTAACAGCATCCTGGGTTGTATTAACAGGAGCAGAGCTGACCTGAGCAGGGTGCAGGGCCCGGGGCAAATTGGCCCATGTGGGGCCCCGCCCCCACTCTGATCCCTGAGCAGGAGTGTTATTTGAAATCAAAGGAAGTAGTTCTTCCACTCTTCAGCACTGGTGAGTGCAGCCTCACTTGGAGTACTGTGTCTAGGTTTGGGTCCGACACTTCCGAAAGAATGTGGGCAGTTTGCAGCAGCAAAAATGATCAGGGGCATAGGAGGCACGACTTATGAGGAAAGGCTGAAAGAACTAAGGTTATTTAGTCTGGAGTGGAGAAGATGGAGCAGAGGGGATTTGATAACAGCTTTCAAATACCGGAAGGGCATTTACAGAAAGGGTGGAGATGGGCTTTGCTCTGTGACCTTAGGAGAAAGGACTAAGAAGCAATGGTCTCAACCTGCCGCAGGGGAAATGTTGGTTGGAAATTAGGAAGAACTTTCTGATTATGAGGATGGTCAAGCACTGGAACAGGTACAGGCTAAAGAAATTATGGAATTTCCATACTTGAAACTTTTCAAGAGCACATTAGACAGACCCTTGGCTAGGCTTTCTAATCCAGTGGTTCTCAGTCGTTTCTGTACCAGGACCCATCTGTAAACATTGATGGCCAGTCCTGACCCAGTAAATAGTTTAAGTAGAAAACAGCCCCCGGCCCTGGTGGTGCCTCTCACTCCCAACCTGCTCATACATTGGGCCATGGCCTAGGTGCCCACTGCCCTTAGGTTGCCCACACTGCCTTCTCTTCACCTCTCCTCTGGCATAGAGTGGCAACCAGGCCATGGAGGCAGCAGGAGGAGGTGACAGCAACGTAGCGCCCCTGGTCCTTTACTCTACACACTGCTGGCTGCATGGCTACCACACAGGTGCCAGTGTTGGCAGCAACAAATCTTGCTGCTCTGTGCCACCCTTCTGTGCTGGGTCCTTCTCGCTGGGCCATGGAGGTGGCTCCAGCCTGTGCTCCCCCATGGCACCCTGATGCATCATCTATGCTCTCCCTCCCACCCCCTGTCCTATAGACTTACCTGCAGAAGTTGCTTTCTGGATGCCACACACGTGTGGTGCCCCCTGCCTGATCACCCTCCTCCTGTTCCCCCCAGCCCCAAGCACTCCCTCATAGGCTGGAACTCTGCCAGCCTGCAAAGGGAAACCCACCATTTCCCACATTTGTCTCCTTAAAGGAAAAAATTGTGATTTTTCCACATTTTTTGGTGATTGTTTGTGACCCTTTCATATATTCTTGTGACCCAGTTTTGGGACATAACCCATGGGTTGAGAAATGCCAACCATTTTTTCAGTCTGGTTTAATTAGGTATGCTCCTTCCTTAAGCAGGGGGCTGGACTAGATGACCTCATGGGGGCTCTTCAGTCTCTACTTTCCTATGATTCCTAAGAGATATCAATTCAAACACATTCACATAATTTTTGTGTAAAACTACCATAAACCTTCTGACCTCATAAGATGTTAAGTAGCTCCTGAGAGCTGCTAGGCACTGTACGGACTTTGAAGCATGGAGCACATATGGGGTCAGGCTTTGTGTGAAGACATTCAGTCCATTTCCCAGACCCCTAAACTGAATGAGCACACAGTGGTAATGACTAAGTCACCATGCCTACACAAGTATAAATGTGACATGAGGATATTTCCCTAAACTTGGGACAGAAAAAGGAGACTTGTGTGGTAATAGGATAAGTTTATGGTTGTTTATCTTTGTCATTCTGTTTCAAAGCAAAGGAAATTTGCTTACGGTATTCTTCTTCCATATAATTAATTTATCTAGTCCATCTTGGATAGCTCATCCAAATATTTCAGCCATCCCAACTTAATTGGAGCCAAATGTTTCAGCAGTCTGTTAATGATGTTCATTGTAATTTTGTTTTTTAAATATCTTGTTCAAGTCAACAAGGTTAGTGCTAGGGGTCAGTCTTCTGTCATTTTCCATATTCATTAGAATGTTCTTCAGCTCATAACTTGTTAGATGGAATGTAGTTGGGTTGCAGAAATTTAGAAAATTTCAATTTTTTTTAAATGACTAGCAACTTGCATTGTCTAGTTTCATATCATCTTTCTTCTCCTTGAAAGACTTGGTATTTTCAATGCAGATTTCAGACTTGTAGTTAGATTGATCTTTGAAAGTCAGTAAGATGCAGACATATTTATCTCATCCCTTCCAGTTTGTGTGAATAACTTTTGAATTACTCCTTATGTTTAGTTACCGTTTTGCTGCTATTAATCTGCTAAATTGTTAGTTTCTTTTCTATTCTCATGCGTCTGGAATTGAAACTGAGGATTTCTTAGTCTTTAATCAAGAATGAAACAGATAGAATTGGAAAGTAGAGATGGAAAAAAATCCTCTAGCTGTCTCCCTTCCAGCATTTTTCTTTATTGTAGACTGTCTTGTTCCTCTTTTCTCTGGTGTTTTGCCCAGTCCACTGTAAAATCTCAGAGATCCCTCCTTTTTTAGCACACTGTTTCAGAGCCCAATAAATCTTCCTGCCTTTAAGCTTTAGTTAGCTTTCATCTTAAATATTCTGTTTTTTGTTTTCAACCCATTGTCCCCAGATATGTCTATGTTATTCTAAATACTCTCTTCCTCCATTTTGTTCACATCATTCATGTACTTACCTACAACACCACTACAGGAGAACATAAGTTACAGACATCATACTTATGTAGCTCTTTTAATTATTTAAAAAAAAAATTAAAATAGTCTTTCTGTTCTCATGGCTTTTCTTTTAAACCTTCTCTAGTTTTCAATATCGATCTAGTAACATAGGTTGCTTGCAGACTTGGAAAAAAAAGAAAAATTACACTTTAAACTTGGTGTGCTCCTGTGCCAAGCCCAATGGATGCTTGGAAGAGGCATCTCGTTAGTTGGACCTACCTTTCCAACATCTGTATAGATCGGGCGCTTTATAGTGGGGCTTTTTTGGCACTTTATGTAATAGCTAATTGAACAGCTTTAGATAAAAGCGCCAGAAAGCCCCACTGAAGTACCCAATCTAACCCAAACTCGGATGTTTCAGAGCCGAGTAAAAACTGAATACGCTGCTTCTTCCGGTAAAGAGCAGGTTTGTTTGTTTGTTTCACGTCTGTCAGCAGCCATAATGGCTTCAAATGAATATAGTACTCTAATTATGTTTACAAAGTCCTTTATAGGAGGAAATCTTTAATTCCCCAGTCTTTTAACCTGATGTCTTTTTAAAAATAAATTGTAAAAGCACATTGACTGTTCATGCAGCAAAAAATTCATATCAAATTTCTTGTCTGTTACTATGCTTATGGCTTTTTCAGCTTTGCTGTTCCCTAAGGTTTTCATTTCAATTGGTTATATATATTTTAGTCTATTTCAATCCAGATATATTCAGATCTCACATTTTCCCAAATTAAATCTTATGTTTCTTCAGCTCGTACTTGTAATTTCTTTTGGTTTCTTCTTTTATTTGTTCCCACTCATTTACAACTCATAACTTACTGTCAGCGTCAAATGTAATTAGCATGGTCTTTACTCTTCCTCAACTCAGAAGAGAAGTTGTAAGAATAGTACCCATTGTCATGTGCTCTTCTCATCCTCATCTTGCCACATTGCTGTTTCCCACAATTGCCATTAAAGTTCTCTTTATTTATGCTATTTTGCTATTTTTTTTCATTATTGCTTCAAGATGGAGACAAGTGAGATTGTTTCAGACATTTCTGAATTTTTATGTCCTCCAGTGGAACCTTGAACAAAGTTTGTGGACAGTTTTTTGATATTTTTCCCCCAAAGAAACTGGTGGTGATTTTTTTTTTTTCACTTTTTGGGATGTTCAGCTTCAGAAACCATAAAACAGCCAGTTTCTTAGAGCCTGGTTGCTCAAAACCTTTTGGAAATCAGACTGTTTTATAGTGTCTCAAGTTGGAAACACAAAGTCACTAGTTATTTTTTCAAAATATTGACTTACAGATTTTTATATGATTTCTGGATTTGTTTCAGTCTTCTGGCTTTAGGGAGTAACAGGAAGTAAACAGTCCACCTTTTCTCTTTCATAATAAATGCAATGATTTGTTTGATAATAGTATGTAAGACATTTACTTGTTTTCTGATATTTACCAAAAATAACAACTGTTGTGTTGTCTCTCGGTTTTGTTATTTATTTGAATCACCTCTCTTTTAGGCAAGTGGTCAAACCCTAAAAATAAAAAAATTTCAAATCAAAGGGAAAAAAAGTAATGAACAAAAGAGAGGCAGGAAGTTATCTTTAACAGGAGATACAGAGGATGAAGACTCTGCAACTACCAGCAGCTCCTTAAAAAGAGGAAAGACAGACCCCAAAAAGAGAAAAATGGATGAAAATATTTCTGTTAACCAATTAAAACAAGAAAGTTTCACTCCTATTAAGAAACCTAAAAGGGATGAATCGAAGGACCTGGCTTTATGCAGGTATTGTCTGTCCACCTGTCTGCTTATATAGTGATAAATGCTAAATTTGGGTAAGCCAAATAGCATCTGCTCCAGTACAGTAATGGGAGGGAAGGAAGGGGAAAAAAAGCCGAGTGCCTATAGCACATGAACAGAAAAACCCAGTAATAATTTGGCAGCGAATACTGGAACCACCAATGTATGTGTGGTGGGAGTATTGATGCTTGGCCCCTTATGGGCACCCCTGGGTGGGGTGTGACCCTGAACTACCCTCTGATTTCCTGCATGCTAGAAAGAGCTGAAAGGAAAACAGTGAGAAGAGTGCTGCATAAACTTTTTAAACTATAGTAAATACGGCTGTTCATGCCCAACATGTCTTCAAGATGTATCATACCTGACAACAGAAGGTGCCTCATAGGAATACACCATATCCCTTCACTGGTATGGTCCTTCCTTAAAAGTAGTATAATTTAGCTTGTAGATTGGTTTAAAGAGAGTTGGTGTAAATTTTCTTTTAGTGTAGTATGTTAAGGTCTGTATTGTAAAAGATTTAAAGGGGTGAAGTTTTTTTCTTGTGTTTGAATAATTTTGAATTTCTTCCTCAAGAATTTGCTTAGAGATATCTAAATAATAAATTGGGAGCAATAAATATGACTGTTGACATTTGTCTTCAGTACTTTACACAAAACACTGTCCTCCCTCAAAGGAGGAAAGATTGATGAGACAATATGCTTGTATAAAATGGTGAAGAGTATTTATTAGGGGGAAACAGCTTGAAATATTTGTTTTAAACTTTGTTCTATTTAGCATGATACTGTCTGAATTGGAAACTCATGAAGATGCATGGCCTTTTTTACTTCCTGTAAACTTGAAACTTGTTCCTGGTTATAAGAAGGTTATTAAAAAGCCTATGGACTTCTCTACCATTAGAGAAAAGCTAAGTAGTGGACAGTAAGTAAATATTTGCTTGTTAAAGTTGTGATCATTCATCAAATGGTGGTTTAATCATTCATAGTTGTGCAATTAAAACTGAAGTTATTAAATACAATAATTAGCCAGAGTTAAGTTATAATTAACAAGTGTTTTTTCTCTCCCATCCTTTTCACATGGAAACAGATCCCAGCTCTGTGGGGTCCTCTATTATTTCTTTCCAGTTTATATCTGTGTGCTTCAGATCCCTCATTGAAGCCACCACCTAGTCAAGAGGAAGAAAGACACTTTCCAGAATCCATTAGTTCTATGCAAAATAAGCTGTAAAAGGGTTTGCTTAAGGAGATTCAAACCTCTCTCCTACATGTATGAGAGAGATTCAAACACATGAATATACACACTGGTAGCTATTAAAAGGAACTATAAATCATTTGAATCATTCCTTAAAATATACTGTACTATGGTGACTACTTTAGGCCTTGTGTACCTAGTTAGCATGCCAGGATAGACAATATGAAGTGGAGCAGTGAAAAGGAAATTTTTTCTGTCCCATACTGCTACTACATCAGTCTCCCAGCAGACAGTATTGGAAATATGACCTGAAATTCCTGAGGGCATCATGGAGTCATAAATGCTCCAAACACAAATGCAGCAGTAAAAGTTTTCCTTCCACTGTGCTACCAGTGATTACATAGTTATATGGAAGAAGAATAAGAAAATGTAGTTGTGCACAGGTGCTCACAGATAATAGGAAAGTCAAACAGGGAGGAAAAACAGACACTAAAGGAAACATAAAGTAGGCTTTCTTTAGATAATTTTAAAAGAATGTTACCTTGGTTTCATAATGAGGTGAGTTTCTGGGTCTCTGTTTACCATAAAATTTCACCTGTCCAAGTGTATACTTTGGGCATTAACCAAACGATCTCTTTGGAATTTCCCATGTTTATTTGCATACCACACATGCCCAAGCAAGACATGCACCTTGTTTTGGTAAAGCAGAATGAAGAAGAAAAGTTTTTTCCTTGGAAAAAAGGGTGGGCAGTGGGCAGTCTTACCTGTCACTGCAGGGGCTCACCCAGGCTCTGCAGGTTCTAGTCCTCTCATCAGCCTCACTCCCATCCCTCTGTGAGAGATGCTTCTACTGCAACACCTGCAGGGTTAATCCTTTCACAGTCATAATATAAACGTGTGGTTTGTACATGAATAACATTTACTCATTTAAGAATCCCAAGTGAAGACAATGAATGGCTAACATGAGTAAAATTACTTACAAAATGGTTTACACTGACTACTTTAGGTTGGGTGTAAATTATGAGCTGGGGTGTTGATGAAGAAATTTTTAACACAAATTGTAACATCATAATAATGTGCCTGATTTCCCCATTGTCATGAACCTTGAAATACTGCTGTAAAATGCTGCCCACATTGAGGGGAATGTAGATTGTGACATTTTGAGCCCGCTTTGAGCAGGGATAGTTATTTTGCACTGCCTTGTACCCTGCTGGCGACCTAAGGCCGAGTCTACACAAGTAGGTACACAAACTAAATTAAGCTGTGTTTTTGTATATTTTTTTAAAATTTGATATGGATATATTTGGACTGGTGCATCTTTTATGTGTAGGTAGTCTAGTATTGATTCAAATCCTTGTTTATTTTTGTTTAGCTTGGATTGGTAGTGTAAATGCAACCCACATGTTAATTGATCCACATATTAAGCAGGTTCAGAGTATCTGCATAAGAATGTATACCACTTTAACTAAACTGACTTTAAAACCAGTTTTAATAAACGTCTGTGTTAGGTAAGATTGAACTCCTCAACATAAACTTACAGAAACCAACTGTCTTGAACTCATTCTCCTAACAAGGAACTGCAGCAGAGTTCTGATTCCAGGTTCCTTCCTTAAGCAAGCCTCCCATTAAAATAATTGGAACGTATATACTTGACTGAGAACTAACTATATGCTTGTCCCAGGAACCTAAAGTGCAGTGTTTGTGAAGACTATTCTGTGCATAGATAAATGTAGTCTTGTACTTTTTGCCCAAAGATACTTTAATTTTTGCCTAAGTTTTTTTTTAAACGAGTTTGATATTGGACCCACTGCTGTAACATGGATGAGGTTACACTCAGCAAAGATAATGCAAGAATTTTGTTTATCCACATCATTCTCTAAAATATGGTAGAGCACAAATACATCTTCTGTAAATCATGTAGAAGTAGATTAAGGGAGATTTACGAATCTATACAGTTAATTCAGTTAATGTTTTCGATGCTGAAATTTGTTTTCTTCCTATCTAGTTATTTAATATTTGCCCATTGTTGTAGTGTGTGAGTGGTTCTAATTATCATGCTAAGATGTAAACAGCAATATGCTTATTAAAAATTAATATAACATAATCATCTCCTTCTCAGACATCAGTAACTCCAAAAATAAAATTTAGTTAATATAAAAAATGCTTATATCATGTTATGGCCTGAGAAATTACAAATTTGAATATTTAAACTAAAATAAATATTCCTTGAGAGAGTTATTTTGATTGGTTAGCATTCTTTGTTTTGTCTTGCTCAAGCTAGCATTGTGTTGATATCTTTCATGTGATGAGGATTGAGGATTAAATTTCCAATAGCAGTCCAAATCATGAAAAAAGGAGCAGAGCTGAGCTTATGCAGGAAATGAGCTCCAATTTTTATGAGGCTGTGAAAAGCTTATGAGCACATGCTCCAACGCATTCTGATTAGAGCTCACCGGAGCAGACTCCGTGTTGTAATCCGAATGCTCCAGCAAGCTGCAGTGTCTTGTGTATTTAGCATCCCACATTTCAAAATGGCAGCGGCGGCACTTTAACTAAAGCTCCCAAGAGCCACTCTAATTAAAACAGCAGTGCGTTTCCACTCCCCCTTCTCCCCTGGAGCAAGTGTATAGACACCCAAAATGTCTGCAGCTAGTCTACTACCAGTCATTTGTCCTCAAAGAAGTGGCCAGCTGGCCACAATCTACCATTTGGGCACTCTTTGCTGTGTGGCTCCTGTTACCACTTGTTTCTGAGCATGGGTGTTTTTTTCTACTACTTTCTTCTCAGTATTGATTTGTGGAGACCTTGGACCAGTACAGCTACAACCAGCAACTCTATAGCATAGATTTATGTTTGATAATTTATAGTATGATATTTCCATTTTTAGTTTGGTAAAATTCCTTTTACTGAAAGTATCCATATAAATAGGTTGTGAAATTCTCTCTCTCTCTCCCCACCCCCTCTCTTTCTCATACATGCATGTATGCATACACACGTACGCATGGTCTTATGCAAAAGTAAATGTGTAGAAATTCTGATATATGCTCCCAGCCATTCATAAAACAGTCTTTTGCATATCTGATAGTTTCTGTCCTAAGTTTCATAGTTGGTAGGGTCAGAAGGGACCTGAGCAGATCATCAACTCCGACCCCCTGCCATGGCAGGAAAAAGTACTGGGGTCAAACGACCCCAGCAAGGTGTTCATCTAGCCTCCTCTTAAAGACATCCAGGGTAGGAGCCAGCACCACTTCGCTTGGAAGTTGGTTCCAGCTCCTAGCTGCCCTGACCGCAAATAGTGCCTCCTGATGTCTAATCTGAATCTACCTACCCTGTGCCAGCTTGTGACTGTTATTTCTAGTCACTCCTGGTAGTGCTCAGGGAACAGGACTCCCCCAATGCCTGCTGGTCTTCCCTGACTAGTTTGTAAATGGCCACTAGATCCTCCCTCAGCCTGTTCTTGTGGAGGCTGAACAGGTTCAAGTACCGTAACCTCTCCTTGTAGGGCCTGAGTTCCCCAGCCTGTAGGTATGCTGCTGGTTCTACCTCCCCAGGTGCAGCACCTTGCACTTGTCAGTGTTGAATCCCATCCTGTTCCCATTGGCCACCCCTGTAACCTGTCTAGGTCTGATTGCAGCCTATTCCTCCCTTGTAGTGTGCCCACTTCCCCCCACATCTTAGTGTCATCTGTGAATTTGAACAGGGTGCTTTTTACCCCCTCATCCAAGTAGCTGATGATGATGTTGAACAGTGCGGGCCCGAGGATGGAGCCCCGGGGGACCCCACTGCCCACATCCCTCTAGGTCGAATAAGACCTGTCCACCACCGCTCTCTGGGTGCGACCCTCCAGCCAACTAGTGACCCACCTGTCTGTGTAGGTGTCGATGCCGCAGTCCCCTAGTTTTTTTAATGAGAATGGGGTGAGAGACAGTGTTGAAGGCCTTTCTAAAGTCCAGAAATACTACGTCCGCTGCTACCCCTGCATCTAAGGATTTGGTGACCTGGTTGTAGAAGGCCACCAGGTTGGTCTGACAGGACTTGCTTCTAATGAACCCGTGTTGGTTGTCCCTAAGCATAATCTTCCCTGCTGGCCCCTCATGGACATGCACTATGATAATTCTCGCAAAAAGCTTCTCCGGGATTGAGGTAAGACTAACTGGCCTATAGTTTCCTGGGTTCTCCTTCCTCCCTTTTTTGAGAATGGCAACCACATTGGCCCTTTTCCAGTCCTCTGGCACCACACCAGAGCACCACGAGTGCTTGTAAAGCCATGCCAGGAGTCCTGCAATGACCTCTGCTGCTCTACTTATTGTTTGCATTTGATATCAAAGTTGTGTAGTGTATCAAGAGAAAAAGTTGGAAAATGGACTCACCAGTTCTTTTACAACAGAAAGCAATGTAGTTCAAGAACGGGTGAATAAAATGGAATAGTTTCTTATTATTTTAACCAGAAAAAAGTTAGGGGGAGAGAGTTAAAAATGGGTTTTAGTTCCAGTGCAGAATTGGAATTTTTTCTTAGAGGTTGCACTTTGATGTGAACATTGAAACTAATGGCATAGTTTATTACTTCAAAAGTTCTCTCTCTGCACATACTTTAATACTAAAACTAGAATGGTCAAATATATAATTAAATGTTATACAGTGAATACTGAATATTTTCTGTTCAGCTGTAACTGTGTCTATACTTTTATATCTCTTTTTGATAGATTTAGTTTTTATCATAGGGTTTCTTTGTTCTAAAGAAAAAGCAATCCTTATCTCTCTGTTCTTTCAGGTACCCAAATCTTGAAGCATTTTCCCTAGATGTCAGACTTGTTTTTGACAACTGTGAAACCTTTAATGAAGATGATTCTGACATAGGCAGGGCTGGCCACAACATGAGGAAATATTTTGAAAAAAAATGGACAGAGATTTTCAAAGTGAGCTGAAGTTATCAGAACTCCAATATTTTTCCTTACATAAGGACAAATGAGACCAGCAATGTGAACTGTATTTACATAAAAGTGCAAGGCACATGCATAACTAATGACTGTTTTTTTCCTTAAAGAAGTATCACAGAAGAGTGATACTAAATCTAGAGGCTTCACTCCTACAGCAACCATGGCCCTTGGTTATTGGTTTGTGTGTTTTATCAAACTAATTTAGGTAGAACAGGGAAGCACACCCAAAGAATTTCAAAGAAAGGGGTGTTATAGTGCAATAGCAATTTAAAATTTATCAAAACGCACTGAATATTCAACCACCAGAGCTCTACTTGGGGAAATGGTTCTCTTTTCCCTTTCAATAAATATCTATTTTTCATTTTTTTTACTTCGTAGTTTATTTTTTAGTGAATGTATTTAATTTTATGAATTATTTATGATTAAACAGCATCCAGAATCTTCGTTTTCTGTGAAAAGGAAGAATTAGAAAAATTGCTTTAAATCTTGAAAATACAACAAGGAATGTTTTAAAATATAAAACAAAGCCAAGTAAAACTGTTTACACTGATGTGCTGTGAAAGCACTAAAAATTAAACTTTACTGTAGAGTTACAAGTACATTTATATATATGTTGCTGCATCACTTGTGTAGTTAAATTGTATTTCAAGACAGTGAAGAAAAATTGAGACATATGTATATACTGTTCATTATTGTTTATATTAAGTCTTGTTTTAAATATGTATGATGTGTACATATTGTTTGAAGACATTATTGTTTATGCCTTAGAAGGACTGTAGCATTTTATTTTAGTCTTAAGGTAATTATAGCTATACGGCTTGTACAGTAATTATCCTCTACCAACACTGTGGAGTCTCCTTAATCTTGGTAGTGCCTGCCTTCAAAACAGGGTGTAGGGGATATTAGTTTTCCATTTTTCTATTTTGTTATATAATTTCAAGCCACCAGGGCCTCAAATTCAAGTATAATCATTTGTATCCATGTGGAAAATAAATTGTGACAATTTCCTACGCACGTGGGCGCGCGCACACAGTATTTTTTCATAGAAACATTTCCCTCCATTTGCCTTGCCACAGAAATAACAAAAGACATTTGTAACCACTGTGTTTTATCTACTGTGTGTTGTGGTGGCCTGTTGGGGGCAGATAGATCAGAATTTTTTTTGTACTTATGTAAGAGTACTTGAAGTTTTATTTAAAACAAAATGTTGTGGAAAAGGTAGCATTCTTTTTTTTTTTTCTTTTTTTCTTTTTTTTTTTTTTTAGGAGTGTTATTTTTCACTAGTATGTGTGGCACGGATACAATAAACGACTGTTTTACAAACCAGATTATTTTGGTTATTTTAATATTCGAAGCAGTATGTACAAACAAATACTTCTAAAATTACCTTCTAAATGAGGTTACCCCAAAGTTTGTATTTTGGTGCATCTTATCCTCCAGGCCTCTTTAATTAGTCTTTGGTAGCACAGAAAGAAACAATTGTCAGGCGGTCAGCTGAGCACAGTTGCACCTACAACCAGCTATATGAAGTTTAAATAAGATTGGTTAAGATCTAAGACTAACACTTGGTTTGCAAAGAAATTAATTCTTCTCAGTATTCACTCTTACTTCAGTGTGTACGTACACAGAAAGGTGTAGCAACTGCTGGGCAGCTTGCCACTGCAAGTTTGCTTTTTGCTATGTTCTGGGAACTTTTCTGGGTCTATGCTTAAAAGCCTCTCACAGAATTTTTCCTTATGTTCAGTAGTGTAACTAAGGGTGAGTGAGTGGGGATCAAGCCCTGGATGCTGACTTAAATGGGGCACAAGATTGACAGCCACCACAGCTGCCGGCCTGGCTACACTGCTGGCACTGTGTTGAGCACAAAAACTGCCTGTTACATCTCTGTTTATGTCTAATGTCTCTGAAAGGGACAGTTCCTACATTTATAGCAAAATTGTTTCTCTTTTTCTGGTTCCCACCAAAGTACCTGCTTTGTCTAACATATATATAAATGTAGTTTAATGATCTAACTTTTCTTTCATAATGTTCCTCTTTGAAGCAGTTCTAGGCACCAGCTAGAAGGAGCCCAGAATTTGGAAATCACACGGTTCCAATTTTCAACCCTGGTTTTGCCACTGACTCGTGTGGATTTAGACAAGTTGCTGCACTTTTCTGTTTCATTTTCCCTGTCCACAAAATCAGGATAATAATCTTACATCATCATGCAAGGCTGCGTCATAGGTTATTAAAATTAATTAGTGTTTGTACGTGGCTTTAAACACATAATGTGCTATAAACATGCTAAGGTGTGATGTTATTAGGTATGCTGTCTGGCAAGATGGAAGGGCATTTTTTCCGACATGCTTGTCTTTCTGCTCTAGTTTATTATGTTTCATACTTTATCCATAGATTGGATCTAGTGTTAGTCATTCAAAATTTATGCAGAAAAAATAATATCAGCTGTATTCAGCTGATGGAGTTAGAACTCAAAACAAATAAACCTTAGTTTGGGAGAGGGGAAGAAGAAAAGGAAACATTACAAGACACACAGGAAAAGATGAGCTTAATAAGGGAAGTAAAATCTGTTTTACTGATTCATTAATCCGGGTGAAATAATTGAGGTAAGTATCAAGTACTTTTGAAGTAATTTTGTAATAGCAGATACATTTCCAATATTTTCTAATGTGCTTTGTACAGTGCATGATTAACAGTGAAGAAAGCTGAAAGGATACTGTCAGAGTTAGTACAGTTTGCCAAAATTTTCACCTCCTTAAAAGTTACACCATTAGCCACAGAGTTTTGGTAATACCTTTTAAATAAACAAATTGAGCATCATTCACTTGTTTCCTGTGAAACAAGTAACAAGAACAGGGTGCAGTTTTCTCACCAATAAAAAATGTTTTTTAACACTTTTCCTGATACGCTATTCTTGTATGAAATATTTCATTATATTTTAATAGAAATAATGGCTCTTGTAAATGTTGTATTGTCTGCAAAGAACAGAACAGGATAACAGAAATTACATGTAAGGTTAGCGGTAAATGGGCAAAAATGCAACTGATTTAAATTTTTTGCTGTGTGTCTTTCGAAACCAGGGGTAAGGTAACCCTGAGCACAGGTGCCAGAATGTGGTGTGCACAGGCATTTTGCTTTGCATGAAAGCCTCAGGGTGGATGGTGGGGAAGGGCTGGGGCTGCACTGCCACAACAAGGATTGGGCTCCTCATGGCTCCGCTGCCATCTGCCCCTGGTACACTAACACCTTACAAGTTAAGGTTTTGAATATTTTTGGAACTCTGCCTGAAAACGTTGCTAACGCTTGCTTGCTTGCTTGCTCTCTCTAGGGGAGAGGTTGTAGTGCAGGGGTGGGCAAAATGCGGCCTGCAGGCTGGATGTGGTCCACCAGGCCATTCTATCTGGCCTGCAGGGCCCCTAAAAAAATTTAGAAAATTAATATTTATCTGCCCTTGGCTGCCTGTCATGCGGCCCTTGATGGCTTGCCAAAACTCAGCGGCCCTCCACCTGAAATAATTGCCCACCCCTGTTGTAGAGTGTTCTCTCTCTTTGAGCAAAGGAAAAGACAGGAGGAACATACAGGAAATCTCCAGGCCTATTTAGTTTAGGTACGTGATCTTAATTTGGGGGATATTTCCCCCTCCGTTAGAGTAAGTGTGAATATTGCTTTTGCAGAAGTTCTCAAGCTGTTGCATGAAGATCAGTTAATGATGAGTAGTGGGTGAGTTCTGGTCACAGGTTGCTTTTTTTCTTTTGGTACCACTTCTTTGGAAAGCATGCGAGTGCCTGTAGAGTGCGCAGAGTTTGAAAAGACTGAATACTTCACAAACCCGAGGAAAGGCATTTTGCGGCCCAGGACGCATCTATATATCTGGCCCAGTAAATCCTGCTGCTTGCACAATGCCTGTAGTAGCTGGAAATGAGAGAAAGCAGCCTAGTTTGGCAAAATGCATCGCATTGAAGATGGAAGTAAATTGTTTTTTCCCTAATTCCTTTCCAATTGATTAATATACTTTTCACACAGCAGTCAGAGTGAATGTTCTGCACGCTTGTAAATGGAATGGGGGACACCTGTGGGGCAATTTTTCCTTTACAATGTGCAGTACCGGTGACTCAGGAAACTTTGTTTCTTCAGTTGTGTTTATGTTTGTTTACTTTTTTTTACTTCAATAAAATGTTTATGCCAGAAAAATGAGAGCTTCCTGGTAGTGTCTGGTGAATCATAGGCTATTACTTCCTATCCAGAAAGCTACTATCCCAGGGTTTCAGAATAAGCAAATGTTATTTTGGTCATTCAGCCCTTTTAGAATCAAGCTAAATATTTCTAAACAAATGCAGAAAATATGTACAGATGTACATGCCCAGAAACCTGTAGGAGACCAACTTTAGGTTAAGAACTAGGCCACTTCGGAGTGATGCTGCTTATTCAAAATCATTAAGCAACAAAAATGGTTCCCCTTTTCCCTGTGTTATTATTTCTCAAAATAATAAAAACAATAATAAATTCTCTGGATGAAAGCATGGGGGACATGCAAAAATCTAGCTTTGGCAGCAGCATAGTTAGGGATGGGGAAGTGGGGCACCAGACCCTAGTGCCAACTGAAGGTGGCCACTGTGCAGCCCAGGGTCCAAAAACGTGCTCCTTTTGCCTTAGTCCTGCCTTCTGTGGCAGGTCTTAAGGTCTGTATTTCATGGCTAGCGGTAAGAGCCTTCTACTATTACAGAAGGATGGATCTCAGTGGAGTCTAATATAATACAGTACACACTTACCCTGAAATGTCCCAAGATTGTGGTCTTTGGAACTTTCATTTTTAATCAGAAATTCCTAGTTTTAAGTATCTTTTAGAAGTATAGGTTGTCTAGTGAATAAATACTAATTATCTAAAATGCTGGTAGAGCTAATGCATTTGAATAAGGGACAGTTTTAGTTAGTTATTCAGTGGGATTTAGTTCTGCTTTATACAAATTAGAAGTCAGTCCTGTATCTCTACTATGTGAAAAGCTTACAAGAAGATTTGTTCTACTTGACTTATCAATGTTTGTGTATGGCCAACCTCATTACTGACATACAGATTGTACTTTCTGCAATTTTTTAAGTTAGTAATAAAAGAAACAATATAATTATGATTACTGTCTCAAAGAATGTAGCATTCTTCAGAATTATTGGTGGTGTATGGAATAGAAGATGAGGATACCACCCTTGTCACTTGATTGCAGGTATCTCTGTGGTGGAACATGCCTGCTGTTGTTCCAGCAATACAACATGATTGATTTTAGAAGAGGAAGTGAAGAATTTATGCTGCGGCTGAGACTGAAGGGATCCTTTTGGTGGGCACAATAGAAACATGGGAATTGCTGTACTGAGTTAGATTTTTGGTCCATCTAATCCAGGGTCTTCTCTGTAATAGTGGCTAGCCCACATGCTGTATAAGAAAACACAGCCTTTTCTAGAGTAGGAAGGTGGGATAAATTGCCTCCATAAGGAATATAATTCTCCAAAAGGTATCCATGCAATCGATTGTTTATTTTGAAATACAAAGTTTCCTGCACACAGTTGGCATATCAGTTCTGAAAGGCAGACAGAAGAAAGGAAACTGAGTCAGTGTGTGTGTTGTTTCTGTTCTAATGCTGACTACTTTCAGCAAGTCCCTGAACTTCCCCATCTCGTTTTACTTCACTCTATATACTTTCATACTTTGCACAGGCAAAGTAAAGCTTAATTCATGTCTGTATAAGATTCTGAGATCTTCCAAAGATGAGTAATATAGAAGCTTAAAGACCTGTGTACACATGAACTATCCTAAACAGAGATAGCATTTAAACCATGTTTGTCAGACTCTCATTTAGTATATGCAAGTGGATGTTGTTGAGGAACTCAATGGCCCATTAAAAAATCTCTCAGAAGAGAGGAAGTAACTAAAGTACCAACAAGTTTTATTTTTATTTATAGCACTGCCCTCTCTATCAATGACCTTTCTGAAATTACTTGCCTTATGAAATTAGGTTAGTTATGGAAGCACCACAAGCCAAGTGGATGCGTAGGCAAGATATTTCAAAGGTGTCCAGGACAATTAGATCTGTGACATGACTTACAGCACATTTCTACTGTCATAAAGGTGATGGCAAAAAGATGACTCACTTTCTTGGTGGCAAAGTCCAGCCAAATAAAATTATTAAAAATGTGAGCAGAGTAACATTATTATCTGCTTAGATTGTTAGAACATGAACAGCTGCAGAGAATGTGTCGTGAAAATTGCTAGAAAATCCAGCTGATTTCACTGCAGACTGTGGAGCTGGCAGCCATTTTTACAGATGGAGCGTGGGTGAGCTCCCTCTATGCTTCTAATTGGCCAAGGAGCCCCAGTGGTCCTGCACCTGTCACTGACTGGCTGTAAGAGCTGTCATGTGGCCCTGCCCCACACTGCTGATTGGTGGTAAAGGGTAGGGCTCGATGATGGACAACCCTCACAGCCAATCAGCAGTGGGGGCAGCAGCTGCCCCCCACCCCTTCCCTGCTCCCTTGGGTAGGCTGCACAGCTGGGCCACAGAGGCCATGAGGATTTTTTTTTGGTAAGTTTTTTTTTGGGAGCTCACCAAAAGCTCGGAGCCTGCACTTTTTCACAGAACCTGCCCGAAATTACGTTTTCTGCAAAAATAATGATTTTTATGAGTATGTCCCTGCTCATCATCTGTATTATAATGTAATGCAACCTGTCACATAAAAGATGCAATTCTGTACAGAGACCCTATTGTGCTGGTCTCAGCAAGCCACCAGAGAGCATTCCTAGGTTTTTGAAATGTTCATAATGGCCTAATGATTAGAACAAATGATCAGGCTTGTTTTTCCAGCTCTGTCACTGATGCACAGTGTAATATTGAGCAAGTTTGTTTTGGATCTTAGGCTTCTTGTTTGTAAGAATGAGTATTCTGGCACTAACTTGCTTGAAGAGGATGGAGATCTTTGGATGAAAAGCATTTTAGGAATGGAAAGTATTGTTACAATATAAGTAGCTCAACTGCAACAAATGAAAAAAGACCAATATTTCCATAAAGAAGAAATTATAGAAGGTGTAATTGAGCTTTATTTTGATAGAAAATTAACTAGAAATTACTGGTTGCCTATGTGCAAGCAAATGCAACCTGATTATTTTTGTGAAAACAATACAGTCCTAATTAGTAAAATATATGTTTGGTTCTATAAAAGGGCCAAGATAGCAAAGCTGAAACCAACTACAAGCACAACTGATCATGAAAAATGCAAACAGAAAAACATGAATAACTAATAATAAAAGCACTTTTCACAACATGTTCCAAAAGCCACAGTTCTGCAATCATGAAAAATGCTATTTTAGCTTTAAAAAATCCTACTTAGAAGTAAAAAATACAGCAAAGATTAACACAAGCAAGAGGGTGTTGATTATTTTAATTAATACACACTATTATGAAATGCAGATAGCTGACACAGAAAGCTACAGGTATTAATGAAAAATCCATGTTCTGTTAGGCTAAGGATAATAAATTCTTAAGAATCATTCCAGCTTACTGTTAGTAATAATAACTAGGGAAGATGAGTAATAATAACTAGGGAAGATGGTAAAACAGTTTTAAATTGGCAGGAGTAAGTTTTTTGCCCATGTTCTTTAAAAGATTTGGCCAAGGAAATTCTTCAATTTTTTTGTCAATCTTCATATCACTTCATGCAATTGAATGTTAGGTGGCTAAAGGTGACACTGACAGTATTTCATAACATTGCATCTTTTCTTGCATCCTGTGGCCAAAGTAGGTGAAATGTAGTATCTTCCATCTGTTTTGTGGTTTGACATAAGACTGCCCCTCCCTGCTAAGGGTTCCTAATGGTTGAAATAAAGTACTTATAATTCTGAGATTCATTTGATTTAGTACTGCACAGCATTTTGATTAAAAAAGTTAGTATGCTAAATCAGTAGCAGGTTTAAACAGATTAAACACTGGCCACCAGCAAGAACTCTAAATAAAATCATTAATGGACAGTCATCAGGAAATACAGCTAGCGGTAGTGTTTATAATAGGGTCCCAGGGCTGTGTTTCTGGCACTAAGTTGTTCAGTGTATTTATTAGTGACCTGGAAGAAAAATACAAGGTCATGCTGCTGCTGCTGTGTTCAGAGGATATAAAAGTGTTGAGTGGTGAATAACAAAAGAGCTGTCAGTTGTACAGAGCTATCTAAGCCGGTTGCAATGGAACAACTTGCATTTTTTATGAACGGTAATGTCACGGATGTAGGAAGGAAGAACATCAAGTGGCTTTAAAGGAAGGGATGTTGGATCTGACAGCAGTGACTGGAAAGAAGGACACAGGGGTGGGTCCGGGCACGGAACCAGCTCCCAGTATATGGTTTGCTACGCTGGGTAATGCTGCAGCAGGGAAGGGAGGCTGGGTGCAGGACAGCTGACTGCAGAATTGCAGTAATGACATCCCTACTTGGGAAAGGATGTTGGAAAAAATGGGAAAGGGTTCAGAAAGGAGTCGGGGAAAGATCCCAGCTCTAGAAAACCTGTGGGTCAGTGCTAGAGTTTTCCCCACAACCTTTTTTTAGCTTGTCAAAAGTACCCCTCTTCCAGGGATCTCTTGAGCATACAGTACACGAACTACCTTTGCCAGCAGCAGGATGTTGGCTACTACAGGTTGTGTTTCTCCTGGGGCAGGGCAAGCTGGGATGTCTCTGTCACGGTTGTGGGGCCTGGCCAGGAGAGGTTGGAGCAGGGACAGGGACGATAGGGAGGGGTTGGACAAGAGGTAGGGCTGCTGTTTGAATGTATTCTGGGAGGCTTCGTCCCATGCAGCATTACAGTGTATAGGCTTCACCTCAGGAAGGCAAACGCACGTGACTCTTCACCTTTTAAAAACCCACTGAACACGTATTAAAAGCACACACTGTATACAACGGATTCCACATTTAATATTTACTTTAATAAATGCCCCGTCGTTGATCTGCGGGGCGACTCCCGCGTAATTCCTGCAGGCTCCAGGGTAATCCTGGGGGGTTGGCAACCCTCCCTGGAAGTCCCTGCCCGCCTGAACCCCGCCCCCACGCATCACCCGGGAATCGCACCGCCCCCGCCACAAGCAGGTCTGTGCAGTCACGAGCCAGCCGCAAAGTTGCGCGCTAGAGACCGGCCCCGCGACAGGCCCCCTGGGCGCCCGGCCCACAGCAGTGCGACGCGTCTCCTCCCCGCCAGCACGGAGCCCGCCCCGCCCCCGTCCCCGGCGCGCGACGCGCGGCGCGGGTGGAGCCGGACCGGCGCGACCTGCGCAGGCGCGGAGCTGCGGGGTAAGGGGTGGGGGGCGCGCCTTTGGGCGGTCACGTGCGTACAGGTGAGAGCAGAGTCCGCACCTGAGCGGGGAGGTGCTGCGTCACGTGACTTGCCCGAGGCGGCCCCAACCCCGCGCTGCTGAGGTAGGTAGGGAAGGGGGCGCGTTTGCCCGGCCTGGCCTGGCCCGGCCTGGCCCTCTTCCGTCCCCGCCTGGCCGGGGGCGCCCATCGCTTCAGAGCGGGGCCAGGCGGGCCCGGAACCACTCGGCTCAGATCCGCCCTCTGGGGCCGAGCCCTGCCCTGTGCCGCGCGGGGATGCTGGGCTCGGCTGACTCTTGGCCAAGCCCGAGCAGGGGCTCTGCTGGTCGGGCCCTTCTGGGCCCAAGCCCCTTACTGTGGTTTGGGTACCGGCACACGAGTGCACTCCCTGGAGCAGCTCCTTGTCTGCTCTTGAACCAGCGGTGACGAAGTGTCACTTCTTCATCTCTAGAGCTGGTCCTTGCTGCGCGTGAGCAGCAGCGGAGCTGAAGCGAGTCTGCGTAGAACCACACCGGTCGCGCTGTTGCTTCGGCTTTTGTCAGCATCGGCACAGCTGCTTAGGACGAGCGTAAAAATTACCAGCGCTGGCGGAAATGGGTCTGGGAAAAGCTGTGTTGAATTTGGGGTTGGAGAGATTGGTGCTTTGTGGGAGAAGAGTGAAACGGGTTGGGGAAAAAACTGGCTAGATTTTAGCCAAGACGGCAAACAGAAACGAAATCTGCAGGAGGAATTGTGTGTCTTGCCTGTCATGTCTTCTGCGTGTTTACTAGCTAGCACCATCCTTGCATCCCCAGTGTGGTCTCCAGTGGTCTAGCAGTTATCCTCACTCTGTTCACATGTTGCAGTCTAGTTCTCTTTTCCTGTTCATAGATACAGTGTAACACTGTCCTGGGATAGTTCAGATTTCAAAACCTCGGTCTGTATGTAAGTGGTTTCATGTTGCCATCATTCTAAAAGCATCCTTGAGCAAAGAGACCAGGTGCAATGATCGTAGAACGTTAGGGGTGGAAGGGACCTCAGGAGGTCATCTAGTCCAACCACTCTGGAAAAAGTAGGACCATTGAAAGAGGCAGTTTTTATCTGAAGCTCCCCACCTAGATCACCCCAGCCAAGGTTTGTCCAGCCAGGTCTTAACCTCCAAGGATGGAGAGTCCACAGCCTCCCTGAGTAACCTGTTCCATTGCTTTACTACCCTCCTAGTGAGAGTTTTTTTTCTAATATCTAACCTAAACTTCCCTTGCTGCAACTTGAGACCATTGCTCCTTCTTCTGTCACCTGACATCACTGAAAGCAGTCTGGCTCTGGGGTGAGCGGTTATTTGGGCTGGAGGGCCACTTAACAGCTCACCAAAATGTGTTGGTGGGCGCAAAGCATGAAGAGGGTGGTGGGGAGTTGGGGACATACCAGTTGATTCTATCCGGTCTGCCAGCTGCCACCAGGAGCCTGAGGAGTGAGGGCTGTGTACTGTAGCACATGGCTCTGCCCTGCCATTGCTGGGGCTAGGCTAAGCTGTGCAGAGTGAAAATGACTCCTCCCCGCCCAGCTTCCTTCCGGCGCTATGCAGTCCTGGCATAGCAGCTGTTGGCAGAGGGACCTGTACAGGACGTGGTATGATGCATTGCACAGACTAGCCATCCTCCCACTGACCTGGTGTGATGTGCTGCTGCCACTGTGCTACACCAAAAAACCTGGGGGCTGCTGCCCCAGGCTGAGGTCCCCTCATGGCTGGTATGGACTCCTCTAGTGGCCACAATGCATCATCATGGTGGCCGGGTAGGATGGCTACTTGGAATGCTGCATCACTCCTGGTCCCGATGCCAACAGCCATGGTACCAGGACTGCACAGCTGCAGCACCAATAGGAAGCTGGGTGGCAGTGGGGGGTGGAACAGTCTGCATGCTGTCCAGCCTGGCCCCAGCTCTGGCAGAGCAGTACAGTGCGGGATGCAGCCCTTCATACTCAGGCTTCCAGTGGTGGCTGGGAGACTGGATAGGATCAATTAGCAAGCCAGATATGGGCAAAATATAGCCTGTGGGCCATACCTGGTCTAACTCCATCTTCTTTGGAACCGTCTATCAGGTAGTTGAAGGCTGCTATTAAAAACCCTCTCAGCCTCTCCTCATAAGTCATGTGGAGTAGAAGATACACTGGAGGGTAGGGTTAGGATTCCAAGAGACCTCGACAGATTGGAGAACTGGACAGAAAGAAATCTCATGAGGCACAGTAAGGACAAGTGCAGAGTCTAACCCAGTCTCCTAACCATTTTTGTTGCCCTCTGCTGGATTCTCTTCAAATTTATCTACCTCCTTCCTGTAGCGGGGGGCCCAAAACTGGATACAGTACTCCAGACGTGGCCTCACCAGTGCTGAATAGAAGGGAAGAATCAGTTCCCTTGATCTGCTGGCAACACTCCTATCAATGCAGCCCAATATGCCGTTGCCTTCTTTGCAACAAGGACACACTCTTGGCTTGTTTTCAGCACTGTAACCCCCAGGTCTGTTTCTGCAGAGCTGCTACCCTAGCCAGTTCGTCCCCAGCCTGTACTGATGCATGGGATTGTTCCATCCCAAGTGCAGGACTCTGCAATTGGCCTTACTGAGCCTCATGAGATTTCTTTTTTGTTCAGTTCTTCAATTTGTTGAGGTCTTTCTGAATCCTAATCTTACCCTCCAGTAGGTTGTCAACCGGAGGTACTTGAAAAGGCCCTAGGGGGGTATGCGTGGGTGGGCGGGCACAGAACGCTGCCACGCAGCATCCCACACTACCATGCAGTGCCACCTGCCCAGCCAGATGTCTTTAGGGGGCAGGCAAAGCTTGCACGTGCCGGCTGCTGCCACTCCACATCCGGCCATGCGCCTCGTCCCCTCACCCCACCTGCTTGGTGTCTGGCTGCTTGCCATCACGCCCCCCCCCCCGCTGCTTGGCGGCCAGGGGTACACTGCACCATGTCTGGCTGCTGGGGGCTACAACGATGCAAAAAGGTTGAAAACACCTGCTCCAGTGTATTTACTATTCCCCCCCAGCTTGGTGTCATGCAAACTTGCTGGAGGTGCACTCTGCCATCTTCCAGGTCATTAATGAAGATTTGTACAAAGCCAGCCCCAGGACCGACCCTTGGGGCACTCCACTTGATAGTGGCTGCCAGCTAGACATTGAGCCATTGATTACTACCCTTTGAGTCCAACAATCCAGCCAGTTTTCTGTCCACCTTACAGTCCAGTCCATTCATCCAACCCATACTTCCTTGATTGCGAGAATGTTATGGGAAAACATATCAAAAGCCTTGCGTAAATAGTGGTATATCACATGCACTGCTCTCCCTGCATCCATAGAACCAGTCATCTCATCATAGAAGGCAGTCAGGTTTATCCGGCATGACTTGTCCGTGGTGAATCCATGCTGACTGTTTCTAATCACCTTCTCCAAGTGCTTAGAAATGGATTTCTTGAGGACTTGCTTTGTGATTTTTCCAGGGACTAGGTGAGGCTGACGGGTTTGTAGTTCCCTGGATCCTCCTTCCCTTTCTTAAAAGATGGGCCCTATATTTGCCCTTTTCCAATCATCTGGGACCTCTGCCAACCACCACAAGTTTTCACAGATAATGGCCAGAGGCTCTGCAATCACATCAGCCAACTCCCTTGGCACCTTTGGTTCACTGTGTCAAGCCCCATGGACTTGTACAAATCCAGCTTTTCTAAATAAACAGGTTCAGGTTCCTAAGCTGTTCTTTTACCACTTTTGCTGCTCATCTCCTCCACAAACTATGCTGTCAGGGGCAGTAGTCTGGGATCTGACCTAACCTGTGAAGACAGGTGAAAAAGGCATTGAGTACTTCAGCTTTTCAACATCATCTGTCACTAGGTTGCCTCCCCCATTCAGTAATGGACCCATGCTTTCCTTGATCTTCCTTGTAAAAACCCTTCTTGTTACTCTTCATGTCCCTAGCTAGCTGCAACTCCAATTGCATTTTGGCTTTCCTGATTTCATCTCTGTATGCCTGAGCAATACTCTTATATTCCTCCCTAGTTGTTTGTCCAAGTTTTCACTTTTTGCAAGCGTCCTTTTTGTTTTAGCTCAGTGAAGAGTTGCCTGCTAAGCCAAGCTGGTCTTCTGCCATCCGGCAACATGTAGAGGGTGTACCACCTGAGCGTGGTGGTGCTCCCCCTGTGGGCAGTTGCCACTTGCCACCCTGCTGACACTGCTGGCAGCATTTGCAGGTGGTCTGTGGTTCCTGCTGGCCACTACTGATGCTGCAGGTGGTGGCTGCATGTGATCACCGACCCTTGGTTAGTGCTTGCCACCACCCCCCCGCCGCCAGTGGTGGCTGCGGGAGCTCTCCCACTTACTGCCGCTGGGTTCCTGCTGCTGCTATGCCCCCTACCCACCGGGGGCATGCATCATTTATGTCTGCCCTACTTGCTAATCTTTCTGTGCATTAGATAGTTTGTTCCTGTACCATCAATAAGGTTTTTTTAAAGTACAACCAGGTCTCTTGGACTCCTCTCCCCCTCACACTGGCCTCCCAAGGAATCTGGCCCATCAGTTCCCTCAGTGAGTCAAGTCTGCTTTTTTGAAGTCCAGGGCCATTACTTTGCTGCTCTCCTTCTTCCTCTTCCTCAGGATCCTGAGCTCAGTCATCTTGTTGTTGCTGCTTTCTGAGTTACCATCCACTTCTACATTCCCCACCAATTCTTCCCTGTTTATGAGCAGTAGATCAGAAAGAGCATGACACCTAGTTGACTTCTCTAACACTTGCACAGGGAAGTTGTCCCCAACACTCTCCAAGAAGTTCCTGGATTGTCTGAGCAAGTATTGCCTTCTCAGCAGATGTCAGGGTGATTGAACTCCCTCATGAGAACCATGGCCTGTGATTTGGAAACGTCTGCTAGTGATTTGAAGAAAGCCTCATCCACCCCCTTCCTCCTGGTTTGGTGGTCTATAGCAGACACGCATCACAACATCACCCTTGTTGCTCTCCCCTCTGACCCTAGCCCAGAGACTTTCAACAGGCCTATCTCCAGTTTCATAGTGGAACGCTGAGCAATCATACAGCTCTTTTACATACAGCGCAACTCCTCCTCTTCTCCCCTGTCTGTCCTTCCTGAGCACTTTATAAACATCTATGACAGTGCTCCAGTCGCACAGAGTAACCCACTGAGTCTCTGTTACTCCAACTGCATCATAGTTCCATGACTGTGGAACAAGGACTTCCAGTTCTTCCTGCTTGTTTCCCAGGCTCTGTGCATTTGTGTACAGACACCTGAGGTAACTAGCCACTTGACCTACTTTCCCAGGAAGAATGAAAAGGCCTCCCCTGTTGCCCCCTTCTGTTTGTGCTTCCTCCTGGTCAGCCACTTCCCCAGTTACCTCAGGGTTTTGCTCTCCTTCCCCCAGGGAACCTGGTTTAAAGCCCTCATTAGGTTAGGAAGCCTGTGAGAGAGCTATAGAGCCCTTTTCTCTGACGTTGCACTTCCTTCTGATCGTGAGACCAAAATTGTTCAGTGGCAAACACTGGGCGGAGTGACTGGGGTGCTCTTATTCACAGCTGACTCTTTGTGAAGCCCAAACAGTAGTCCTGCTAGTAGGGCTTGGAGCCCCTTCTGAGTTTGTGTTCTTGTTCTAGTTTTAGCACCAGCTGAACTGGTATGGATTGATTTCCCCAAGTGACTCTTTTTCTGCTCTCTGTCAGAGGTCATTTCTTTGACTCCAAAGTAGTTACTCCTGATTTGCATCCATGAGAGCAGAATTGGAGCAAATCAACTTAGTAACAACACTGCTAGCAATTCTGCATGATTACAGCTGCTTAGAAGAGGCTTAAAAGTCACCAGAACCAGTTGAGGTTGGTTGGATTTGGGATTTTCAGGGGACTGGGGTTTTGGGAAAGATAGGGCTTCAGCTTGGGGGTAAAGCCAGAGCTGAGCTCTCACCTGCCCTGGGCTGGTACTCAAATCCTAAATGAAGCTTCCCTCTCTCTCCCACCATGCTGACTGGTGGGAATAACTTAGTCTTGGATATGGGTAAATAACATAATAAGGTCTCTAGGCTTTAAATATGGAACCTGATCCCATAAAGTAAGTTTTTCCTGGGCATGTCATATGTATTGTAAATTGTTAAGTTTGATTACTGTATTTTCTTGAATTTCAGGTGACCTCCTAATAATTAGATCCTATACGTAGAATTCTTTTTATAAATTAGTAATAATTTTCTATGTATATATTCTAATTATTGGAGGGTTGTCTTTAGTCTTTCCTATTGCTACAGGGGAGCAGATGATGTGGGGGGGGAGAGGGGTGTAGAGATCAAGCAGCTTGATTCCTGCTTATGCCATCCCCCCACAGCCTCACTTTGTCTCTCTTCTCCTTCTTCCTTCTCTTTCCTCTGTTTCCCATTTTCCACAGTCTCTCTGCTCTGCTTCCTCCCAGCCTCTGCTCCGTGCTGTCGCCTCCCCTTACCATTGCTCTGTGGTAGCAGGTTCCATCTCCATTCCAATCTGGGGCATTGAGCACGACTCCAGCCCAGCACCCCTAGCAACTATGCAGGCTGTGCACTGCTGCTGCAGGTTGGGCTGGAGTGGAGCAAAGGTAAAGGCTGGGGGATGGGGAGGGAAAGGGGCAGGTTGGGGAGCAGAGGCTGCTTGGGTCCCGGAGAGATTAGGAAGAAGCTGAGGGGGTGGGGAGATGGTGGCGTGTAGGGGAAACAGGCAGCAGCTGTGGCTACAGTTCTGACCCCAAGTAAGGGCTAGAGTGGGTGCCACATCAGCTGCTTGCCCCCCTCTCCCATGCGATTCTAAGACTTATTTGTGATTCCTCTGTTAAATGGTGGAATCTTCATCTTAGAATAGAATAAATGCATTAGCTTTCTGTACAGTGCCTACTTACCCCATTAAACGCCAGCAGCCTCAACGCAGAGGTAGATGTCAGACTGGAAACCCCTCTATGCAATAGCTAGATGAGTATATATACAGGTTTAATTTATAAGGACTTGACCACATTCCCATTGCTTTCAGTGGAAATACAAATGAGCTTTAGAGAAAAACTGCTTCTTTCAATGGACCTTCTTTTTTCCTGGGTAAGGCAGGTAGATGAGTGGAAAAAATCTCCACATGTCGTTTTTAATGTAGAAGCACTAAAAATGAGTGTATTGACTATATTAACACCTCTCTCTCTCTCTCTAATTTCAGAACATTTTGTTTATAGCAGGTAACATGGTGAAACTAATTTACACCTTAGCTGATCATAGTGATGATGTCAACTACTGTGCATTATCATCGTCCTACTTGGCTACTTGTTCCATGGACAAAACAATCCGCTTGTATTCTTTAAACAACTTTTCTGAGCTTTCTTACTCACCATTAAGAGGCCACACTTATGCGGTCCACTGCTGCTGCTTCTCGTCTTCGGGAAAGATTTTAGCTTCATGTTCAACTGATGGTACCACAGTGCTGTGGGACACTCAAAATGGTCAGAGGCTAGCAGTGCTGGAGCAACCCAGTGACAGCCCTGTAAGAGTCTGCCAATTTTCCCCTGACTCTACATACCTAGTTTCGGGTGCAGCAGATGGTACCATAGTTCTCTGGAATGTGGAGTCCCTGAGATTGTACAGGTGAGTGCCAAATATTTCTAACAAGAAGAATTTTTTTGGAAATGCTATATGCTTGAAGTCTGATATGAAGAGGTTGCTGAGGACCGGTTGGTCCTGTTGAGCTTGCTGAGAGCTGCCAATGCCTTTAGACCTTGTTTTCTCTAGTAAAAATGTGTTTTAGTATCAGTGACTGTCATGGGTAGGAAAGCAATGATGTCATTGGGGAAGTTATACTTTAGACATGGCAGGAGCACTTCTAACACTAAGTTCTCTAACCAAAAAGATGGAATTGGACCCAAAAAGCTGCGGAAAAGTTTGGAATGGAAAAGAAGGCTGGGATAAAGTACAAATTTGAAAATCAGAAGTTATGCTTTGTTAGTATGAATTTAGAGTTTCTTAGATTTCTATCCTTATTTTATTTTTGTTTCAACCTGTCCCTTTTAGGGGAAAATCTTTTCCATTTAAGTTAACACAATGTTCCCATTGATTTTACTGAGATTAGTACTTGTTATATATTGTGTAACAATATATGTTTGTAAACATCATATCTTGGTAGGAAAGGGTTATGACTACTCAGAAGACAATAACCACAAACTTGACCACATCAGAGTTGAGCAACATGATTATATTTTTTAAATTAATTTTAAAATGTTGAATTATCATCAAAATACCTTTTCAATATGTTACGTAGTTAAAAGTCAGTGTGTTAATTAAATACTTCATATTTTATAAAAAAAAATTTTACGAAGTAGAAAATATTAGAAAAAGATCCTGGCACATCACCTGTTTTAGATTGTAATCTGAATTATGTAGATACAGTTGAGTCTGAAATTACAAAACACTGTACTATATGGTGTTACAGTTTTACATGCAAAGCTGGAAAAGGTTGTTTTTCAGTGATAATTTTACATTGGTTACTAGCAGTCTACTTCACAGAACGGCATTCCAGCTTGTTTGTTTATGGATTGTTGATGTTCTTTTAAATAGGGCTGAAAGATTTATCCTTTTCAGAAGGAAAAGCCATCATTTGATGGTAAATGTTAGTCTAACAGTATGTAGAAGGTAAATTTTAAATTCATTTGATTAAATTGTGCAAATAGCAGACCAAATCCTGCTGAAGTAAGAAGGAGGTATGGGGACAGAATTGTTGCTTGGTAGGGAATGATTTTTTCGAATACTAAGGAAACTGTTGTACCCAGTAAAGTATATACCTTTTAAGATTAAAGGGTTTTTAAGTATTGATCCTGTTTGCCTTTTAAATATGGATGAGTAAATTAGGCTAAACCCTACTGTCTGTACTTCAGCAAAGCATTCTGTGAATTTAGGGCAGTGGTGACAGAATTTGGCCCCAGTTGAGTGTAATAAACATGTTCCTTTTACCTTCACTTTAAGTACATTCTTCTATATTAACAGTAAATAGCATGAAGCGTTAGCAGACTTCTTGGGAGTTTTTTTTGGTGAAGAGAACAGCACTTTGGCAAGATTTAATTTATCTAGACAGCAGGGTGAGTGAACACTTGTTTCTGTTAGCAAAGCCTAATATGTTTTTCCATCTCTTCCTGAAAATGTTGCTGCCTATGTGAACTACCTTCCTTTTTGCCCTATATCATAGTTACTTAGATGTGAGCTGTAAAACTGTGCAAAACTAAAATAAATTTATTTAAAAGTTGTCTGAAATACTGTACGTTTAAAGGTTGTTCTATAAAGGATTTTGCCATTTTTTTACTACTTTATGCTGCAAGGAGAAAGTGTTTTTGTGAACAGGATGGTAAATTACTTTTTCCTGCTTTTTAACTTTTGGAAAATCAGTCATGTCATATCCTACAGCAGGGGCAGGGAAGGTATGTACGTGTGTGTGTGTGGGAGAAACAGAAGCCTGAGACTGCAGGGGAAGGGAGGAAGAGGGGGTTAGAAGTAACATTGGGAGCAGGGGGTGTGAGGCTGCAGGGCAGGGAGTGCAGGGGGTGTATAGGTGGTAAAGGACCAGGCAGCAGCTGCAGTTTTGGCCCCAGCTCCAGCTGTCTGCTCCCAGCTACCTTGTATTTGGTTTCAAGATAAGGGGCTTTTTTCCTTTTGTTAAATAGGTGAAAAACCTTGTCTTGGAATCAAGTAAATATGGTAATAATCTAAAACCAATACGTAGCATTTTTTCCAGCACAAGTGAAGAGATCTATGGGGCCAGTTCTTTCTTGGTCATTATCATTGGCTGTTTTGCTTGGATATCTCTTTATTTGACAAGTTGACAGTTTTTCTCTCCGTATTAATTCATGGCTGGTACAGAGGTTTTTTAGCCCTTTTGCATTTCTCTATACCCAAGCGTCCTTCATATATCCTCTGTAATATATCCTGATGTAATACTTTGGGAACAACAAGTCTGTCATTTCTAAACAAGAGTCTATCTATTACTGACAGCTCTGCTTCAACCTGGTGATAAGGACTGGATGTGTATCTTGCAGACTATTCTGCATTAATAGCTTATATTACTGGTTGCAAAGTCTGATCTTGCATCATGGCATCTGCGATTACAATCCACATTTATCTGAAACTAGGCACATTTTCTTAAAAAACAAAAAGGAAGAAAAAGGTATGCAATGTCTAACTCTAGGTTTGGTTCTATTTCTGTTCAGTCAGAAGCTGCAGACAAATTATCTGCCACCACTGACATTTCTCTGGTTTATATTCTGATCTTAAATCATACAACTGCAATTCGTCCGTCCCCCCCCCCCACCTTTTTTTTTGCTTTGCCACCAGTGACTTATTATCCATTTAATTAAATACTGGTTTCTCATACAGAAAGACATGGGACTTTTTACGTTACACCAGAGCTAAAGTTACTTTTTCCAGTTCATACCTGCTGATACTCAGTTTTAGTTAATGCCTTGAAAACACATGCTGTGGGTCTCCAATGCTCCCCATAATTCTGCATGAATACTGCCCCAAGACCCTCCTCAGGCATCTGTAGACCATTCTGTTGATGTTTGCTGTCATACAGCCTAAACACTGGAGCCTTCTGCAGTAATGGTTTAGTAGGCCTGTGCAAAGAGGTTAGCATTCACTTTGGCTTCAGAGTCAGGTGATTCAAGGGACAGTGATTCAATTCAGAGATTCAAATCACTGTCCCAGTTGATTCAGCTGAACCTGATTCAGAGGTCTGGCTGCTGCCGAATCGGCTGAATCTCTGAATCAAACAGGCTTCATCCCTGCCCGCTCTCCCAGCCCCATCAATGGCTGCCCCACCAGGCCCCAGCCTTCTAGCTCTTTTTTTAAAAGAGCCCTACAATCACCCACTGCTGCCAGGTTGGTCTGGGAGGTGGGCGGGGGATGGGAGGCATTTATGAGGCTGGGGGAGCAGGCAGGGGTGGGCCTGGTCCTCATGGCCCCCTCCCCCCTCCTTCAGCTCTCCCCCGCCCCCTACTTACTAGCACAGAGTCCAGGTCTAGCTCCCTGCGGTGGCGAACGGGGTCTTCCTGAATTTCTGAAACTCTCCGAATCTTTTCCAAACTGATTTGGAGAGCTTCAAATCAATTTGGACCTTTTTACTGGTCTCCTGATTTGATTCGGATTCAGAGATTTGGCCGCCAAATCAGGCCTGATCTCTTCTGAATCAAATTAGCACTGAAAGCTTCACACAGCCCTACTGTTTAGCATCTTAAGATCCTCATTGTGGTGTGCTTCCCGTATCCATTGTTTATGCAGTAATGCTCTTAGGTTGCTGCATTTTTGTGCCACATGAGACACAAATTTTCTCAAAGTTTACCATGCCCAGAAACTTTTGCACTTCTTCCTTATCTGTGGGAGGTGGTATATTAGCACTTGATTGTACGCTGCTGGGATCTATCTATATGCCTTCATCCATTAATTTTTTTCCCCCCAGATAGTTATTTCTCTGATTCTAAATATCCACTTTTTCTCTATTGAGTCTTAATCCTGCTGACCAAGAGTTCTCGGAAGCTGATGATCCTGTTCCTCCAGAATACATCTCCATATTAAAGTGACATCTGGATACACTTTGGCACTTTCAGTGCTATCAAATATTTGTTGTATATATTTATGAAACACTTATGGTGCTGAACATAACCCAAAAGGCAATCTGTGAAAGCAGAATCTTCCGTATGGAGTGTTGAATGTGCACAAATGTCTATTTTTTCTCTAATGGAACCTGCCAAAACCCAGCTGATGCATTGAGTATGGAGAAATATGTTGCTTGTGTCATCTTTCCAGGGATTGCAGCCCTGGTGGGAATGGGAAAATGTTCCCCTTTTTTATGTTTATAAAGTTTATTTTGGGTCTAGACAAAGGCAAAGAGTTGTATTTTTTTTCTTTTTTCCTGCAGTTACTACATGTCAGTTCCTCTATTTTTGTATTACCATCCTGAGCCAATCAGTTTCTCTACTTCTGCTTTCAGTCTTTGTCTTTGAGCTAGAGGATTTTTTTTCTGGGAGCACATATTGTAGGAGTTTAGTATTCAGACAGCTCAAACTTATTCTTTGTTCAGCTTCCCCAGCCCCTCAAATACACCCTGAAACTTATCTTCAATTTTATTGTGCTCCTCTACAGTATATATTCTCTGAATAAGACTTAGTTCCTAACAGGTCTTCAGCCCTAATATAGGTACATATTTTCCTGGCACAACCACAACCTGAATTTTTTCATTACCATTTTTTACCTTTTATCTGCAGCTCATGTGCTAGCCATAGGAATCAGTTCCCCCACTGTAAGCTCAGAGCCTTAGCTGCTTGCTGTGAAAGCTTGCTTGCATTCAAACCTATTACAGTAAAATCTGGTATAACATTGGTTTGTGCACCAGTGTTAAGTTTAAAAGACACAGGAGTTCCATTTGTTTCTAGTATGATATTACAGTCTTCTGATGACATTATATCTTGTATAGTTTTTACATACAGCTGTTTGTCTCTGCTTGCAATTTTGCAATTCAAATAACTGTACAGCAGAGTTTCCCAACCAGTATGCTGTGGCATTTTGATGTGGAGCCACACCCCCCTGCCTGCTGCTGCTTCAGGGACAGACAGACAGGTAGCATGGATCCAGCCAGGCAGGGGGCGTGGTTCCAGTCCAAAATGCTGTCCACTTGGCAGTGTGCCATCTCTCCCTGTCAGCATCCGGCTGGCCACATGCCACCCCCATCAGTGTCCAGCTGGCCATGTGTCCCCCTTCTTCCCCCACCCCCCTGCTCTGCGTCCAGTGTGCCACAGTGCTTTTTTGTTTAGGTAAGTGTGCCGGGGGGGTGAAAAAAGTTGTACGCTGCTGTACAGTGCCTGCACACTCTGTTCCTTTCTTTGTCTACAGTCCTCTCTCCTGTATGTTCTTGTCAAATGTTTCAGTCTTGTCCATTTGTTGCAGCTTTGTCCAAAATCAGGACATGACTGTTTGTTACCTGTAAGAGGACTTAAGCAGAGGGGCTCTGTCTCATCATGGCTGGTCCTGCTGTCCCCTGGTTCATTTAGGCTAAGTACAGACAGTGAAAAAGCCCGAGCCTGAATCTGTTCAATGTTTGCAGGTTAGTCTAAGCTCTGTAGATTGAACCAATAAGCAAGTGAACGGGCATTCACTTTTGATTCTGGAAATACAGCCGTATGCCTTCAGTGGCCCAAGCCAGAAGCCTGGGGGGCAGTAGAGCATACCTCCTTACTTGGGTGGAGTAGACAGCTTGGGCCAAGGCTAGCTCGCCCACCCTGCAAGGAGGGTCTGCAGGGGAAGTTCAGAGCATCCTGGGATGCTGGGAGAGTGTGACTTGACTCTGGAGAGGATCTGGGACAGAAGTTCAGTAAACTGATTTAACCTAAATCAGTTAAGTCTGACGCTACACCTATCCAGGTTTATCTTAAACCGGTTTTGGCCATTTTGAAAGTGGTTTATGTGTACTGAACTTCTGTTGTGTTACAGATTTGAACTGGTTTCCAATCGCTTACGCTGGTTTATGTGTAACTTCTGTCCCTAGCCTTAAAGACCTCCCTGATCCTCACTTACCTGCCACACCTTGTAGGGGAGGAGGGAGCGGGGAGGGAAGTAGTTTGGGAGGTGTCCTACCTCTGCCCAAAGCAGAGTGGGGAGGAATCTGATGACAGTGTCTAGCTGCCCAGCAGAACTCCTGGGGTCTACTGGCTCTCTGGGTGTCTCATCACTTGACTTCTCGTGGGTCACGTGGTCACTTGACCACTTGCCTTTAATGTGAAGGTTGAATTGTTGTTCAAACTTCTTCCAGTTCTCTGGCTCATGACTCTGCTGGAGCCTGTAGTTGCTCCATTTTTTTTCTTATAGCTCACTCCATACAATGCTGTCGCCTGCTTTCAAACACTTGTGGTACCATGGCATGTTGTAGATTCAGTTCACTGAGTCAGAAGCCACTTTAACAAAAAGATTTCTTCATTTATGCCAGTAACACCTGGACAGGCATGAGGCTCCTCAAATTCTGCCTAACTCATATGATACTCACAGTGCCTACACAATGGTAAACTTGCTGTCTTCAGCAGCATGTTCTCCCTTGAACAGGAAGAAGTGTAATCAAGTCCAAGCTAATTAGCTTGGGGCAGCAATTGGCACTGTTAGGCTAGGGATAGAAGTTGCACATAAACCGGTTTAAGTGACTGGAAACTGGTTTAAACCTGTAACACAACATAACTTCAGTGCATATAAACCAGTTTCAAAATGGCTGAAACTGGTTTGAGATGAACTTGGTTGAATGTAGTATCAGACTTACCTGATTGAAGTCAAACTGGTTTATGGAACTTGCGTCCCAGGCCCCTTCCTGGTTTAAGTTTAAATCAGAGACATTCAGCTTCCCAGCATGCTCTGCAGCCCTCGGCTAGGTTGCGTGTTCCAGCCAAGTAGGGTTGGCCACCACCCCTCTCTTCCCTAGGTGAAGCACTATCACTATGTCATTGTAGCCTGGGCATGGCGCAGCCCCAGGGGGCAGGGGGCAGTGCCCGTCACCAGCCCTGTGTGGGGGCTGTGGTTTGCAGGAGAGCTGCACCTGCAGCACAGCTCCCTGCCCTCTCCTGGCAGTGGAGCAAACTGTCATGTTGGGCGCAGGTGAAGCATCTGTCACCCACCTCCTGCTCAGAGCAGCACTGGGTGCTCGGGGTGGGCTGCTGTGGGCCAGGGGCTTGGGCAGTGGTGGGGAGGCAGTGGACCACTGCAGCCCGGTTCAGCCTGGCCGAGGGACACAGGCAGCGACTGGCCTGCATCACCCTGTCCCGAGTTCTCGGTGCCACTGCAAGAAGGCAGCAGGTGACAGATGCTTCACATCCACTGCTGCAATGATTCACTCCACCACTGCTGCCAGGAGAGGGAGGGGCAGGTTGCTGTGGACCAGTTGCTGCCTACGCCTCTGGGTTGCAGGGCCAGACTGGGCTGTGGCGGTCCATTGCCTTCCCCCACCACTGCCCAAACCCCTGACTTGCAGCAGCCCACTCCAAGTGCCTGGGGCTGCCATGAGCAGGTGGTAGGTGACAGGTGCTTCACATCTACTTGCTGTGATGGCTTGCTGTGCTTCTGCTGGGAGAGGGAGAAGGGTAGGGAGCTGCACTGCAGCTGCAGCCTGCCTGCAAACCACGGCCCCCACACGGGGCTGGAGGCAGTGGGTGCTGCCCAAGCCACACTGCCACAGTGGGAAGCAATGGTGAGTCATGCTCTGTGACAAGACACAGCTCCTCCCCTCCTGCCTACCTATGCCTGCAGCCAGGTCATGTCCCTCCTTCTCCACCCTCTCCCCATGGCTGGCTGTCTGCTTCTTGGCGGGACTCAGCCCAGGGTGCCGTGTTGGTATGCCCACTGCTGCTGCCTGTAATTAAGGTATTAAACTCCCCCCTTCCCCTCAGGCAACTGGCATCTGGTTGCCATGGCCCTGGGTGTGTGAGCGGAGCCTATCATGGCTGCATTGCACCCCGGCTGCAAGCGGGGATTAAACTCCCACTTCCCCCTTGCAAATTGGTTCCATCTATGTAGGTTAGACTAACCTACAAGGATTGAATCAGTATAGGCTTCTGTTTTCTTAGTGTCTCTCCCTTGCCTTACTCACTACTGCTAGTTTGTCCACCCCAAGTGCTGTGTCAAGAGCAGCTCAGTGTGCTTGAGGTCCACTGCCAATGGGGACAACATGCTGAACGTGGGGATGGTAGAAAACACTAGAGGGCTGTTTCTGAAATTCTGCCCTTCTCTCTCTCTCTCTCTCTCAGATTAGGTTCCTATGATCAGTCATAAGTCACTAGCCTACATGAAGCTGGTATTCATAACTCCAAACTCCCTCATTTTATCCAATGACTGTTTAATGCAAAATGCATAATCAGTCCTTGGAGCAGGGATTGGACTCTGCTCAGGTGAATGCTATTGTTACTGGGCTGTAGAATCATGCTGTCTCTTTTTGCTTTCTCCTGGCTCTATGAATCTTGAGTTTCTTTTTTTTTTTTTTTTTTCCAGTGGTGGAGCTTCATTAGGAGGGGTGGAGATTGTCACCATCATAGCTTGGCCTATACTCTTGTGGCTAGGATATTCTTTGGGAAGATGGGAGGCACAGCTTTGAATCCCTTAAGGTTTAGGAGAACCTAGAATCTAGATGTCACACTTCCTTCAGTACTTTACTAATTGCCTTGCATAAAAGATAATACCACTAGCCAGCCACCAACTGTACCACCACTACTGTCAGCACCACCACCAGCTGTAGCTTCACCTCCTGCCATACTTTTGATTGCAGATACTTGTGATTGCTGTGGTTTGTATTGACTTCAGTGCTCTCCTTGCGTGTTGAGCATATCTGAGTATTCTTGAATCAAGGCACTCCTGATTTGGGCCTGTGAATGTGTAGGTTGTGGCTTTGGCAGGAGATAAGTGCAGAGTCTGGCTCCATAGCATTAATGGTTGCAAAGGAAGCAGAAAAATCGTAAAGCAACTATTTATAAATAGATTTCTTGTTTTTAGTGTTCCTAATTTCACAAAGTTTGAAGGTGAAGGTACTATTTAATTGGTAGGTATTTTTCTTTATGAAGGAAGGGTGTCTCAGTTTTAGCTACGCTGAGAGAAATTAATGGTATTTCTAAAAAGGGAAAGGTAGTATTTTTTTTGGTTTTCATGATGCTTCAGTTAAAGATGTAATGCAGAAAAAAGTGTCTTTTAGGTAAGATTAGCTCAGTGCGTATACTATGTCTGTGGTTAGAGAGAAGCAACATTTTATTTATGAATTTTTACTTATAAAACCACAAAAGATGGTTAATCCTGGGAACCTCTGGCTACAACTGAAAGTGCTACCAACAAAAAAGAACCAGCAGCTGTTCCATAAAACATAATGATAACAGAATAAATCATGCTGCAGAGCTCTTACCTGGTAGAACTTTTGCTTATGGCCTCTGGTTTTTCTTAGCGCCTCAGCTGTGCACAAGTGTGCTCAATTTAAAACCCACTGAAAGCAATGGGACACTTCCTTGACTTCACTGAGCTCTGGGGTGAGCCGCTGAATGCAGTTATTGGATGGGACATTGCTAACTAAATGGCAACTACTTGTCTGACATTAGAATGAAGGTAAATCTCATATCTCCCTAGCAAGTAAGTTTAACATGGGTATTTTAACTCAGTTCTTCAAACTGGTCCATAGCTAAAATTTGGCATATACAAAATCTCAACCCAAGAGTAATTAAAAAAAACTTTTGAGTGACTGGTAGGAAAAATAGTCATTTGTGTTTTTCTTATGTTCCTCTGGTACAAAAAATAACTTTGTGTGTTATAAACCAGAAAATATTAGTTGGACTACAGCATATCATATGGAACTAATACTTGTGATTTTTTTTTTGTGTGTGTGGAGGGGGTGTAAAACCCAGACCAGAAAGAATGAGAGACAGTTTTTAAATATAATTTTTGTTTGTGTCCCTTTTTAAGTCTGTTCTGACAATTGCATGTTCATCTTTTGAGTTATAATTTGTTCAGTACTCAGTTCTTTGGAATGCTAAATACATGTGGGTGGGCTTTAGCTTGGGGTATATATTATTACTGAATAAAAATGTTGCCTTGGGGTGACAATTCCCATTCTTCTCCTATGGTTAGAAGACAAATTCCTCTGCATATTTTACACACGCTTATTTTGCATTTGTTTGCACCTTTTTATGTTTGTATCTTTCTCTTTATAAAATAATGCTTTTTAAATTCCACGTTTAAAAATAGTTCAGTTTACTGATCTTGCACTATATCACACTAGAGTTGAAGATGAAAATTTCAGAATATTACAATTTCTAAACTCAAATCCCCTTTTTCTCTTTGCTCCTCAGATCTGGGAGTGTGAAGGATGGTTCCTTGGTAGCCTGTGCATTTGCTCCAAATGGAAATTTCTTTGTCACTGGATCATCATGTGGAGATTTAACTATTTGGGATGATAAAATGAGATGCTTGTATAATGAGAAAGCTCATGATCTTGGAGTCACCTGCTGTGATTTTTCTTCACTGCCAGTTTCTGGTTAGTTAATTTACTGTCTAAAATAACTCCTTTTATGTATTTTTTTAACCTCCAGCTTTTGTTTTTATTCATGGCTTTTTTCATTCCTGCCCAGTCAAGCTACTAATAACTAGTAGAGTTCTTGAAGTTTCAAAATACTCTTCGTATCTACCCGCCCCACCCATTACCCTTGTTCTGAAGTTGATGAGTAGAAATTGTTTGTTTGTTTGTTTGTTTTTTTAATGTTCTCTGAGATTCTGACTTAATCTCATCATTTCTGGAATTAAAGGATTAGGCCTGAGCTCATAGTGTATAGGGCTTAGTCCAGCTCCAAGAAAGGTAATACTAGATTTAGTTTTCATTCAGTTAATGTTTTGGAGGTTATCCAGACTTGTAGTTGTAGTTCTAGGTTTGGACTTAAACTACAACAGCCAGAAACTTATTTTACTTACCTATTTCCATATAATTTTATTTCTTGGGTCCATACATTTACAAGGGAAAGCATTTCACACATTTGAAGCAAGCAGATATTTCAGATCCTTCATGACACCTGAGTTTACTCTGTGATTTGAGAGACTGAGTTGGTGTGTAGCCAAATTACTGAACTTTTTGAGGGTAACAGTATTTACCCAGCTAACAGAAATACAAATGAATTGGCATCCTGAATGTGGAAGATGAGAAATGAAGGCCATGCAGCCCTCTAATTTACAAATGTTGTCCGGTTGAAATGCAGACTAAGATGGGTAGACTGTTTTGTTGGCTTAGAAATGGTGTTTAAAGGTCTGTTTATTGGGAATTGGCTTATAGGTATAAATATATGCATTATAAGGTTCAAGATGGCCAGCAGGGTTTAATTGGATTTCTAAGTGCTTGGGTCTCACACACGCACAGAGTTTCTCACAGCCCTGAAAGCAGACAGGCTGTCTGACACAGCAAGGCCAATGGGTGGACACAGCCTGAGAACTGGAGGGTCATATACCATACTGTCTAACACAACAAGGTCAACAAGCCTGGGAACCGAGGGAGTATGTACCATATTGCCCATAACACGAGTTAAGTGGTACCAGCTAACGAGGCCCCGGATCGGGGTGGTGGTGTCATGGTTGGTCTGAGGGTGGGTGTTCCCCCCCCCCCCAAAAAAAACAAACAAACAAACAAAAAAACAAGGCCTCTGGGTCCTAAATCCAGAGCCAACATGTTTGTTGGGAAAAAACAATGTTAAAACTTGTTTCATAAAGGCTCAGGAATCACATAATAGTTTGTTTTTTGTGGAAGTCAGGTCTGGACGTACCTCAGTTCCACCAAAGATATTAGACCTGTGACTTAGTCTGGTCTAAACGAATAGACTTACCAATGTTTCTGTTTTGTTTAGGTTCCTTTTGTAACTAAGTGTCTATCAAGTTTTCCCCCGAGAAAGGGGGATGTAGTAGAAGGTGTTAACTTTCTTACTAAAGAGCGATGTCATCCACAGGAAATGGTCAGTCGATCATTTTGGGTCAGGGGTTAGTAATTAAAATAAAGGCTTAATGAGAACAAGAAGTCTTACTACTTCTTCCTGAGATTCAGAATAACACAGATCATCAAATCACAGCTTAATTATTTAGTGGAAGCAGTTTATTAGCAGTATAGTCTATCTTAACAGTGTTTACTTCTTTTAATTTTCTTTCTGGACCTACTTGCGGAAACAAGTCCCACAGTTTCTCAGTAATTTTGCAGTGTAGTGGTACAGCACCTTCTGTTTTCAAGTTCACATCTATACCAGCAGCTGTTGATTTTAAAGCAGCAAAAGTTGTTTGAACTTTAATGCTAAAGAAACAAGATTCTGACATACGCACATTTCATGCAGCCAAACAGCACCAGTTATACTTAAGGATAATATATACAGAGTACTTTGCTTACTACCCGCTCTAAAGAAACAGCAGTAGGAGAAAGCAGAATGTGATCTCATGCTCAGGTACAGAAGCTTAGTGACAGATACTGCAAAAATCAATCAAATAAGAATCCACTGAAAGGTGCAGAGGCAGTAACAAAGTGAAAAATTCCATGTCATCAGCAGTGTCAACATTGAATTATTCTGGCATGATGGAGTAAGGGGATTCATGTTTTCATATAAAATCTCTAAGCTTGGGGAGGTTGGGGGGAAGGACTCCCAATAAACTCAGTTGTGAACTATAAAAAAGAAAATTCTTCCAAGAAAATTTACTTGGTATAGTTTAAAACTGTGCCGCCAGCTCTCTGATCTGCCAGCTCAAGAATGGAGTGATGGCAGGAAAATTGCATCTCTTGCATGGCAGTGCAGAATGTTGTCAACTGATTTAGCAGTGCAGTTTACAATCAATGTCTATTTTTAATTTTGTTTAAAAAAATGTTATTGGAAGTTCATATTTTTCCTTATCTCTTTTTAACCACATCCCAAATTTGAAACTGTCAAGATTACTGGCAGATTTCAAACAGGTTATGATACTTACGAAAGTACTGCTTACCAGTAAACTGAAAAGAAAAAGTTATTTTCCAGTGGAGTTGCTTTCCACCTTGCTTAAGTACAGGAAAACTACCCATGAAACAGCAGTTTATGATTAGTTAGGCTATTTATAACATATGATTCTTCCATTTTCTTTAAATTGGATTTAGTTATGACTGAATAGAATCTTAAGCATCTTTTCCCAGAAGATACAGAATTTAATTGCTCTGGAAAAAATAAGGTGTAATGTGATAATATCTGTTTTTGTTATATTTAAAGTAATTGGCTATGGTAAGTGGGATGTTTGTTTATTCTAACATACAAAGTAGTGTAAAAATTGTTTGATAGCTTTTTATTACTGTCTCAGATTCCTACTGTTCAGTATTTTTTCCCCTAGAATCTTGCGGTGAGTCTTTATTTGTGTTGCTGTGAATTTTATATTTTTTAGTAATTGATATCTTTGACATGCATGTTATCATTATAGTTTTGATTCTGACAGTGATGTACTTGTAGATGTTTTTCTCTCATTTGGGAAAACTACTAAAAGCCATTTTTCTGTTTCCATCCTGCCAAGTACATCACATCATCTTGCTTCCCCATAGTTGTTTACTAATTAGCTTCTTAGACCTGAATCTGCTTTATAAATAGTTCTTTCTTTTTATCTTGCTAAGGACTGCATGGTTAACCTGAAATAGCAGGATAAAAATTGTTATTTACAGTCAGGCAATCCTAGCTTTAATAATCTCAGTATTGAAAAGGAGTGTTTCAAACGCTTCCCAAAGCTGTCAGAGAAACATTCTGAAAACAGTTAATAGCAATATTATGATTATAGTGATTTATAAAATGAAAAGTATGCTTCATCTATTCTAACTATTCTAGCTGTAAGTATTTTCTTATATATCAATGGAAATAAGAGGTGTTGTTTCCTTGGGGAATTTAATAGAAAATGGTTTATTTTCACAACTCCTTTAATATTTTAGGACAGGGGTATTGAACTCATCTGGCCCCATGGGCCATACCGGTGGTTCAGGCCTATCTGTAGGCTGGATCGGACCCACAGATCGACCCCACATTCTGAATCCAGCACATGTTCTGGAGTGGCTGGGGAGGATGCCCTATGGGCATGGTCCTGCTCCAGGGCCATGCTGCTGGTGGTGGCCGCTTCAACACTCCAGGAGTGGTCACCACTTCCAGTGCACAGGCCTATCCCTCGTGACCTGAATGCTGCCTGTGGGTCAGATGGATTACAGCCAGTTTGTGCGAGAATCTGGTAAATAGGTATTTAGGGAGAACCAAATATGAAAGCTAGTAAGTTTAGATCCAAACCAAAACTTGTCCATAATTCAGGGTCATTTGGATCCAAAGCTTTGGCTCAGTCAATTGCCTCGATATGTTTACTGACACTTGATGGATTTTGGGCTTTTGGAGCAGGTCCCGACGAGCGTGCACATGCAGTATGCAGCACTGCACATGCACATGCAAGTATTCCCCAACCTGCTTATTTGCAGCGTGGGGTTTTTTTGACACCAGGAGAAACCCATGCTAGAAAAAAGTGGGGCAGTGTGTGCCACCCAAAACTGGAGCCTGGCTGGCTGGAGCCATGCTTCAGCTGCCAGTCAGGCTCGCTGCTGCTGGAGTGCTGCCTCTGGAGCACTGGGAGGCCTACAGAATCCCAAGTAAGGTTGTTGGGGCCAGCCCAGGTGCTGGCCTCAGCTTTCCCTCTTAATTCCCAGTGTATGTCAATTGAAGCTGATAATTTCAACCTGAACAGGATTTTAAATGCTGTATGTGGAAATATATATTAGAGCTGTATAGGATAAATTTTTACCTATATAAACTCAACCTTCCTCCCCCACAGAAAAAAGGTTATGGAAAAAGAATAAATGTTAGCTTGTTCACCAGGAGTAATTTTGGTGGGTTTTTTTCTGCTTTTCTCCCAAGCCTTTTGTATATATGTGTTACTCCACTGATTTTTTTCCCCCTCCTCTCCCATGGTTGTACCTGGCTATTCTTTTGGCAAATGGATCAGATTCTAAAGACTGTATCCCAACATTAACTACACAGTTAAACTGACATTCCTTAATTCAAATTGCATGAAAGTGTATATTTAACTGGGCTTATGTAAAGGTTGGAGAAAGCCCTTAGGCTGTGTATTATTTAGAAATGATAAACATCTGCTTAACATTTTCTTCTCTTGGATTTTCAGGTTTCTAGTAATTGGTTTTTTACTTCCCAAACCCACTGCATACAGAACAGATTGGAAAAGTCAAGATTTATGATTAATTATTTGTGAAAGACTTGTACAAAATTAAAATTTATGAAAAAGTAAGTTCATTTTTTAAATGAAGCACCAAATTTTAGATGGCTAAAAAAGCAAAAATCAAGAAAGTATTTGCTAAGGAAGCATGTGTTTCAACACTTAGTACATGCACAAGAACTTGTTTTTCCTTAGCTTCTCAACCATCCATACTGAACTATATTAATCTACTTTAGTAGGCAAATTATCTAGGGAAAGGCAGAATTTTGTCCTTAGACGCAGCTTCTGTTCATACTTTTGAAATGACACAGTCTTGACTCTGGCCCATCGTTTTTTTTATCATAGAGTAATAGGTGTATGCAGCAGAGGGTTGGCCACCAACAACCTGTGGGCTGGATTTGGTCTGTAAAGAGGTCCAGTCTGCCTTGCGAATCAATGGCATGGAATTGTCATGTCTTCCGTCCCCTCAGCAGCAGTCGCCCCTCCCATCCTCCCCCGTCCCCTCGCCTGCTGAGTCTGCTGCTCCACTCCTCTAAACTTTTGCTGCACTACTGGGATCTGGAATCTGGCCACTTAGAGTGGGGGATGGAGGAGTGGCAGAGACTTCTGGCCTATAGCAATGGCTTAGCTCTGCCTTGCGCCAGCAAAAGACTACCAACCTCTGGTATACAGTATTTAAAACCAACAAACTTGCTCCTTGCGCTCCTAGTTGGTAATGCTCATATCTTGGTATGTAGGATCAATTTTAACATACTGGTGTTGATATGTCACACTATATGCCAAATCTGAGGGTACCTGGAAATGGAATGAGTTAATTGAAATCTCTGGGTTTATCTTATGAATCAAGTCTAAGTGTTTGCACATCTAACAATGCTGTTACTGCACCATGTCCTTTTCAAAGGATATCATGGCATCCCTACATGCCCTGGCTCCCTGGTTGAGAACTGCTGTACTGTACAAAGACACAACAGAAAGATAGTACACCGTGCTCCAAATCAGAATTTTACAACAATTTACAAGAAATTGTGTTCATCTTGTAGCAACAGCAGGCCCTACAAGGAGAGGCTATGAGACCTGAACCTGTTCAGCCTCCACAAGAGAAGGCTGAGAGGGGATCTGGTGGTCGTCTATAAACTGGACAAGGGAGACCAGCAGGCAATGGGAGAGAGAGTCCCTATTCCCCCGAGCACTACTGGGAGTAACAAGGAGCAACAGCCATAAGTTGATGGAGAGTAGATTCAGGCTAGATATCAGGAGGCACTACTTCATGGTCAGTGTTCGTTTCTACCCTGGGGGTCTTCAAAAGGAGGCTAGATAGACACCTTGCCGGGGTCGTTTGACCCCAGCATTCTTTCCTGCCCATGGCAGGGGGTCGGACTTGATGATCTGCTCAGGTCCCTTCTGACCCTACCAACTGTGAAACTGTGAATTGGCCTTTTAAAAGGCAACCTCATTTTTGGAAGGGTGGGGGTGGGGTGGGGGAGAATTTAATAGTCTCCTCTAATAAGTAGAGCAGCAATTCTCAAACTAGGTTGCAGTCAGATTTTATCAGAATAATGATTCACTATAACTAAATTGATTAAAATTATGAGGATGTTATGGTGTGTACTCTTGTTACGTGTGTTTGTGTGTGTGTGTGTGTGTGTGTGTGTATACACACACATGTAAAACAAGAATATTATTTATAAAAATACATTAAGTATTAACATTTGAGAACTTCTGAATTGGAGGCTATGCACACAACTCCTGTTTCACAGCTGGCACACTTTGTGGTACAAAAAAATCTTTATAATCTGCTTTGATCAACTCATTTTCAGAAAGTCAACAAATTTAGGAGTAAAGGGAAGGAAAAAAAGGAATTGAAGACAATAAGGAACTCTTAACCTCTTCTTATTTTTACAACAAACGTATCACAAATCCATGTCAATTATAGTAAATTGATGCTACTAGAATCATTTCCCAGACTAACTTCCAAATATAACAGGACTTTGCATATTTATACCAAGGACTGGGAAGCCTTTTGTAAATGCGGATTTTTTTTTAATAATAAAGCACATGCTAAAAGTGTATTGGCCAAGCAAGGACCTGCTTGGTTTTAAAAAGCCTATCCTTGCTGTATTTAAGAATACCTATTTAATTTGAAAATCAGATGTTGTGTCTGATGGAATAACATCCTTCTTTTTTAAAACTTGGACATTTAGCGTTTATATATATGTAATTTTTCATTGTTTTATTCACTGATGTAATTTACATGAGGATCTGGAGTGGACATAGGACAAGGGAGGGCAAAATGTGGTCTGGGGGCTGGATGTGGCCTGCTAGGCCATTCTATCTGGCCCGCAGGACCCCTGAAAATTTAGAAAATTAATATTTATCTGCCCTGGGCTTCCTGTTATGTGGCCCTTGATGGCTTGCCAAAACTCAGTAAGCAGCCCTCTGCCCAAAATAATTTCCTGCCCCTGACATAGGAGTGCTTAGTGTAGTTGATTGTAGGTTGCTATTACTGTATTATGCCACTAGGTAATGTGGGAATTGGGTAATAGTTGTTTCCTTTGAGCAAGTGACTACCTTTGAGAGAGCTGTGAACAAGTTTCAGTCTAATTTGCACTGATTCTTTTAAGAATAATTCTACATCAGATTGGGTAAAGTTGTCTTGATGTAGGTGTTTATATTATTTGTCCACTCCTTGTTCACACTGGTATAAATGTGTCTTGTCAAGCAAGTCTTGAGGTCAGGGTACTCAACCTCTGGCCCGCGGGGCAGATGTGGTTCACAGAGCTTCGGAATCTGGCCCACAGGGCTTCCTATGAGTTGGGAAATTTGGTGGTGGGGGAGCAGTGGCAGTTAATAGCCACCCCTCCCTGCTGCCAGACTTCCAAGCCCATGCAGTTGGGTTAATAAAATATAGCACCCACAAGAATTCTTGCCTTTTGTATATTTCCTGGATGATCACAGCAACAGTATTTCAACACCACTAATTGTTTATCTCTGTAGAACATGTTGTAAAAGTACCAGTGTTAGTAAAAGTATCTTGTTACAGTACTCTATTGCTGTAAAATAAGGAAATATGGTGGATTTAGCATGGAAGTTATGGAAGGTAGAATCACAAATACTGTTTTACTTAGTTAACAGTATATAGTTAAACTATACATTGATACATTTTTTTTAAAAGACTTGGAAAATAGTCTATAAAAGCTATTGGTATTTCCTTTTTTCTTTGTATTTTTTATTATTATATTTCCTATTCAATCCTTTGGGTTTGGTATGGAATTATTTGCATTCTGCAGTGTGGAAATTCTACAAAATATATATTTTTTTAACCAGTTTGTGTGGCTAATCTCTTTATCTTTGACAGTTATCTCATTCAAATTGCATACCTGCCCCAGTTCTGCACTTCTTTCACTTATGATATTCAGGAAATAATTTATGATAATACAAACCTGCTATTTAATTTAACTTTAATTATAAATATTACTTTGACTTTGCAATTTTTATCAATGCTTTATTCTAATGCATTAAACAGTACTAGAAAGGAAGCTAATCAGCTATGAAGAGAATTTAGCAAAGTTTTCTGTTCTCTCATAATCTTCTCAGTGTTTCTAATCCACTTAAAAATATTTTTTTTTTGTAAGATGGAGAGCAAGGGTCCAGATACTTTCGAATGGCATCCTGCGGCCAGGATAACCAGATCAAACTTTGGCTTTTCTCATTTGCAGATTACTTGGGTATGTATTGTAAAAATGTCCTTATTTTTCAAAACTCCTCCTCCTCCCCCTCCTCCTCCTCCTCCTCCTTCTTCTTCTTCTTCTCCTTCTCCTTCTCCTTCTCCTTCTTCTCATCATTATTAGTTATAAGTTTGTCAAATCTGTGTGATGGGTATCAGTTATACGTTGGACTAATCACATGCTTAAAGTTGAGCTTTTGCTTAAGCGCTTTGCTAAAGGAGAGCAATGTACATGGCATATTCAGGATTGAGCCCTGTTTAGCTTCATAGTCATTTATAATTTATTCTCTGGGATTGTTGGCCCATTGTTGTCCATTTAACATCAATACTGTATAGCAGGGATGGCCAACCTGCTGGACATGTGCTACAGGCATCCTCTGTATGTGGCATAGGGCAGATAGTACAGCAGCAGCAGATAAAGCAGAGCAGGAGAACAGGGAGAGAGCAGAGTAGGGGGTAGAAAGCAGGGCAGCGGATTGGGCAGCGGAAGGGGATCAGAGTGGCATTCAGGGAGGATATGGGGCTAATGTGTGGCATGCCTGTCAAAAAGGTTGGTTCCTACTGGACATATGTGACTATTTGTTGAAAGCCAGTAAAAAAATTGAGTTAGAGCTGGGTTCTTAGGATAAAACCCTGCAGTCCAATACCCTTCCCATCCACAAACTGGTATACCACAAGCAGCGATGGTGCTGATTACCTCAGATCTTTCTAGTGTGTTTCAGGTCTGAAGTTGCCCCTGCTTAGGAGTGAAAATACGTGTTTGCCTGATAAAGTATTTGCTTCTGCTAAAAGTGAATTGGTCTGGTGGCTAGTAGCTTTGTAGTACCTGCTCAGAGGAAACTGGACTGGGATTCCCAAAGCATTTTCAATAGAAAACAAAACTTAACCTATTCTTCTTTTTTTCCTTTCTAATTTGAGGTTTGTAAAGGTGTGGACTTGTTAGGTGTATGTACATGTTTGGTTATATAAATAAGTAATTTATGTATTTTTACTAAAATCCAAGATTATTAAAATTGCAGAGTAAAACCATCAGAAGTAAGAGAATCTAACTTTAATAGGGCTTTAGTGTGCCTGACTATCTCTTTTTGTATATTCAGTCTGGCAGAGGGCCATATCCTTAAGGCTGTTTTGCATAGCATGGTAACACAAAGAAACCATATAGTCAATTAACTTGCTGTTTATCTAAGCATTCTTGGTTAGCAAAACCATCATGTAATAGCTTTTATATTATTTTTTCTCCCACACCCTGATTCAGGAAGCATGACCAAAGAAAAGAGGGTGTCCTTACGCCCCAGCAATTCCCAGCTGCCTTTTATGCTATTAGCAGCTGGCCTCATAGTCACAGTATATCAGATTAATTATCATCATGTTATCCTCAGTTGTTTTTAAAGAACAGCTTTCATAAGTGAAGGCTAATATAACATTTAGATTTTAGGTCACATTTCAAAATTGGCACTGACTCTAACATATCAAGTTACTAAAATGACTTTTTAAAAATGAAATGCATAATTTCAGGCCTTTGAAGACAATAAATCAAAACACTTTTAAAAGGAAATCTGTGTTTTTCATCTTTATCAATTATTTGCATATTCAGCTTTCATTTTTCTTGGTTTTTTGTAGGTGCTGAATTAAAATATAAATGTACATTGAGTGGACACTCTGCTCCAGTTCTAGCTTGTGCATTTTCTTATGATGGACAGATGTTAGTTTCAGGGTAAGCAGTTTTATTTGTTTTAGTTGGTGTACATTTTTAGTAGATGGTTCTGTCTAGTTAAACATTTTAACAAATCTTGCAAAATAAGGGACATTTCAGATGGTTGGAAGTCTGCCAGTGTAATTCCATTATTTAGCAAGCATAAAAGAGGCAACCCAGGGAAATTTATACTAGGTAGTTTGATGTCAGTCCAAGGTAAAATAATGGAATAGTTAATTTGGGACTCTTATCAACTAAGAATGATAGGTTAATAACATAATTAACAGTGGTTATTGTGCTTTCATGGAAAGTAGGTCTTGTCCAACAAACAGCTTGCCAGGTAAGATGGAAGACTCCCTATCATTTGTGGTGCTTTTTAAGGCCAGATTGGATATCTTTTCAGAAGGTGTGCTTTTGTATGTAGGGCTACTTGGAAAAATTCTATGGCTGATATATGTAGGAGATCAGGCTAGATCAGGGCTGTTCAAGCCTTGGCCCATGGGCCAAATACCTTCTGCAGAGCCATAGCATCTGGCCTGCAGGGCTCCCCACAGGTCAGGAAATTTGGTGGCAGGGAAGCCCAAGCCAAGCCACAGTCCCCTCCCTCTGTGCAGTGAGATTGGAGCTGGGCCATCTCTTCCTGTGCAGTGAGATCAGGGCTGGGCCATACCCCTTTCCCTTCCCTTGTGTGGCGAGATTGGGGCTTCCTGCAGAAATAAAGCTTTTGGACATACAAACAGGGATGCTGACAAATGTTTTTCAGGTTTCTGTTTCACCAGTAAATGGCAGAACCTGCTCTTATCATAGTCCTCACGTATAATGTGTACTCCAATATCTGGCAGCTAGTTTTAGGGGGAAAGAGGTGTGTTATATGAAAATGTGCACTGGAGATAGAGGGAAACAGAACCTTCACTTGTAGGGAGCTACTTTGTGGGAATGACTTTTTGGGTATATTGTCTGATATACTATGCAGTACACAAAGGCCATAGATACTAATGCCGTTGTGACAGGTGAAAAGTGCTAGCTGTTTGAAGTAACAGATCAAAGGCCATTAAGATATATGTTACTCCCTCAGTATCTTGTTTCAGGTAAAGCTGTCAATAATGTTTTCATGTGCTTCAGAAATTAGAAATAAATTCCAGGTTTGTGTTCAGGCCTTTGGAAATGTATTACTAGACTGGTTTAAATACTGTACAACTAACATGTTCTCTTTCATCTCACTACTGAAACATGAGCATTCAAATATATAATTCTCTAAGATTTAGCAGGAGTATTGCATGCAAAACCTCATTATAATATGACTGTATTTATGAAATGTAGCTGTTATTTTAAATAAAGTAATGCTCAGGTTGGTGATAAAATTTATCAGTCCTGCATATTTAAAATAAGGTGCTGGCCAGAGTCCATTTCAGTTAGATTTAAAAAAAAAAAATTCCAGCCTAGGATTGTGACTTGGACTGTTGCAGGCAAGAGTATGGGCTAATAAATTCTACAAGCAGGATTTCTGAAGGAGGGGAACATTCAATGTACAGGTATTGTACTCATAGTAACAAGGTGGTCTTGCTTTGGAGTATATGCCATGAGTGGATATGCCATGACCTGAAATACGATGTTTTATATAATATATAATTTAAAAGCAGTACTTTTCCTTAAGACAGGGTTGTCAGATATGGCCTGCAGGCCTCATCTGGGCTGTGGAGCTCCATCATCTGAACAATGGTGCTGCCTCTGTTTTTGCAGTTGATCTAGCTGGTCAATGGGAAAGAAAGTGGTGGTACCACATGCACTGTGGGTCCTACACTGGCTAGAGTGAGCACTCTGTGTGCTGAATCCAGCATGCAGCTAGATTGGGAGAGTGGGGGGAGTCAGGTCCATGGGCCTGATGCAGCCTATAGTGCTGGCCATGGGTCATTCATTTAGCAGCTCATGGAGCCAAATGAATTTGTCATTGCCTTAAGGTAAGGTAAGCACTGTATGAAGCAATGAGGAAAAGAAAACAGTTGCTCAGAGTTTTTGAAGAAAGGATAATGTTACTGGGATATTAGGTAATACATATGATGCTGGGGTTGCTTTCTGTATTTCTCTGTATCTATCATGTAGTCATAATAATAATAATAATAATAATGTTAATAATAATAGTTGATGATAATTTTAATTAATTAAAAATAATAAGGTAGAGTAACGGTTAACCATATTTTTATACATTTTAATTACACAGTGTGTTTTTATTCTTGATTTTAGAAGTACTCAATCTCCTTTAGCCTGTCCAAGTAGCAACTTAAAATAACAGTCCCAATACTTTGCTAATTTTCATTTTTTACCAACATTTCTAAACTAAGCAATATAAATAATTAAAATGACCCGTTTTCAAAGGAAACACCAGAAAGTATTAGATTAGTCAGTAATTAAAGTCACAGCTGTAGAAATCCCAGAGAATAATAATATTCTTTGTCGTTTTCCTTTGTCTTTTTTTAGGGAATGCTTTTTTTAGTATTTTCTTTCTGAATCTCAAATGCTTACAATAATTATAGTTAGTGTATTTACTCAAATAAATGACAACCCCCCAGTAATTAGGTTCTGTTGAAAGGCAGACAGTGCAGTGTGTGTCTGTGACACTGATCACCTATAGTGAACCTAATGGGGTAGAGGGTTGTCGGGCCTTTCTTGATCATCTCAGATGGAGGTGGGTTTTGGGCCCAGGAATGCACATAGGACTACAGCCTGCTCTCATGCACCTTATAATGAAACTTTTGTGGAGATTCAGGTAAGCTTTATAAGTATATTGTAAAATCACAAATACAACAAAAATAAGAGCATCAGCAAGTGAGAATAGTAGGGCTGTGCGAAGCTTTGGTCACTGATTCGGTTTGGCAGAGATTCAGAATAGTTTGGTGGCCGAATCTCCAAATCAAATCAGGAAATCCTTTAATCGCTCTAAATTGGTTCAGAGAGATTTGATGATTTGGACATAGACACAGCTTTAAATGTTTTTTCTACATACTTCAGGGTACCAGGTGGCTCATGAATGCTGAGATGGGGCAGAATGGAGCAGGGTGGGGGTCCCCAAAGTGCTCAGCAATGAACTCCAGAAGTGGACCAGAAGCATATCCAGTCCACTTCTGGGTCTGCTGCAGAGCACTTGTGGGGGATTCATAGATTCATAGATTCATAGATGCTAGGGTCGGAAGGGACCTCAATAGATCATCGAGTCCGACCCCCTGCATAAGCAGGAAAGAGTGCTGGGCCTACATTACCCCAGCTAGATACACATCCAACCTTCTCTTGAATACCCCCAGGGTAGGGGAGAGCACCACCTCCCTTGGGAGCCCGTTCCAGACCTTGGCCACTCGAACTGTGAAGAAGTTCCTCCTAATATCTAATCTAAATCTGCTCTCCTCCAGCTTGTGGCCATTATTTCTTGTAACCCCCGGGGGCGCCTTGGTGAATAAATACTCACCAATTCCCTTCTGTGCCCCCCTGACGAACTTATAGGCAGCCACCAGGTCGCCTCTCAACCTTCTCTTGCGGAGGCTGAAAAGGTCCAGTTTCTCTAATCTCTCCTCATAGGGCTTGGCCTGCAGGCCCTTAACCATACGAGTGGCCCTTCTCTGGACCCTCTCCAGGTTATCCGCATCTTTCTTGAAGTGCGGCGCCCAGAATTGCACGCAGTACTCCAGCTGCGGTCTGACCAGCGCCCGATAGAGGGGAAGTATCACCTCCTTGGACCTATTTGTCATGCATCTGCTGATGCACGATAAAGTGCCATTGGCTTTTCTGATGGTTTCGTCACACTGCCGACTCATGTTCATCTTGGAGTCCACTAGGACTCCAAGATCCCTTTCCACTTCCGTGCCACCCAGCAGGTCATTTCCTAGGCTGTAGGTGTGCTGGACATTTTTCCTCCCTAGATGCAGCACTTTGCATTTCTCCTTGTTGAACTGCATTCTGTTGTTTTCTGCCCACTTGTCTAACCTGTCCAGGTCTGCTTGCAGCTGTTCCCTGCCCTCCGGCGTGTCCACTTCGCCCCATAGCTTAGTGTCATCTGCAAACTTGGACAGAGTACATTTCAACCCCTCGTCCAAGTCGCTGATGAAGACATTAAAGAGTATCGGTCCAAGCACCGAGCCCTGCGGGACCCCACTGCCCACACTCTTCCAGGTCGAAACCGACCCATCCACCACGACTCTCTGGGTGCGACCCTCCAGCCAATTCTCCACCCACCGGACTGTGCAGTCATCCAAGTCACAGCCCCTTAACTTGTTCACCAGTATGGGGTGGGATACCGTGTCAAAGGCCTTCCTGAAGTCCAAGTATACGACATCCACCCCTCCTCCTGCGTCGAGGCGTTTTGTGACCTGGTCATAAAAAGAGACTAGATTGGTCAGGCACGATCTACCTGCCACGAACCCGTGCTGGTTTCCCCTCAGCATAATTTGTCCTGCCGGGCTCTCACAAATGTGAGCCTTGATGATTTTCTCAAAGATTTTGCCAAGGATGGAGGTGAGACTGACTGGCCTATAGTTACCCGGGTCCTCCTTCCTCCCCTTCTTGAAAATGGGAACCACATCGGCCCTTTTCCAGTCCTCTGGGACTTGACCCGTGCGCCACGAGCGTTCAAATATTCCCGCCAGTGGCTCTGCAATGATGTCGGCCAGTGCCTTCAGTACCCTCGGATGGAGCTCATCCGGGCCTGCCGACTTAAAGGCATCCAGTTCCTCCAAGTGACCCTGCACCACCTCAGGGTCCACGCATGGAAGTCTGGTGCCTTGCTGCTGCCTCCCTACGCTCCCAGTGAGAGACTTGTCATGCCTCTCACTTAGGAGCACTGAGGCGAAGAACTCGTTGAGGAGTTCAGCCTTGTCCCCTCTGTCCGTCACCAATTGTTTCTGCCCATTTAGCAGGGGTCCTATTCCTCCCTGGGCCTTCCTTTTACTCCCTATATATCTAAAAAACAATTTCTTATTGTCTTTTACTTGGGTTGCCATCCTCAGCTCCATGGTAGCTTTGGCCTGTCTAACTGCCTCCCTACAAGCACGAGCAGAAGAGGTATATTCCTCTTTGGTGATCTCTCCCTGTTTCCACTTTTTATGTGCTCCCCTTTTGGCCCTTAGTCTCCCCAGGATTTCTCTGGTCAGCCAGGGAAGCCTCCTGGCCCCTTTCCCTCTTTTACCTCGCACGGGGATCGTCTCGCTTTGTGCGAGAAGGATAGCTTCCTTAAGGCACAGCCACCCTTCTTGGGCTCCCATCGTTTCAAAACTACTACTCTGCAGTGCATCCTTCACTAATCGCCTGAGTTTGCTGAAATCAGCTTTCCTAAAGTCCAGCACGTTCACCCTACTGGTTACCTTACCCACTCGACGCCTTATGTTGAATTGTACTTTTAGGTGATCACTGTCCCCCAGATGGCTACCGATCTGTAGGTCCCCTACTATGTCATCCCCCGTTGCCAATACCAGATCCAGTAAGGCATTCCCCCTAGTGGGACCATGTACCTCCTGCGTCAGGTGGAGGTCCTGTACACAGGTTAGAAACCTGCGTGAGCGGTGGGACTTTGCTGTCTGTGTCTCCCAGCAGATGTCCGGGTAGTTTAGGTCCCCCATGACCACCGCCTCTTTAGCTTTTATGGTCTCTGAGAGTTGCCTCAGGAGCCCCAAATCTATTTCTTCCCCTTGATGTGGGGGTCTGTAGCAGACCCCTACCACCAAATCCTTTTCTCCTTGCCCCCCATGTAGCCTAACCCACAGTCCTTCTACTTCCTCATCCTTTGATTCTGTCTTGATGAGGGTTGATGTATATTGCTCCTTAACATAGAGCGCAACCCCTCCCCGCCTTTTCCCCACTCTGTCCTTTCTGTACAATCTATAGCCCTCAATATGTACCGCCCAGTCGTGGGATAGATCCCACCAGGTTTCCGTCAGCCCCACTAAGTCGTAGTCGTTTAGTGCAACCAGGAGCGCTAGTTCATCCTGCTTGTTCCCCATGCTCCTAGCATTAGTATATAGGCACTTGAGCCCTGTGACTGGTGCTTTTGCTACCCCCTCGCTCCAAGTCCTAAAGGGCTTTTTGTCTCTAACCTTCCCGTTCCTTACCTGTGCCGTATTGCTGTCCACCCCCTGCCTTTCACGTTCCCAAAGCTCTCTTTCTTCAGGCTGGGCTGTCCTTGTGGGTACCACCTGGTTTGGTGGTCCACAGCCTCCCCCACCCTCATCTTCCCCTCCCCCCGACGAGCCTAGTTTAAAGCCCGCCGGAGGAGATCCGCCAACCTGGAAGAAAACACACGCTTACCTTTTGGGGGACAGGTGAAGCCCATCCCAGCTGAGCATGTCCCTCGTTGTAATGTGTGGGTCATTGTCCAGGAAGCCGAAGCCTGCCTCGAGACACCACTGCCGAAGCCGCCAGTTGGTCTCTCGGATGCAGTTCTCATGCCGTCTTCCACGTCCGTTCACTGATCTCCTGGCTCAGCAACTGGTGCCTCCTGGATCTGTGGGGGACACCTGGGGTTCCCCTGGGGCCAATCACTGAGCTGGGGGAGTCCAGGGGGGTGGGGTGAAATGAGGCCCCTGCACTCTTGGTGGCAGACCCGGGAGTGGACCAGAAGTACTTCCGGTCTACTTCTGAGTCCATTGCCAAGCATGCGGGGGACCCCCCAACTCCTGTGCGGCGGATGGAACGTCCCACCATCTCAATGTTTATGGTCCTTGCCTAGTACTTTGGTATCAGCATCGAATCTTCAGATTCAGATTTGGCCGAATTGAATTGGGGCAGACACCTAAATCAGTGAATCAAATCACTGTCCCCTGAATTGGGCTGAATCCAAATCCAAATCAAATAGAGCCTGCTTCACGCACCCCTAGAGAATAGTACAACTATTATTACACTGGTTTGACTATAACACTATAAGCAAGACCTACCAAACGGGGTAGTAGAGGGTAGCATCAGGCCCTTCTCAAGGCTCACTGAACCACTGTGACAACCAAGCCATCAGCCTTTTCCACACAGTGTACTGGGACTGAGATGAGGGGAAGGGTGATATTTACCAACTCCAACTGATGATTGAGATCCCAGATGAGTACAAGTAAGTCTCCAATCAAATAGTCCAAATATTCCAATAAGTCACCCCTCACTCACTCTGTCACAAGCAATCCAAACTCAACCAAGCCCTTTCAAGGTCAATCATCAATCAATAAACCAACCAACTAAATCATGCACAGTATACTTTTATACCAACAATGTCTCTCCACTTGTCAATCATCCTCCAACCAATCATGCCCATGTGCACACAACACCCATAATATGGTGCACCTGACACTCGGGTGTAGCACATGGCACTGCAATGCACCAGAGACTACTGCGCATGCTCTCAGATGGAGAGAGGGTCATTGATGTCATTAAGGTAGAAAGTTCAGCTGTTCCAGAACATTCCTACCTCTAATCAATGAGTGCATACCTAGGAGGGAAATCCATAATGGGACTCTGTCCAACACTACATATGGAAAATTTATAAATTTGTTATAATTTTACAGGTATAGAATCTAATTATTAGATGCATTTTCCCCCCCTCCCACTGCTACAGCAGGGAAAATAAATCTGGGGGGGTCAGGTAGCCCCTTTTCTCCTGCTTTCTCCCAGCTTTTTTTCCCCTTTTCTCTCTCTCTCTCTCCTTACTATCAGACCTTGCTTTCCCTGAGCACATAGAAGGGAGGAGCAAATTTGAAAACAATAACCTTGAACTTAAAACATGGCTATAGCAGTTTGCTTATAGTATCCATATGCTTAGTTCACCCAGAATTGTTGCATACTACCTTTTTGAAACTGCTGCAAGTTTTGGCACGGGTATTCCATAAATACACTTCTGAGCAGCATTTTGGCACCTACTTGTATGTAGACAAACTTTGCCTGATATTAAACCAAAGGCCTGTGATTTACCACACTGGGCCCCATGAGTCAGTAGCACTTCAAGCCATGGTGACCTCACAGCTCAGTACTTCAGATACCCTCCCACCCCTCAAGGATCCATGTGCTAATTAGCCCTCACTCATGGTTGGAACTGGGTGTTCTTGTCACTAGTCCTTGTGTATGCTATGCATGCATCATAGGCCATGTACAGCATGGGCCATAGGTAACAGGCTGTGTCATGACCTGACATGAGCTTGCTGGTGGTAGCACCACATGGATTTGATCTATTGAGTGCTCAGTTGGTAGGTTTTGGAACTGATTTGGTAATTTGACCTGGAACACAAAAGTTATAAAAATAAATATAGGTTCCCATTGGTATGTTTGCCTGATATGGACCATGTGTTTTATACTCCTCAATGCTGGCTGCATTCAACCAACTTCATAGTTGGTTTCTGTTGTTGAGCACATGCTGCTTTTGGCAGCAGTTTAATGATAAACAGTGTATTTATTGAGATTTCCTTGTATAAGATCATAAGATGAATGGGTTTTTTCCCTGTTCCTTTTGGAGGAGAAAAACATCGTCTTATATGTGAGTAAATATGGTTTGTTTATTTCCTGTTGTTGGTCATGTAAATACTTTTGCCCTCATTTGAGAAGCTGTAACTGTAGATTTGTGAGATATGGGTTAGAGATTTATATTGTGCTTTTGTAAGTAAACATTAATGTTTAGTGTCTACATGGTCCAGGATTTATCACTGTTGCTGGAAAGAAAATTTCTTCTTTGTATTTCACTTATCTTAGGGGAAATGTCACTTTTAAGTGTTTTATATTCTGTATTGAGGGACTTACTCTTGTCTCCATTTGGGCAAGGTACAAAATGAAATATGAATAGTGGGATGGAATATTTGAAAATGGAAAAGTGGGAGAGCTCTTGTTCACTTGAAATACCACAGTATCCACACATTGGATTGGTGACATGGCCAGTAGTTCTGTGTATTGCACAGATCCATTGTCTTAACACCTATTTGATGGTGAGAGAGGCTGTGGCATTCATCCAGTGCTCAGCCCCATAGCTTGTACTTTAAGCTGCTGTATAGATGCTCAGTATCCTACTTCTGTGTTTAGGTGGAGAAGATTTATCTAGATCACATTGACAGAGCTGCTGCCAATAAATGTTTGTTCTAGCTTGTGGGACAAGAATTTGTCCCATTGAGTACTAACTAGTTGGTTTCCTTAATTGTTTTCATGCAGAATTTAATGTAATGTTTTCTTTTAAAGATCTGTGGACAAATCTGTCATAATTCATGAGACTGTAAGTATTTCTTAATTCAAGATTAATTTATTGAACTCATTTTTAAACAAAAATCATTAATGTTTCTTCTGAAATTTTGTCTACTCCAGGTAAAGTAACATAAAAGGATAAGAAATGTAGAATCTAAAATTTAGTATGCATTTATGGAGCAGAAGGAGGAGGAATGTGAATTGACATAGAATTGCTGTGTCAAAGTACTGAAAATCAGTCAGTCTTTCTTGTGTGTGTGCATGTGCACACACATTTCCTTTCTCTACATCTTATGTCTTTCTCCTATTATATTACTCATATTACTATATATTAAAATTGCGCTAACATTATATATATGTACACATCTGCCCTTTCAAATGGCTGGCATTACAGGAGGTTATCATCCTGAGGCCACTGCAGAAGTAGGCTCAAAGGGAACTTCTCTCTGACATCTTTGGGGAGAGCTCTTCCTCATGTCTTAATACAGCAGTCTTTATAATTGTATCAATAGTAGCTCTAATCCAGTCCCACTATCCCCATTGCCCAGGATTTTGTCGTTGCAGTCGTAGCGGAAGCAATGATACCCAGCAGCATGTTGCCAGTATTTACCCAGGGATTTTTGGAATGGTCTCTGTATCACCCTCCAGCTCATGTGGTTTTGGGGCCTGTTTCTGTTGATAGAACTAACTTGATCATAGAAGTTGGGTCAGAAGAGACCTTGTAGATATTTAAGTCTGGCCTCCTGCCTGGGCAGGAGAAAAAAACTCAAATGATCCCAGCTAGGTAGGCATCAAGCCTCCTCTTAAAGACCCCCAGGGTAGGAGCCAGCACCACTTCCCTTGGAAGTTGGTTCCAGATCCTAGCCACTCTAACTGTGAAGTAGTTCTTATGGATGTCTAATCTAACGGATGTCTAACCTCCTCTTGAACAACTTGTGGCCGTTATTCCTTGTTGTGCTAGGGGGCACTAGGGGAAACAAGGTCTCTCCCAAACACTTCTGGTCCCCCCCTAGTGAGTTTATAGATGGTCACCAGCTCCCCCCTCAGCCTTCTCTTGTGAAGGCTGAACAGGTTCAGGTCCCGCAGTCTCTCATTGTAGGGTCTGCCCTGTTGTCCCTGGATCATTCGGGTGGCCCTCCTCTAGACCCTCTCAATGTTGTCCACATCCCTCATCCCTCCTGATGTTCTAATTGCTCATGGTCACCTTACTTCCTCTTCTAGACAAGGTCTCAGACATTGAGGTTGTCACATGGGCAGACATTCCAAGCATCCGCACACTGTTGATGAAATCACAGATGTCACAGACCATGTCACCAGGTGTCAGATGAGTGACTGCCAAAGAAGATCTTCTGTGGTTAGCTAAAGAAAGGAGTGTGCTCTCAGGGAGTCCAAAAGAAATGTTTCAAGGACTCCCTCAAGTCATCCTCAAAACGTTTCAATATTGACCCGAAATCTTGGAAAGGTCTTGCTCATGATCATTCCACCTGGTGAAACCTCAACCATACTGGAGCTACAGTCTCTGAGCAGAGAAGAACTACTGAGGCAGAGCAGAAGCTCAAACAGTGTAAATCTTGCAACAGCAGCTCATGCACTGTTGACCAAGGAACCCAAGGCGGCATCTCTTGCTCTGTATGCCACAGCCAGTTTAAAGCATAAATTGGCCTGATCAGCCACTCACATGCTCACAGAAACCAAACCAAACAGTGATAGTCATCTTCAAATTCAAAGGATAAACAACAACTCCTTTTTCCAGGGACACACTGAACCCTTTTGATTCCCATTCTGTGGGATTTTCTGTTATTCTGGATGACTTATTCCCGTAAGTGGAGGCAAGATAGCTATCTATGTCCTCTGGTACTGTCCTTCTGGAGGAAATTGGAGGCTTCTCGGACATCAGACGCACGACTTGGTGGCAACCTTTAAGTATATAAGGGGTGTGCATCAGGAACTGTGAGAATGTCTGTCTGTTCACCAAGGCACCCCAAGGGAAGACAAAGTCTAACTGTCACAAACTGCTGGAAGACCATTTTAGATTTGACATAAGGAAAAACTTCTTTGCCATCCGAGTCTCCGGAGCCTGGAATAGACTCCCCCCAGAAGTGGTGCAAGCACCTTCTCTGGATACCTTTAAGAAATGCTTGGCTGCTTATCTTGCTGGGGTGATCGTACCCTAGCTGGCAGGGGGCTGGACCCAATGATCTTGCAAGGTCCCTTCCAGCTCTAATGTCTATGAAATCTATTAAATCTATAACATGGGATCTCCCCCTCTTCCCAGAGGAAATGGTTGAACTATATGTGCGCTGACTCATGAGCCTCTTTTATCAATTGGGGCCATTGGGAGGAGCATTTCCAATCAACAAGGCTGTTTTACAGCCAGTGAAGACGCTTTAGAACTCACTGTATCGGCATTGTCAATTGACAGATATATTAACAAGAATTACAGAGTTTCACCAAAGGATACAGGTTTTCCTCTACTTAGACCCAGTTCCCCCTTTTTGCTGGTGGTAGTGAACAGCAAAAAGGCAAAATGCGTCAGATAGCACTGTAGGGGAAAGATCCCAGGCATCAGGGCTTCTGTGTGCATGTAATGATAGAAGACACCATGCACATGTACAGTAAATATGTGGGACAGCACCAGGTCCTCCTTACTTAATGAGGAAGCTGTCCAGCAGTGTCACCCTCATGTCCCGTTCTCAGCAGTTTACTTGCCCAGCCTTCACAATGAGACAGTGGAAAGGGCTGAGCAGGGTAATGTCCATCTGCCACAAGTAAGAGATCAAAGACTTCATTTCTTCCTAGACTGGGACTCTCTAGAATAGTTTTATTTGTGGTAAAGTGAAACGTCAGTTCTTTTTTTCCAAGATGGACCTTAATCCAGACTCACTTTTTGATATCTTTGGTAGAAGTGCTATTGTATGCCATAAAGAAGAGGGAGAACACCCTTCCTCCTTTGTTGTGGAGGATAGGATGCCTAGCAATGGTTTGAAATTGTGGAAAGGAAGTTTTGATTCGCTATCAGGAAAAACTTCTTCATTATTAGGACAGTGAGGCAGTGGAATAGATTGCTTAGAGAAGTTTATGCAATCTCCTTCATTGGAAGTTTTCAAGAAGAGGTTGGATAGGCATTTGCCAGAGTTTATTTAGAAGTAGAGTGCTATGAAGAACAATAATTGGAAGTTTTCTCCAGACTAAATAACCCTAGCTCTTTCAGCCTTTCCTCGTAAATCTTGCTTCCCAAGCCCCTAATCATTTTTGTTTCTTTGCACTGGACTCTTACCAATCTGTCCCTATCCTTCTTGAAGTGTGGTGGGGCCCAAAACTGAACACAGTAATCCAGGTGAGACCTCACTGGTGCTGAACAGAGCAGAAGTGTCATTTCCCTTTGATTTCTAAGTGATCCTCGTGTTAATACTGGGCATTATCTTAATGGTAGGCATTATCTTGGCACTGACTACTGCTAGTGAGATCTTCCTGCTCCTGCAGGAGGCTTGCTTACTTTGACAGCAAACTAAAGAGACTTATGGACTCTCCAGCCAGTCAGCAGTTAGTGGAGTTAACTAGCCAGTCATGCTGTGTCTGCAGAGTTGAACCAGGCTTGGTTTGAACGGCAGAGAACTCTTGCTACGTGCCTCAGGAGAGCTCTGCAAACCAAAGCTGCTGTTAACCGGGGTGGGTTGTTTTTTCCCATTAGTGTCACTACTGAGATGCAGCAAGGTTTAGAGAGATGTGTTATCTTCTTTGTTACCACCTGCTTGTCAATTATTTGAGGGACTATTTCTTCTGTTGTAATAGTTCAGCATTTAAAGTTAATCTGGAAATTATTCTCTGCTATGATGTGTGATCTAAATAGCTGCATTCCACTGACAAGCATGAGCATATTTTCCGCCCCCCCTTTTTAAAGAAACTTCTGAGTTTATAGGAATACAGTTGAGACGTTTCTAGAAAAACAAACCTCCCAATTGTATAGGCCCAAATGAGAAACATGGCAAAATGATGATGCAGGAAAATAGTAATATATAGAACTTAATACTGAACATTATAGGGAAGATATTTTTTGAGAGGACATTTTTGTAACCCCAGGATCTTGCTTAAATTTAAACATTACAGAAATAGCATTCTGAGGTACTTTATGGCAATAATAATGAAAGAACAGTAGATCTTCCCTGGATGGAAATAACTTTTGGGGTAATAAAAAGGACATCCCTCAGGAGAGACGCTTCAGAGCTATGATAGAAATGTTGACAGGTCAATTAGTGTGTCAGTAAGACTTTGACATAACTTTGCTCTTGATCTTTTAATTCTGACCATGCCTATCAAAGAAATACTGTTTAACTAGAAAACGACTCTTAAATATAATTTAAAAGCCTTGATGCTTCAAGATTTGATTTTGTGAATAGTAGCATCTAGTGGCCAAGTATGTGAACCACAGATCCTGTTTTGTATTTAATGTTTTCAGCCTGAAGTCTCTTTGAGATTCAATTACCAGTTTTTACTTTGAGACTTTTTTAATCCTACTATTTTAAAAGAAATGTTCATTTTATCCAGATGAGAAATTAAACCCAGATGGGATTTTCAGTGAACTGATGTTAGAAATGTCAGCTGATGTTTTATGTTCCTTTGTTTTGGGCACACTGAGAAGCAGCTGTGTTCGAGTGGATTATGTAGGAGGCTAAAAGACAACAAGTTTGAATTCCTTTCCCAACTCTGCTGCTGGCTCACTATATGACTTTGGGCAATTTGTTTAGCTTTACTTTGCCTCAGTTTTGCCACCTTCCAAATGGGAAGAGTTATTCCCTACATTTGTTAAATTCTTGGAGTTAAAAATCACTATATAAATTAAATTATTTGTTATTTCTGTTTTACGTAACATATGGAATACTTTTCATTCACAGAAAACTGGGAACATCCTGCATACTTTGACTCGGCATACCAGGTATGAATTCAGCATAATCCTTAATTAATATTACTTAAGAGAAGTATCTACTGTATGATATTGAACTTTACCTGTTGAATTGCTTTTATTTCTAGATATGTTACAACTTGTGCATTTGCACCAGATGCTCTGTTACTTGCTACAGGTTCAATGGATAAAACTGTGAACATCTGGCAGTTTGATCCAGGTCAACATTTTGCAGGTTAGTACATGCAGTATTTACTACCTACCCTAAACTTTAGGCACAAAATTATTTAGGAAATGCTAAAATTGCTTTTACTCAAATAGTTCAGGCCCAATGTTTGACCTTCCTTCAGATTGTTTTTAGGATTGGGGAATGTCCTGTATGTTTTCTTTTCACAAAATGAAACGCTGAGGAAGGAAGAAATCATTTAAATCTGCCACTGTTTTCTCAGGAAATTTTAGACCTGAACAAAGGACGTTTTGTTCTCTGGCATCCCCTTTTCTAACTCTCCTGGGCAGTATTTAATGATGAATGCTATTCCCAGAGCAGCACAGGCTTTGCCAGTGATACTTGTTCACTAACAATGAGATAAACAGAAAACACGTGTTAATTGCAAATGTAATTGGCTCTAGGAAAAATATGTTTGCCAATAAATATAGACACATCAGGAAATAAATGTTATACTTTGGCATTTAAAAGGTTTGTTAAAAGGTTTGTTATAAAAGGTTTGTTATAAGTAGTAGGAGAAAATATACTGAGTAACTTCTGAAGCATGAGAAGTTCTGAAGCAGGCTTGTTCGTGGTGTTCCCCCCCCCCCCACAAACACACCCTTGTTTAACTTCTTATCTAACATTGGTCTCCTTCTCCCTGTTTCCTAAGGAAGTGGGCTGGAAGATAAACCTAAGATGTCTGTTGAAAACTGGTCAGAGGAAGAAGTCTCAGCCTGGCTTTGTGCTCAAGGTTTAAAAGACCTTGTTAAGTGTTTCAAGATGAATAACATTGATGGTAAAGAACTGCTGAGTCTTACAAAAGAGAGCTTAACCAGTGACTTAAAAATTGGTAAGAATATGGAGGCAAGTAAACTTATAAACTTGATGGGCTAGAAGCAGATGAATTCCATGGAAATACCTGCTTTACATTTACAGGTTATTCTACTGCCTTCTTTTTTTTCCTTAAAATGGTGTGCTCGGACAAAAACTACTGACACTATATTTACCCCAGTTACTCTTTTTTTGAGGTTTGATTGTCCCTAGGGTCAATAAATATACTTCAGCCAATCTTCATTGCCAGGGAGTAGACTAATCTGTTTTTAAGACCTGTTGCATCTGAAGTAAAAGAAAGTGATGACAGTTTCTATACATACAGGCACTACAGTTAACACTTTTCTCCTTTGTAAAAAAAAAAAAAACCAAAAAAAAACTGGTTATTTTTCTCCTATTAGCCTAGGATGGTGTACATTTTTTGAAACACATAGGCTGTTTGAATTTAGTGGTGAGCGTCTTGGTTGTAAAATTACAACAATTGAAATAAATATCAGATCTAAAACTGTAAAAAGATATGCTTTTTACTAGCTCTTTTCTATGACTGTAGCTGTTACATCAATTTTTAAAGTTTGTTGGTAGGGATTAGATGAAGCTTGCTGTTTTCTTATCATTATTTATCCAAAGGACACTCGATAATATAATCCTACAGTTTTATTGGAATAAAGTTGGGGATTGTATTGCAGGAAATAACTGAAATTTACGTTGGAAATAACTGAATTTATTTTCTGTCCCAATTGAATTTCTGGTTGTTAAATTGAGATGTAAATAAAATTCCAGCCAGTTTGTCAAGGTGAATCAAAGGATCAAGCACAGGCCTGAACGAGAAAGGAGGCCTCTAAAAAGCACATCTTGACTTTTTTTTTTTTTTCTTTCAGAGTTAAAAGTTCTTCCTTTTACACAAACTTGTTTTACTTCCTACCCATAGTGCTGGTATATATTAGATCAGAGACAATCTACATATGGTTTTATTGGGCCATGGAAAGCACTAGGTGCCTCCTGAAATTCTGTGAGTTATCCAAAAGCAGGCCTCCATAAAAGCCACTTGGCAGAAAAAAATAATTTTTGAGAAGCAAAAGATAGTTGGTTTCTATGTAATTTTCTTAAATGTTGCAGTAGCTTAAAACTGAATTGTCGTGCTCATCAACTGAGACTAATCAGATAATACAGAGTAGAGGGTTATGTGAAAATTGAAAGCAGTGGGACTGAAGATAGAGTCCCCAGGAGGACTGACCTGCTGAACACCTCCTGCACTGTGGAAAAATCAACATAATCACTTGTTGCCTGAGTATTAAGATTTGTAATGACACCATCGAGAACTAATTACAATCTACAATAAGAAAATAGAAACTGATTTGGCAGACCAGAAGGCAGGTTATCAGATGCAGTGCAGAAATATACTGATTCTAAATATTTGAATTACAAAATAATCTTGTTGTCCTCAGTAATTGATCTGAACAAAAAATGAAATGTGAATGTAGTTTTTACATGTGATCATTAGAATGCATAGCATCTCATGAGAGCTGTGACAACAGACAGGCACAATCTCAGACATATTCTCAAGGTTGGTAAACTCAAAATTGACATACAGGGATTTTTTTTTAACTGTTTGCAAACTCTTGGTGGTTCTTCATGGAGCAAATAAAACCCAAACCCTCTGAAGTGATGAAGATCCTTTTAGGAAAAGAACTAGTGATGCTGAAGGCTAGATTTGAACAGGTAGCATGGAGTCCAGCTCCGTGAGAGAACTCCCCTCTTTGATAGTGCACAGAAGGCATGTGGGCTGAGCGTGAAATCAGAGGGTGTTATGCATGCTTCATTGTTCCCTTTTTGCTGTCTCACTGCAACAGGTTTCATTAAGGATACTTAGTCTTTTTACTTTGAGCACAGAGAAACATATTCAGTGTGATATTTTTCAAAAGTGGCTCAGTGTCTAACTCCCATTTTAATTACTTACACCTTTATCAAACAGAAGTGGCAGGTTTTGGCCCTGGCTGGGCCAGCCTTGCATAGCAAACTCAGGCCTGTGGACCAGTTAGTAAAGTGTGCCACCAATTTTAATCCAGAATTTTTTTTTCCCGAGGTATCAAAGTTTGGGAAACACTGGCTTACATTATAAGTGAAGAAGAATTCACTTCAAATAGCTTCTCCTGCTTCTATTTTAAATGTCTTTTGAATTTTGTGTTTCAGTAAGCTTGGGTGAATGTCTTCTCTTCCTCTTGATATTTTGCTTCCCTTTAATTTGGAAATGCAGAATCTATCAAATTCTTATGGCCAGTTCTTTGAACTTTGACCTGTTCTTCTGCAAAGGTCTTTTTGTTGCAGTCCCTGCACAGAAAATGGTCTATTTATTTCTTCACTTCAGCCCTGATTTGATATATTGTACAGGTGTTTTTTTCATATGTAGTTTTCTGTTAGCTGCTTATTTTTTTGTCCTGGTAGTCTTTCCTTGAGAACTGATTTGCATTTAATAAAAAAGGGCTTCCTCACTCCCCCCCCCCCAGCGTTTAATCGAAGAGAAGGCAACCAGCAGGTGGTTCACATAACATTTCATTAGCTTCTTTGATTGTTTTTGACACCTCTTTGAAAGCATGCTTCATTACCATGCAAATGGAACTAGCCTGTGTTTCCAGGCTAATTGTCATTTAACAATATATAAATAACACAGTGTTAAATTCCATAAGATTTTGGACAGCAAGGTACTGACCATCACAGATGTTCCTCCTAGTAAATGAACATTTACTAGGAGAAAATGTATATTTACTAGGAGAAACATTTGTGATGGTCAGTACCTTGCTGTCTGTTCCTTCACTACATCAACAATTCTGCCCTTTTTCTTTAAAAGATCTCAGCATGGTGGGTTTTTTTTCCCCTGACCAAAAGGAATGTGTTTATACTTTTGAAAAAGAGATGGGAAGGTACCTTGTAAAAAATGTGGGCACCAGCCCACTTGGTTGGCCTGTTTACCCAAATGACAAGAAAGTAGGACAGGAACCAGAAGGAAAAAAACAGTTCTTATATTCTGCATTTGGGATTCCAGAAGGATACTGTTCCTATTTCTGCTATATTCTCATAATACTGTAACAAATAGGCACCCATGTTTGCAAAAAGTGCAAAATTTGCAAATATTATGTATATCGTGATATACATTATTACATATGTAATGTGATATAGAATTGATATGTGTATTATCTATCACATATATAAATATATATCGTAGTGTACATGTCATATATATATATATATATATTATGTTATATCTATGTAATATTTGCAAATTTTGCACTAATACATAATACAGTGCAAGATTTGCAAATATATAGATATAAAATAATATACATATGATATATACATTATTATATATTTATGTGATATAAATATATATACATTATGATGTATATTTATATATGATGCAACCTTTAGTAACACATAATTACTTACATTTTTTTCCACAAGGCTTCTACTTCCATGCTCTTTTGCTGGCCAGCATAGGCCATTTGTTTCAGATGAAGAGCAACTTCATAGAAACCTGTTGAAAATACGGATTTTTTTTTTTTAAAATCAGGCTTCCCAAAAATGAGCATTGGATAACTCAGTGTGGTCTGAGTGCTCATTAACTAGAAGAGGATTGCTGGGGCAACCATGATGCAATAGCCTTTGTCATATGCCTGTTAGCGAGGAATTTAATCAGTGTGTTGTAGAATGTGGAAGTTGCTTAGAGAAATTTACGACAAGGAAAGTTGGTTCTTTTTTCCCTATTGTTAGCTGATGATCACAAATCCATCTTACAATATTATTATGAAAAACTCCTTAAGAATTAGCAGGAATCTGTTATCTTGTTTCCATTCTTGCATTATGTGTCATATAATCCTTATTAAAATGATGTGAGTTGATTTTGTTTCTATTTTTCTTATGCTGTGGCATCTGTTGTCATTGCTGATTTAAAATGACTTTCATATCAGTATGACTGAGTTTAAATCTTCTAGCGCACATAGTCTGAGGCAACTGATTATTTGTACAGTAAAGTGGGAATCACTGGGGTGTTAAAAGCACATTGGCAGAGCATAATAGTTTTTCATGACAATACCATCACTGGCCTGAACAGGTTGGTAGCAACCCTTTACCCCAATAGCAAAAATGGGAAATCTTACTGGTTTAAGAATTAGCATTTACTACATTCAGTGTTGTACTTCTGCCAAGAGAGGTAAAATCTCATCTATTACAAATCTCCAGGCACAAAAAAGAAAATTTTATGCTGTTGCAAACCTGGGAATATTCTGATATCTAGCCTTATTTCCATTCTTGATGGGGTTGAAGATTATAACGTGATAGCTATTAAGACCATAAAGTCACTTAATTGTCAGCTTGATTTTGCCCTTTAATTATAATTAAGCTGCAAGAAACACCAGGGCTACATATTCAGGTTCACAAACCACAATTTACTATTTGTAAATTGGGAACAAATGACCTGGAGGGAGATTCTTCATAAAACAGAACATGTTCATTCATCAGTCAGTGCTTCCACTTCACTAAAATAATCAGGCTATAAATTCTGTGGTAATGGATCTTGGAGCCCACTGGTGCCCTATGGTCCTAACGTAGTAGGACTGTCTGTTGCAGAATAGCTGTGCTCCACTTTTTCAGTGGATGATGGTGACTTGAAAAATGATAGGGCTTAAAGTAACCCTATCTAGTCCAAACCCTTGCTCAAGGCAGGCAGGATGAGCCTTGTCTAAATAATCTCAGCCAAGTGCTTATCTAGCCTGAATTTATAAATGTCCAGTGACAGGTTACACAATGTCCCCAAGATAATAAGTTTTTCAGTACTTAACCAACTTCTACTATCCAACATAAATTTCCTCAGGTGCAACAATTTAAGTCCATTACTTCTGATGTTGTTGCCTTTATATATAGAAGAATTACTGATTTTTTTTTTTTTATTTTTTTTTTTTAATCCTCTGTAAACTCCTTTATTGTATTTGAAGACTGTCATCTGACTCCCTTTACAAACTCTGTGATTCCAGCTTTCCTCATAAGCAACTTGAACCCTCAACAGCCAGTGCCTCAATTGGGAATTCAGAATCAAAAAGCAGTTACTCTACCCTCTGCTGCCAACTAGCCACAAAGAATGTGTTCTGCTATCTGCCCATTTTGGTGGAAAGAAATCTTCAGAGATTTTCACAGGTTAATTATGGGTACTGGGCATGCGTTTGAGTGTCTTGGAAATACGGAGTATCTTGGAAGTATGGGCCTTGAACTTGTAATCCCTGACTTTTGCAAATCAGCTGCTCTGATCTCTCTGCCACTATCACTGCTGCTTTCTTTTTGGAGGTTGTCAGGCAAGGCATTTCATAGACTTTCAACAATCAGCACCTTAGCAGTCAACACCAGGTGCTGGGGCATGTGTTTGCTTAGTGAGTGAGACCCTGGATCTTAAACCTGGATCTTCTACTTGCAAAGCGACAAACTGTCTTCTCTGCTACTGCTGGTCTCTCTCCAGTTTCAGAAATATTATCAAAAAGGACCAAGTTAACTTGAGGGCCTCCAAAAGAATGTATCTGAACTTCCCTTAAGTCTAAGGTCTTCAGTGTTCATGGCGATGGACATGGAGTTACTCTTGTAATTTTTTTTGTTTGAGTTTGTGCAGTCTTCCTAAAGTGCTGAGGGCCAGCTCTGTGTTCCTCCTCCCTATGTTCTTAGCATAGTCGACAGTTTCTGAACCAGTCAAAAGAATTTGAAGCGATATATTAATGTAATTTAAATAGAGATATACCAATTGCAGATACTAATTATATGTCAGACTTTGTAACAGCTTTAGTAAAAAAACGACTAGATTAATATACATTTTGATATTTATGAAAAAATTGTTAGTAACTTTCTGAATTGTGCGTTATTTTTTAAAATATAAAATGGTGTCTGGTCTGAGTCAGGAGGCTTCATAGATACTGTCATGGAATTATTTTCTTCTTGAAAGCTATTTTTCTTGATTTAAGTCAAATGTAATAATTTCCTTAAAGTTGAAAATGATGTGATAGTGCACTTACTCCAGAGTCCCCTGGAGCAAGCACTTACTCACTGTCCCCTCTCTTAGGTCCAGTAGGGGGACAGTCTACATCCACAGTCAGTGTTCATTATGGTATTGTAGATGGTACAATGACAATACTGCAGTTTTGTCCTATTTTGGAAATAATCATGTCAGCATTAGATTAGTTTCTTACCTTTGTGAATCGGAAGGAAAATAAACTGTTTCTCCAAAAGGGAAACTAAATGCAAGTGTTTCTGCTCTTGCCCGGTGTATTCATCTGTAGCCTCAAAGAGGCTCAGGTGGCATGGCATCAGTTTATCTTACTGAGTCGCAGGGCTGTGTGAAGCTTCAGTAGCTGATTTGATCTGGAGGACATTAGGCCCAATTCAATTCAAAGCATCCAAATAGATTCAGAAAATATTTGGCCATAGACTAAACAGGTAGCTGACACAACTGCCTCCAGCTGGTAAGTCTGGGGTTGTGGGAGAGGGAAGGGATTGGGGTTGGGGCTGGGACAAGCTGCCCAGCTGGGGCACGTTATAAGGGGAGTGGGGTGGGGGGCATGGGATGCAGGCACAGCTTGCTCTAGGCAGAAGGGGGCAAGCAGCAGCAGGGCTGCCATGACCGCATCCTGCACCCCCTTCTGCGCCAGCTGGCAAGTGGCGGCAGCACCCACACCCTTGTGCCCCCCCCCCCCCCCCCCCCCCCCCCCCCCCCCCCCCCCCCCCCCCCCCGCACTGGCTGGGCAAAAGCAGCAGCAGCACGGAGTCCCGCTCCTAGTGCTGATGTAGGAGCGGCAGTGCTGGGAGCAGGGGCTGTGCTCTGCTGCTGCTTGCCCAGTTGACATGGCGGGAGGTGTGATGCAGGTGCAGCTTGCTCCAGGCAGAGAGGGGCATAGGCCCTGCTCCCAGTGCTGCCATGCCCACATCAGTGCTTGGAGCACGGGCTCTGTCCTTGCATCGCTCGCCAGTTGGCATGGTAAGGCATGGGATGTGGGTGTGGCAGCACTGGGAGTGGGGGCTATGCCCTGCTGCTGCTTGCTGCCTCCTACCCGAAGTGAGTCACACCCGCATCCTTCCTCCGCCCCAGTTGAGCAAGCAGCAGCAGGGCAGAGCTCCCTCTAAGTGCTGTCGCATCCACATCCCATGCCCCTCTGCCCCTCTCCTTAAGTAACACGCCCCCCCACCCCAGCTGGACAGCTTGTCTCAGCCCCAATCCTTCCTTCCCCCAACCCCAACAGACTTACCGACTGGAGGCAGCTGTGTCAGCTGGATCCGATTCGGCCGAATTGAATTGGGCCAGTGATTCAAATCTCTGAATTGAATCACTGTCCTTTGAATCGACTGAATCCGAAGCGAATACTTGCTGCTTTGCATAGGCCTACTGAGTTGTCCTCAGTGGAAGGAGAACAGCTTGTGGAGATGAATATGACTTGAAACTGTTGCTCTGAGATGTGTCAAATTTTCCTTTCGTCCCAATGCATTTTTTCATCACTTCTTTCCCATTGCCAGTGCTTAAGTCTGTGAGGAGACACAAGTTATAGCCAGAACAAAGAGGGAGGGTAGTGATTTACAATGTGTGAGCTGCTTTATGGTAAGTGCCTGGATTTACATTCTTACCATGTGGTAGATGAAAGTTAAACCAAGTAGGTTACCTCCTGAAAAGAGCTATTAAAAAGAACATTTAAAATGCTCCTCTACCTCATTTGAACCCCTTAGAGTGCCAAATGGGAGAGACTTAGACTGTCCTTGCCCAAGTAAAGAAAAGTATTTAAGAGACTAGCTTCTAGGGAAGCTAGCTTCAGAGTTGTGGGAACATATGAATAAGTGCCCTTGTTCAGGATAAGTGGCAGATAAACTGTAGTAGCGTAGCCCTCAATGAAAGAATAGTATTGTCCAGAGACTAAGAGCGTACTCATGGACAGTTAACATGGTGCAGCTGGCTTGTGGTAAAGTCCCTGTGCCCTTTTGTTCCATGGTGTATTGGTCATATATTCATACTGCTACCATTGCAAAATTTACTCTCAGAAAAAAGACGCACTATCAACCTCTCAGTCTGTAGTTTGGTGTCAGTTGTCAAAATGAGTTGGCCAGGGCTGAGCTGAAGGGTCCAGGTAGAATGCAAAGTATTCCCTAGCACTTCTCTTGTATAAAGCTTGAGCTAAGAACTCTAAGAGGAGGAACAAAGGACTTTGGACTCTGTAGAAACACAAGTCAAAGGCCTGATTCAGAGCCTGTTGAAGTTAATGAAAAGAGTTCTATTGACTAAAATGGGATTTGGCTATACCCTGAATTTAAAGAAATATGCTGGGGAGAAACCTGAAAATTCCATCTGTTAAAATGAAAAAGGATTTGGATAAACTTTTCAAAGGGGTATAGGGAGACAAAGTTTGGGTAAACCGATCTTTTATTAGGCCAATTAAAATAGTTGGAAAAATTCTTCTTAAGGTTTCGGGTACAAACACCCTTCTTCAGGTAGAGGGAGTGTCTGTAGTTGTTTTGTGCTCTTCCTGGATGAGAGAGAAGCCAGTAATGTCAAAGTCAAAGGAATATAAGCATTTAAGTGCTGATGCTTTCCTAAGTGCTGCTTAAATGCTTTCCTGAGTAACTTAGGTATTTAAGATCATACATTCCATTGATTTACGGCCAGACTTTTCAAAGGTACTTAGATGCAAATAAATTACCACTGCCTTGCTTACATACTTTCGAAAATCCTACTAGGTCCTTTTCTGCACTCTAAATCCCTTTTACAATCAGGCTGTACATGCCTTAATCTCTCTTCAAAATGGGTCTTAGGTCCCTGAGTCACATGAAATGCTTTTGAAAACTACCTTTTATGATGCATGATCAAGTTGACACCTGGGTCGGTTCTGCAATGCTATAAGATGGAAGGTTTATCCTAAGTGTTCTCCTTAGTTGGGTAGACCTTGAGATTAGTCTTATACAGTTCAGCCTAATGAGGGCTCAGTTAGATCACCTCAAATTATTCATAGGGATCATTTGAAAGAAACTTGTTGGCTGGTTTGAGCAGCCCATGCAATGCCTCCTAATACGCAGCTGAGGTATGTTATCTGAGATGCCTTGCGTGCTTTCTTTTAGGAAAGGACCTAGAAGTTTTAATGCACTTTTGATGCTGGTTGAAGATTTCTGGCTATAGGTATTAGGGTCGTTCACTCCATATGCCTTAATAGATTTCTAACAAGAATCACACATGGCAGTCAGCTCTGAGGGGTTACTGAGATATGGATCAGCAGTCACTATGTATGCTATCATGAGTTTTTATCTTTTTATACCTTTATCTCTTATTGTGTGGTTTATTGAAGTACCTGGACTTGAGACTTTGAGCTCTTGACCCTATATATGTTTTTGGTGTATGCTTTCTGTGCTATCATGAATTTTTAAACATCACATGCCTTTGGTTTTTAATGTGACCAACTGGGCCACCAGGCCCCAGGGGACTCACTGTCTTTATGTGGAGTATGTTATATATTTTGCAAACACTTGCCTTGATGAGAAAAAAAAATAAAGCTTCCCTACCCAGGAGGAATAGTTTATCCAAATCCTTTTTCATTTTAACAGATGGAATTTTCAGGTTTCTCCCCAGCATATTTCTTTAAATTTAGGGTATAGCCAAATCCCATTTTAGTCAATAGAACTCTTTTCATTAACTTCAACAGGCTCTGAATCAGGCCTTTGACTTGTGTTTCTACAGAGTCCAAAGTCCTTTGTTCCTCCTCTTAGAGTTCTTAGCTCAAGCTTTATACAAGAGAAGTGCTAGGGAATACTTTGCATTCTACCTGGACCCTATCCAGGACTTTTATTATCTTGACAGTTCAGTAAAAGCAAGCATGGCCAAAAATCCAGAAATTGAAAATGATCAAAACACTTTGAACTGTGCAGGAAGGGTGGGGTTAAAAAAAAGGTAAAGGTTGACTTAAGAGCTTGGAGAGAGAGGCTCAAAACTGTAGTGTCTTTTCTTTTTAAGGTGCATGGGAGGCTTAGGAGGCTAGGGTGTCAGGTATGCACTCAACATTTTGGTGTGAGGACCTTGTTTCCATAAGAACTGTTTTCTCTATCAGGCTGGAAGTACTGTACTTTGGGGAGCTTGCTGGTGAATGCCTGTTCCTGGTATGCTATCTTTTTAGCCATCTCTAGCACTGGTGTTGGTGTATCTGTGGCTGCTAGAAGCACTACATTGTACCAATGTCAGGAGTGGTAGAAGTTAAGTAATAGCTTTGAAGCATATGATCATATTGTAACAGTTGTATATATACATGTCCATAAGTTGCTGTATCATCTCTGTATCCATGACTGTTGTCTTCCCTCTTACAGCCAATTTCCTCCCAGTCTGTAAGGCCCCTGATAAGCGTTACACTTGAGATGTGATTAACTAGTTAATGAATCATAGAAAATTAGGGTTGGAAGGGACCTCAGGAAGTCATCTAGTCTAACCTCCTGCTTAAAGCAGGACTATCCCCAACTAGATGATCCCAGCCAGGGCTGTGTTGAACTGGGCCTTAAACTTCCTAAGAATAGCGATTTTACCACCTCTCTGGATAACTGTGCAGTGCTTCACCACCCTCCTAGTGAGAGTTTTTCCTAATATCCAACTTAAACCTCCTTTGCTGCAACTTGAGACCACTGCTCCTTGTTTTCTCATCTCTCACCGCTGAGAACAGTCTAGCTCCATCTTCTTTGTAACCACCCTTCATGTAGTTAAAGAGTGCTATCAAATCCCCCCATAGTTTTAACTTCTGCAGACTAAATAAACCCAGTTCCTTCAGCCTCTCCTCAGAAGTCATGTGCCTCAGCCACCAAACCTTTTGTGTTGGCACTGGATTTATGACCTAGATACCTTGTTCTAGGCTGACCCAAACCCTTAGACCAACCACGACCTCTCCATTTGATAATAGGTTGATTTTATTGTTACACAGTGATAGCAGATAAGTTCTGTATCTACCAATCCCAGGGTTCACAGTCATGGTATGTCTGGTCAGCATGTGAGGTTCACTCTGAGGTCCTCCCTTGAATGTCAGATGTCAGCAGCTTGGAGGCTGAGGCCTGGCCCCCTTCCCCTCCCCCTCACCCCCCAGTAGGGTGGGTGAGATGGGCTGGTGGTGTGCCTGGTGGCCTTGGGTTCCCCTCTTGGGAACCCTTTGCTGCTCAAATTCCTCCTTTTGTATATTTTTCCCTCTGTGATGACTCTTCATCTTTGGGCATCATTGATTGGTCTCCCTGTGGTTGTCACATATCCTAATTTTGGGCTTTTTCCGGTTCTCGTCCTAATTTGGTCCATCTACCAAAACCAGAAATCCCAAGGGCTCTGCACTTGGGTACTGTGCCCTGGCACCAGTGCTGCAGAGTCCCTTGTATCGCATGTTATGGTGCAATGGTGTGGTACATGTCTTCAATTTTCCAGCTCTCTGCTGGACTCATTCCAGCTTGTCCACATCCTTTCTATAGTTGGGGACACAAAACTGCCACAGTATTCCAGATGTGGCCTCGCGAGTGCAGAGTAGAGGGAAATAATTATTTCCCTTGATCTGCTGGCAACATCCAGTATGCTGTTTGCCTTCTTGGCAACAAGGACACAGTGTTGACTCATTTCCAGCTTATTGTCCACTGTAACCCCCAGGTCTTTTTCTGCAGAGCTGCTGCTTAGCCCGTTGGTCCCAAGCCTGAAGCAGTGCATGGGATTGTTTCATCCTAAGTGCAGGACTTTGCATTTGTCCTTATTGAATCTCATGAGAGTTCTTTTGGCCTAATCCTCCAATTTGTCTAGGTCACTCTGAATCCTAGCTCTACCCTACAGTGTATCTATTACACCCCCCAGCTTGGTGTCATTGGTGAATTTCCTGAGGGTGCAATCCATCCCATCTTCCAGATAGTTAACAATCCATCCCATCTTCCAGATAAAAGACAAAAACAGCCCCGGGACCAACCCCTGGGGCACCACTTGATAGTGGTTTCCAGCTAGACATTGAGCCATTGATTACTACCTGTTGAGCGTGACAATCCAGACAGCTTCCTATGGTTGTCCGCAAGATTGCTTTGGGAGACCATGTCAAAAGCCTTGCTAAAGTCGAGGTGTATCATGTCTGTTGCTTTCCCTACATCCACAGCCAGTTACCTCATCGTAGAAGGCAATCAGGTTGGTCAGGCATGACGTCCTTGGTGAATCCATGGCAGTGGTTCCTGATCATTTTCTTGTCCAAGTGTTTAGAAATGGATTCCTTGAGGATCTGCTCCATGATTTTTCCAGGGACAGAGGTGAAGTTGACTGTTCTGTAGTTCCCTGGATCTTCCTTCTTTTTCTTAAAGATGGGCACTATATTTGCCCTTTTCCAATTGTCTGGGACTTCCCCTGAGCACCATGAGTTTTCAAAGACATGAATGACATCTTAAGTAGTAACCTGACCACACATTTGTGCAATTAATGCCATAATTAAACAGACACATAATAATAATAAGACACAAAGTTATTAAAATGTCTCATTATTTTGTGCTTTGGTTCCAGCTGTGCTTTAAATGGAACATGTGGCTGATCAGCACTCCCTGCCTTGAAGGGCTGCTCTGTACTCCCAGCCTCAGGATCTCCAGTCTACTAATTGGTGTCCCAAGCTTTAGGAGCACACTGAAGCCTTACAGAGCATGATTGTTGGGATGAAGGATCAGGTCCCATTATGCACCTTTAAATGAATGTCTTTCAGAGTCCCTTTTCTGCCACCTATTGGTAGCATTGAATCCTTTTCTGTCAGCGCTTTTTTCTAGGTCTCTCAATTGTTTTTCTTTTTTTCTGGTCTCCAGAACACCCTGTTTCCTCTGCCAGTTTTGCTGACCCTTTGAAAAGTTTCTACACATCTCCTTTGTTCTCTCATGTATTTACTCTCAAGTTTACCAGGCTTTGAGTAGGCATTAATGTCTCTGTCCACAAGGGTCTGGACACCGCTGGTGCTAACCTTAGTAAAGTGAGAAGCAGTCTTTGTTAATTGTTTAATTTCCATGTTAGTAGAGAGAGCTGTTTTGTTTTTTTTTAATCTTGCACCTTTGGAATGCCACTGTGGGAAGAAGGGGAAACCTTTTCCAGGTTTCCTTCCGTTTTCACTAAAATGCTGATGCGTTAAATCTCTCTGGTTTGGTGGGTTGTCTGCTTGTTTGCAGCTGTTCTGTATTTCATTTATCACTAAGGGGGCTGCATGGGGCCAGGTTCCATATTGTCCGCATGCCAGAGCATAGTGTGGCCTGGCTTGTCAGGGAGAGAGAGACTGCTCCTAAGAGGCCAGGCACTTCTGTAGGCTCTTACTTCGGAAAATGTGTCCTTATATGTGCTATGGAACAGCAAAGTTAGTACCTGTTCATGGAGGCTTGGGGGAGACCTGCAAGATGCACATTATTGCTGTTCACTAACATGGTGCCTTCTGATGGTCTCTGCAGCTGGAAAGGCATTCCACCTACTTGGGACATAAAGGAGCCTTTCTAGACCCTTTCTGTCCTTAAATTTTCATGTCCCCTGCAAACATGTTCAAAGTTTACTACTCCAAGTAATGCCATTTTGCAGTGACATTTGGGCACTGACAGGAAATAACAGTGTTTTGTGCCTTGTGATCTGCAGTTACTGTGTGTTTGCTGCCTGCTTGTACTTTGGATGGTACCAGTTATGACTTGATACATTCTGAAAATACATTGATAAAGGTTTTATGCGTAAACAAAGTTTTAGAAGTTTATTGATACTAAAAGAGTCTAGGATGAATATTGATCTCAGAAGCCATTCTGGGATTTGTTGCTATTTAAAGATTTTTACCAAAAAAGTGTTTAATGATGAGGTTGTAAACATAACAAACTTGCCCTGATTTTGTTTCAATCACCTGATTTATCGAAAATCAGTGTATAAAGCCCAGTGTGCAGAGCTATGCATGGCTCCGGACTAAGCGAATACATTTGTATGTCAAAAGTTGTGTTTTGAATCTGGAAATTGGCAGTTATGACACAGCTTTTTAGGACAGGGTGGGGGGAATCAAGGTCCAGCCAGCTAAGCAGTGGACTGCAATGGCTTTGTAGAGGAGGATTAGAGAAAAAGCATATAAGAGAAAGCTGTAACTCAGAGGATGGACAGATGACAGACAGCCCTGGCGTAACTTAGTTTTGGAGAAATTGGGGGTGACCAGATTCCATGGTCCCATGCTAAAAATCTGTCTAGCACTTCATAGTATGAACAGGTGGCTTGAACATTTTCTGAGGTGTGGTTACGGTCTTCAGCCTGCCTGTAGGCAACCTTTAAAGTTTATATTGGTGCAGCAGTAAATGCTTTAGTGCTTGTGGTGCCACATGGTATTACCATGGTAATGATTTCCTAAATATTCTGTGTCAGGTCACACAGATATGATTTATCTTGGAGAGTGAGCAGGTTTAAGGCATCTGCACAGGTTGTTTTAAGGATGAGGAGCAGGCATGGCACAGGGGTGACAGAAAATCTAGGCAAGTGGGTTAGTGAAATATCTGAGTGCAAAGGGACAGATTCTGGCTATGTGCCAGAAGTTAAACAGAAAGGTGACATCCAGACTTACTGATCCTGGGGTAACCGAAGCCACAGAGGTCTAGAGAGCAGCTGGGTAGGGCAGGGCGTAAAGTAAGTGTGTGTCAGCTGCCTGACATTAAAATACTGTACCTTCTGACATTCAGGGAGAGAACCTAATCTTCAGCTGACTTGCACTCAGTTTCCTGCTTAAGTAAAAACTGAACCCCTAGCACCTGGTGATGATTGGAAAACACAGCAATCAGTTAGAAGAAATCCAGGTTCAGGATAAGTAGTGCTTCCTTGTAGCTTTGAGGCAAAACTACTAGTCCAAACGGAAGTAAAATTTCTGGATTTATTCTAATATAAAGATGTATATATTTTGAACATGACCCTGTTTTTAACATCTGCTGTTATTTAGTCATGGTTAACTCCTTGGCCCTTTCCACAGTAGGAAAATAGGTGTCATTTTGAATTGTGCTACAAACGCATAACCATTTTACATATTTTTAAATGCGTAGTTTAGGCACTGTCTCATACCTTAGAAACATGGTAACAAACGTGTGAGAGAGAAAAAACAGAAAAAGATGTATTTGCACAGCTCCTGAAATATAGGCAGTGATTTCTAGTTTGCATTGGTAAGTGATATCTGTCAGCTGGGTTCAAGGGTTAATATGGCAATGGGAATATATTTACCACAGCTGCTAACCTAAGAATCACCTTTTCAGAGTCTCTGGGTCTACGCAGTAAAGTCATCCGGAAAATTGAAGAGTTGAGCATCAAGATGGATTCTGTTTCTGTTGGAATTCCTGATGAATTCTTATGCCCCATAACTAGGGAGCTTATGAAGGATCCTGTTATTGCATCAGGTATGTCTGTAAGCAGCTTTTATCAAAGCACATTGTTCAGGTGTAAAAGATAAATGCTGGAGAATTGTTAATTGACATGTATCGTGAAGAATGCTAAATGGATGTATTTGAATTGTACCAAAAAAGGTAAAACTAAGTGTATTTTAACCACTGGTATATTGCATAAAAGAGGGATGACGGTACCATCTTTTCTTCCACCTGCAATGCATGATAAAGGGCTAGCATTGGCACCAAGCTACAAAACCGGTCACAGGTGTGAATCTGACTCTGATAGGCTTACCACTGAGAGGGGTGTTCTGAAGGTTTGCTTCCTCTCCTTGCCATTTCCAGTTGGCTAGCTTAGACCCCTGCCTTCTCAGTGTGGCTTTCTGTGATCTCTTTGCTTAGGCACCTTAGACTCGAGATCATTGTTTCTTAACCAAGGTGGCATGGCACCCTGAGAGCCTTTCAGGGGTGCCATGGGATGTCACGCAATGTTAGAACTTCTGTGTGCAAGCATGATTTACAAGATAAGCCCAGAGATTTCAAATATGAATCCATGGCATTAAAAACAGTCTTACTTGTTGTGACCATTCTGTAGCGAAAAAATGAGTGAAAACTACAGGGCTGGCATTTTCTGAGGGCTACCTTGAAAATGACGGTCGGGTTGCTTTAACTAAAGTTAGTTCAACAAGCTTTAAAGTGCTTCCGCCGCCATTTTTAAGCATAGGGAAGCTGATGTACGAGACACTTGGGTCTGTTAGAGTGGTAATTACCACACTCCAGCAGATTTGATAAATCAAGCCTGCTCTGACATGCTGTAATTACAACATGTTGAAGCAGCCTTGTGTATAGGCACCCTAAGGCTGAGTACCACTCTTCTAGGTGCATTTTACAGAGAACCTAACTTCTTACTTAGGGCCATGGATTTATAGCCATGGGCAACTAGGTGCCTAAACATAAGACACCAGTTGGCATTGTGATAGCTGTTCCTGTATGTAAATGATATTGAAAATTGGACTCCACACATTATTAAATGGGAGTGGGGAGGAAAATGGACAATGAAGTAAAAGCAATAGTGGAGCTTGTGCAGCTTTTTTTCTGTTCATTTTATTAAGAGGTTTAGTTTCACTTTCCAATCTAGCCATAATCAGTTTCAGATTCTAATTTTTGTAATGTCTTTTCATGTCTCTTTTTGTGTTTCCTATCTCGTAGGGGGATACAGAATTAAGAAGAAATGTTTGATAATATTCAATTAGCATTTATTGAGAGATTAAGCTTGGACCTTGCTAATTGAAAATATTCATTTAAGTGATCTAAAACTTTGACTTACATTAGTGGCTTAGCTTCCAAATTTACTGCATTTGAAGAATATTCTTCAGTAGTCATATTTCATTCATGCAGTCAGGTAAAACATGGCTGTAACCCCTCTCCTTCCCTGCTATTCTGCATCAGTATAGTTAGAAGTTTCTTTGTAACTATATTGCAGTGAGATTAATTATATTGTGAGAGACATATGAAATCTATTCAAATCTTTTACAGTCAATGTGTTATTAATATTTTAAAACCCTTTATTTTTTTTCTCTTTGATCACACTCAATAACCTTAAGTATGCAAAATATAAATATTTTGATACATTTCCTATTTTAAAGGTCCATTGTGAAGGTATGAAAACAAAATTAGTTGCAAATGTTTATTGAGGCTCACCATAATGCATTATATTTCCTCTAAAATGTTTTGTTGTCTATGTTTACTTTTAGAGAAAATGTGTTTGACTTAAACATAGCTAAGCAACCGCATTTGCAGTAAACTGTCAATGCATACATGAATTTTTTAAAGGAACTGAGTGAACGCTGTTGTTAAAATGCAGATTGTCAATTGCAATTTACTGGCTAGTCACGTCACTCTTTCAGTGCTTCTTATTTATACATGAAAGGCTATGGGCACAGGGGACTTTGCCTAGCAGCTCTGATGATTCCTTTGACAGCTTTGTGATGAACTTTGCAAAACAATTTTAAAGCCTGTATTGAAATGTAATTAGTGATAGAATAGATCTGCTGAGAATCCCTGCTTTCTTCACTTATCAAATGCTCAAGGGGACATATTTGTTCACCAATAGAAAATAATGTTCATTCTTCCACAGAATCACTTTGTTTTATTCTAATATTTTTAATTCCATGGAAAGCTGATTGCCTATTTAAAAAAAATCTTTTCTCTAGAGAAGTACCAAGAATAAAACAAGTACTATCTGAAACTGGTTTCAGGTAACATTTTATTTTGAAAAGTTGCCTAGTTGATATCTCTCATAGTCTAACATACTGGATGAATACATATGTGAAAAGTTTAAAAGCAACAGTACATTTTTGCTAACAAGGAAATAAGTTGATTATCTTTGATTGAGCTGCAATTAAACATTGTGGATTTGAATCAGTAATAGCCATAGATAAGTGTTTTAGCAGATGCCTTGTTAAGATGACTTCTAGTTTTGTACTTTATTCTGCCTGTGTGAGATAAGAGGCTGAATCATGTTTTGGCCTTTCTGGCTCAGATCAGGTGTAGAATTAAAAAATAACACACCAAAGAAAAGACTTTGTAGTTGCCTTTTCAGAAGTATATCTTATCAGTCAGTAGTTAGTTGCTTATTAGGAACATAGAATTATTTAGGATGATTAAAGAGACTATTCCCTACAGGTAGAGAATACCTTGCATAAGTAAAAGACAAAATGTGGTCTCAGAGAACTGAATAGGAGCTTATATTAAGTTACTTGCTACTAAAATAAGACATTGTTTGAAGAACACTTAGCAATACTTTTAGTACTTTTTGTAAAAGTATTTCATAGTTTCATAGTAGCTAGGGTCAGGAGGGACCTGAACAGATCATCTAGCCTGACCCTCTGCCACAGGCAGGAATGAATGCTGGGTTCACAAGACTCCAGACAGGTGATCATCTAACCTCTTTATTAATTTACCCGAGGTAGGGGCGAGGACCACTTCCCTGGGAAGTTGGTTCCAGATTCTGGCCACCTTAACTGTAAAATATTGCCTCCTGACCTCTAACCTAAACCTATTCTCCATCAGCTTATTACCACTGTTCCTCGTCACCCCAGGTGGTGCTGGGGAGAATAGGGCTCTTCCTATTTGCTGATGATCTCCCCTGATGAGTTTGTAGGCAGCCACTGGGTCCCTTCTCAGCCTCCTCTTGTTGAGGCTAAACAGGTTCAGGTCCCTCAGTCTCTCCTTATAGGGCCTGTTGTGCTGCCCTCTTACCAAGCAGGTGGCCCTCCTCTGAACTCTCTCCAGGCTGTCCACATCCTTTTTAAATTGCGGCGCCCAGTACTGGATGCAGTACTCCAATTGCGGCCTGACCAATGTTGCATAGAGGGGGAGTATCACCACCTCTCTGGACCAGTTTGAGATGCATCTTTGGATGCATGACAAGATATGGCTGGCCTTGCTGCCTGTGGTCTGGCATTGGTGGCTCATGTTCATCCTGGAGTCGATAATGACTCCAAGATCCCTTTCTGCCTCTGTGCTTTCAAGAGGGGAACTCCCCAGCCTGCATCTGTACTGTGGATTCCTTCTCCCAAGGTGCAGCACCCTGCATGTATGTGCATTGAACCCCATCCTATTCTCATCTGCCCACTTTTGTAGTCTGTCTAAATCTAGTTGCAGCCTCTCTCTCCCTTCAAGTGTGTCCACCTCGCCCCACATCTTAGTGTCATCAGCAAACTTGGACAGTGTGCTTTCAACCCCCTTGTCCAAGTCGCTGATGAAGATGTTAAACAGTGCAGGTCCAAGGACTGAGCCCTGGGGGACCCCACTGCTCATATCTCGTCAGGTTGAGTACGACCCATCCACCACTACTCTCTGGGTGTGCCCCATCAACCAGTTTTTACCCATCCAACTGTGTAGGCATCAATGCCACAGTTGCTTAATTTATTAATGAGAATGGGGTTAGAGACAGTCTTTCTAGACTTTAAGAAGGCCTTTGACACTATGTCAACAGCAACACCAGTATCCAAGGATTCAGTTACCTGGTCATAAAAGGCAAACAGGTTGGTCAGGCAGGACCTGCCTTTGAACCCATGCTGGTTGCCCCTGAGCATGATCTCCCCTGCAGGCTCCCCACAGATGTGCTCCTTGATGATTTTCTCCAAGATCTTCCTGAGGACCGGTTTGATATGAGGCATCAGAATCTGTTATTAAGTATCTGAATTTCAAAGGGTCACTTGTAGCTAACTGAAACATTGAACTGTCTCATGGTTGGTACCTCTAGAGCGAGGTAACATAAAATTGTGGGGTGAAATCCTGACTCTTTTCTGTTGACTTCAGTGGCGTAGGATTTCACTCCTTCTATTTACTATATCTAACACCTGCCTGAGTTTTCAGTATAAAAAATTGAAAGCAAAACAGAACTGTTGAGCATCTTCCTGTAATCCAGACAGGCCCCAGGCACCATCTAGCTGCAGTTGCAGGGGCTTCAGTGCAGGCTGTGCAAGCCCATACAGATTCTTGGTGGTTGAAGCCTTTGCCACTATACCTATGCCATCAGTACTCAAGCTAACTCAGTCTGTCTACACAGCAGGAGTCACTGGATTGCAGTGTTCATGAGTATAAGCCAGGGTTGGTAACCTACTGCCTACAGAACCATTCAATCCAGCCCCCGAACATAGGACTTGGGTGTTGGTTGCTCTCCCCATGCCACCATGGAGATAAACATTAGTGCCTGGATCCTGGGGCCCACCTGCTCCTGGGTCAGACTGGGTCATTCCAGCCCACACCATGAAAAGCTTGCCAACCACTGGCATGATCTATTCCATACCTGTTTAGTTCAGCTAAGGACATCAGAAAAATGTATATGGTAGTTAAACTTTAGATCATTAGGCCTTGTCTACAGTTGTTTATCCACAAAGGCATGTCAGTATAATTGCACCCAACAGAAGAGTTATTTTGGCAGCATAATTTAAACACATTCCCCAAACGGATTTTATGTTGTATTAGCAGTGTTTTTGCCTGTGTACATGCATCCAGTCTAGATCTTTTGCCCAGTATGGCTCTCAGTCAGGGATTTGTGGTTAGAAAGCTGTCCTGGTATAGCTCTCGTCCAAATCCAGCATGTTTCTTTTCTGGACTGAAAGGGATTAGCCACTGAAGTCTGAAATGCTTCAGTGGACGTCTTTACAGGTAAATCAGTTGGAGATCCATGTGGCCTGTTTGGGGGCAGGCTTTTATCACACTGGAGCTATGAGTAAGGATGCCTTAATATAGGTGGGATTTTTTTTACAGTCATCAGTTAACTCACTTGAATATAATTTATCTTTCCCCAATTTGCAAGATTTTTATAATTATACTAGAGATGCAGCAGGCTACACTTGTTATAGAAAATACTTCAAATGTTTTGGGTTTGACTAAAACCAACATAATTTGAAAAGTAATTGGCTGTACAGTAGTTATATTTGATGCTGATGTGCAGTACAGTAGGACCAAACATAATTGTTTTACTTTACATATTTAACCTGTAACTGAACAACTCTTACTTCCATTGAAATTAAATTCCCCTGCCAAGGGGTCTGGGTGCCACCAACCCACCCACGGGCTCTGTCTGGGTGGAGGCCTCAGAGGAGCCCCGGGTGGGTCCCTAGTTGTGCTCAGTCACCACCTCCATTAAGACTCCCTCACGTGCACTTACTGAAGACTCTGTCTGAAGTCAGGAACTCTGATGCGTGGAGTTTCAGGCCTCCTGCTCTCCCCCCGCTCTCCCCCTTGTGCGAACTCCCACACACAATCTGGTGTGCCCCTGAAGAGCACACCTGTTTGTGGGGCCTGTTCACACAGCTCCTGCCCGGCGTGACTAAAAACCCCTTCCTGATTCCCTACAGCTGGCAGCTCCTCTTCCCTCCTGCCCAGCTTACCTTGCTGGTGCTGCTGGCTTGGTCTCACTGCTCCTACTCCTCTGGGTGGGGTCAGGCGAAGCCGAGGGCTCGTGTGCCCTGCTACACATGAGGAGACCTAAACTACCCTGACATCTGCTGGGAGGAGCAGTCAGCCAAATCCAACCATTAACCTGAGTGCAGGACCTTCACCTATGGTCCTGCTAGGGGGAATGTCTTACTGGACTTGGTGTTGGTGATGGGGGAGGACCCGGTAAGGGAGCTGCAGATTCGTGGTCACTTTGGGGACAGTGACCACCAATCAGTTGAATTCACCATACGGCATAGGGTGGGGAAGAGAACTAGTATGGTGGAAGTGCTTGACTTTAGGAAGGGTAACTTCAGTGTGCTTAGAAGTCTGGTCAGTGACACTGCAGGATAAGAGTATTGACAAAATGGGAGTCCAGGAAGGATGGTCGTTCCTAAAGGAAGCAATCCTTCGGCTGCAGAGGGACCTGATCCCAGTACGAGGGGAAAAAGGGGAAAGGAGCCAAAAAACTTCCTTGGCTAAACAGGGAAATCCAGGGGAGCCTAAGGGTAAAAAAGAAGGCGTATGGGCAGTGGAAGCAGAGGGAAGCTACAAAGGAGGAGTATACCTACTTGGTCCATACTTGCAGGGAGGCAGTTAGAAAGGCCAAAGCAACTACAGAGCTGAGGCTAGCAACAGAAATTAAAGATAACAAAAAGTCTGTCTTTAGGTATGTAGGAAGTAAAAGGAAGGCACAGAATAGCATAGGACCCCTGCTGAACAAGAAGTAGCAATTAATGACAGACCGGGGGGACAAGGCTGAGCTATTCAGTGAGTTTTTTGCCTCAGTGTTCTTGAACAGGGGTCAAGATAAGTCTCCTAATGGGTTCTTAGATGGGCATCAGAGGGACACCTGCCTACCGACTGTCAATGCTGACTTGGTGCAGAGTCACTTGGATGGACTGGATGTGTTTAAGTCAGCAGGCCCAGGTGAGCTGCATCTGAGGGTACTGGAGGAATTGGCTGGAGTCATAGCAGAACCACTGGCACAGCTGTTTGAGTGCTCATGGTGCTTGGGTCAGATCCTGGAAGACTGGAAAAGAGCCAATGTGGTTCCTATTTTGAAGAAGGATCCAAGTAATTTATAGGCCAGTCAGGCTCACCTCCATCCTTGGAAAGGCCTTTGAAAAGATTATGAAGGATTATATTTGTGGGAGTCCAGTGGGAAAAATAATGCAGCAGGGAAACCAGCATGGATTTGTAGTAGGTAGATTATGCCTGACCAACCTGGTTTCGTTTTATGACAGGGTCACAAAATGCTTAGACACAGGAGTAGAGGTGGATGTTGTTTACTTGGATTGTAGCAAGGCCTTCCATACGGTATCTCATCCCATTCTCAAAAAAATTAAGATGCTGTGACAGATGTTTACAAGGTCTGGTGGGTGGCAAATTGGCTTAGTGGTCACACACAGAGAGTAGTAGTAGACGGGTTGGTATAGACTTGGAAGGAAGTGGGTAGTGGGGTCCCACAGGGTTCAGTCTTTGGACCTGTACTCTTCAATATTTTCATCAGTGACTTGGACGTGGGGGTGAAGTGTACTGTGTCCAAGTTTGCGGATGATACTAAATTGTGGGTTGAAGTGCACATGCCGGAGGGTAGGGAACAATTACAGGCATACCTGGACAGGTTAGAAAAGTGGGCAGTATAACAAGTACAAGTGCAGCGTGCTGCACCTAGGGCCCAAAAATATCCAGCACACCTACCGGCTGGGAAGTGACCCTCTCAGCAGCACAGAAGCGGAAAGGGATCTTGGAGTCATAGTGGACTCCAACAGGAACAAGAGTCGTCAGTGTGATGAAATCATCGGCAAAGCTGACCGCACTTTATCATGCATCAGCAGATGCGTGACAAATAGAACCGAGGTGATACTTCCCCTCTATGCGGCATCAGTCAGACCACAGTTGGAGTGCTGCATCCGGTTTTGGGTGTCATACTTCAAGAAGGATGTTGATAGACTCGAGAGTTCAGAGGAGGGCCACTTATATGGATAGGGGCTTGCAGGGCAAGCCCAAGGAGGAGAGACTGAGGGACCCGGACCTCTTCAGCCTCCACAAGAGAAAGCTGAAAGGCAGTCTTGTGGCTGCTTACAAATTCATTAAGGGGATGCAGCAATGGATCAGAGATGTTCACCAGGGTGCCTCTTGGGGTAACAAGGAACAGTGGTCACAGACTGACAGAGAGCAGATTAAGGCTTGAATGTGGAATGGGCAAAGTGCGGTGGTGCTCTCCCCTACCTTGGGGGTGTTTAAGAGAAGGCTGGATAGGCATCTGGCTGGGGTCACTGTACCCCAGCACTTTCCTGCCTAGACAGGGTGTCAGACTCGATGACCTGTTGAGGTCCCTTCTGACCCTAGCATCTATGAACCTATGAAAGCATTTACTTTTTGTGACAGAAATAAAGGTTTAGATGGTACAAGCTGGTGGTTCTCAACTTGCCTCTCAACTTGTTTTGAATGTAGCAGGACCCCATTTGACAACTGCTGTTGTGCTGCCTCAACTTACTTCATTGGTTCTTAACCAGCAAAAAGTGCCTTGTGCATCATCGTGCTGGGAAGGGCTAAGGTAGAAGAACCCACTCCTGCTGCAGCTCATCTCACTGTGATCCTGTGTGGCATCTTCTGGATGCCATACAGAAAACAGGTGGAACTGTCCCTGCACCCCAGTTTCCAGGAGGAGCATGGTGGGGAAGGGCTGCAACATGAGGTGGCACTCCTGCCTCAGCCCTCCCTGGTGTGGCTGGGCATGAAGCAGGCAGGCCTATACTGAAAGGGCCTCCCATGGGCACACATGTTTAGAACCACTGATACAAATCCATCCTGAATAAGAGATAGGGGTGGGGTCTGGTGAGTTAAGACCAGGTAGGATATTAGTGTGACCTTTGTCACATCACCTTTCTGTGTCTCTGTTTTTTCATCTGGAAATAATGCTTCCCTGCATCACAGGCTTAAAATTCAGTAACTTAAGATCTGTGGAATGACGTTGCTATATATTTTTCTCTTTATAGACGGCTATTCCTATGAGAAGGAGGCAATGGAAAATTGGATCAGCAACAAGAGACGGTCTAGTCCCATGACAAATCTCCCTCTCCAGTCTCTTGTGCTTACCCCAAACAGGACTCTGAAAATGGCCATCAGTCGCTGGCTGGAGACTCAGCAGAAATATAATGAAACAACTTAATCTTGAATGCCCCAGCTATTCTTTGAAACTAACTGAATTGAAACTGTAGGTAGTTGAAGAAAACAGCTCTATCAGACATTTTAAAATGCTGGAAAGAAAAAAGGTAAGCTTCTGTTTCTGGTGTCTTCAGGCTGGAACTCCAGCAAAGGCCTTGAAATTCAGAAGTCACACAAAAAAAATAATAGAACGTACATTTGGGCACCTCATGTAAACTACTGAAAATATTTTTTTTAATACTAGAACTTGAATTACCTTGTACTGTTTTTATAAGAAAAAACAGGCTAATTGATAATATGCATGTTTCAAAATAAAGTTGTTACAATTGCCAGTATTTTAATGTCTGTCCTTTGAGTGGATGTGAGTGTGTGTCAAAAAACTTGATTTAACCATAACAAAATAAAAACTTTACAAAGCCAAGCACTCTGTAATAAGGTTGCCTTTAATTGCATGATTACGTATTACCTGCTGCCCCATTCAGTGCAAGAGATGAATGGTTCAGCCCCTCCTGCTGGATATATCCCAGTAGGAGTGGGGGAGTTGCCCAACAACAGGCTGATTTAGAGCTACTGAGCTCTTAAGAAGCAGCAGTACTTTTGAACTACTTCTTAGAGAACCTTGGCTTTCAAAAACCCAAAGTTAAGTGATAGAACTGGGCTTAAAAAATAACAATTGCTCACTTGGGACAGAGAGGGTTAATAAGAGACTTGCAACCCTTTTGTTGGTGGATTTGTCTCCTTTGTTTAAACAAATGGCCAAGGTGTGCACAGACTCGATTTGGTGCTTTCTTTTTGGCATCTTACACCCAACTCAGTACCATTTCTCTGTGCAGTTGCGGTCATTAAATTAGTTCTGCATAATATATTGCTTGAGAACTTTAGGGAAAAATGACCAGGCAGTAAATGACAACCTCCTTATAATATGGTAAATAAGTGACCACAGTGTGAGAGAATGAATGAGGAGATAATCCCTTCCATCCTCCTGCACACTAGGGGATTCATATCCAGGCATGATCCTGGGTACCCAAAGGACTTTGTTTATTTCTTTTACACACCCTGCTCTACCCTCTTGCATGCCTGCTCTGCTTTTTTCATGACCTCTTCAACAACAGGGAACAAAGAACAAGACATTCTTCATCTGGTGGGAAGTCACTGCTTAAAGTTTTTACAAGATTAACTAGATTCACTTCACCCAGTTTCTGCAGGCTGCCTGATCTTGAGTGACACTTTTTTGCACTTGAGTGCAAAAGCTGAAGAGAAGGAACAATGGAGGTATTAACCTACCTCTCCTGTAAATAAGCAGTGCTTCCCCCCGTTTTCTTCAGTCTTCCAGCAGGTACTGACAGTATTATATATTCCTCTTACAGCTTTGTCAGGTGGGTTTTTTTCTTAACAGCCGAGAACTTCAGAGGAAAGAAAGCATAGACTTTGGCTGTCTCAGACAGCAGCCCGTCTGGACAAAGGTGAGTGACCCTGCTTCTGTGGCAAAGGGGGTCTCAAATCCAATTTACTTTAGAAGTGTCAAGGAAAAGTTTGACTTATTTCCATCAGCACCAGGTTCCTTAGTAGCTCTGGCTGATGCAAGTAAATTCAGTTCAGGCAAACCCTCGATTTAAAAGAAGAATCCAGGCTGCGTAAGGTTTTGGACTTGTTCTAAATCAAGAGGAGATTGGTTCCACCTCTTGGCATAACTACTACTTCCCACCCACTCCTAAACTAATCTACACTGAGGGGCAGAAGAATCAGTTCCAAAGCAACATATCACATTGCCTTTCTAGTTATTTTTTTTATCAGAAAACAAAGCACTGACCCAGTTATAGCAGCTACAACTATTACTTTGGGTTCACCATTATACGCAAGTTCTACCTGATACTTGTATAATTTTGAGATGTGGACAAGCCCTTAAAGCAAGTCTGAACTGTTAGCAGACAGCTTCTTAAGTATTGTCCAAAATAGCCTCTCGCCCTAACAGTCTGGAACATGGGAGGAGTTCTTGGATCTTGAGTCTTAAACACTCCTTGAGAATATGTTTTTTGACATTTAACACAGTAACCTGTTTCCTTGTGTCCTCAATGACTGTGGCTCAGCTCCACAACTGCAGTCTTCCATCTGGGGATCAAGTCAGATCTCACGATTTAGAGCTCTGTTGTTTCAGTACAGGTTACTGCAATACTGGTGAAGTTGAAGGTGAAGAAGTCTCTTACCTACAAAACTTCACTTACTGATGACTGAAATCTAGAGAATGAGCGTTATCACTCAAAATGCTCCCATTCAAGTGTTCTCTCAGGTGTAGAGGGGATGACTGCGCAACTTGCTCTAATTGATGTCAGCTGTTTTACAACTCAGTTTACACATCAAAGAGTACCTCTCAATCCAAGACTATATTAATAGTCTTTATTTCATATGGAAAAATACAGTAGCTGTGCAAAAAACAGAACTACAGAACAAGAATAACATAAGACTTGTACAAATAACCAAGAAACAATAAATAAGCTAGAGCATAATGCAGACTCATTCAGGAATTTGTAAAAAATGTGTAAGGCTGTTTTTACAATGTACATACACACTGTACATGGGAATAAAAGATGAAAAGTGACTGAATACTCCAACTTGTACAATACAGATCTTAATTACACTCACAGGAATGTCATTACAGCCATTCATTTTGAAAACATTCTTGCAAATATAGAACCTTTTTCTATGAAAAACCTCACAACTCCATCCTAGAAAGTATCTGCACATACACTTTTCCTCAAACTTTCATCTTCATACCTTCAAAATAATACATCAGGTTTCCTATAAAATCATTTTAATAAAGTATTTCATTCCTGTACCTTTCCTCCATGAATGAATGATGCATCATTTTGCATTAAGGTAGCACCTCAGAGGTGTTTAGATAAACTATATAAAGTGCGGTTACGGTTATATTGTTAACATGCCATAATATAGTATAATTCAGTGCAATAACCAGGAAAGTTGAAGCCTTTAAAAATGCATGCAAATCTGTCCTTGTGTTTCTCCAGATCTTACTTGGTTTCTTATAGAAACTAAAACAAAAGATAAAATTATATTTACATGTTACCACATGGCTGCTTGTAGATTATACTCTTACACAAATGACTTGAAAAGTTCCTAAATTTACATTATGCAACCCAATTATATCCTGCTAGAAAACTGATAAAAATCATACAATAGCTTTTGGATAAAAGCATTCATTTACAGACCGGTATGTTATACCATGAATTCCATCCTTATTTATAACACTGTTGTGGGACTCAAATGCTTTAAGCACTGGAAAGAGGGATGGCTGATTATTGAGATAGACAATCAGAAGCCATAATTAAAACCCTATATAAGGTGAAAATGTTAAAATCTTACAATAACCAGGATATAATGGAAAGTAAATAATTTCCATGTTTGAGGTCCTAATGTGATGCATTCATAAGCCTAGTTGACCACGTATGCATGAGTCAATTGTTTCCAACTAAACTTGACATTCCAGTTAATATTCCTATGCTGTGGAAATAGCAAATAGTGTAAGAAAGTGGTTGTATCCTGTATTTTGTTAGTACTACTGGCCAACTTGGACAACCTACTCAGACTTGGAGAAGTGGCCAGGTAATTAAATATTTAATTTAGGAACAATAGTCTATGATGATGAAACAGCCCTATATTAGTGATTAATGAAAGCAATCAATATGCTGTTATGCACCGAGTTTACAAGAGCATGTTGTTTATTATTCTGTTCGTTATACAAAAGGATATATTCTATTCATACATTAGACTCAACAAATGAACGCTTTGGTTTTGCAGAAGAGACATGACTTAAATGGCCTTCCTTATTAATATGGGACTGTTGTTTAGACAGAGCATCTGGAAACAAATGGGAGACAGGCTTAGATGTCCTGCTGTCTTGAGAGTGGGCAGGCATTTGGCTCTTGAGCTCTTTGAGTTCTTTAGCCTGCATTCCATTTTGGATACCTTCTCCAGGGGCCATAGCTGTAGAGGAGGTTTTGGTTAAATTACTGCATCCACTGGGCTGTTTGCCAGAAAACTGCTCGCAGGTTGTGGACTGAATGCCCCCACCAGAAGCATTTGGTAGCAATCCTTCAGATACCTGGCAATTCCAAGTGCGATTTGTTTGACTGCTCTGCTGCTGAAACCTGGCAGTCTTATCCATGATCCCCATAAATGGGGTATTGCGTGGTCTATGTTCGGTTGTACCACTTAGACCTTGGCTAGGTTTATTTTCCTTAATTCGAACATCTGGCCCTAGTCCTTTCATGTTATCTGAAAAGCTGTTGCTTGAAGTTAAACTGTTGGAAGAGCTGGAAACAATCAAGCTGCCAGATGCAGAGCTAGAAGAGACAGCACTTGTTCCAGGCCCTTGCGGCCTTGCTTCACTGAAATGCATTTGAACTCCTTGGGTGGGTGCTGCTTTCTCCATGGCTGCTGGCCTGTCAGTGGTTTTGGACTTACTTGTGAATGAGTGAGCAGATGTACTCTCACTGTGCTGTAAATGGGAGAACTGGTTAGATGCTAACCTTTCACTGTAGAGGCCAGAGCAGGCTCCTGTGGGAATGTTTCCAGATGATACAGTGTTTGTCCCATCTATAAACTGACTTTTACTGTTGGCCAGATTTCCAGGGTGTCGGGCTGGCATTGGACTTGAGGGAAGATGCTGAAAAGATGACTGTGTCTTTGTACTATACTGACCACTTCCAGTTCTCAGCCCTGACTGTGTAGAGCTCAAATGCTGATTTGTTTTTACAATCTGTGCTTGCTTTGTAGGCTGCATGATCAAACCCGGCTCTCTCAGATATTTACTTCCTGCTCTGTTCTGGGGGGATGCTGGTCTGGCTTTCTGCTGAAGGCCTTCTTGAAGGGTCCTACTGTAAGGTGAAGCAGCCAGGGAATGCTGCAGCCTCTGTGAAGGTGGAATGGACTCATCATGGTATGGCAATTCTTCCTCTTCTATTTCTTCAAGACCCATACGATCATTCAAACCTTGGACAAGAGCCTCCTCTTCATTGTCAGAGTTCTGCTGTGCCGGCTGAGGAGACTGCCTCTTCTGCTGCTGGGTTCTCTGGAACTGTTTGCATTCCTCTTCTACTCGAGCCAGGAGCCTTTGTATTTCTTGATTACTAGGACACAGCTTTATGGCTTCTCGGAGGTCAGCAAGAGCTGCAAGAAACTGTCTGTAAAGAAAGAAAAATTAAAGGAAACCATTCTCAAAGGAACCTTGAAGGCACAATGTCATGACTGAACACTGGTGGTCCTGTATCTACTATTCTCAAGGGAGCCCTTTGATCTGCTGCCTCGTCTCAAACTCTCCTGCCTCTGGAGATGGAAAGGGTTGAGAATCCTCTACACCAAAAGGTCACTTGGGGTGGGGAAAAAGGAGACAGTCCCATGTCCTTCCTGTTCCATCCCAATGGAAGACCCAAGACCAAGGTCCTTCAGGAAGACAGATGAAATAAGCAGGTGTATTGGTAGTGCTGCAGAAAATGGCAGGAGGGGGCTCAGCTTCAGACTTACTTCATTGAAAACAGCTGGTAAATATCCCTTGTAATACTGCCCATCCCAGAATGAGTGCTTCTTTTACCCTTGCTAGGAGGGGTGTGTGTACCATGGGAAAAGAAAGAAAAAGATCCTACTTCCTACCAACCAGATTCTTTTGGCGGGTGAAGGCATCCACCGCTGCACCCTACTGGCCACCCCATAACACTTTAGGGTTCTTCTGCTCACTTGTCCTATTAGCTATCTTTGCAGTCCTGTAAAGAACTGTTGATGAACTCCCTTTGGCTTGCCAGCTTATGGAATGGGTCAAGCAGTCTTGTGGAAGGAATCACAGATGATTGAGATGGAGGGGGGAACTTAGCTGAAATTAGAAACTAATGTGGTTCCTTTACACAACTCCGACTATTTCAAAGAACTGTTAGGGAGTCCAGAAATAACTGCTTATGCTGCGTTCAGTGACCTGGCATATGTCACTGAACTCCCAAGAAAAACTACTAACATGAATGGAAACAGCACGATGGAAGAGGGGACCAAAATGAGAGGGAATCTGCAGTAAAATCCCAACATTCAGGCACTTTGAATTTGCACCAGATCAGCTATTGAAACAGATGATGTGGGAGAAAAGTTAGGCAGCTGTTGAAACAGGTTACACAGCAGAAAGTTTAGACAGTACCTGCTATTTCTCTTGGCTCTTGCTCTAGCATAATAAGCTTCATAAGATTTGGGTTTCAGTTCAAGTGCCTTGGTAGCAAACTCTTCAGCCATGCCAAAATCCTGACAATAACAATTATCTAGTCAGCTCACAGGGACAAATGATTTAGAAACATGTTACATACATATCACTTTCAGACACCACCAGAAACAGTAAATTTTGAGAGCTTCTATCACATGGCCCTCAAACTGACAAAAAAAAGTAAGCTGTTGCATTAAAATCAGATGCAACTGACAATACTGGCCACTGGTCCTGTTAACACAAGGAAGTTGACTGATGTAACTGTCCTGGTTTGCTCCCTGTGCGGACACTGGCCATGCCTACACGAGACGCTGACTGCGCAGTTGTTTCTGCACAGTCATTTAGTATGTGTATAAACAAGTACTAAACAACTGTGCAGTAACTAGAGTTAACTGTGTTGTAGCATCGCTGAATGGCTTTTAGGTGACGCCAACCACGCAGCTTCATTACTACTGCACAGTAGTGTTGTGTTACACTTCATACCATGCAACACTACTGTGCAGTAGTAACAAGCTACTGCGCAGTCAGCATCTTGTGTAGATGCGGACACTATTTTGGAATCAAAAGGGTTTAGAACGTAGAGGACTTCAAGTCAGTAAGTTTCTTACTTCGTGAGTAAACTTAAAAAGTGGGACCTCAAAGAAATGCCTGGATGACAGTTACAATGCTAATAAGGAAGGACAAAGTGTCATGGCTTTAGGACTTGGGAAGGCAGAAATCCCACAGACTACACATGCCCCTGAAAGCGACTCTCACTTCTGGAGCAACAGACACCATGTCTGTGGCTTACCTCTCCCCATCTTACCCCTAATTCGAGGCTGGTACCACAGGAGTATTTTATACATTTTTCCCCAACAATAACTTTTCCTGTACCTGCTTTAGCTCAAAAGAAGGAACAAGTCAGAGGGACACTGATACCAGCATAGTATGCATGTCCTTTACACTTTTTTAGACCTGGAGCCTCAGGTTTCCAAAGCAAGAAGTGTACAATTAACAGAAGAACAGTAAGAACTCACGTTTGTTTTTCTGCGGCACCGTGACAAGTTTAAATACAATGAAACTCTCAGCTCGTTGAAAGCTTTCATTTCTTCTCCAAACCCTTCCCGAGGAAACTTCCTTAGGGCATACTGATATCGCTGAGCTGCTTCTTTCATCTTCCCTTTCTACGGGTTAGAACACAAGAGCGTTAGATGTTGATTTGTAAATGCTGCTTTAATTTTAAACTATATGAATATTTGCCAGCTGGCAACAGAAGCTCTTCAAACAGATTCAATTTTTATACGTTGTTTATTTTCAAGTAGTTACATGGTGAGGAAGTTCACAAGTTAATATCTGGGACGTAGTTTTTAAAATTGGGGTAGCTATGCAAATATTTACCAGGATAATATTTATACTTAAATACATAATGCCAGTGCTGCAACAGAATCCTTCTGACACAAGACTTTTCACTAATACACCTACTTCGTCCTGTTTAGCTGTGGAATGTAATTTTTAAACTAAAAGCAATCATTTAGTTGGCTTAAATGTCTCAACAGCAATACTGAGTGGCAAATGATGTCTTTAAGGAACAGAAGCGGGGCTGGTCCTTGGGCTAGACTGGGCCTGCAGACTAGCCTCATGCACTGGATCGAGCGCAGGCCAGTTTGGCACGGTGCTGTGAGCAGCATGCTCCCTGGACCTGCCTGGAGCAGGCAGTCCTGCACTACCATAAGATGAGCTCAGGAAGGGACACCTCACATCCAGAACGTCATACAAAAGGCAGATTTCAACAGCTTCCAACTTCATTTTGGAGCGGGAAGCCTTGTTACTTAGTCTTGTCATCGCTGCAATTCACTTGAGTGGTGAAAGGAATCCAAAAGATTAGCAGAGGACATCTCTATGGTGAGATGCATGCCTTTGAGAAGCTTTTGCTAACACTTCTTAGCAAGATTTGATAAGTGCTAGCAACTGCTTTAGTTCAGGTGTGTCAAAGATATGGTCTGCAGGCCAAACCTGGCCCATGGAGCCCTATTGCCTTGCCCTTAGCGCTGCCTGTGGGTCTCAGATTGAACCTGCATGGTGCCACTGTGCTCTGAGCCAGTCTAGGAAGATGCTGTCTTCACCACTAAACCAAACCAGCCCCACAGTCTGCAGGCCTGATCCACCCCTAGAACCAGCTGAGCGCTACTCATCTCGCCCACAGCACCTGAGGATTTTGACACCTCTGCTTTAGTTAACAGAATTAAAGCATTCTTCTTTCTTATTTTTATAGCAAATTTCTTTTTATAAACCTCTCTACTAGTTTGTATTACCATCGATGCTAAAGTCACTTTGGAGTCTTCTCATTGTAGTGTCTGTTTATAAATACATGCTTACATTTTCAAACGTGACTTGTACCCTGGGGCATGTTGATTTTTACATCCAACCTGAGAAACTCCATAAGGTCTCAATGTTAAGAGTACGAGTGCTTCTGAATACTTCTGAAAACTCAGAAAATCTATGGCATCAAACTGAGGCAAATACAGTAGGAGAACAAATTAGGTGCAGAAGACTAATGCAACTCCCCCAAGGAAACACCATTATTATGCCTCAGAGGAAGCAAGGAAAAAACTCTTACCCCTGAATACTGTAAATAACTGAAATCAAGCAAATGTCGATTTTTCCATAGAAAAGAAAAAACAAAACTGCACCCTTTGATTACCTGCCAGTACGCAGATTTAATTCTATTTAATGCCTGTTAAGGTAGACAAAACTCCAAAATGACATGTCAATGGTACACTGGTCGTACCATGTTCTTAAAAAGCAAACAAGTTAAATAATCAGACTTTTAGATATTCAAACTGAAAACTAGGCCACTGGAATGTGCATAAAAATAGCTTTAGAACAGAGAGAACAGGTTTTCCTCCCTTAAGAGTTGCAAAATAGTTGTCACATACTGTGAGCACAATCAAACTGTCAAACGTGCTTTAGACTGTATAATAATTATCCACTTAGTTCATGTTTGCTTGTTGCATTTCTGCAAATGAATCAAAAAAAAAATCTAAGAAAAGATTCAACAACGCCAAGCCCTTGGAAATCAGCGTGGACTGCTACACTAAAAGAAATCAAATGATCTTATGGGGGAAAACACCCCAGCATGGATTTCAAACCTCTATTAACAACTGATAAAACACAAGAATGGGATCTTGCCCTGCTATCCTGATCTGTGAGTACCACAACTGAAAGAGACATGGGGGGTCTTGGCTGACCACATGTTGAACGTGAGCCACCAATGCGATGCCATGGCTGGCAAAGCAAATCAAACTCTGGCATGCATCCACCGATGCATCTCCAGCAAAACCAGGGACATCGTCCTCCTGCTCTACTTGGCCTTAGTGAGGCCCCAGCTGGAGTACTGCGTCCAGTTTTGGGCCCCGCCACTTCAGGAGAGCTGTGGATAAGCTTGAGAGAGTCCAGAGGAGAGCACCCGCATGATCAAGGGCCAGGAGAGCAAGCCTTATAAGGAGAGGCTGAAGGACTTGGGACTCTTCAGCCTGGAGAAGAGAAGGATCAGAGGGGATTTGGTGGCAGCCTTTAAGTACATAAGGTTGGTGCACCAGGATAACAGTTCACTAGGGCTCCCCAAGGGATAACAAGATCTAACAGGCACAAATGTCTGGAAGGCTGATTTAGATTGGACATAAGGAAAACTCCTTTATGGTCCGCAAACACCTATTCTGGACTCATTCAAATGCTGTTTGGATGCTTATCTTGCGGGGGTCATTTGACCCCAGCAGACTTCCTGCCTATGGCAGGGGAGCTGGACTTGATCTTGAGAGGTCTCTTCCAGCCCCTAATGTCTATAAAACTTATGACCTAAGCAGAAAAGAAACCTAGTCAGCAAATTAATACAGAGCTAAAGAGGAAGGACTTGGTGCTGGTAAATCAGGAACCAGCACTTTTTTCTCTCAGAACCAACCGTGAAGCAAAGTTTTACATGCTGCTGGAGGACCCTTCTGCTGGAGGGGCTGAGATGTCCCCCAGACGGACCCTCTCAGAGAACACTGTCATTCTCTGTGATTAAATGTACATATAACAAAGTACGATTTTACTCCGTGCAAAAGGCACCCAATTCTGAACTCTTAAGTTAGTATTCAAAGCTCCCTAAATTATCAGGGGATTCCAAGATTTTTTCATATTATTTAAATGAAGCCAAGCATGTCCACAGCACTGGCCTATAATGGCATAAACTGGAGTTAGCAATAATGATGCCACGCACCGTTTGCCACTATGCCTTTTAACTGAAGAGACTCTATTAGTGTTTTGTACACATTTGAGCCTCATATATTGGTATGAGATAGCAACAGAGATAAAGTGACAGAACTTTGTAGCCCCAAAAGGAATGACCCAAACCTTTCAAATCCAATGCCAAAAATAGGCCTGAAGTGACCTTCACAATCTGCATGTCAGATGTAACAGTCAGATACAGCAGATACAGTCATGTCCAAACTAGCTCTTGTAAAACAATGCATTAATAGTTAAAAACCTGTATCAAATATGCTATTATTTTGCTCAATTCATATGTAAATGGCATGCAGAGAACTATACAAACAAAAAGCTGTGCTTGAATGCACCCAGCACATGATAATTTAAATAAGGTCCCTTCAGATGAGCTTCCTAACCTTCATTACTCTTAAAATAACTAAAGACTAAGAATCTCCAGTGGGTGACCAGATGTCCACCACAGGGAATCTAGGTCACTTCTCAAGCCAGTCATCCCTGGACCTGGGCGTTTTGGATCACACGCTCTTTTTCCAGTTCCGCTCCAAGCTCCTTTGTCCAACCCCCAATATGAATTTAATGTACCTAGCACATATAGTTGTTGGTACTTTGCTAAAGGCAAAGACAAAATGGCAGGTCTTTTGAACAGCCTGAGTCTCTCCTTACCACTCTGAGCCAAAGGCTTATAACGTTCTTTCTTTTTCAGCATGGAAATTGAGTTTCTACTTACTTTGTACAGTAGGTTTCCTTCTTCCATCAGCTTCTGCAGTAGAATAATCAGAATGTCAGGTTTAGAAGTGGCCATTGCCCAAGCTGCATTTCCTGCAAATTAAAATAGTAAACATTTTTAAAGGGGACTTTGGTATTAACATATTTACTCATATACTGATTTGGCAGCAGCTGCAACAGGGTTAAACCTCTAGCTTTTGGCTGAGCAGGAAGAAGTGAGCAAGTGATGTAGACAGTAAACTCTGCCCACCGCTGTGCGGGGGGGGGGGGGCGGCGGCAGGGCACGACAATTCTGGAAAAATCTTTTTTTCATTCTGCCTTCCCAAGAGAAGGTACCCATCTTATCTGGGGGCACATGGTACACAAGAAAATACAGTAATGGGGAAAATGAAGCATTGGTTCACTCACACACACTTAAATTTACTCACTATTTCACAAGTGAGGAATGACTGCAGAATTTTAATACTTGCAGCAGCTTGCTATTAATGGTCCAGAACAGGCTTACCAGGTTTAAGTCCCAGCACAGGACAACACTTAAGTGCATGTTTAACAATTTATTTCCTGAAGTATACTGATATCACAGGTTCAAGGGTAATCAAAGACAACAGGCATATTATCTACTTGCTGCTGATGAGGCATGATGGGAATTGTTACAAACAGAATTTTTTAATCTACTTTTTCATTTTGACAGAAAAAATATTAACCAAGTTTTATGTTAAAAGACTATTATTTAGGCTTCCCAGTCATTCCCTCAGACATTTGGAAATAGAATTAAGGTAGTGTGCCCAAGAGTTCAGCCCCCTTGTACTGAGTCTTTAATGAAAGTTTCTGCCAGACCTTTCAGTGTACCAGATGGACAAACACTGAACACAGTTGAAGTTGCTTGGGCAATCCCAAGTCTGAAATTTCCTAGGACTTGGTGCAATGGACTTTTCAGCCTCAATAATGTTCTTTTTGTAGTTTGATGCGATCCACTTTATCAATTTTCATTCAAGAAAAACTCATATTACACAATAAAGTAATTCCACTATGGCAGACATTCGAGTTTTCCCCATTCTAGGGAAAAATGCTTTGGTAGTATAAGATGGGTTTTACTAACCTAATTTGGCTCCTTTCCTAAGTAGCATGACCACTACAGCTGTATTTCGACATCCAATCGCTCTGTCCAATGGACGCATACCACTGTGGTCGACATGTTCAATCACTGCACCCTTCTCCACTAAATACTGCACCTAGAACAGAAAGGTAGAAACAAACCTTGAACAATTCTCAGCAAGGGAAGCAAAGGGAGTTCATTTTTAGCACTGGAAGTTTCTGAGAAGACCAGTACAGGTATTCAGCCTGCAGGCACTGCCCCTGGCCCCCTTTGCTCTCCTGTGCCTTCCCCAGTCTGGGTGGATCCTGTCTGGGCAAGGTGTGGAGAGCAGCAGCTGCTCCACTCCTCCAGGTCCTGAGGAAGTGCAGTGGTGGGGACTGGCTCTACTCTGGATCTTTGGGAGCAAAGCAGGAGGAGCAGTAGGGCAAAGCCCCCTGTCTACCTCCCCTGTTCCCCAGATGGGGCAATTTCTGGTCTGAGAAAAGGAAGGGAGCTTCAGCAGCTGCTCCACACCCCACCAGCGCACTCCTAGTCTGGGAAAAGGCCCCCTCCTGTTCCCCAGGCTAGGCAGTGCCCAATTACAGGAATGGGCAGCAAACACTGCCCCACTCCCCTCCAGACCCAGACCCAGTATGCAGGCTTGTGAGAAACTCGCTCGTAGGGGAGATCTCCCAGGTGTCAACCTGGATGGTTTTTCTCCTGGAAGGGGCATGTTTCCTCTAGGAGAAAATGAATACTTGCTTGTATACTTGTAGTTTCTGCTGGGGAAACAGCAATTCTCTCAGCAGAAACATAATGCTTCTGTCTGCCATATTGACCTAAATCACACTTTTCTGAGAGTGCCCAGCTCTCCAACACATACAGAAGCCATGGAAGTACCATGGTGAGGTTCAGACTAGTCTTACTCAAAGTTTCCATTCAGTCATATCAAATATAAAGTAAAATAACTTTTTTGATCAGTTGGCAGCAAAGAAAAAGTAAAGGTAATGGCAATCCGGGAATAGTTACAGACCGTGATGGCCATTCTTTCACTTCACTGATTTAATTTCGGTGACACAATATAATCTTTTACTGTCAGTAGCAGATATATACTGAGAACACCATGAGGATGACACTTCATGCTCATTCCCCTATTTGTTCACACAGTGAGCTTCAATATGCTAACACAGCAATTTACATTTGACTAGAGAAAAGCTAGGGTGAAAATACAGGAGCGGTGTGAACCGTATGTGCTTCAGGGTAATTAATAGAGGTTTTCTTACAGCATTTCAAAATAATGTTGTGACACTAACACAACAAGTGTGAAACTACAGTACCAAAATGGTTTCAATTTGTTGATAGTTTGGGGAAGAATGCAGCACGGTACCATAAAGAGGGACATTCAGGCTACCCATCCGCAGCACCCATGTATAGATTATTGGAAATGTTCTAGTTAAAGTAGCAATACTGTACTAATAAATAATGACCTCCTAGTCTACCTGAAGAAACCTAAAGTTAAATTTATTACTTCCTAAACTACTTATCAGAGGAGTTTGATGCTGCAGTGAAGAGATAAAAGAACAAAGCAGTGAGAAGGGCAACAAGGATGATTAGTGCTATAGAGGGGCTTCCACGTGAGGAGAGACTAAGGAGACTAGGCCTATTCAGTCTCCTTTGAAGAGACACTTGAGAGGGAACACAGAGGTTTAAACACTAGATGGGAAGAGAAAGTAAATAGGGATTTATTATTTACTCTCTCAATACAAGAGCTAGGGATCATAAAATCAAACTAGTAAGTAGTAAGTTTAAAACTAACAAAAAGAAGTTCTTTTCCACACAGCATAGCTAAACATGCTGCACTGAATTACACAGCATGTTGCAGAAGCTGACAATTTAGCCAGATTCAAAGAGAGACTGGACAAACCCTTGGAGGAAAGGTGCATCAATAGCCATTGAGCATGGGAGTCAGGAGCACAGCCTCTGAATCAGAGCTTCCAACTTCAAATGCTGGAGACTACAATTGGGAGAGAAGCAGTGCAATTGTGGGGGACTACAATTCAGAGAGGGGAAAAACTCTGGTCATACCACTCTCCCTTTCAGCCTCCACTCTGCCATTGTGACACACAGGATACTGGGCAAGATGGACCTATGGTCTCCCCCAGTAAACAGCAGTTCTTATACGGAATAAAAACAAAGCTCTTGGTGCTGCCAGCCTGTTAGACTGTCGGTTAGACCTGCTCCAGCAACTCCTGCCACCTCTACTGCTGATGAGCTGCTTGCTTCTGATGTTACTAATCTCAGTATCTGTCACACCCAAGATATACTGTCCCCATCCAGACAAGGGAGTCTAAAGATCAGCTCCATCCTCCTATCATTGCTGCCAGAAAGGCCTGAAGAGTCTACGGAGATGATGCATAGGGGCCACCAAATGAAACCATGATCAGATCCCTCTTGGAGGAGTCCTGCTGCTACTGCTTCTTGGGACTCAGGAAAACCCTGATGATCATTAATCAGAAAAACGTTCAGAGGTGAACCGTGCTTTAGTACTCTGCACAGCTTTCACATGCGACTGAACCAGGGGTGCTTTTCTGAACAGAGAGAGAGGACACCCTGCTTCCCAGTACATGCAGAAACAATAAAAGTAGCATGTTACGGTTCAGACATTGCAACAGACATACACTAAAAGAACTAAAATAGACACATCAAACCATTACAGCGGCTGTGCTCCCACACGTTTGCTGGTTGAAAACATGTACCATATCATTTCTTTGAAACATGATTTCCGAACCCTTGTTCCCTCGGGAGTTTATATCACAAATAACAGAGTTTGTCTTGCACACAGTGTCTGATTAGCAGCAGCAGTTTCAAAATCTCCCCTCCCCCGAACACATGGGGGATCCCTGCTTGCTCCCAGAAACACATACTCATGAGCTGCACTATGCAGGAGGCCTTCCAGAGTCCGCTGACTGCCACACCTTCAAAACCACTAAGGATTTTTCCATACACACAAGTTAATTCAGATTAAGGCAGAATGTGATATGAAAGTGCAGTTACCATCGCACCACGTGTAGATGAGCCCTAAGCTGAATCAAGATCACTTTGAATCAAGATCACTTGCTTGAGGTAGAAGTACATTGCCAGGCTTCAGGTTCACCATTTAACCCCATTTAATATATGATCTGGGACAGTGCAGACAGGCTGAGCATACTCTTACCAGTAGTGTCCAGCATGTGTTCACACCTAGAAAGAGCCTGTCCCTTGCAGGTAATTTGGCTCCATCAGATTTTTTTGCAGAATGTGGGCTGGCCTCCGTCTTGCAAACTTAGTAAGCATAAATCATGGACTTTGACAACTGTACATTTGCCTTCTCAGACACCCCTCATCTCAAATTCAGACTCAGACTAGTCACTCTTTACTCCTCCTCCCCCTTCCCAAGAGATTTTGTTATAGACTACTGAGGCAAGTACAGTGCATGGGGAGAGCCTTTACCCGAAATGGAAGCCAGAGCTGTAGGCCTGGTGCTAAAACAACTTGCTGTGTGAACAAAGGACACTCTGAATTTTACTCCGAAGGTTTACTCTCTGAATCCCGGCTTGCCACATTTATAAAGATTAGATAGCAGTTTTTCACTGCCACTTTAAAAAAAATTTCATTGTTGGTAGGGTCGAAAGGGACCTGAGCAGATCGTCGAGTCCGACCCCCTGCCATGGCAGGAAAGAGTACTGGGGTCAAACAACCCCAGCAAGGTGTTCATCTAGCTTCCTCTTAAAGACCAATTCTTCACCTCCGTTTCTTTAACCAATTCTCCACCTCCGTTTTCTTGTGCAGGGACTGGGACTTCCCCACAGTGATGCAAGGTGGACTCGAGGGGAACGCCTCCAGACCTCAGGTTGGGGAGGACCGGATTAGAGAGCTTCTGGAGGGGCTGGACATGTTCAAATCAGCGGGTCCAGATGCTCTCCACCCCAGGGGGTTGAGGGAGCTAGCAGGGGTTATTGCAGGGCCCTTGGCACAACTCTATGAGCACTCATGGTGCTCGGCCAAGGTGCCAGATGATTGGAAGATAGCCTACGTGGTCCCCATCTTTAAAAACGGGAGGAGGGAGGACCCGGGCAACTATAGGCCCGTCAGTCTTACCTCAATCCTAGGGAAACTTTGAGAAGATCATCATTGAGCATATCTGCAATGGGCCGGCCTCAGGGATGATGCTCAAGGGCAGCCAGCACGGTTTCATTAGGGGCAGGTCATGTCAGACCAACCTGATTGCCTTTTATGATCAGGTCACAAAAGCCTTGGATGCAGGTGTCGCCGTGGATGTTGTCTTTCTGGACTTCAGCAAGACCTTTGACACCGTCTCCCACCCCATCCTCATTAAAAAATTGGGTGACTGTGGCATTGATTCCTACACAGTCAGATGGATTGCAGATTGGATGAAAGGTTGCACTCAGAGGGTGGTGGTGGTTGGATCATATTCCACCTAGGGAGAAGTGGGCAGCAAAGTCCCCCAGGGCTTGGTCCTTGGGCCTGCGCTGTTCAACTTCTTTATCAGAGTTTTGGACGACGGGGTGAAAAGCACCCTGTTTAAATTCACTGATGATACCAAAATTTGGGGTGAGGTGAGCACGCTAGTAGGGAGGGAAAGACTGCAGCAAGACCAGGATAGGTTACAGGGGTGGGCTAGCAAAAACAGGATGCGCTTCAATACTGACAGGTACAGGGTGCTGCACTTGGGCAGTAGTAACCAGCAGCACACTTATAAGATGGGAAACTCCCTTCTTGAAAGCACGGAGGCAGAAAGGGATGTTGGAATCATTATTGACTCCAAGATGAACATGAGCTGACAATGCGAGGTCACGGTTGGCAGGGATAACTGAACCTTGCTGTGCATCCACAGGTGCATCTCTAGCAGGGCCAAGGTGATCCTCCCCCTCTACGTAACACTGGTCAGGCCACAGCTGGAGTACTGTGTCCCGTTCTGTGCGCCTCACTCCAGGAGAGATGTGGACAACATGGAGAGGGTCCAGAGGAGGGCCACCCGCATGATCTGGGGACAACAGGGAAGACCCTACAGTGAGAGACTGCGGGACCTGAACCTGTTCAGCCTTCACAAGAGAAGGGTGAGGGGGGACCTGGTGACAGTCTAGAAAATCACTAGGGGGGACCAGAAGGGTTTGGGAGAGACCTTGTTTCCCCAAGCGCCCCCTGGCATAACAAGGAATAACGGCTACAAGTTGTTGGAGAGGTTTAGATTAGACATCCATAAGAACTACTTCACGGTCAGGGCGGCTAGGATCTGGAACCAACTTCCAAGGGAAGTGGTGCTGGCTCCTACCCTGGGGGTCTTTAAGAGGAGGCTTGATGCCTACCTGGCTGGAGTCATGTGAGCCCAGTTTTTCTCCTGCCCTGGCAGGGGGTTGGACTTGAAGATCTACAAGGTCCCTTCCGACCCTACTTCTGTGATTCTATGATGATTCTAAGACCCCCAGGGGGAGTATCACATCCTTGAACCTGCTCATGATGCATCACAAGGTGTGGTTGGCCTTCCTGACTCCAACCCCACACTATCGGCCCATGTTCATTTTGGCATCAGTAACCACTCCAAGATCCTTTTCTGCCCCTGCACTGACGAGAAGGGAGTTCCCCGTCCTGTAGGTATGGTGCTGGCTCTTCCTCCCCAGGTGCAGCACCTTGCACTTGTCTGTGTTGAATCCCATCCTGTTCCCATCAGCCCACCCCTGTAACCTGTCTAGGTCCGATTGCAGCCTATTCCTCTCTTCTAGCATGTCTACTTCCCCCCACATCTTAGTGTCGTCTGCGAATTTGAACAGGTGCTTTTTACCCCCTCGTCCAAGTCATCGATGAAGAAGATGTTGAACAGTGCAGGCCCAAGGACCGAGCCCTGGGGGATCTCACTGCTCACATCCCTCCAGGTCGAAAATGCCCCATCCACCACCACTCTCTGGGTGCGGCCCTCCAGCCAGCTGGCGACCCATTTGACTATGTAGGTGTTGATACCACAGTCCCCCAGTTTTGCTTTGTTTTTTTACTGAGAATGGAGTAAGAGACAGTGTCAAAGGCCTTCCGAAAGTCCAGAAAGACCACTGCTACCCTGCATCTAAGGATTTGGTGATCTGTTCATAGAAGGCCACCAGGCTGGTCTGACAGGACCTGCCTCTAATGAACCCGTGTTGGTTGCCCCTAAGCATAATCTTCCCTGCTGGCCCCTCGTGGACATGCGCAATGATAATTCTCTCAAAAAGCTTCCCCGGGATCGAGGTAAGACTAACTGGCCTATAGTTTCCCAGGTCCTCCTTCCTCCCTTTTGAAGACGGGACCACATTGGCCCTCTTCTAGTCCTCTGGCACCACGCCAGAGCACCACGAGTGCTTGTACAGCCATGCCAGGGGTCCTGCAATGACCTCTGCTAATTCCCTCAGCACTCTGGGGTGGAGATCATCAGGACCAGCTGATTTAAATACATCCAGTCCCTCCAGAAGTTCCCTGACTAGATCCTCACTGGCCGTAGGTCTGGGTGCGCCTCCCTTGGGGCCTACGGGGAGAGACTTACAGAAGAAAAGTCTTGTCCTCCATGCCACACCAAGACTGCAGGATCCCTACCCTTACAGTTACAGGAAATACCATTTAGGGACACAGAAATTGACCTCCTGTTCTTAACTGCTCTGCACTGTTATCTTCTTTATGTCCCTCTCACTTGAGGCCTTTGCTCCACAGGATTACCCAATTCTAGCAGGTTAGCTAGAGCTAAGAATGCATTTCTCTGGTGGGTCTCCCACAGATTTTTTTTAAAAATTCCAGTACATATAGCATACAAATTGTAAAAGTTATTTCTTACTGAGATTTGAAACACCCACTATAAAAATACTATAGCCCACTGTAAAGTACAAAGGCATGGCACTTGGCCTCCAGTACAATTACCTGGGTACTAAAAATCTGCTGATTTACCCCTGCACTGCAATCCAGACATGCATGAGGTAATGAAAAAAGGGAAGTTAAGCCTACTGACAACCTGCCTAAAGTTTCCTTCATCCACAGTTCAACTGACAAGATTCAGATTGCTTCAGACTGCAAGTTTAAAATAGGCTTGGTGGTTTTCCCACAATTAACTCTACTTACAATATCAGCGTCCCCATAGAAAGCTGCCAAATCCAAGGGTGTTCGGCCATTTTTGTCCGTCTGATCTATCGTTGCACCTTTTTCAACCAAATGTTGAACCACGCCTTTATGGCCCTTTAAGCAAGCCCAGCTCAGTGCTGTTAGCCCCTCTCTATCCAGTGATGAAATGGCTGCACCTGAAATAAAACACAGATGGATTTTTGTTGCTGTTTTAAAAAGCAGTGCTTAGCATTATCATTAAAACTGAAGTTTGATCATTCAGCTTTATTTTGAACTTCAAAATACTCAAAAATCAGTTTCCTTTTTCTGTTCCCCCCATCACTTCCCCTCAAAAATAACATTCTTTTAGCATACAGCACATTAATAAGGCACTATTTAAAACTATTAAAACATTTTAGAGGCTGAAAAAAATCCATAAAGCTTGCCTTTCTGAAATTAAATATGCAAAAAACTGGTGCAGTAATGCAGTTTTAACTAATTATTTATTTTACCTTTGGAAAGTAGAAATTCCACTGTGCTCAAATGTCCTTCACAAGAAGCCACCATAAGTGGTGTCCTGCCTTGCTTGTCACTCAAATTAACATCAGATCCATGCTCTAACAGAAGCTCTGCAATCTGAAAAAGGATGTTTTAGTTTAAAAATTATTTACACTGATAGACTTAGTCAGTAACAGCCCTTTTCAGAAATACATGTCATTTATATTCAATCTTCGACAATTTATGTTGAGATTAAAACTCTGCCAGCCCTAGAAAACCAAGCTCTCAGTCGCCCCCCTCAAGGCTACCTTGCCAGCCAGAAGCCGCCCGAGATTGAACTGATCTTCCATCTATTCTATCTATAGTCTTCCTATTTAGAAAGAAGCCACAGCAGTATGGTATTTATTGGGTTATTGTAGTGTACAAGAGCCTTCATCACAGACCAGAACCCCACTGTGTTAGGCACTGGTCACCTCTTAAATTGCCTACTCTCACCTCCAGTTACGGAAAGGGTGGGTTTTCACCAGTCCCCCAAGAACTAGCTTAGAAGACTAACATAAAACATGCACCGAGTTATTATGTGTGTATATGTGAAGGAAGAATTAAAAAACTCAGGAAGCATCTCCCATATTAGCTCTTTTTATTCCTGGGCATTTGTCGCACCTGCCAATGTCCCTGGCGCACGGCACAGAAAAGTGGGGAGACCCCCCTCCTGTTGGTTCTTGTCACAGCAGCTCCATGTTCCAGAAGTACTTCACATGCTTCCAGCTTCCCCCGCCCTGCAGCAGCCGAAAGGGCTAAAGAAAATCAAATGTCAACAACATTAATTGCGTAACACATCTTATTACCAAGAGCAAAAATAAAACACCACATTTTTCAACCAAACAAACCTCCATATGATATCTGCAACTTTCTGATCTAATTTTCTCTAGATCCAATTAGTGGTTCAAAAACCTTTTTTGCCTTTTAATCATCCTGCCTACCCCCTTCTCACCCCACACAGGCCCAGCATATTAATAAAGTAAACTCAATGTTTGCTATAAATAATAAATAATAGCTTGAAGGTTCAATCTTGAGGCTCAAGCATTGCAGTACACCATGACTGAAGAGAAGCTAGATCAAAATAGTAACTAAAACACGTACATGACTGGTACGTAAGACGACTTTCTGCGGAAGTCTAATTTGCACAAATCAGCCAACATTATGAGTCTATTGTACTACTTTTTTTTTTATTTTATTTTATTTTTTTACAAGATTTACTTGTTTTCTCTAGCTAGTTTATCTATTTTTGCAGCAAACAATGCATGGGAAAAGTAATAATATTACAGTAATAAAGAGCATTGATTCCTAACTTTCCCTAATTTTTTAGGCACTAAATGAATGGTGAATTAATACCATATATTTGATAATAACATTTTTACCAGTCATAAAAATACTTTCAAACAGCTCAACAAGTTACAGTATATGCAACTCCTGATTTTTACCTAATGCTACTTTGGGATGAAAACACTAGTAGTTGGCCTCTGGACAAAAAACAAATAGGTACACAGGGTAGCCATTTGTGCTGAGTTAGAGTACCATATCCACGTTGCTATTGCCATGTGCTGTTAGGGTTGATCATTCTAACAGTATGGTAGCATGTGTGTATAGGCAACATAATGATAAAACTCTCGACATGACCTTTATTTATTACAGACATTTATAAGGTGCACATCATTGTACATGGCTTATGATAAGGCAAGTAATTCTCATCTGTAATGCACTAATACCTTGTGACCCCTCTCAGCACCATGACTTTAAAGAGAGTTCTGCAGTAAGTCTATGCATTTAAACAACTCAATCACCTTTTCCCATACTTTATTATGCTTTTTCACTTTTCACTGTGACACTCTTTGAAGCTTGAAAATAAAATATTTTCCCATCATGATTTTGTTCTCTTCCATTTGGCACACATCAGCTTTTTGTGCGTTTTAAATGGAGCTTGAAATTAACATGGGGCTTTTTGTTGCTGAGTTCTTTGTATCTGCATCACCAATGATGTCAATGCTGCTCTGAAAATAGTGCTTACAAGCTGGCTTCTGCAAGAACCAGCAAAGGATTCACAACTCCACCATTTCTGTCTAAATGTGGCATAAACAGTGAGCACACTGTACCTGATTTTATTGCTCTGTGAAAATACAGATTTCTTTTATTACAAATTTTTCAATAATATCAAAATAAACTTTGAACTTGCACAGAGTCGCAGAAAAGTAATGAAAGCAATCACTGCACAGACTGGTAAATCTGTAAATTTCCTTTGAAGCGCCATATGACTCGCATCTCTAGCTTACTGCTACCTTGCTATTTTAAAATTAGACCAAACGTTTAGGTCTAAACAACTTAACAGTTACTCTTATAGACTCCTAATGTATAAATATCACTATTAGAAGAGCAAACAAACTGCCGTCTTAAAACAGACCTCAGATATATCTTCTCAGCTCTTTTGCTCAGGGTGCAACTCTGAAGTTAGTTGCAGCACCAACATGACTAAAGTATGCCATATTCGGAAACGAGAAAAGCTAAAGCATAGCTTAGAGCAAGCTTAAACAAACAATATCATGACAAAGCTGCATTCAGGAATTCCAAGCATTCTGCTGAAAAGGACCACCTCTGATCTGCCTAATGTACTCTGCAAAAGCTCAACCCACTTGCCCTTAATAAAAAAAGAAAGAATTTAAATGAGCAGCTAAACAAGCAACTGATGCAGAATGGAAAATATGAGAGCAGCCCATTAGGCTGAAGGAAAACTAATAATCTTTGGCATATCTTTGGTCTGCAGCCAAGAGTGTCACAGGGAAGTAGTAATTAGGAGGAAAAGAGGATGTTTTTTTGTCTGAAACAAGACAGGCACAAAGTTTAGAAATCTATTTGAAAACAAGATTATAAATGGCTACCACAGCTTGTAGTATAATGCAAAACATTAAACATTGTATTTCATAGCCACTACATTGTCTGAGAGAAGTTGGTAATAGCTACTGTATGTACAGTTGTGCATTGGCCTTTGACTCTAGAGTTTTATCCTGTAAAGATCACCGCTTGTCTGGGAAGCACGATTTGTCTTAAATATCATAATGGACATGTGTAGATGTGTCACTAAATGAACTTTATTCATATATATATATGCATAACAATACAGTATCAGCAACAAATCTGTTTGTGCTATAACTTCAACATCAATGGCTCTTATAAAAAGACTTTTTTGTACTTCCTCTGTAAATCTATTTTCAGGAGGTTTATATCCTGACAGTATAAAAAAATGCTTTGGGTTGAAATGTCCTTGCACACTCCCCTTACCACATCACCAGCCCCTCTTCCACTGCAGCATATCGAAACCTCTTCTACTGACTGCATATCATAATCCACCCCCAAAGAACCTACTTTTCCCAATTACATTGTCCCCAAACCTCCCTGAATTCATACTGCTGTCAATGCCAACCTTACCCAGCCACATGCTCACCACTTAGAAGAAAACATGACTGAATGTTTTCTGTAACACTACCCCTTGTGCCAGGGAACCTTCTTCCACCCCCAGCAGATATGTAATGTTAATGCTCTCCTCACTCTTCAGATTCACTCCTCAAGATCCATTTCTACCAAGATGGCAAAGAGGTGCGTGCGTGCAGGGGGTATTGTTAACTAATTATGAATTGGAATAATAAAAAATGGTGCTATATATTATTAAAACAATCTTTTTATATATTAGATTTTATATATGGACAATTTATAAATTTGTTCTCATTTTCTAGGCACAGAAGCTAATTATTGGAGGATTGCCTTGTATTTGTCCCCCTTCCACTCCTCAGTGGGGAAAGTATATCCGGGGCGGCGGGGGAAGGCACGCTTTGCCCTCTACTCCCACTCTCAACCTCTTCCTCTTTTCCTTACTATCAGACCTTGTCTTCCTGAGCACATGCAAATGAAGGGTAAAATCTGAGTACAGGCAAATGACTACCAACCCACTGACTTACTTCAGCCAGAATTGATGCAGTTTCTCTTTATTGAAACTGCTGGAAGCTTGGGTGCAGATACTTCATAAACATACCTTTCAGCAGCAGTTTGGTACCTACTTATATGTAGTACACAAACTATACATGATATTAGTCCAAAACCAAAAGGCTCATGAGTTACCATCTCATGAGTTACCATCGAGTTCACTGGGCTGGGCCCTGGCAGAGTCAACAGCATTTCAAGCCCTAGCAACTCAGAACTGCTCAGTCAGTATGTGTGTATACTCCGGATACACTCCCCCCACATCCAGGAACCATGTGCTAATTAGACACCCACTCATGACTGAGACCAGGCGTTCTTGTCACGAGTCCTGTGATCCTCCAAAAATGTATATGCGGATGAAGCACAAGGCAACCTGGTCCAGCTCCACCTCACAGAGAGTGGGGCCACATTAATCAGAGGCGACAGGCTGGGAAAGCTGCGAACCTGACCTAAGGAAAAACATTTCCAGTTTCAAATCTAAATTGTTTAGTTTTGTTAAATTAAAACCTTTTGTGCTTAGTACAGAGCTCAGCTAAATCATATTACATATTTCAGTATACCAAACCATTCCGAGATCCTCTGCCAGAGAATTAACAAGATAAATTAAGGATTTTGTATATTTGTAACTTCAAAAAAGTTATAAACATTCAAAACAAGACAAGAAGGACAGAACTAGGGTGATACTCTGTTATGCTTTGTGTGAGAGCATGTTTCAGGCACTTTTTGAAGCAAAAAAGACACGCCGACCCTGCAACAATAACCACTTCCTTTCTCCCAGATATAATCAAGGATTTTCAAGGTCAGGTACTAAAACAAGCTATTTAACAATCTAAGGCTGTTTTCATCAGCAACCCTTAAAAGTCATATCAATCAAATACCACTTGTACAGCAGTCTGCCTCACTACACATGCCATATTCTGTGACCTCAATCCCGGATCCTTCTTTAAAAAGAGAGTGACAAATTACTGTACACTGACATTAATATTTACAGCTTTTTTTGGTAGAGTGGCAAAAGCAATAATTATATGTTCCTCCACTATTGGTCATTTTCAGCTTTAATTCTATTCTCATTATTTTAAAAAAATCTACTGAATTTCATACGTTGATGCCAGTGGGCAATTCTCCTTATGAATCTAGATTACCATGTTTCAAATACACATTTAACATTTGAGCTGAAAATTCTATTTGATTAACTGTGCACAAATATATCACATGAAAAGTCATTTAGTATCACATCTGTTATGATATATATCAAGGGCTGACACAGGGTACCTCAAGAAAATGAAATAAATACTGACAGTGATACAAAACATTTTTCCAGTGAATTGCCAATGCAAGCCACAAAAATAAAAAGAAATAGGTGTGGAAGAGACTCTGCTAGTCCAAATTCCCAGCTGGTCTGGATGGTTTCTATAGCACGTCAGTTTGCCACTCTGGGGGAAAAAACATTTTCAATTTCAAAATATCCCATTAAAAGCAGCACATGCAATGCTTGAAAGACAAAGTCTTCTGAAATGCAGCTTTGATAACTACTGTTCAATGTGCTGCTAAACAAAAACATAAATTTTAAAAACAGATAAGAGTGAAATAATTCTTAAAAATTTTAGTTTCATTTGCCATTGCTTCACACACTCCTTGGCAATACATGGTTTTCTACCACTTTTATTCCCCTTTATCTGACGAGCACCAAATGGTTACTATTTTAATTCGAGTTTAAAAATGATATACTATTTGTTTAATTTTTCATTTGTAGCCCAGCATCATCAATTAAAATCAGCCCGGCAAAGTTTTATGAATAAGCAAGTATTTTATTTCAGTTGTGGATTCTGCACAATCTCAACTTAGTTACTGTAGGTTCTGAAACAATGTTTAGTTTAATTTTAAGTAGAGACTGTTTAAAAGAAAAACAAATACGATGTAGGGTTTAGAAAAGATGCTCAGCAGGTTCTACTGGTTGTGTGCTGGTTCTAAAACAAATAAACTGTAAAAAATAATTTGAGGCCTAATCTGATCGGTCATATTTCTTCACTAATACTTCAAGATTTCAGACTGGAACATCTCACTGTTCTCAAGCAGAAATAGCAGCATTAACTAAATCAAACGGTGACACAACCAAAATGTTACAGGAGTGCTGAACCACTTTGAAGTGTTGGAACTGGTGAACACTCAATTGCTCAAGCCTCCAGGGATCAAAGTATATACAGTGATATACTGACTTAGCACTAGATTTCTATGCACTGTTCTGTGCTTCAGTTGTAAACCCTTTAAGATAGGGATGGGCTTTTCTGTTTTGGGTACTGGTAAAATTGTGTGCATCTACAGTGCTTTACAGAACTGCAACACTAGTGGCAGCTTCAAGTGCCTAGTCCATTACAAAATACATGTCTGACAGGGTTGAAATAAACATTCCTAGATGGCTAATAGACTTTCAGAGGTTCCTGGTATTCAAGACATTAATCTTCTTCAATACAAAAAAAAGGAGAAGAGATAGTGGCTGAGGAAGACAGCAGGCACAAGATATACCCAGGCATTACAGAAAGGTTGAAAAGGAAAAGCAGAGGAAACGGTTTGCTGATTTCTAAGTGTAGGGAGAGATGTGAAGAGGAAGTACACAAGTCTCCAGCAGGAAAAAAACTAAGTAAACCAGCCCCTGCTCAAGGGGGATGAAAGGAAAAACAACAAGGCAAGAAGAGAGACTGGGAACAGAGAAAAACATGAGAGGACCCTTTAAAGGTGGGAAAAGGAGTTGCAAAAAAAAGCTTGGAAATGCGTTACCAGCTTTCAACTACTATTTGCTACTGCCTCCTCCCTTCAGCTACTCACAACCCACACTTTCACTGAGTCTCAAGGAAGATGTCATTTGAATTGGTATTTTTAAACAGAAAGTTTTAGAAGGAAGCTATCACTAAAAAATAAGGTAGTCGACAATCAAATACATCAAATAAGTGAGTCATATGCATGTTAACTATTTTAAGTCAAATTAAATACTCATAAAACTATCCTCAGTGAAGACACAGGACAGAAATCCTAAATAATGAAGTTTGATAATATTGGCTAACTTCAGGTGAACATTTCTCTTCTCTAGTCGCTGGTCCAACTTCTTCAAATCAGCGACACAGAAGATTGCTTCTTTGGTATTGAAAATTTGGTATCCTCTTGTTGTCAACCACTGCAGTGTTACATGTACCCAGATTTCATATGAAGGAGTAACACAATCAGAAAAGATTTAAAACAACAATTTGCATCCCTTAAGCAGTGAACAGTGTTATAATAATCCTTCTTCTAATCAAGAGAGTCTGTAGTTTTAATGGACATAAACAGTTTTTAAAGGAATTCTAAAGTATTTTTGACTTTATCATTCCTGAAGGGCTCAACTGACATTGTTTCCTTGTTGAAGATAATCCATACTTAGATGAGTCAAAATGCACTGCAGGATATGACTGAAAGGTCTGACAGCTTCCACAAATTATGGGCTTTCCATCAGTCCTACTACCAAATAAGCAATGCTCCAAATCCCATATATAGCTATTGATCTTCAGAGAACATCTGAAAACCTCTGTGGTGGCTTCCCGATAATGCTCTATGCTCTTTGTAGATTTCTAAAACAGCAGCTAAGCAAATTCACAATACACGCCTGAAACATCTCCCATGGCTACTGCTGCTGCCTCCCATTCCATGCGAATCTTTATCATACACTCTTAATGCTCGCACTAGAGAATATTATAGAAATACCAGCAAATCCAGATCTACAGACATATGGTCATCCCTGCACTAATTATTGCATCATGTCTTCATACTTTGGATCCTCCTCCTTTTCAAAATACGTACCAATAAAACACACCACTTCCTTTGCTATTCTCCCTTCCCCATCCTCCTGTCCCTTCTTTCTGACACCTACCAAGCATCTAGGTCACTGTCACTACCTTTCTTAACTCTGTTGCGTAAGACTGCAACCTTTAGATACATCACCATGCTATGTTAAGGTTAAGCAAGCATGGTACAGAACAGTTTACTCGGGGACACAGAAAACACTGAATTTCCAATGGATAAATTAGCATTTTTTTTATTTTTATTTTTTTAATACAAGCAATATCAACTTATTGGGCCCAATCTGTAAAGAGTGAACTACCTCACCTTACCTCCTTCTACACATTTTCCTTAAAATTTTATTTCTAAAAATTCCCTTTTTAGAATTACTTCTGAATTTTACTTCACTTGGACAAAACAAAGGAGGGTACCAAAGAGAGGAGCTTGGGTTTCCCAAATCAGGACCATCAGCCCTGGCACAGGTTAAGACTGCTCAGTGATCAGCCATTATTGTTCTACTGCCATAAAAGGTCCCTTTCACCAGGCCCTCATGTCTCTCTCATTCATACCCCTCTTACAACATTCTGATACATTTCTTTCACCCTTAAAATCGGGGCTTGGAGGTGTGCTTAGAAACTCACTGCAAGGCTTAGATCTACTGTGCATTACTTGAGTTTGCAATTCTTCTTAGGAAAAATAAGAAATGTAAAATATTACCTGTTTCTCCCCACAGCACATCAGTATCATTGAGGTCTACTCCATGTTCTTTTTCAATCCCCAACAGGTAATGAATCACCTGTTAAGAACAATTACAGAATTTAACAAGCTTAGAAAAAATCATCAGGTTATTCTTTTGTCATGCATGGAGAGATTTAAAAAAAAAAAAATTAGACTGTGTTCCTCTTCTAATGATGTGGACCAAACAAAAATCAATATTTTCCATAAATCACTGAAGTAAATCAATAGAACTTGGGGTACAAATTAATTGAATGATTCATTTTCTACCATATAAAAATCCTCAAAATGTTTGAAAGTAATGTAAACTAACAGAATGTATCTGTTACTCAATCTTGATGGTTTACATGACAGCGATTTTAAATGAGCTCTAACACGACCTAAATATGCCTTCGTAGTAGAAGACAGACAATGCAAAAGAGAGAGCCTGGTTAGTCTTAGTCCTGGAAAAAAACTGGTTAATATTACATTTTTACCCAGGAAATATAATCTTTTCTACTCCTATTAGAGTCACAAAAAAGTTGATCAATTGTGAACAAAAACTCCTATTCTTATATACTCTGCTATACCACCATTTTAGTTGCCTTTAAAAACTTAGAAAGTTATGTTGTCCAATGCAGACAGAACATGGGTTTTTGTTGTTTTTTGGAATACCTGAGACCAGGTATCCTTGCAATTACTTCTTAGAATTGTCTTGTACAATCACATTAAATTAACAGCTCTTTTCAAAACAGTTCTCACTATCTTAGGAAACTGAAGTTTGCATATGACCACTGAGACTGCAGCAAATGGAGAAGCAGGGAAAAGAGGTAGAAATCAGAAGGCTAAAGAAGGATAAAGCAAGAATGCCATGGAGAAGCTCCCCAAGGCTGCACAAGCGAAGAAGAGATTTCAAGGAACACTGTATGGAATGCATGCTGAATTAATTCTATACATTCATGGCACAGCCAGAGAAATTGAATGCACTTCATTTCCCTTTTAGTTCAATTTTTCCAGCACTAAGGAATTTTTCTATCTTACTGTCCTATGAAGTCAGCAAGAAGGATTAAAGGTGAAGATGTTAAGAAAAGAAGAGCGTATTCTGATTCTGAATGGTTACTGTTGCTTATTTCATAATACAAAGGGATGGTCAGTTTTTACCTTCATCAGTATGCTAGAACTAAAAAATGTTTATTAGTGTGAAGGAAGTTAACCACAAGTTAACCACAGCCCATAACTCTCAACTCATTCCCAGCTTTTAAATCAAAAGTTTGCTATGTCTATGAACGTTTTTTCTCCTCATAAAATATTTCTCTGCCCTACTCTAATATTAGACAACTGCATTAAATTCCAACCACCTCTCCCAACAAGTAGGCATTTACTGTTACCTCAAGTCCTGGGCCCTGTTCAAGAGTTAAAACCTTTTCACACTTCCATACTACTCAGAAATATTTACTATTACACATTTAATATTATTAAAATTAAGTTGTTGTACCTTCAGCAGTTAAACTGCATTTTCTCTAAGGTATTTGCAAAGCAAATCAAGCCAAAATATGAGCACCATTGCTGGCTAAGAAACTAAAATACAACAGAAAAGACTGGAAAGTAGCAAGTTTAAAAGCTATAGGTTAGTCTAGATTCAAACTGGGATCAGCAGATATGACCACCATTCCATACATCAGAAATTCTATCCTTGGTCTCCAACCCTTAAAAGGGAAAAACAATCATCACAGTCATTTTCATCTCCTCTCACTGAAATATTGCAGTTCCTTTTCCATGATCTATCCAGTTCCCTTTGGCCAATATCTAGCAGCTACAACAAGCTAGTGCTCATGTGCACTCTCTTTTTTTTTTAATACACCTGAAACAGAACTGTATTTGTCCATGGTAAGACAACTCTGCCGGCCCATTATTTCAAGATCCATTTAAAAACATTATCCTTACTTTACTGCTGATGTATGTAACTTCCTTAATCACACTTTATTATATAATGTATATTCTCCTTAGTTCTCTCTTTTACTGGATACCTCTACTTTCCCTTTCCCAAAATTACATTTTGCAATTTTGATTAGAGCTCTCTGTGCAATGTCTACCATCTGAAATATTGTCCCATTCTCAGTTATTCTCCATCACTTTTCCAACAGTCTTGAACACCTTTTATTCCTTAGATTTCCCATCTTATTACTGACCATATTAATTTATTCTGTGAAGTGTTCTGGAATGGAGTCAGGCTAAGGGACAGAGATACTGCATTAATGAAAAAACAACAGTATTCCATTTCAACCACATTCCCTAAAAAAATGCTGTTCCTATCTTTCACAATGGGACCAAATATGGTATAATACAGCGTAGTGTAAAGTCATTTTGGAAAAAAGGCTTTGTTTTTAAATACCGAATCCTTTAGCTCTGCAGAAAATAGCTGAAGCACCAAAGTAGTATCAAGTAAGGTACAACATTATGCCTTTAATCTGAAACGATAACCCTCTGGGGCTAGGGACAGACATTACACATAAACCAGTTTAAGTGATCAGAAACTGGTTTAAACCTGTAACAGGACAGATGTTCAGTGAACATAAACCAGTTTGAAAATGGCTGAAACCGGTTTGAGATAAAAGGTAGTTGAATGTAGTTATCAGACTTAACTGATTTGACTCAAACCAGTTTATGCAATGTCTGTCCCAGACCCCTTGCTGGTTTAAGATAAACCAGACTCCCCCAGCATCCCGGCATGCTCTCCGGGCTGGGTAGGGATCCCTGCTCCACAGCAGGGCTGGCCCCTCCCCTGTGCTCCCTGGTTGGAGCTCCGGCAGAGACTGCAGTCACAGCAAGGCCTGCCTGGCTTCCTCCTACCCTCCCCCGTCGCTGCCCAAGCAAGAAATCCCCACCCCCCCATCTCCATCACCCATCCAACTATGGGGTATAGTAAACACACTAGAGGGTAGGGAGTGAATTCAGGTGGATTTGAACAGACTAAGGAAGTGGGTGGATCAGAATAGGATGCAATTTAACAAAGGTAAGTACAAAGTGCTGCACCTGGGGAGAAAGAATCACCAATACACCTATAAACTCAGAAGTACCATTCAAAGAACACTGCAGTGGAAAGGGATCTCAGAGTCATAGCTGATGCAAAATAAACATGAGTCTACAATGTGATGGGGTAGTAAGTAAGGCTAACTGCACCCTTTCTTGCATTAGTAGGTACATCATGAGCAGGTCTAGGGAGCTTATACTTCCCCTTCATGCAGCACTGGTGAGGCCACAGCTGTGTCCAGTTTTGGGTGCTGCACTTCAAGAGGGATGTGGATAACTTGGAAAGGGTTCAGAGGAAGGCTACTCATATGGCTGGAGGGCCTGCAGGTGAGATCCTATGAAGACCAAATGAGGGACCTGAAACTCTTCAGCCTCTGCAGAAGAAAGCTGAGAGGTGATCTTATAGCTGTCTACAAGCCCTTTTGGGGGGGGGCAGCAGGGAATAGGGGATACTCTGTTTACCAGGGTGCCCTTCAGGGTTACTAGAAACAATGGCCATAAACCAAAGGAGAGCAGATTTAGATTGGACATCAGGAAAAAATTCTTTATGGC